>NW_024470758.1:1473303-2110803 GCF_017639515.1 Carcharodon carcharias
CGGAATTGGAGGAGCGCAGCGATGGTTGTGGGGCTGGGGGAAGGTCACAGAGATGGGGGAAGAGGGTGAAGCCATGGAGAGATTTGATAGGCCAGATGATCAAAGGAGATACTGTCATCGGTTATTGCCTAGGAATATACACTAAAAACCCCATCCTTCCCTTTCCAAAAACACAGCCTCCCTCCCAAGTGAGGGTTGGCTCTTAAACTGCGAGGAGAATCGCGGCCGAGTTGGATATTCCCACTGGGAAGCTGCACACACGGCCCTTCCAGAGGAGCTCACGAGATGGTGGTGAGGAGCAGGAACGTGGGTTGTTGCTGCTGCTGCTGCTGCTCCACCACTGACTCCCTCCCTAACTGAGCCCAACAATGGGAGTCCAACAATTGCCCTGACTAAAACCAACTCATTCAGCACAGACTAGGATTCCTACCAGCGCTGCATGGTTCTGGAATACTCCAGGTAGTATAGTTACTCATCAAGTCAGCTGGGGCGTGTGAGGGTGGGGTTGGGCCAAGATTAAACAGTTTACGGAGGGATAGTACATGGGCAAGAGAGCCGTGAATGTTACTGTAGACTAGGGCAGGAGGACAAGGAAATAGGTTCACACTAGTAACTACAGAACTGAGGGGATACAGGTTCCGTGCATTTTCTCACTGACTCATGGGAGAGGAGGGTTGGATAGAGGTTTGGGAAGGGATTGGGGGAGAGTTTCTGTACACCAGCACCAAGAACAGTCGAAAGTATTCCTAACTCAAACGGTGTGTGCAAGAGTTGATATGGCTCAATATGTGAGGCATGTGCCCCACATGCCTGACAGTTCAAGGCTGGGGAATGCATGTAAACATCACGCAGGGTGCTTGACCAGTGCCAAGGTTGAAAGGGTGGGGGAGGAGGAGGAGGAGGAGGGTGAGGGTGGGTGGAGAAGGGAGGGTGAGGGGGGTGGAGAAGGGAGGGTGAGGGGGGTGGAGAAGGGAGGGTGAGGGGGTGGAGGAGGGAGGGTGGGAGGGGGTTGGGTGGGGAGTGCACACACATACACACACACACACACACACACACACACACACACACACACACACACACACACACACAAACAAACATCACATGATGTCTGAAACACAGTCAAAAGGGGCCGTCTGGGCCAATGCTGTCACCACTCCGGACAGCAGCAAGAGCAAAACAAGGCTGTGTTTCTAATCCAGCCACAGTGAGCCAGGCAGTGATCCAGTACAACTCTCAGAGAGACAGGAAGACTAGCATTTATTCAGAGACTTCCACAATCTCAGGCCATCCCAGAGCAGCCAATAACATCCTTTTGAGGTTCAGCTACTGTTTGTAACTGTAAGTGCGTCGGATGTTTCACTGGACTGAAGACACACTGTAAATGCGCACTGCTCTGAGGTAACCCCTACAAACTACAACACAGTGATGACCAGGTTGTCTGTTTTCAGTGGTGCTGAGGGATAAATATTGGCTCCAGGACACTGGGGAGAACTCCACCCCATGCCCTGCTCTTTGGCAAAACAGTGGTGATGGGGGAGGGCAGATAGGGCCTGGGCTTAAAGTGACATCTGCAAGATGGTGCCTCTGACGGTGCAGCACTCCCTTGGCACTGCACTGGGGGTGTCGGCCTAGATTTTTGTGCTCAAGTCTCTGGAGTGGGACTCCAACCTATCCACAACCTTCTCTCTCAAAGGCGAGAGAGAGAGAGCCAGAGCCAGAGCGAGAGCCAGAGAGAGAGAGCCAGAGAGATAGAGAGCCAGAGAGAGAGAGCGAAGCCAGAGAGAGAGCCAGAGAGAGAGAGAGAGAGAGAGAGAGCGAAGCCAGAGAGAGAGCCAGAGAGAGAGACAGCGAAGCCAAAGAGAGAGCCAGAGAGAGAGACAGCGAAGCCAGAGAAAGCCATAGAGAGAGAACGAAGCCAGAGAGAGAGCCAGAGAGAGAGAGAGCGAAGCCAGAGAGAGAGAGCAAAGCCAGAGAGAGAGCACTACCCACTGAGCCATGGCTGGCACACTTTATTTACGCAGGCTTGTCGGCTGGCTATTCAACTGCAGAAGCATCACTGCCGAGCCCACCCAATCCACACACAGCCGCTTTCCACAGATTTTGACGCTGGGGAGCGATCAGGGAGCAAGAACTCCTGCTGAATTATCACCCACCCACCCGCCCACCGCCAGCGACCCCAACCCCATCATCCTTTGTTCCTGGGTGGGGGGGGGGGGGTGTGATCAGCTGACTCCACATAGGTCAGGCAACAAAAAAAACTGGCATCTTCATGATTGCCAGGGGAACCCCCCATGCCTGCCAAGCCACGGGCAGGAAACCTCCGGAAGGCGTGGCGAGCTGGGAGGGAGCCTTCCTTGCCGGGCCAAAACTACTCTGGGGCAACAACAGCAAAGGCCTTTCATTTCTGCTCCCACAGTGTACCTGCCCTCGCACATATTGGCTGTTTTTATTTGCCACCCGCCCAGCTAATCCTCTTTAACAGGTGTTTGGGCGTCTCCCTGCCCCCTCAAGCACCATTTGCTTCCCCGGCCTGAGTCAGGAACACAAACAAGGGTTTCATCATCCCAGTAAAATGTGTATCAGTAACCACACCGGGCAGCGACTGAACAGGTTGAGCGAGGAGCAGGAGAGGGAGTGGAGCAGGCCAAGGAGCAATGCTCACGGCAGTCTATAAACAGGTCGATTACCAGTGGCTCTCTGAGCCAGGAAGTGCTGAACACAGGAACAGGGCAACCACACACAACAAACGGGTTATGTTTCAAAAGGCAAGCTTCAGCCTGCTTGCAGTGTGATGCGAGGGCGACCGAGCTTCCCCCCGGTGAGGGACGCTGACCAGCCCACCTCGGTTTTGCGACTGCCAGGGTTGGGGTGGGGGGGGGGGGTGGTGGGGAGCTGAACTTGCGGGGGTACTCCCCGGAAGCGCAGGCATTAACGGCAGCAGGTCGGGCGAGGGAGGCGTGGAAAGTGTGGCGCCCGGTGGAGATTGGCCGTGTGGTGGCTCTCTCTCACCTCTAAGTCAGAGGGTCAGGGCTCCGGGGAACTGAACGCAAAGTGACACTTGCCCCTGCCGAGCGCCGCGCTGAGGGGGTGCTGCACCCTCGGTGGGGGTGGGGGGAGCGGGGTCTCCTTCCAACGTGACGTCTGCCCTCCCAGGTGGATGTGAAAGATCTCA
Source organism: Carcharodon carcharias (assembly GCF_017639515.1). Lineage (NCBI taxonomy): Eukaryota > Metazoa > Chordata > Chondrichthyes > Lamniformes > Lamnidae > Carcharodon > Carcharodon carcharias. Next base: position 1,476,476 of record NW_024470758.1, read on the forward strand.
CAGCCGCGATAGGGAGAAGTGCGGGTGGGGAGGGAATCTCCCCGCTGTCCCGGGGCCAAAAACAGATGGTCTGGGCCGTCATCACACTGCTCTTTGTGGGATCTTGCTGGGAGTAAGTTGCCGTGTGCCCTTCTTCACAACAGCGGCTGCACTTCAAAAATACCTCACCAAGGCTGGAACACTTGGGGACATCCTTCACAGCGACAGCACTTTCAATTCCTAAACCATATTTGGAGAAATGGCTGTTCTTAAAATGGCAGCAGATTACACCACCCTCCCCGGCCCACTGCTCTCCTCTCCTCTCCTCCCCTTCCTTATTTTCCAGGAGGCATAGTGTTTACTTACACAGCAGGGGTGGGGCAAAAGGAACTGGGGTGGGGGGGGGGTCTTTCAAACTGTGGAGAGGCCATTGAGACATGGAGGGAACAGAGGAAACGTGCAGTTTGGTAGATTTTAGGGAGGCAATGAGCAATGAAGGGAAGTGTAGACGCAAGGGTTCAATCCTTTACAGGATGAAAGGAGGGCTTGGGTTTCGAGAGCTCCTTGCATAACCACCAGATGTCTCATAGCACAGTGAGATACAGTGAATGACCTGGCCTCATGAGCACTGTACCCCAGTGTTACACAGTGACTGACCTGTCCCCACCAGGACTGTACCCCAGTGTTATACAGTGACTGACCTGTCTCCACCAGTACGGTACCCCAATGTTACACAGTGACAGACCCGTCTCCACCAGCACTGTACCCCGGTGTTATACAGTGACAGACCTGCCCCCACCAGTACTATGCCCCAGTGTTATACAGTGACAGACCTGTCCCCACCAGTACAGTACCCCAGTTTCATAAAGTGACAGACCCATCCCTACCAGTACTGTACCCCAGTGTTATACAGTGACTGACCCGTCCCTACCAGTACTGTGCCCCAGTGCTTTACACTGAGAGACCTGTCTCCACCAGTACAGTACCCCAGTGTCATACAGTGACAGGCCGGTCCCTACCAGTAATGTATCCCAGTGTTATACAGTGACAGACCTGTCCCCACCAGTACTATACCCCAGCAATATACAGTGACAGACCTGTCCCCACGAGTACTGTGCCCCAGTGTTACACAGTGACAGACCTGTCCCCACCAGTACTATGCCCCAGTGTTATGGTGACAGATCTGTCCCCACCAGTACTGTGCCCCAATGCTGTACAGTGATAGACCTGTCCCCAACACTGTATCCCAGTGTTATACAGTGACAGACCTGTCCCCACCAGTACTGTACCCCAGTGTTATACAGTGACAGACCCATTCCCACCAGTACTGTACCCAGTGTTATGCAGTGACAGACCCATCCCCACCAGTAATGTACCCCAGTGTTATACAGTGACAGCCCTGTCCCCACCAGTACTGTACCTGTGTCATACAGTGACAGACCTGCCCCCACCAGTACTGTACCCCAGTGTTATACAGTGACAGACCTGTCCCCACCAGTACTGTTTCCAAGTGTTATACAGTGACAGACCTGTCCCCACCAGTACTGTATCCCAGTGTTATACAGTGACAGGCCCATGCCCACCAGTACTGTACCCCAGTGTTATACAGTGACTTCCTCTCCCTGCCAGTACTGCTACCCCAGTGTTATCCAGTGACTTCATGTCCCCACCAGTACTGTACCTCAGTGTTATACAGTGACAGACCTGTCCTCACCAGTGCTGTACCCCAGTGTTATACAGTGACAGACCTGTCCTCACCAGTACTGTACGCGAGTGTTATACAGTGACAGACCTGTCCCCACCAGTACTGTATCCCAGTGTTATACAGTGACAGGCCCGTCCCCACCAGTACTGTACCCCAGTGTTATACAGTGACAGAGCTGTCCCCACCAGTACTGTGCCCCAGTGTTGTACAGTGCCAGACCTGTCCCCACCAGTACTGTACCCCAGTGTTATACAGTGACAGACCTGTCCCCACCAGTACTGCGCCCCAATGTTGTACAGTGACAGACCTGTCCCCAACACTGTACCCCAGTGTTATACAGTGACAGACCGGTCCCCACCAGTACTGTGCCCCAGTGTTGTACAGTGACAGACCTGTACTCACCAGTACTGTACCCCAGTGTTGTACAGTGACAGACCTGTCCCCACCAGTACTGTACCCCAGTGTTTGACAGTGACTTCCTCTCCCTGCCAGTACTGCTACCCAGTGTTATCCAGTGACTTCCGGTCCCCACTAGTACTGTACCCCAGTGTTATACAGTGACAGACCTGTCCTCACCAGTGCTGTACCCCAGTGTTATACAGTGATAGACCTGTCCCCACCAGTACTGTGCCCAAGTGTTGTACAGTGACAGACCTGTCCCCACCAGTACTGTACCCCAGTGTTATACAGTGACAGACCTGTCCTCACCAGTATTGTACCCCAGTGTTATACAATGACTGACCTGTACCAAACAATACAGTACACCAGTGTTATACAGTGACAGGCCCGTCCCCACCAGTACTGTACCCCAGTGTTATACAGTGACTTCCTGTCCCTGTCAGTACTGCTACCCCAGTGTTATCCAGTGACTTTTTATCCCCGAGTACTGTACCCCAGTGTTATACAGTGACAGACCTCTCCCCACCACTACTGTGCCCCAGTGTTTTACAGTAACAGACCTGTCCCCACTAGTACTGTGCCCCAGTGTTGTACAGTAACAGACCTGTCGCCACCAGTACTGTACCCCTGTATTATACAGTGACAGACCTGTCCCCACCAGTACTGTACTCCAGTGTTTGACAGTGACAGACCTGTCCCCACCAGTACTGTACCCCAGTGTTATACACTGACTGACCCATCCCTACCAGTACTGTGCCCGAGTGTTGTACAGTGACAGACCTGTCCTCACCAGTACTGTACCCCTGTGTTATACAGTGACAGACCTGTCCTCACCAGTTCTGTATCCCAGTGTTATACAGTGACAGAACTGTCCCCACCAGTACTGTATCCAAGTGTTATACAGTGACAGACCTGTCCCCACCAGTACTGTATCCCAGTGTTATACAGTGACAGGCCCATGCCCACCAGTACTGTACCCCAGTGTTATACAGTGACTTCCTCTCCCTGCCAGTACTGCTACCCCAGTGTTATCCAGTGACTTCCGGTCCCCACTAGTACTGTACCCCAGTGTTATACAGTGATAGACCTGTCCCCACCAGTACTGTGCCCCAGTGTTGTACAGTGACAGACCCGTCCCCACCAGTACTGTACCCCAGTGTCATACAGTGACAGACCTGTCCCCACCAGTACTGTACCCCAGTGTCATACAGTGACAGACCTGTCCCCACCAGTACTGTACCCGTGTTACACAGTGACAGACCCACTCCCACCAGTACTGTACCCAGTGTTATACAGTGACAGACCTGTCCCCACCAGTAATGTACCCCAGTGTTATACAGTGACTTCCTGTCCCTGCCAGGTACTGCTACCTCAGTGTTATCCAGTGACTTCCTGTCCCCACGAGCACTGTGCCCCAGTGTTATACAGTGACAGATCTGTCCCCACCAGTACTGTATCCCAGTGTTATACAGTGACAGGCCCGTCCCCACCAGTACTGTACCCCAGTGTTATACAGTGACTTCCTGTCCCTGCCAGTACTGCTACCCCAGTGTTATCCAGTGACTTTTTGTCCCCGAGTACTGTACCCCAGTGTTATACAGTGACAGACCCATCCCCACCAATACTGTGCCCCAGTGTTGTACAGTGACAGATCTGTCCCCACCAGTACTGTACCCCAGTGTTATACAGTGACAGACCTGTCCTCACCAGTACTGTATCCCAGTGTTAAACAGTGACAGACCTGTCCCCACCACTACTGTGCCCCAGTGTTTTACAGTGACAGACCTGTCCCCACTAGTACTGTGCCCCAGTGTTGTACAGTAACAGACCTGTCGCCACCAGTACTGTACCCCTGTATTATACAGTGACAGACCTGTCCTCACCAGTAATGTACCCCAGTGTTATACAGTGACTTCCTGTCCCTGCCAGGTACTGCTACCTCAGTGTTATCCAGTGACTTCCTGTCCCCAAGAGTACTGTGCCCCAGTGTTATACAGTGAAAGATCTGTCCTCACCAGTACTGCACCCCAGTGTTTTACAGTGACAGACCTGTCCCCACCAGTACTGTATCCCAGTGTTATATAGTGACAGACCTGTCTCCACCAGTACATATACCAGTGTGATACAGTGATAGACCTGTCCCCACCAGTGCTGTACCCCAGTGTTATAGTGACAGACCTGTCCTCACCAGTACTGTCCCCGAGTGTTATACAGTGACAGACCTGTCCCCACCAGTACTGTATCCCAGTGTTATACAGTGACAGGCCCGTCCCCACCAGTACTGTACCCCAGTGTTATACAGTGACTTCCTGTCCCTGCCAGTACTGCTACCCCAGTGTTATCCAGTGACTTTTTGTCCCGAGTACTGTACCCCAGTGTTATACAGTGACAGACCCATCCCCACCAGTACTGTGCCCCAGTGTTGTACAGTGACAGATCTGTCCCCACCAGTACTGTACCCCAGTGTTATACAGTGACAGACCTGTCCTCACCAGTACTGTATCCCAGTGTTAAACAGTGACAGACCTGTCCCCACCAGTACTGTACCCCAGTGTTTTACAGTAACAGACCTGTCCCCACTAGTACTGTGCCCCAGTGTTGTACAGTAACAGACCTGTCGCCACCAGTACTGTACCCCTGTATTATACAGTGACAGACCTGTCCTCACCAGTACTGTATCCCAGTGTTATACAGTGACAGGCCCGTCCCAACCAGTACTGTACCCCAGTGTTATACAGTGACTTCCTCTCCCTGCCAGTACTGCTACCCCAGTGTTATACAGTGACTTCCTGTCCCCACCAGTACTGTACCTCAGTGTTATACAGTGACAGACCTGTCCTCACCAGTGCTGTACCCCAGTGTTGTACAGTGACAGACCTGTCCCCACCAGTACTGTACCCCAGTGTTTGACAGTGACAGACCTGTCCCCACCAGTACTGTACCCCAGTGTTATACACTGACTGACCCATCCCTACCAGTACTGTGCCCGAGTGTTGTACAGTGACAGACCTGTCCTCACCAGTACTGTACCCCTGTGTTATACAGTGACAGACCTGTCCCCACCAGTACTGTATCCCAGTGTTATACAGTGACAGGCCCATGCCCAGCAGTACTGTACCCCAGTGTTATACAGTGACTTCCTCTCCCTGCCAGTACTGCTACCCCAGTGTTATCCAGTGACTTCCGGTCCCCACTAGTACTGTACCCCAGTGTTATACAGTGATAGACCTGTCCCCACCAGAACTGTGCCCCAGTGTTGTACAGTGACAGACCCGTCCCCACCAGTACTGTACCCCAGTGTCATACAGTGACAGACCTGTCCCCACCAGTACTGTACCCGTGTTACACAGTGACAGACCCACTCCCACCAGTACTGTACCCAGTGTTATACAGTGACAGACCTGTCCCCACCAGTAATGTACCCCAGTGTTATACAGTGACTTCCTGTCCCTGCCAGTACTGCTACCTCAGTGTTATCCAGTGACTTCCTGTCCCCACGAGTACTGTGCCCCAGTGTTATCCAGTGACTTCCTGTCCTCACCAGTACTTTATCTCAGTGTTATACAGTGACTGACCTGTACTCACCAGTGCTGTACCCCAGTGTTATACAGTGACAGACCTGTCCCCACCAGTACTGTACCCCTGTGTTACACAGTGATAGACCCATCCCCACCAGTAATGTACCCCAGTGTTATACAGTGACTTCCTGTCCCTGCCAGTACTGCTACCTCAGTGTTATCCAGTGACTTCCTGTCCCCAAGAGTACTGTGCCCCAGTGTTATACAGTGACAGACCTGTCCGCACCAGTACTGTACCCCAGTGTTTTACAGTGACAGACCTGTCCCCTCCAGTACTGTATCCCAGTGTTATATAGTGACAGACCTGTCTCCACCAGTACATATACCAGTGTGATACAGTGATAGACCTGTCCCCACCAGTGCTGTACCCCAGTGTTATAGTGACAGACCTGTCCTCACCAGTACTGTACCCGAGTGTTATACAGTGACAGACCTGTCCCCACCAGTACTGTGCCCCAGTGTTGTACAGTGACAGACCTGTCCCCACCAGTACTGTACCCCAGTGTTATACAGTGACAGACCTGTCCCCACCAGTACTGTACCTGTGTCATAAAGAGACAGACTTGTCCCCACCAGTACTGTACCCCAGTGTTATACAGTGACAGACCTGTCCTCACCAGTACTGTATCCCAGTGTTATACAGTGACAGACCTGTACCAAACAATACTGTACACCAGTGTTATACAGTAGCAGACCTGTGCCCACCAGTAATGTAACCCACTGTTATATTGAAAGACCTGTCCCCACCAGTATTGTATCCCAGTGTTATATAGTGACAGACCTGTCTCCAGCAGTACTGTACCCCAGTGTTATACAGTGACTTCCTGTCCCCACCAGTACTATACCTCAGTGTTATACAGTGAGAGACCCGTCCCCACCAGCACTGTACCCCAGTGTTATACAGTGACAGACCTGTCCTCACCAGTGCTGTACCCCAGTGTTATACAGTGATAGACCTGTCCCCACCAGTACTGTTTCCAAGTGTTATACAGTGACAGACCTGTCCCCACCAGTACTGTATCCCAGTGTTATACAGTGACAGGCCCATGCCCACCAGTACTGTACCCCAGTGTTATACAGTGACTTCCTCTCCCTGCCAGTACTGCTACCCCAGTGTTATCCAGTGACTTCATGTCCCCACCAGTACTGTACCTCAGTGTTATACAGTGACAGACCTGTCCTCACCAGTGCTGTACCCCAGTGTTATACAGTGACAGACCTGTCCTCACCAGTACTGTACGCGAGTGTTATACAGTGACAGACCTGTCCCCACCAGTACTGTATCCCAGTGTTATACAGTGACAGGCCCTTCCCCACCAGTACTGCGCCCCAATGTTGTACAGTGACAGACCTGTCCCCAACACTGTACCCCAGTGTTATACAGTGACAGACCTGTCCCCACCAGTACTGTATCCCAGTGTTATACAGTGACAGGCCCGTCCCCACCAGTACTGTACCCCAGTGTTATACAGTGACAGAGCTGTCCCCACCAGTACTGTGCCCCAGTGTTATACAGTGACAGACCTGTCCCCACCAGTACTGCGCCCCAATGTTGTACAGTGACAGACCTGTCCCCAACACTGTACCCCAGTGTTATACAGTGACAGACCGGTCCCCACCAGTACTGTGCCCCAGTGTTGTACAGTGACAGACCTGTCCTCACCAGTACTGTACCCCAGTGTTGTACAGTGACAGACCTGTCCCCACCAGTACTATACCCCAGTGTTTGACAGTGACTGACCTGTCCCCACCAGTACTGTACCCCAGTGTTATACACTGACTGACCCATCCCCACCAGTACGGTGCCTGAGTGTTGTACAGTGACAGACCTGTCCCCACCAGTACTGTAACCGTGTTATACAGTGACAGACCTCTCCTCACCAGTACTGTATCCCAGTGTTATACAGTGACAGACCTGTCCCCACCAGTACTGTATCCAAGTGTTATACAGTGACAGACTTGTCCCCACCAGTACTGTACCCCAGTGTTATACAGTGACAGACCTGTCCTCACCAGTACTGTATCCCAGTGTTGTACAGTGACAGACCTGTACCAAACAATACTGTACACCAGTGTTATACAGTAGCAGACCTGTGCCCACCAGTAATGTAACCCACTGTTATATTGAAAGACCTGTCCCCACCAGTATTGTATCCCAGTGTTATATAGTGACAGACCTGTCTCCACCAGTACTGTACCCCAGTGTTATACAGTGACTTCCTGTCCCCACCAGTACTATACCTCAGTGTTATACAGTGAGAGACCCGTCCCTACCAGCACTGTACCCCAGTGTTATACAGTGACAGACCTGTCCTCACCAGTGCTGTACCCCAGTGTTATACAGTGATAGACCTGTCCCCACCAGTACTGTTTCCAAGTGTTATACAGTGACAGACCTGTCCCCACCAGTACTGTATCCCAGTGTTATACAGTGACAGGCCCATGCCCACCAGTACTGTACCCCAGTGTTATACAGTGACTTCCTCTCCCTGCCAGTACTGCTACCCCAGTGTTATCCAGTGACTTCATGTCCCCACCAGTACTGTACCTCAGTGTTATACAGTGACAGACCTGTCCTCACCAGTGCTGTACCCCAGTGTTATACAGTGACAGACCTGTCCCCACCAGTACTGTATCCCAGTGTTATACAGTGACAGGCCCGTCCCCACCAGTACTGCGCCCCAATGTTGTACAGTGACAGACCTGTCCCCAACACTGTACCCCAGTGTTATACAGTGACAGACCTGTCCCCACCAGTACTGTATCCCAGTGTTATACAGTGACAGGCCCGTCCCCACCAGTACTGTACCCCAGTGTTATACAGTGACAGAGCTGTCCCCACCAGTACTGTGCCCCAGTGTTATACAGTGACAGACCTGTCCCCACCAGTACTGCGCCCCAATGTTGTACAGTGACAGACCTGTCCCCAACACTGTACCCCAGTGTTATACAGTGACAGACCGGTCCCCACCAGTACTGTGCCCCAGTGTTGTACAGTGACAGACCTGTCCTCACCAGTACTGTACCCCAGTGTTATACACTGACTGACCCATCCCCACCAGTACTGTGCCTGAGTGTTGTACAGTGACAGACCTGTCCCCACCAGTACTGTAACCGTGTTATACAGTGACAGACCTCTCCTCACCAGTACTGTATCCCAGTGTTATACAGTGACAGACCTGTCCCCACCAGTACTGCATCCAAGTGTTATACAGTGACAGACCTGTCCACACCAGTACTGTATCCCAGTGTTATACAGTGACAGGCCCATGCCCACCAGAACTGTACCCCAGTGTTATACAGTGACTTCCTCTCCCTGCCAGTACTGCTACCCCAGTGTTATCCAGTGACTTCCTGTCCCCACCAGTAGTGTACCACAGTATTATACAGTGACAGACCTGTCCTCACCAGTGCTGTACCCCAGTGTTATACAGTGATAGACCTGTCCCCACCAGTACTGTGCCCGTGTTGTACAGTAACAGACCTGTCCCCACCAGTACTGTACCCCAGTGTTATACAGTGACAGACCTGTCCCCACCAGTACTGTGCCCCAATGTTGTACAGTGACAGACATGTCCCCACCACTGTAGTCCAGTGTAATACAGTGACAGACCCGTCCCCAGCAGTACTGTACCCCAGTGTTATACAGTGACAGACCTGTCCCCACCAGTACCGTACCCCAGTGTTATACAGTGACAGACCTGTCCTCACCAGTAATGTACGCGAGTGTTATACAGTGACAGACCTGTCCCCACCAGCACTGTATCCCAGTGTTATACAGTGACAGGCCCGTCCCCACCAGTACTGTACCCCAGTGTTATACAGTGACAGACCTGTCCCCACCAGTACTGCGCCACAATGTTGTACAGTGACAGACCTGTCCCCACCACTGTACCCCAGTGTTATACAGTGACAGACCGGTCCCCACCAGTACTGTGCCCCAGTGTTGTGCAGTGACAGACCGGTCCCCACCAGTACTGTGCCCCAGTGTTGTACAGTGACAGACCTGTCCTCACCAGTACTGTACCCCAGTGTTGTACAGTCACAGACCTGTCCCCACCAGTACTGTACCCGTGTTTGACAGTGACTGACCTGTCCCCACCAGTACTGTATCCCAGTGTTATACACGGACCGACCCAGCCCCACCAGTACTGTACCCCAGTTTTATACAGTGACTTCCTGTCCCTGCCAGTACTGCTACCCGAGTGTTATCCAGTGACTTTTTGTCCCTGAGTACTGTAACCCCGTGTTATACACTGAATGACCCATCCCCACCAGTACTGTGCCCGAGTGTTGTACAATGACAGACCTGTCCCCACCAGTACTGTACCCCAGTGTTATACAGTGACAGACATGTCCTCACCAGTACTGTATCCCAGTGTTATATAGTGACAGACCTGTCCCCACCAGTACTGTTTCCAAGTGTTATACAGTGACAGACCTGTCCCCACCAGTACTGTATCCCAGTGTTATACAGTGACAGGCCCATGCCCACCAGTACTGTACCCCAGTGTTATACAGTGACTTCCTCTCCCTGCCAGTACTGCCACCCCAGTGTTATCCAGTGACTTCCTGTCCCCACCAGTACTGTACCTCAGTGTTATACAGTGACAGACCTGTCCTCACCAGTGCTGTACCCCAGTGTTACACAGTGATAGACCTGTCCCCACCAGTACTGTACCTCAGTGTTATACAGTGACAGACCTGTCGCCACCAGTACTGCGCCCCAATGTTGTACAGTGACAGACCTGTCCTCACCAGTACTGTACCCCAGTGTTTGACAGTGACTGACCTGTCCCCACCAGTACTGTACCCCAGTGTTATACACTGACTGACCCATCCCCACCAGTACTGTGCCCGAGTGTTGTACAGTGACAGACCTGTCCCCACCAGTACTGTACCCCTGTGTTATACAGTGACAGACCTGTCCTCACCAGTACTGTATCCCAGTGTTATACAGTTACAGACCTGTCCCCACCAGTACTGTATCCAAGTGTTATACACTGACAGACCTGTCCTCACCAGTACTGTATCCCAGTGTTATACAGTGACAGACCTGTCCCCACCAGTACTGTATCCAAGTGTTATACAGTGACAGACCTGTCCCCACCAGTACTGTATCCCAGTGTTATACAGTGACAGGCCCATGCCCACCAGTACTGTACCCCAGCGTTATACAGTGACTTCCTCTCCCTGCCAGTACTGCTACCCCAGTGTTATCCAGTGACTTCCTGTCCCCACCAGTACTGTACCACAGTATTATACAGTGACAGACCTGTCCTCACCAGTGCTGTACCCCAGTGTTATACAGTGATAGACCTGTCCCCACCAGTACTGTGCCCCAGTGTTGTACAGTGACAGACCTGTCTCCACCAGTACTGTACCTCAGTGTTATACAGTGACATACCTGTCTCCACCAGTACTGTGCCCCAATGTTGTACAGTGACAGACCTGTCCCCACCACTGCACCCCAGTGTTATACAGTGACAGACCCGTGCCCACCAGCACTGTACCCCAGTGTTATACAGTGACAGACCTGTCCCCACCAGTACTGTACCCCAGTGTTATACAGTGACAGACCCGTCCCCACCACTACTGTGCCCCAGTGTTATACAGTGACAGAACTGTCCCCACCAGTACTGTACCCCCAGCGTTATACAGTGACAGTCCTGTCCCTACCAGTACTGTATCCCAGTGTTATACAGTGACAGGCCCGTCCCAACCAGTACTGTACCCCAGTGTTATACAGTGACTTCCTGTCCCTGCCAGTACTGCTACTCCTGTGTTATCCAGTGACTTTTTGTCCCCGAGTACTGTACCCCAGTGTTATACAGTGACAGACCCATCCCCACCAGTACTCTACCCCAGTGTTATACAGTGACAGACCTGTCCTCACCAGTACTGTATCCCAGTGTTATACAGTGACAGACCTGTCCCCATCAGTACTGTACCTGTGTTATACAGTGACAGACCTGTCCTCACCAGTACTGTACCCCAGTGTTATACAGTGACAGACCTGTCCTCACCAGTACTGTACCCCAGTGTTATACAGTGACTGACCTGTACCAAACAATACTGTACACCAGTGTTATACAGTGACAGGCCCATGCCCACCAGTACTGTACCCCAGTGTTATACAGTGACTTCCTCTCTCTGCCAATACTGCTACCCCAGTGTTATCCAGTGACTTCCTGTCCCCACCAGTACTTTACCTCAGTGTTATACAGTGACAGACCTGTCCTCACCAGTGCTGTACCCCAGTGTTATACAGTGATAGACCTGTCCCCACCAATACTGTGCCCCAGTGTTGTACAGTGACAGACCTGTCCCCACCACTGTACCCCAGTGTTATACAGTGACAGACCCGTCCCCACCAGTACTGTACGCCAATGTTATACAGTGACAGACCTGTCCCCACCAGTACTGTACCCCAGTGTTATACACTGACTGACCCATCCTCACCAGTACTGTGCCCGAGTGTTGTACAGTGACAGACCTGTCCCCACCAGTACTGTACCCCTGTGTTATACAGTGACAGACCTGTCCTCACCAGTACTGTATCCCAGTGTTATACAGTGACAGACCTGTCCCCACCAGTACTGTATCCAAGTGTTATACACTGACAGACCTGTCCTCACCAGTACTGTATCCCAGTGTTATACAGTGACAGACCTGTCCCCACCAGTACTGTATCCAAGTGTTATACAGTGACAGACCTGTCCCCACCACTGTACCCCAGTGTTATACAGTGACAGACCCGTCCCCACCAGTACTGTACCCCAGTGTTATACAGTGACAGACCTGTCCCCACCTGTACTGTACCCCAGTGTTATACAGTGACAGACCTGTCCCCACCAGTACTGTACCCCTGTGTTATACAGTGACAGACCCATTCCCACCAGTACTGTAACCAGTGTTATACAGTGACAGACCTGTCCCCACCAGTAATGTACCCCAGTGTTATACAGTGACTTCCTGTCCCTGCCAGGTACTGCTACCTCAGTGTTATCCAGTGACTTCCTGTCCCCACGAGTACTGTGCCCCAGTGTTATACAGTGACAGATCTGTCCTCACCAGTACTGTACCCCAGTGTTTTACAGTGACAGACCTGTCCCCACCAGTACTGTATCCCAGTGTTATATAGTGACAGACCTGTCTCCACCAGTACATATACCAGTGTGATACAGTGATAGACCAGTCCCCAACAGTGCTGTACCCCAGTGTTATAGTGACAGACCTGTCCTCACCAGTACTGTACCCGAGTGTTATACAGTGACAGACCTCTCCCCACCAGTACTGTATCCCAGTGTTATACAGTGACAGGCCCATCCCCACCAGTACTGTACCCCAGTGTTATACAGTGACTTCCTGTCCCTGCCAGTACTGCTACCCCAGTGTTATCCAGTGACTTTTTGTCCCCGAGTACTGTACCCCAGTGCTTTACAGTGACAGACCCATCCCCACCAGTACTGTGCCCCAGTGTTGTACAGTGACAGATCTGTCCCCACCAGTACTGTACCCCAGTGTTATACAGTGACAGACCTGTCCTCACCAGTACTGTACCCCAGTGTTTGACAGTGACAGACCTGTCCCCACCAGTACTGTACCCCAGTGTTATACACTGACTGACCCATCCCTACCAGTACTGTGCCCGAGTGTTGTACAGTGACAGACCTGTCCTCACCAGTACTGTACCCCTGTGTTATACAGTGACAGACCTGTCCTCACCAGTTCTGAATCCCAGTGTTATACAGTGACAGAACTGTCCCCACCAGTACTGTATCCAAGTGTTATACAGTGACAGACCTGTCCCCACCAGTACTGTATCCCAGTGTTATACAGTGACAGGCCCATGCCCACCAGTACTGTACCCCAGTGTTATACAGTGACTTCCTCTCCCTGCCAGTACTGCTACCCCAGTGTTATCCAGTGACTTCCGGTCCCCACTAGTACTGTACCCCAGTGTTATACAGTGATAGACCTGTCCCCACCAGTACTGTGCCCCAGTGTTGTACAGTGACAGACCCGTCCCCACCAGTACTGTACCCCAGTGTCATACAGTGACAGACCTGTCCCCACCAGTACTGTACCCCAGTGTCATACAGTGACAGACCTGTCCCCACCAGTACTGTACCCGTGTTACACAGTGACAGACCCACTCCCACCAGTACTGTACCCAGTGTTATACAGTGACAGACCTGTCCCCACCAGTAATGTACCCCAGTGTTATACAGTGACTTCCTGTCCCTGCCAGGTACTGCTACCTCAGTGTTATCCAGTGACTTCCTGTCCCCACGAGCACTGTGCCCCAGTGTTATACAGTGACAGATCTGTCCCCACCAGTACTGTATCCCAGTGTTATACAGTGACAGGCTCGTCCCCACCAGTACTGTACCCCAGTGTTATACAGTGACTTCCTGTCCCTGCCAGTACTGCTACCCCAGTGTTATCCAGTGACTTTTTGTCCCCGAGTACTGTACCCCAGTGTTATACAGTGACAGACCCATCCCCACCAGTACTGTGCCCCAGTGTTGTACAGTGACAGATCTGTCCCCACCAGTACTGTATCCCAGTGTTAAACAGTGACAGACCTGTCCCCACCAGTACTGTATTCCAGTGTTATACAGTGACAGGGCCATGCCCACCAGTACTGTACCCCAGTGTTATACAGTGACTTCCTCTCCCTGCCAGTACTGCTACCGCAGTGTTATCCAGTGACTTCCGGTCCCCACTAGTACGGTACCCCAGTGTTATACAGTGACAGACCTGTCCTCACCAGTGCTGTACCCCAGTGTTATACAGTGATAGACCTGTCCCCACCAGTACTGTGCCCCAGTGTTGTACAGTGACAGACCTGTCCCCACCAGTACTGTACCCCAGTGTTACACAGTGACAGACCTGTCCTCACCAGTACTGTGCCCCAATGTTGTACAGTGACAGACCTGTCCCCACCACTGTACCCCAGTGTTATACAGTGACAGACCTGTCCCCACCAGTAATGTACCCCAGTGTTATACAGTGACAGACCTGTCCCCACCAGTACTGTACCCCAGTGTTATACAGTGACAGACCTGTCCCCACCAGTACTGTACCCCAGTGTTATACAGTGACTTCCTCTCCCTGCCAGTAATGCTACCCCAGTGTTATCCAGTGACTTCCTGTCCCCACCAGTACTGTACCTCAGTGTTATACGGTGACAGACCTGTCCTCACCAGTGCTGTACCCCAGTGTTATACAGTGACAGACCTGTCCCCACCAGTATTGTGCCCCAGTGTTGTACAGTGACAGACCTATCCCCACCACTGTACCCCAGTGTTATACAGTGACAGACCCGTCCCCACCAGTACTGTACCCCAGTGTTATACAGTGACAGACCTGTCCCCACCTGTACTGTACCCCAGTGTTATACAGTGACAGACCTGTCCCCACCAGTACTGTACCCCTGTGTTACACAGTGACAGACCCATTCCCACCAGTACTGTAACCAGTGTTTTACAGTGACAGACCTGTCCCCACCAGTAATGTACCCCAGTGTTATACAGTGACTTCCTGTCCCTGCCAGGTACTGCTACCTCAGTGTTATCCAGTGACTTCCTGTCCCCACGAGTACTGTGCCCCAGTGTTATACAGTGACAGATCTGTCCTCACCAGTACTGTACCCCAGTGTTTTACAGTGACAGACCTGTCCCCACCAGTACTGTATCCCAGTGTTATATAGTGACAGACCTGTCTCCACCAGTACATATACCAGTGTGATACAGTGATAGACCAGTCCCCAACAGTGCTGTACCCCAGTGTTATAGTGACAGACCTGTCCTCACCAGTACTGTACCCGAGTGTTATACAGTGACAGACCTCTCCCCACCAGTACTGTATCCCAGTGTTATACAGTGACAGGCCCATCCCCACCAGTACTGTACCCCAGTGTTATACAGTGACTTCCTGTCCCTGCCAGTACTGCTACCCCAGTGTTATCCAGTGACTTTTTGTCCCCGAGTACTGTACCCCAGTGCTTTACAGTGACAGACCCATCCCCACCAGTACTGTGCCCCAGTGTTGTACAGTGACAGATCTGTCCCCACCAGTACTGTACCCCAGTGTTATACAGTGACAGACCTGTCCTCACCAGTACTGTACCCCAGTGTTTGACAGTGACAGACCTGTCCCCACCAGTACTGTACCCCAGTGTTATACACTGACTGACCCATCCCTACCAGTACTGTGCCCGAGTGTTGTACAGTGACAGACCTGTCCTCACCAGTACTGTACCCCTGTGTTATACAGTGACAGACCTGTCCTCACCAGTTCTGAATCCCAGTGTTATACAGTGACAGAACTGTCCCCACCAGTACTGTATCCAAGTGTTATACAGTGACAGACCTGTCCCCACCAGTACTGTATCCCAGTGTTATACAGTGACAGGCCCATGCCCACCAGTACTGTACCCCAGTGTTATACAGTGACTTCCTCTCCCTGCCAGTACTGCTACCCCAGTGTTATCCAGTGACTTCCGGTCCCCACTAGTACTGTACCCCAGTGTTATACAGTGATAGACCTGTCCCCACCAGTACTGTGCCCCAGTGTTGTACAGTGACAGACCCGTCCCCACCAGTACTGTACCCCAGTGTCATACAGTGACAGACCTGTCCCCACCAGTACTGTACCCCAGTGTCATACAGTGACAGACCTGTCCCCACCAGTACTGTACCCGTGTTACACAGTGACAGACCCACTCCCACCAGTACTGTACCCAGTGTTATACAGTGACAGACCTGTCCCCACCAGTAATGTACCCCAGTGTTATACAGTGACTTCCTGTCCCTGCCAGGTACTGCTACCTCAGTGTTATCCAGTGACTTCCTGTCCCCACGAGCACTGTGCCCCAGTGTTATACAGTGACAGATCTGTCCCCACCAGTACTGTATCCCAGTGTTATACAGTGACAGGCTCGTCCCCACCAGTACTGTACCCCAGTGTTATACAGTGACTTCCTGTCCCTGCCAGTACTGCTACCCCAGTGTTATCCAGTGACTTTTTGTCCCCGAGTACTGTACCCCAGTGTTATACAGTGACAGACCCATCCCCACCAGTACTGTGCCCCAGTGTTGTACAGTGACAGATCTGTCCCCACCAGTACTGTATCCCAGTGTTAAACAGTGACAGACCTGTCCCCACCAGTACTGTATTCCAGTGTTATACAGTGACAGGGCCATGCCCACCAGTACTGTACCCCAGTGTTATACAGTGACTTCCTCTCCCTGCCAGTACTGCTACCGCAGTGTTATCCAGTGACTTCCGGTCCCCACTAGTACGGTACCCCAGTGTTATACAGTGACAGACCTGTCCTCACCAGTGCTGTACCCCAGTGTTATACAGTGATAGACCTGTCCCCACCAGTACTGTGCCCCAGTGTTGTACAGTGACAGACCTGTCCCCACCAGTACTGTACCCCAGTGTTACACAGTGACAGACCTGTCCTCACCAGTACTGTGCCCCAATGTTGTACAGTGACAGATCTGTCCCCACCAGTAATGTACCCCAGTGTTACACAGTGACAGATCTGTCCCCACCAGTAATGTACCCCAGTGTTAAACAGTGACAGACCTGTCCCCACCAGTACTGTACCGGAGTGTTATACAGTGACAGACCTGTCCCCACCAGTACTGTACCCCAGTGTTATACAGTGACATCCTCTCCCTGCCAGTAATGCTACCCCAGTGTTATCCAGTGACTTCCTGTCCCCACCAGTACTGTACCTCAGTGTTATACGGTGACAGACCTGTCCTCACCAGTGCTGTACCCCAGTGTTATACAGTGACAGACCTGTCCCCACCAGTATTGTGCCCCAGTGTTGTACAGTGACAGACCTATCCCCACCACTGTACCCCAGTGTTATACAGTGACAGACCCGTCCCCACCAGTACTGTACCCCAGTGTTATACAGTGACAGACCTGTCCCCACCAGTACTGTACCCCAGTGTTATACAGTGACAGACCTGTCCCCACCAGTACTGTACCCCTGTGTTACACAGTGACAGACCCATTCCCACCAGTACTGTAACCAGTGTTTTACAGTGACAGACCTGTCCCCACCAGTAATGTACCCCAGTGTTATACAGTGACTTCCTGTCCCTGCCAGGTACTGCTACCTCAGTGTTATCCAGTGACTTCCTGTCCCCACGAGTACTGTGCCCCAGTGTTATACAGTGACAGATCTGTCCTCACCAGTACTGTACCCCAGTGTTTTACAGTGACAGACCTGTCCCCACCAGTACTGTATCCCAGTGTTATATAGTGACAGACCTGTCTCCACCAGTACATATACCAGTGTAATACAGTATTAGACCAGTGCTGTACCCCAGTGTTAGAGTGACAGACCTGTCCTCACCAGTACTGTACCCGAGTGTTATACAGTGACAGACCTCTCCCCACCAGTACTGTATCCCAGTGTTATACAGTGACAGGCCCATCCCCACCAGTACTGTACCCCAGTGTTATACAGTGACAGACCCATCCCCACCAGTACTGTGCCCCAGTGTTGTACAGTGACAGATCTGTCCCCACCAGTACTGTACCCCAGTGTTATACAGTGACAGACCTGTCCTCACCAGTACTGTATCCCAGTGTTAAACAGTGACAGACCTGTCCCCACCAGTACTGTGCCCCAGTGTTTTACAGTGACAGACCTGTCCCCACTAGTACTGTGCCCAGTGTTGTACAGTAACAGACCTGTCGCCACCAGTACTGTACCCCTGTATTATACAGTGACAGACCTGTCCTCACCAGTACTGTATCCCAGTGTTATACAGTGACTTCCTCTCCCTGCCAGTACTGCTACCCCAGTGTTATCCAGTGACTTCCTGTCCCCACCAGTACTGTACCTCAGTGTCATACAGTGACAGGCCTGTCCTCACCAGTGCTGTACCCCAGTGTTGTACAGTGACAGACCTGTCCCCACCAGTACTGTACTCCAGTGTTTGACAGTGACAGACCTGTCCCCACCAGTACTGTACCCCAGTGTTATACACTGACTGACCCATCCCTACCAGTACTGTGCCCGAGTGTTGTACAGTGACAGACCTGTCCTCGCCAGTACTGTACCCCTGTGTTATACAGTGACAGACCTGTCCTCACCAGTTCTGTATCCCAGTGTTATACAGTGACAGAACTGTCCCCACCAGTACTGTATCCAAGTGTTATACAGTGACAGACCTGTCCCCACCAGTACTGTATCCCAGTGTTATACAGTGACAGGCCCATGCCCACCAGTACTGTACCCCAGTGTTATACAGTGACTTCCTCTCCCTGCCAGTACTGCTACCCCAGTGTTATCCAGTGACTTCCGGTCCCCACTAGTACTGTACCCCAGTGTTATACAGTGATAGACCTGTCCCCACCAGTACTGTGCCCCAGTGTTGTACAGTGACAGACCCGTCCCCACCAGTACTGTACCCCAGTGTCATACAGTGACAGACCTGTCCCCACCAGTACTGTACCCCAGTGTCATACAGTGACAGACCTGTCCCCACCAGTACTGTACCCGTGTTACACAGTGACAGACCCACTCCCACCAGTACTGTACCCAGTGTTATACAGTGACAGACCTGTCCCCACCAGTAATGTACCCCAGTGTTATACAGTGACTTCCTGTCCCTGCCAGGTACTGCTACCTCAGTGTTATCCAGTGACTTCCTGTCCCCACGAGCACTGTGCCCCAGTGTTATACAGTGACAGATCTGTCCCCACCAGTACTGTATCCCAGTGTTATACAGTGACAGGCCCGTCCCCACCAGTACTGTACCCCAGTGTTATACAGTGACTTCCTGTCCCTGCCAGTACTGCTACCCCAGTGTTATCCAGTGACTTTTTGTCCCCGAGTACTGTACCCCAGTGTTATACAGTGACAGACCCATCCCCACCAGTACTGTGCCCCAGTGTTGTACAGTGACAGATCTGTCCCCACCAGTACTGTACCCCAGTGTTATACAGTGACAGACCTGTCCTCACCAGTACTGTATCCCAGTGTTAAACAGTGACAGACCTGTCCCCACCACTACTGTGCCCCAGTGTTTTACAGTGACAGACCTGTCCCCACTAGTACTGTGCCCCAGTGTTGTACAGTAACAGACCTGTCGCCACCAGTACTGTACCCCTGTATTATACAGTGACAGACCTGTCCTCACCAGTAATGTACCCCAGTGTTATACAGTGACTTCCTGTCCCTGCCAGGTACTGCTACCTCAGTGTTATCCAGTGACTTCCTGTCCCCACGAGTACTGTGCCCCAGTGTTATACAGTGAAAGATCTGTCCTCACCAGTACTGCACCCCAGTGTTTTACAGTGACAGACCTGCCCCCACCAGTACTGTATCCCAGTGTTATATAGTGCCAGACCTGTCTCCACCAGTACATATACCAGTGTGATACAGTGATAGACCTGTCCCCACCAGTGCTGTACCCCAGTGTTATAGTGACAGACCTGTCCTCACCAGTACTGTACCCTAGTGTTATACAGTGACAGACCTGTCCCCACCAGTACTGTATCCCAGTGTTATACAGTGACAGGCCCGTCCCCACCAGTACTGTACCCCAGTGTTATACAGTGACTTCCTGTCCCTGCCAGTACTGCTACCCCAGTGTTATCCAGTGACT
This sequence comes from Carcharodon carcharias, assembly GCF_017639515.1. NCBI lineage: Eukaryota > Metazoa > Chordata > Chondrichthyes > Lamniformes > Lamnidae > Carcharodon > Carcharodon carcharias. The sequence continues at coordinate 1,496,788 of NW_024470758.1, forward strand.
TTTTGTCCCGAGTACTGTACCCCAGTGTTATACAGTGACAGACCCATCCCCACCAGTACTGTGCCCCAGTGTTGTACAGTGACAGATCTGTCCCCACCAGTACTGTACCCCAGTGTTATACAGTGACAGACCTGTCCTCACCAGTACTGTATCCCAGTGTTAAACAGTGACAGACCTGTCCCCACCAGTACTGTACCCCAGTGTTTTACAGTAACAGACCTGTCCCCACTAGTACTGTGCCCCAGTGTTGTACAGTAACAGACCTGTCGCCACCAGTACTGTACCCCTGTATTATACAGTGAAAGACCTGTCCTCACCAGTACTGTATCCCAGTGTTATACAGTGACAGGCCCGTCCCAACCAGTACTGTACCCCAGTGTTATACAGTGACTTCCTCTCCCTGCCAGTACTGCTACCCCAGTGTTATACAGTGACTTCCTGTCCCCACCAGTACTGTACCTCAGTGTTATACAGTGACAGACCTGTCCCCACCAGTACTGTACCCCAGTGTTATACACTGACTGACCCATCCCTACCAGTACTGTGCCCGAGTGTTGTACAGTGACAGACCTGTCCTCACCAGTACTGTACCCCTGTGTTATACAGTGACAGACCTGTCCCCACCAGTACTGTATCCCAGTGTTATACAGTGACAGGCCCATGCCCACCAGTACTGTACCCCAGTGTTATACAGTGACTTCCTCTCCCTGCCAGTACTGCTACCCCAGTGTTATCCAGTGACTTCCGGTCCCCACTAGTACTGTACCCCAGTGTTATACAGTGATAGACCTGTCCCCACCAGAACTGTGCCCCAGTGTTGTACAGTGACAGACCCGTCCCCACCAGTACTGTACCCCAGTGTCATACAGTGACAGACCTGTCCCCACCAGTACTGTACCCGTGTTACACAGTGACAGACCCACTCCCACCAGTACTGTACCCAGTGTTATACAGTGACAGACCTGTCCCCACCAGTAATGTACCCCAGTGTTATACAGTGACTTCCTGTCCCTGCCAGTACTGCTACCTCAGTGTTATCCAGTGACTTCCTGTCCCCACGAGTACTGTGCCCCAGTGTTATACAGTGACAGATCTGTCCTCACCAGTAGTACCCCAGTGTTTTACAGTGACAGACCTGTCCCCACCAGTACTGTATCCCAGTGTTATATAGTGACAGACCTGTCTCCACCAGTACATATACCAGTGTGATACAGTGATAGACCTGTCCTCACCAGTGCTGTACCCCAGTGTTATAGTGACAGACCTGTCCTCACCAGTACTGTACCCGAGTGTTATACAGTGACAGACCTGTCCCCACCAGTACTGTATCCCAGTGTTATACAGTGACAGGCCCGTCCCCACCAGTACTGTACCCCAGTGTTATACAGTGACTTCCTGTCCCTGTCAGTACTGCTACCCCAGTGTTATCCAGTGACTTTTTATCCCCGAGTACTGTACCCCAGTGTTATACAGTGACAGACCTCTCCCCACCACCACTGTGCCCCAGTGTTTTACAGTAACAGACCTGTCCCCACTAGTACTGTGCCCCAGTGTTGTACAGTAACAGACCTGTCGCCACCAGTACTGTACCCCTGTATTATACAGTGACAGACCTGTCCCCACCAGTACTGTACTCCAGTGTTTGACAGTGACAGACCTGTCCCCACCAGTACTGTACCCCAGTGTTATACACTGACTGACCCATCCCTACCAGTACTGTGCCCGAGTGTTGTACAGTGACAGACCTGTCCTCACCAGTACTGTACCCCTGTGTTATACAGTGACAGACCTGTCCTCACCAGTTCTGTATCCCAGTGTTATACAGTGACAGAACTGTCCCCACCAGTACTGTATCCAAGTGTTATACAGTGACAGACCTGTCCCCACCAGTACTGTATCCCAGTGTTATACAGTGACAGGCCCATGCCCACCAGTACTGTACCCCAGTGTTATACAGTGACTTCCTCTCCCTGCCAGTACTGCTACCCCAGTGTTATCCAGTGACTTCCGGTCCCCACTAGTACTGTACCCCAGTGTTATACAGTGATAGACCTGTCCCCACCAGTACTGTGCCCCAGTGTTGTACAGTGACAGACCCGTCCCCACCAGTACTGTACCCCAGTGTCATACAGTGACAGACCTGTCCCCACCAGTACTGTACCCCAGTGTCATACAGTGACAGACCTGTCCCCACCAGTACTGTACCCGTGTTACACAGTGACAGACCCACTCCCACCAGTACTGTACCCAGTGTTATACAGTGACAGACCTGTCCCCACCAGTAATGTACCCCAGTGTTATACAGTGACTTCCTGTCCCTGCCAGGTACTGCTACCTCAGTGTTATCCAGTGACTTCCTGTCCCCACGAGCACTGTGCCCCAGTGTTATACAGTGACAGATCTGTCCCCACCAGTACTGTATCCCAGTGTTATACAGTGACAGGCCCGTCCCCACCAGTACTGTACCCCAGTGTTATACAGTGACTTCCTGTCCCTGCCAGTACTGCTACCCCAGTGTTATCCAGTGACTTTTTGTCCCCGAGTACTGTACCCCAGTGTTATACAGTGACAGACCCATCCCCACCAGTACTGTGCCCCAGTGTTGTACAGTGACAGATCTGTCCCCACCAGTACTGTACCCCAGTGTTATACAGTGACAGACCTGTCCTCACCAGTACTGTATCCCAGTGTTAAACAGTGACAGACCTGTCCCCACCACTACTGTGCCCCAGTGTTTTACAGTGACAGACCTGTCCCCACTAGTACTGTGCCCCAGTGTTGTACAGTAACAGACCTGTCGCCACCAGTACTGTACCCCTGTATTATACAGTGACAGACCTGTCCTCACCAGTAAGGTACCCCAGTGTTATACAGTGACTTCCTGTCCCTGCCAGGTACTGCTACCTCAGTGTTATCCAGTGACTTCCTGTCCCCAAGAGTACTGTGCCCCAGTGTTATACAGTGAAAGATCTGTCCTCACCAGTACTGCACCCCAGTGTTTTACAGTGACAGACCTGTCCCCACCAGTACTGTATCCCAGTGTTATATAGTGCCAGACCTGTCTCCACCAGTACATATACCAGTGTGATACAGTGATAGACCTGTCCCCACCAGTGCTGTACCCCAGTGTTATAGTGACAGACCTGTCCTCACCAGTACTGTCCCCGAGTGTTATACAGTGACAGACCTGTCCCCACCAGTACTGTATCCCAGTGTTATACAGTGACAGGCCCGTCCCCACCAGTACTGTACCCCAGTGTTATACAGTGACTTCCTGTCCCTGCCAGTACTGCTACCCCAGTGTTATCCAGTGACTTTTTGTCCCGAGTACTGTACCCCAGTGTTATACAGTGACAGACCCATCCCCACCAGTACTGTGCCCCAGTGTTGTACAGTGACAGATCTGTCCCCACCAGTACTGTACCCCAGTGTTATACAGTGACAGACCTGTCCTCACCAGTACTGTATCCCAGTGTTAAACAGTGACAGACCTGTCCCCACCAGTACTGTACCCCAGTGTTTTACAGTAACAGACCTGTCCCCACTAGTACTGTGCCCCAGTGTTGTACAGTAACAGACCTGTCGCCACCAGTACTGTACCCCTGTATTATACAGTGACAGACCTGTCCTCACCAGTACTGTATCCCAGTGTTATACAGTGACAGGCCCGTCCCAACCAGTACTGTACCCCAGTGTTATACAGTGACTTCCTCTCCCTGCCAGTACTGCTACCCCAGTGTTATACAGTGACTTCCTGTCCCCACCAGTACTGTACCTCAGTGTTATACAGTGACAGACCTGTCCTCACCAGTGCTGTACCCCAGTGTTGTACAGTGACAGACCTGTCCCCACCAGTACTGTACCCCAGTGTTTGACAGTGACAGACCTGTCCCCACCAGTACTGTACCCCAGTGTTATACACTGACTGACCCATCCCTACCAGTACTGTGCCCGAGTGTTGTACAGTGACAGACCTGTCCTCACCAGTACTGTACCCCTGTGTTATACAGTGACAGACCTGTCCCCACCAGTACTGTATCCCAGTGTTATACAGTGACAGGCCCATGCCCACCAGTACTGTACCCCAGTGTTATACAGTGACTTCCTCTCCCTGCCAGTACTGCTACCCCAGTGTTATCCAGTGACTTCCGGTCCCCACTAGTACTGTACCCCAGTGTTATACAGTGATAGACCTGTCCCCACCAGAACTGTGCCCCAGTGTTGTACAGTGACAGACCCGTCCCCACCAGTACTGTACCCCAGTGTCATACAGTGACAGACCTGTCCCCACCAGTACTGTACCCGTGTTACACAGTGACAGACCCACTCCCACCAGTACTGTACCCAGTGTTATACAGTGACAGACCTGTCCCCACCAGTAATGTACCCCAGTGTTATACAGTGACTTCCTGTCCCTGCCAGTACTGCTACCTCAGTGTTATCCAGTGACTTCCTGTCCCCACGAGTACTGTGCCCCAGTGTTATACAGTGACAGATCTGTCCTCACCAGTACTGTACCCCAGTGTTTTACAGTGACAGACCTGTCCCCACCAGTACTGTATCCCAGTGTTATATAGTGACAGACCTGTCTCCACCAGTACATATACCAGTGTGATACAGTGATAGACCTGTCCTCATCAGTGCTGTACCCCAGTGTTATAGTGACAGACCTGTCCTCACCAGTACTGTACCCGAGTGTTATACAGTGACAGACCTGTCCCCACCAGTACTGTATCCCAGTGTTATACAGTGACAGGCCCGTCCCCACCAGTACTGTACCCCAGTGTTATACAGTGACTTCCTGTCCCTGTCAGTACTGCTACCCCAGTGTTATCCAGTGACTTTTTGTCCCCGAGTACTGTACCCCAGTGTTATACAGTGAAAGACCCATCCCCACCAGTACTGTGCCCCAGTGTTGTACAGTGACAGATCTGTCCCCACCAGTACTGTACCCCAGTGTTATACAGTGACAGACCTGTCCTCACCAGTACTGTATCCCAGTGTTAAACAGTGACAGACCTCTCCCCACCACTACTGTGCCCCAGTGTTTTACAGTAACAGACCTGTCCCCACTAGTACTGTGCCCCAGTGTTGTACAGTAACAGACCTGTCGCCACCAGTACTGTACCCCTGTATTATACAGTGACAGACCTGTCCTCACCAGTACTGTATCCCAGTGTTATACAGTGACAGGCCCGTCCCAACCAGCACTGTACCCCAGTGTTATACAGTGACTTCCTCTCCCTGCCAGTACTGCTACTACAGTGTTATCCAGTGACTTCCTGTCCCCACCAGTACTGTACCTCAGTGTTATACAGTGACAGACCTGTCCTCACCTGTGCTGTACCCCAGTGTTATACAATGACAGACCTGTCCCCACCAGTACTGTACCCCAGTGTTATACAGTGACAGACCTGTCCCCACCAGTACTGTACCCCTGTGTTACACAGTGACAGACCCATTCCCACCAGTACTGTACCCAGTGTTATACAGTGACAGACCTGTCCCCACCAGTAATGTACCCCAGTGTTATAGTGACTTCCTGTCCCTGCCAGTTACTGCTACCTCAGTGTTATCCAGTGACTTCCAGTCCCCACGAGTACTGTGCCCCAGTGTTATACAGTGACAGATCTGTCCTCACCAGTACTGTACCCCAGTGTTTTACAGTGACAGACCTGTCCCCACCAGTACTGTATCCCAGTGTTATATAGTGACAGACCTGTCTCCACCAGTACATATACCAGTGTGATACAGTGATAGACCTGTCCCCACCAGTGCTGTACCCCAGTGTTATAGTGACAGACCTGTCCTCACCAGTACTGTACCCGAGTGTTATACAGTGACAGACCTGTCCCCACCAGTACTGTATCCCAGTGTTATACAGTGACAGGCCCGTCCCCACCAGTACTGTACCCCAGTGTTATACAGTGACTTCCTGTCCCTGCCAGTACTGCTACCCCAGTGTTATCCAGTGACTTTTTGTCCCCGAGTACTGTACCCCAGTGTTATACAGTGACTTCCTGTCCCTGCCAGTACTGCTACCCCAGTGTTATCCAGTGACTTTTTGTCCCCGAGTACTGTACCCCAGTGTTATACAGTGACAGACCCATCCCCACCAGTACTGTGCCCCAGTGTTGTACAGTGACAGATCTGTCCCCACCAGTACTGTACCCCAGTGTTATACAGTGACAGACCTGTCCTCACCAGTACTGTATCCCAGTGTTAAACAGTGACAGACCTGTCCCCACCACTACTGTGCCCCAGTGTTTTACAGTGACAGACCTGTCCCCACTAGTACTGTGCCCCAGTGTTGTACAGTAACAGGCCTGTCGCCACCAGTACTGTACCCCTGTATTATACAGTGACAGACCTGTCCTCACCAGTACTGTATCCCAGTGTTATACAGTGACATGCCCGTCCCAACCAGTACTGCACCCCAGTGTTATACAGTGACTTCCTCTCCCTGCCAGTACTGCTACCCCAGTGTTATCCAGTGACTTCCTGTCCCCACCAGTACTGTACCTCAGTGTTATACAGTGACAGACCTGTCCTCACCTGTGCTGTACCCCAGTGTTATACAATGACAGACCTGTCCCCACCAGTACTGTGCCCCAGTGTTGTACAGTGACAGACCTGTCCCCACCAGTACTGTGCCCCAATGTTGTACAGTGACAGACCTGTCCCCACCCCTGTACCCCAGTGTTATACAGTGACAGACCTGTCCCCACCAGTACTGTACCCCAGTGTTATACAGTGACAGACCTGTGCCCACCAGTACTGTACCCCAGTGTTATACAGTGACAGACCATCCCCACCAGTACTGTGCCCTAGTGTTATACAGTGACGGACCCATCCCCACCAGTACTGTACCCCAGTGTTATACAGTAACAAACCTGTCCCCACCAGTACTGTACCCGTGTTATACAGTGACAGACCTGTCCCCACCGGTATTGTACCCCAGTGTTATACAGTGACTGACCTGTACCCACCAATACTGTACCCCAGTGTTATACAGTAACAGACCTGTGCCCACCAGTAATGTAACCGAGTGTTATATTGACAGACCTGTCTCGACCAGTACGTATCCCAGTGTTATACAGTGACAGACCCATTCCCACCAGTACTGTAACCCAGTGTTATACAGCGACAGACCTGTCTCCACCTGTACATATCCCAGTGTTATACAGTGACAGACCCATTCCCACCAGTACTGTAACCCACTGTTATACAGTGACAGACCCGTCCCCACCAGTACTGTACCCCAGTGTTATACAGTGACAGACCTGTCCCCACCAGTACTGTACCCTTGTTATACAGTGACAGAACTGTCCCCACCAGTATTGTACCCCAGTGTTATACAGTGATAGACCTGTCCCCACCAGAACTGTACCCCAGTGTTATACAGTGACAGACCTGTCCTCACCAGTACTGTATCCCAGTGTTATACAGTGAGAGACCTGTCCTCACCAGAACTGTACCCGTGTTATACAGTGACAGACCCGTCCCCACCAGTACTGTACCCCAGTGTTATACAGTGACAGACCTGTCCTCACCAGTACTGTACCCCAGTGTTATACAGGGACAGACCTGTCCCTACCAGTACTGTATCCCAGTGTTATACAGTGACAGACCTGTCCCCACCAGTACTGTACCTCAGTGTTATACAGTGACACACCCGTCCCCACCAGTACTGTACCCCAGTGTTATACAGTGACAGACCTGTCCCCACCAGTACTGTACCCCAGTGTTATACACTGACAGGCCGGTCCCCACCAGTACTGTACCCCAGTGTTATACAGTGACAGACCTGTCCCCACCAGTACTGTACCTCAGTGTTATACAGTGACAGACCCGTCCCCACCAGTACTGTACCCCAGTGTTATACAGTGACAGACCCGTACCCACCAGTACTGTACCCCAGTGTTATACAGTGACAGACCCATCCCCACCAGTACTGTACCCCAGTGTTATACAGTGACAGACCTGTCCCCACCAGTACTGTACCCCAGTGTTATACAGTGACAGACCTGTACCAAACACATTCACCTCGGTTGGCTAAGAACACACATGCATTCCTATAGCGCCTTCACACCTCTAGACATTCCAAGGCATTTTATAGCCAATGAAGCACTCGTGAAGTGTAGTCACTGTTGCACTATTGGTAACGCGGCAGCCAATTTGCACAAAAAGATCCCACAAACAGCAGTGTGATAACGTCCAAGTAATCTGTTTTACTGATGCTGGTTGAGGGGCGAATATTGGCACCAGGTCACCGGGAAGAGCTCCCTCCTTCTCTTCTTCCAACAGTGGCTTTGGGATCTTTTACATTCACTACTGACAGTGCAGCTCTCCCTCAGTACTGACCCTCCGACAATGCAGCAGTCCCTCAGTACTGACCCTCCGACAGTGCAGCACTCCCTTGGTACTGCACTGGGAACATTCAGCCTGATATTTATGAGAATCAAACCCTAGCTAGTTCGACATAATCGAACTTCTGTCTTGGAGATGAGCCAGAGGTCATGATTCATGCTGACATATAAACAGCAAGAAAAAAGGTCCCCCCGCAAAAAATAGTGACATGAAAATATATCAAAATATATATTAAAAAGTAACTTTGCCCCACTTGCAATTCGTGAAGCAGCAAGTATTGAACAATAAATACATCAATATCTATTTACTTAAGCAATAATTCATCCATAGTTATCTATTTCTGTACACCTACATCTTTATACCAATACAGTTAGAGCAAATCCACATATCTACCAACTTGTATAACTATATCAATGTACACCAATCTCAGCCCATCTCCTTATTGGCCGATATAATTTCTATTTAGCATGTGGCATTGAAATTGTTCATTAATTTATCCCATCTGCTACTTTAATTTACTTGGGCCTAATTAATATATTTCCTGCTTTTAATTTACCTTTAAATTGCGTTATTTAAACCCAATTGTTCTGACTTTGGCCTTTATTTCAAAGGGAATGGAGTATAAAAAAAAGGGAAGTCTTGCTAAAACTATACAAGGCACGAGTTAGACCACACCTAGAATATTGTAAATAATTTTGTTCCCCTTATCTAAGGGAAGATATACTGGCATTGGAGGCAGTCCAGAGAAGGTTCTTTAGGTTGATCCTGGGTATGGAGGGAATTTCTTATGAGGAGAGGTTGAGTAGGTTGGGCCTGTACTCATTGGAGTTTAGAAGAATGAGAGGTGAACTTATTGAAACATATAAGATTCTTAGAGGGCTTGACAGGGTAGATGCTGAGAGGTTGTTTCCCCTTGTGGGAAAGTCTAGGACCAGAGGGCATAATCTCAGAGTAAGAGGTCACCCATTTAAGACAGAGATGAGGAGGAATTTCTTCTCAGAGGGTAGTCAATCTGTGGAATTCTTTATCTCAGAGGGCTGTAGAGGCTGGGTTGTTCAGTATATTCGAGGCTGAGATAGACTGATTTTTAATCAGTAAGGGAATCAAGGGTTATGGGGAAAAGGCAGGAAAGTGGAGTTGAGGATTATCAGATCAGCCAAGATCTTATTGAATGGCAGAGCAGACTCGATGGGCCAAATGGCCTACTTCTGCTCCTAAGTCTTATGGCCTTAAATTAGCTAGTGTTTTATTTTCATTTAACTACTAGCCATGGACGTGATTAGTTTAGCTATTCTTTAATGGACTCACCTTCCTGATTTAATAACCTGTTTACAAACTGATTCATTTACCTATTTACTGATCTCCCAATCTTCTAGTGTTTCCAGATTTCTGTAAATTGATCAATTTCTCTATGGTGCAGGAGTTCACCCAAAATGGGTTTTTTTTGTGTCTGTAAACTGGTTCATTTACTGATCACTGCTCATCTATCTGTACCATGGTCTTTTCTTTCATTCACTTCCTGGTATTACTATGCGCATCAGCAAATTGATCATTGTGTGTGGATGTCTATCAATTGGTTAATTTATCCATTGTTTAAGGTGTGAATTCCTCTTCATCTGCAACTGGAGACTGTAGCAATTGATTATTAATCTGTGACTGGATGACAGTATCTATTCTTAATTTGTGAATGGATCTATTGACTATTAATCTGTGAACGGATGACTGTATCTATTATATATATATATATACATATATATATATATCTATTGATTAATCTGCGAATGGATGACTGTATCTATTGATTATTAATCTGCGAGTAGATGACTGTATCTATTATTAATCTGGAGTGGATGACTATCTATTATGAATCTGCGAGTGGATGACTATCTTATTGAATATTAATCTGTGAATGGATGACTGTATCTATTGCTTATTAATCTGCAACTGGATGACTGTATCCAATGATTATTAATCTGCGAATGAATGACTATCTATTAATTTGTGAATGGATGACTATCTATTATTTTGTGAATGAATCTATTGATTATTAATTTGTGAATGGATGATTATCTATTGATTATTAACATGAATGAATGACTGTATCTATTGATTATTTATCTGTGAATTGATAAATTAATCTACTGTTCATTGGTCTGAGAATTGATTATTGCGAGCTGATTATCAATGTGAACTGACTGATTTATGTATTATTAGAGTAAACTGATTATGAACAAATCGATTTCTCTGGTGTCTATGTGAACTGGTTGATTATTGCTCAGTGAATTAAGTGTATTTTCTATCATCAGTGTGAACGGATGGATTATTCATCCGTGAACTGATTGTATTCTCCATTATTGAAGTGAGCTAATGGATTATTGATCTATTTACTGGATGATTTATTTCTTGATTATTCAAATGAATTGATTGATTATTGATTTTTGAACCGATTGCTTACTATATTGATTATCAGTTTGAACTGATTATTGATCTGTGAACTGAATGACTAACAATGTGAAGTAAATGATTACTGGTCTGTGAACTGAATGGTTATTGATTTGTGAACTGAATGATTGCTCTATGATTATCAATGTGAACTGAATTATTGGTCTGTGAACTGAATGGTTATTGATCTGTGAACTGATGATTGATCTATGAACTGAATGATTGCTCTATGATTATCAATGTGAACTGAATGGTTATTGATCTGCGAACTGATGATTGATCTGTGAACTGAATGATTGCTCTATGATTGTCAATGTGAACTGAATGGTTATTGATTTGTGAACTGATGATTGATCTGTGAGCTGAATGGTTATTGATCTGTGAGCTAAATGGTTATTGATCTGTGAAGTGAATGGTTATTGATCTGTGAACTGAATGGTTATTGGTCTGTGAGTTGATGATTGATAGGTGAGCTGAATGATTGATATGAGAGCTGAATGATTGATATGAGAGCTGAATGGTTATTGACCTGTGAGCTTAATGGTTATTGATCTGTAAGCTGAGTGGTTATTGATCTGTGAGCTGAATGGTTATTGATCTGTAAACTGAACGGTTATTGATCTGTGAGCTGAACGGTTATTGATCTGTGAGCTGAACGGTTATTGATCTGTGAGCTGAATGGTTATTGATCTGTAAACTGAATGGTTATTGATCTGTGAGCTGAATAGTTATTGATCTGTGAACTGAATGGTTATTCATCTGTGAGCTGAGTGGTTATTGACCTGTGAACTGAATGGTTATTGATCTGTGAGCTGAACGGTTATTGATCTGTGAGCTGAACGGTTATTGATCTGTGAGCTGAACGGTTATTGATCTGTGAGCTGAATGGTTATTGATCTGTAAACTAAATGGTTATTGATCTGTGAGCTGAATGGTTATTGATCTGTAAGCTGAATGGTTATTGATCTGTAAACTGAATGGTTATTGATCTGTGAGCTGAATGGTTATTGATCTGTGAGCTGAATGGTTATTGATCTGTGAGCTGAATGGTTATTGATCTGTAAACTAAATGGTTATTGATCTGTGAGCTGAATGGTTATTGATCTGTAAGCTGAATGGTTACTGATCTGTAAACTGAATGGTTATTGATCTGTGAGCTGAATGGTTATTGATCTGTGAGCTGAATGGTTATTGATCTGTAAACTGAATGGTTATTGATCTGTGAGCTGAACGGTTATTGATCTGTGAGCTGAACGGTTATCAATCTGTGAGTTGAATGGTTATCGACCTGTGAGCTGAATGGTTATCGATCTGTGAGCTGAACGATTATTGATGTGAGCTGAACGGTTATTGATCTGTGAGCTGAACGGTTATTGATCTGTGAGCTGAACGGTTATTGATCTGTGAGCTGAACATTTATTGATCTGTGAGCTGAATGGTTATTGATCTGTGAGCTGAATGGTTATTGATCTGTGAGCTGAATGGTTATTGATCTGTGAGCTGAATGGTTATTGATCTGTGAGCTAAATGGTTATTGATCTGTGAAGTGAATGGTTATTGATCTGTGAACTGAATGGTTATTGGTCTGTGAGTTGATGATTGATAGGTGAGCTGAATGATTGATATGAGAGCTGAATGATTGATATGAGAGCTGAATGGTTATTGACCTGTGAGCTTAATGGTTATTGATCTGTAAGCTGAGTGGTTATTGATCTGTGAGCTGAATGGTTATTGATCTGTAAACTGAACGGTTATTGATCTGTGAGCTGAACGGTTATTGATCTGTGAGCTGAACGGTTATTGATCTGTGAGCTGAATGGTTATTGATCTGTAAACTGAATGGTTATTGATCTGTGAGCTGAATAGTTATTGATCTGTGAACTGAATGGTTATTCATCTGTGAGCTGAGTGGTTATTGACCTGTGAACTGAATGGTTATTGATCTGTGAGCTGAACGGTTATTGATCTGTGAGCTGAACGGTTATTGATCTGTGAGCTGAACGGTTATTGATCTGTGAGCTGAATGGTTATTGATCTGTAAACTAAATGGTTATTGATCTGTGAGCTGAATGGTTATTGATCTGTAAGCTGAATGGTTATTGATCTGTAAACTGAATGGTTATTGATCTGTGAGCTGAATGGTTATTGATCTGTGAGCTGAATGGTTATTGATCTGTGAGCTGAATGGTTATTGATCTGTAAACTAAATGGTTATTGATCTGTGAGCTGAATGGTTATTGATCTGTAAGCTGAATGGTTACTGATCTGTAAACTGAATGGTTATTGATCTGTGAGCTGAATGGTTATTGATCTGTGAGCTGAATGGTTATTGATCTGTAAACTGAATGGTTATTGATCTGTGAGCTGAACGGTTATTGATCTGTGAGCTGAACGGTTATCAATCTGTGAGTTGAATGGTTATCGACCTGTGAGCTGAATGGTTATCGATCTGTGAGCTGAACGATTATTGATGTGAGCTGAACGGTTATTGATCTGTGAGCTGAACGGTTATTGATCTGTGAGCTGAACGGTTATTGATCTGTGAGCTGAACATTTATTGATCTGTGAGCTGAATGGTTATTGATCTGTGAGCTGAATGGTTATTGATCTGTGAGCTGAATGGTTATTGATCTGTGAGCTGAATGGTTATTGATCTGTGAGCTGAATTATTGATCTGTGAGCTGAATGGTTATTGATCTGTGAGCTGAATGGTTATTGATCTGTGAGCTGAATTATTGATCTGTGAGCTGAATGGTTATTGATCTGTGAGCTGAATGGTTATTGATCTGTGAGCTGAATTATTGATCTGTGAGCTGAATGGTTATTGATCAGTGAGCTGAATTATTGATCTGTGAGCTGAATGGTTATTGATCTGTGAGCTGAATGGTTATTGATCTGTGAGCTGAATTATTGATCTGTGAGCTGAATGCTTATTGATCTGTGAGCTGAATGGTTATTGATCTGTGAGCTGAATTATTGATCTAGCCTGCCTCTTACCCAGACATCCAGTTGGACCTCCCTGAGGCGGCCGCTGCCATTGTACAGGTCCAGGCTCAGCTGCTCCAGGGTCAGTCTCTCCTCCAACAAGTGGCCCAGGTAATGCTGCAGCAGGTAGCGGCAGGCTCGCTTCTTAATAGAGCTCGACCAGGGGAAAAACCATGACATCTTAGCAAGCGGCCCCGGGCCACCACCAGCATCCCCCGCCGCCCGCTCATCCACCGAGCGCGGCCACCGGTCAGTGTGTAAACAAGCAGCTCCCACTGCCGACCGCCGCCATTGCCCTCACAGCTTCTCTCACTGCCCCCGCCCAGTGCGCAGGCGCGTTATACTGGGGGGGGGGGGGGGGGGGGGGGGGCGGAGCCGGCGACAGACACCGCCACCTGCCGGCCTGGAGGATGAATGTACAGCAGCTCATTGGCGACAGCGGGAGATCAGCGCCACCTGCTGGAGGGGAGGATGAATGTACAGCGGCTCATTGGCGACAGCGGGAAACCAGCGCCACCTGCTGGCGGAGAGGGTGAATGTACAGCAACTCATTGGTGATAGAGGGAGATCAGCGCCACCTATTGGCTGGGAGGATGAATGTACTGCAGCCAATTTGCAATAAAAGTCAGCGCCACCTACTGCTTTAGAGGGTTCATTACTGCAGCTAGTGGGTAACATAGCACCCCCTGCTGGCCTGGAAGTTCCATGAACATTTCTATCAAATCTCCTCTCAACCTTCTCTCCCCCAAGGAAAACAGTCGCAGCTTCTCCAGTCTATCTACGTAATTTAAGTTCCTCATCCCTGGAACCATTCTCGTGAATCTTTCCCGCACTCTCTCTAATGCCTTCACGTCTTTCCTAAAGTGCGGTGCCCAGAACTGGACACAATAGTGAAAAAGAAAAGGGAAGCATTCGTAAGGGCTAGAAGGCTGGGAACAGATGAAGCCCGTGGAGAATATAAAGAAAGCAGAAAGAAACTTAAGCAAGGAGTCAGGAGGGCTACAAGGGGTCATGAAAAGTCTCTGGCAACCAGGATTAAGGAAAATCCCAAGGCCTTTTATACATATGTAAAAAGCAAGAGGGTAGCCAGGGAAAGGGTGGGCCCACTCAGGGACAGAGGTGGGAATCTGTGTGTGGAGCCAGAAGAAATGGGAGTGATACTAAATGAATACTTCTCATCAGTATTCACCAAATAGAAGGACTTAGCGGTCGATTTGTCCAGGGAAGAGTTTGTAGATAGCCTGGATCATGTTGAGATCAAAAAAGAGGAGGTGTTAGGCGTCTTGAAGAATATTAAGCTGGATAAGTCCCCAGGGCCAGATGGGATCTACCCCAGAGTACTGAGGGAGGCAGGGGAGGAGATTTCTGGGGCCTTGACAGAAATCTTTGTATCCTCACTGGCTCCGGGTGAGGTACCAGAGGACTGGAGAATGGCCAATGTTGTTCCATTGTTTAAGAAGGGTAGCAGGGGTAATCCAGGAAATTACAGGCCGGTGAGCCTTACATCAGTGGTAGGGAAATTATTGGAGAAGACTCTTCGTGACAGGATTTACTACCATTTGGAAGCAAATGGGCGTATTAGTGAGAGGCAGCCTGGTTTTGTGAAGGGGAGGTCGTGTCTCACTAACTTGATCGAGTTTTTCGAGGAAGTGACAAAGATGATCGATGATGGGAGGGCAGTGGATGTTATATACATGGATTTCAGTAAGGTCTTTGACAATGTCCCTCATGGCAGACTGATACAGAAGGTGAAGTCGCATGGGATCAGAGGTGAGCTGGCAGGATGGATACAGAATTGGCTTGGTCATAGAAGACAGAGGGTAGCAGTGGAAGGGTGCTTTTCTGAATGGAGAGCTGTGACTAGTGGATTTCCGCAGAGATCAGTGCTGGGAGCTTTGCTGTTTGCAGTATACATAAATAATCTGGAGCAATATGTAACTGGGCTAATTAGTAAGTTTGCAGACGACACTAAGGTTGGAGGAGTTGCAGATAGTGAAGAGGATTGTCAAAGGATACAACGGGATATAGATCGGTTGGAGACTTGGGCGGAGAAATGGCAGATGGAGTTTAATCCGGACAAATGTGAGGTAATGCATTTTGGAAGGTCTAATACAGGCAGGAATTATACAGTAAATGGCAGAACCCTTAAGTGCATCAAGAGGCAGAGGGAGCTGGGTGTCCACAGGTCACTGAAAGTGGCAACGCAGGTGGATAAGGTAGTCAGGAAGGCATACGGCATGCTTGTCTTCATCGGCAGGGGTATTGAGTATAAAAGCTGGGAAGTCATGCTGCAGCTGTATAGAACCTTGGTTAGGCCACACTTGGAATATTGCGTGCAATTCTGGTCGCCACATTACCAGAAGGATATGGAGGCATTGGAGAGGGTGCAGAGGAGGTTTACCAGGATGCTGCCTGGTCTGGAGGTTATTAGCTATAAGGAGAGGTTGGAGAAACTCGGATTGTTCTCACTGGAGCGACGGAGATTGAGGGGCGAATTGATTGAAGTTTACAAAATTATGAGTGGCATGGACAGAGTAGATAGTCAGAAGCTTTTTCCCAGGGTGGAAGAGTCAATTACTAGGGGACATAGATTTAAGGTGAGAAGAGAAAACTATAGAGGAGATGTGCGGGGCAAGTTTTTTTATGCAGAGGGTAGTGAGTGTCTGGAATTCGCTGCCAGAGGAGGTGGTGGAAGCAGGTACGATAGTGGTGTTTAAGAAGCAGCTTGACAAATACATGAATAGGATGGGAATAGAGGGATACGGACCCCGGAAGTGCAAAATGTTTTAGTTGACGGGCAATATGATCAGCGCAGGCTTGGAGGGCCGAAGGGCCTGTTCCTGTGCTGTACTTTTCTTTGTTCTTTGTTCAATACTCCAGCTGAGGCCGAACTAGTGATTTATACAAGTTCAACATAACCTCCTTGGCTCTTGTACTCCATGCCCCTATTAATAAAGCCTGGGATACTGTTTGCTTTATTAACCACTCTCTCAACCTGTCCTGCCACCTTCAATGCACATGTACCCCCAGATCCCTCCACTCCTGCTGGCCCTTTCCAGTTGTACTTCATTTTATATTGTCTCTCCATGTCCTTGCTACCAAAATGAATCACTTCACATTTCTCTGCGTTAAACTTCATCTGCCACTTTTCTGCCCATTCCACCAACTTGTCTATGCCCTTTTGAACGTCCACCCTATCCTCCTCACAGTTCACAATGCTTCGAAGTTCCATATCGTCCACACATTTTAAAACTGTGCCCTGTACGCCAAGGTCTGGGTCATTAATACATACACTGTGTCTCCTGCCAACGCAAAATGGCCCTGCAAGGTGGCGGTCGATACCCGTCTGCGCATGCGCAGAATCCAATGGCACCATCTGGAGGAGACACAGTGCCGGCTGGATCTTACTCGGAGCCTGAAGCCGTTCACCTGGTTTCTGAGCTCCCGCAGCGGGCGAGCAGGTGGGGCGCAGTCTCCCCACAGTTTCCAAGGATCGGGGAGGGGAGGGTGGGAGGGGAAGCTTCTGATCCACCCGGTGACAGCTCGCCACTCCGTTTGCAGCTCCGCGGCTCGATCCAGGCAACAGACCCGGATTAAGGAGCTGCGGAGCGTGAGATTCAGAAACTGTGGGAAGGCTCCAATTGCAAACATTATAAAGAGACCGCTCCCCTTTCGTAAAAGGTGCCAACTTGATGCTGCCGGCACTGAAATATTGGAAACTCCAGGTTGCGATGGCCACACGAAGCACCCTAGAAAGATGGCAGCCAAACTTACACAGCACACGCAGGGAATTGGCAGCAAATGCAGCCCAATATATATCAGGAAGAGCAAAGGACCCAACACTGACCCTCTGGGGAACTCCACTATACACCTTCCTCCAGCCCGAAACATCCATTAATGGAAGATAGTGAGAACAGCACCTCCTGCTGGCCTGGAGGATTCATGTGTAACTGTCCGTGGGTCATATAGAGAGACCAGCACCCCCTGCTGGCCTGGAGGATTCATGTGTGGCTGTCAGTGGGTCATATAGAGAGACCAGCACCCCCTGTGCCCTGGAGGATTCATGTGTGGCGGTCAGTGGGTCATATAGAGAGACCAGCACCCCCTGCTGGCCTGGAGGATTCACATGTGGCGATCAGTGGGTCATATAGAGAGATCAGCACCCCCTGCTGACCTGGAGGATTCATGTGTGGCTGTCAGTGGGTCGTATAGAGAGACCAGCATCCTCTGCTGGCCTGGAGGATTCATGTGTGGCTGTCAGTGGGTCATATAGAGAGATCAGCACCCCCTGCTGACCTGGAGGATTCATGTGTGGCTGTCAGTGGGTCATATAGACAGATCAGCACCCCCTGCTGCCCTGGAGGATTCACATGTGGCGATCAGTGGGTCATATAGAGAGATCAGCACCCCCTGCTGACCTGGAGGATACATGTGTGGCTGTCAGTGGGTCGTATAGAGAGACCAGCACCCCCTGCTGGCCTGGATGATTCATTTGTGGCTGTCCGTGGCTTATATAGAAATTTCAGCACCTCCTGCTGGCCTGGAGGATTCATGCGTGGCTGTCAGTGGGTCATAGAGAGAGATCAGCACTCCCTGCTGCCCTGGAGGATACATGTGTGGCTGTCAATGGGGAGTAGAAGAGATCAGCACCCTCTGCTGGCCTGGAGGATTCATGTGTGGTTGTCGGTGGGGAGCAGAGAGATTAGCATCCTCTGCTGGCCTGGAAGATCCATGTTTAGCTGTCAGTGGGTCATATAGAGAGATCAGCACCCCCTGCTGCCCTGGAAGGTTCACGTATGGCTATCAGTGGGGAGTAGAGATAGATCAGCACCCCCTACTGCCCTGGAAGGTTCACGTATGGCTATCAGTGGGGAGTAGAGATAGATCAGCACCCCCTACTGCCCTGGAGGATTCATGTGTGGCTGTCAGTGGCTCATATAGAGATCAGCACTGCACTGTCAGAGGGTCAGTACTGAAGGAGTGCTGCACTGTCAGAGGGTCAGTATTGAGGGAGTGCTGCACTGTCAGAGGATCAGTCCTGAGGGAGCACTGCACTGTCGGAGGGTCAGTACTGAGGGAGTGCTGCACTGTCGGAGGGTCAGTACTGAGGGAGTGCTGCACTGTTGGAGGGTCAGTACTGAGGGAGTGCTGCACTGTCAGAGGGTCAGTGCTGAGGGAGTGCTGCACTGTCAGAGGGTCAGTACTGAGGGAGTGCTGCACTGTCGGAGGGTCAGTACTGAGGGAGCGCTGCACTGTCAGAGGGTCAGTACTGAGGGAGTGCTGCACTGTCGGAGGGTCAGTGCTGAAGGAGCGCTGCACTGTCGGAGGATCAGTACCGAGGGAGTGCTGCACTGTCGGGGGGTCAGTACTGAGGGAGCGCTGCACTGTCAGAGGGGCTGTGTGTTTGGGTGTTTGTCTGTGGGTGTGCAAGTGGGTGGGGTTTTGCTGTGATTAGTTAATTGCCCCCCCAGTGATCACCTACAGGCGTGTATCTGACGACAGGATCTGGTTCTGCTGTGATGCACCCCATGGCTGGATAGCCTTCCAACAGTCATGAAGAATGATCACTGGGGGGATTGTCACCCTCGCACTTGCGGAACTGTATGGACCCTACCCAAAAAAAGGGCAAGGAGGTTAACTGGCAAAGTAAACAGGCACAACACAGGCTGTATTTTTCTTGTCTGCATATTTTATTCATCCAGCCCTTGCTGGGTGAACGCTGTACAATTCACACTCTGGCAGCCGTATCACATAAGCTCATATCACAACAGTTCAAACAAAGTCAACAGCCACTTCCACTCATCCCACCTCCCACCCCACCCCACCCCGGTCAGTCTCAAACATCACATTGTGTGTCCGATTGGGAGTGGGAGAGAGGGAACAGGGCGCGACACATTCATCAGAGCATACCAGGACACTCTGCCTTCGATATGAGTCTGCATCCTTGACCTTGAATCCTCTTGTCAGTTTTACAATCACCCTTCCCACCTCTGTCTCACCTTCCCTTTATCCTTCCTCCCTCTCTCTCTCTCTATCCCTCTGGATCTCCCTTTTCCTCCATCTCTCTCTCTCTGTGACTACATCCCTCATTCCCTCAATCCCCCACTCTCTGGCTTTCCCCCTCTCTCTGCCCCTCTCTCTCTCTGCTTCTCTTTCTTTCTCTCTGCTTCTCTCTCTCTATCTGCTTCTCGCTCCCTCTGACCCCTTTCTCTCTGCCCCTCTCTCTCTCTCTCTGCCTTTCTCTCTCTCTTTCTCTCTCTGCTTCTCTCTCTTTCTCTCTCTCTCTCTTTCTCTCTCTGCTTCTCTCTCTTTCTCTCTGCCTCTCTCTCTCTCTGCCTCTCTCTCTCTGCTTCTCTCTCTTTATTTTTCACACTGACCATCCTTACCCAGCACCAACCCCTGCCCCGCCCAATCTCCTCTCCTCGCAGAGGTGCTGAGCTCCTCAGCCGGTTGGTGATTCATACGTCAGCCTGGGCGGGGAGATATTCGACTGTGACAGGCATCGCAGCACAATACCCCACCACCACCCCCCCACTTCTCCCCCCCAGGCAGTACACACTCTCAACCAACAGGAGTCACTGGAGCAAGGTAACTGGGCTCATTTTCCAACCACACACTGTTAACTACTCCCCCCGCACCACCCCCCCCCCCCCAACCGCTGGACTCCTCAAGCCAAGCACCTCCCACACCCACTGCCCTCAACCCCAACCTCCCCCCCTCAAACCGAAGCCTCTAGCTTTATATCTTGAAGGAACAGAATTGACGCTGCTGGGTTTAAAGGGGCAAGCTGGTCCCGGAAGACAAAAGCGCCCCCCCGCACCCCCCCCCAACTTCTACACGGCCTCTTAAAGGGGAGGGTACGCACAGGCACTTTGAAGTGACTGTGACTTTAATTCAAGGCAGCAACTACCAAAATCGAGGAGTTGTGGGGGTTGGGGGGGTGTGGAGGAGGAATGGGTAGAAATATGCAGCCAGCAGGGCGCAGTATAGCTGCGGTCCCATGCCAGAAAACACACAAAACGTTTTGGAACGAAATTCTGGGCCTTCTCGGGTCAGTGGCCTGGGTGGGGGGGAGGTGGGGGGGGGTGTGCCTCGCGTTGCAATTTTACGTGGGCAGAACGTGAGTCGGCGGCGGTATAACTTCACACCCGCCTGTTCGAGACCAGCCTGAGGTACCGCGGTTCACCAAATGGGACAAAAGGGCAGGTGGAGTGGGGGTCAAGGGTCAAGCCAGCGAGTGGGAAGCCGGTGGAGAGGTCACTGCAAGTGGCACGAGGAGTTTCCAGAACCAAAAAGAAATTAATAGTCATTAAATATTAAATAAATAAATAGCTGCAGGCAGCTGGCTACAAGGTCTGGGGCCAGAGGTGTCCCAGTCAACAGCCAGGCGGCCATTTTAATTCCAAAATGGTGGCTGAGGTTCGCAGTCAGGTCACCTCAAGTTCCCCAAAATCGTGACTCTGAACGCATGCTCCTGGGATCCCCCATACTCTTCATGCCTGCTCTACCCAAAGGCACCTATTCTATCTCCCCAATAACCCTTTAACCACCCCGAGTACTCCCATTGTTCCCCCCCCCCGCCCCAATCTCCCACCCCACCCCACCCCACAAACTCAGTGCTCTGCCCAACCCAGGCACTGGCACTTGGGTCACTTGCTCTTGGCAATATAGCTCCCCACAATGAGTTATATGTCTCTGTCCCCATCAAACACTCCCAGGACAGGTACAGCACGGGGTTAGATACAGAGTAAAGTTCTCTCTACACTGTCTCCATCAAACACTCCAAGGACAGGTACAGCACGGGGTTAGATACAGAGTAAAGCTCCCTCTACACTGTCCCCATCAAACACTCCCAGGACAGGTACAGCACGGGGTTAGATACACAGTAAAGTTCTCTCTACACCGTCCCCATCAAACACTCCCAGGACAGGTACAGCACGGGGTTAGATACACAGTAAAGTTCTCTCTACACCGTCCCCATCAAACACTCCCAGGACAGGTAGAGCACGGGGTTAGATACACAGTAAAGCTCCTGCGACATTGTACTATAATCGAACAAAGTCCTATCCTCACCCTGATCTGCTTGTGGAATGATCCTTGGAAGGAAGGTTTCCCTGGGGAGGTGGGGGGGGGGGGGGGGGGGGGGGGGGGGGGGGGGGGGGGGGGGGGGGGGGGGGGGGGGGGGGGGGGGGGGGGGGGGGGGGGGGGGGGGGGGAGGGGGAGGGAGAGGAGGAGGAGGAGGGGGGGTTGGGGGCGGTGCCACGAACTGAAATACCCAGCGCCAGTCCATTTCGAGAGGGAGTTGGGCGTGTGTGATTGGCTGGAAGATGGTAACAGAGCGGGTGTCAGGTCCCAGGCAAAGGTGCACCCCCCAGCATCACACTGTGGTCCCTGTGCAATAATGTCCCTCCGTCACTCCTCGGCGCTGTAAGATGATTTCCGGCACCTTCCGCTGACCCAGTTTGCCTGGGATCCTGTTCCGTTTCAACCACCCCCACCACCCCACAACCACCCACCAGAGGAAAGTTACAGGCCCTGGGTCAGATCTAGCAGGTACTGGTTGCCCGCGTCCATGTTGAAGTCAGCGATGGTGAAGTCCACCTCGATCTCGTCCACCGGGTACCGGGCGGGCGCGCCGGCGCTCGGGGTGCCTGGCAGGGGGCACCAGTGGCCGTAGTGCCCGGCCGAGCAGCTCTCCGCGAACGGGGCGCCTCCCTCAAGCTTCAGGCCAGGCAGAGCGGGTCCGCCAATCGGCGGGAGGGCGTTGGGCCCGTGTGCCACCTCCCCCAGGGGCAGTCGGCCACAGCTTTCAACGCAGGGCCCCTGGGCGGGCGCCGGGCCGGCGGGGTTGGCGTAGTTGAAGGTGCCCACGGGCAGCTGGTTCTCGAAGGCGCCGCTCGCCGATGGTCTTCCCCGTTGACGGCCAGCTGCAGACTGCCTGCTGTAACGCGCCCTCCGGTTCTGGAACCAGACCTGCACGAGACAAAGAGGCGAGACTGACGTGAGGGGCACCCCCCCAGGGCGGAACTGACAAAACGGAGCCCTACCCCGGCTGTTCGGCTGCTGAAGCCCTCATCCGTGTCTTCCCATTAACTCCCCCCACCCTCACCGGACTCCGAGAATCACAGCATGTTTACAGCACAGGATGAGGGCCACTCGGCCCATCGCGTCGGTGCCGGCCGATAAGCGAGCCACCCAGCCCAACCCCACTCTCCGGCGTTCGGTCTGGAGCCCCTGCAGGTTCCGGCACTTGAGGTGCAGATCCGGGCACCTTCTAAATGTAGTTGAGGGTTTCTGCGCCTGCTACCCTTTCAGGCAGTGAGTTCCAGACCCCCACAACCCTCTGGGTGAATTGTTTTCTCCTCATCTCCCCTTTCCACCAATCACTTTAAACCTACGCCCCCCTAGTCACTGACCTCTCTGCTGAGGTAAATAGACCCTTCCCATCCACTCTATCCAGGCCCCTCACAATCTCCCCTCAGCCTCCTCTGTTCCAAGAAGAATTTCGAGAGGACTAGAATATAAAAGCAGGGATGTGCTGCTGAGGCTTTATAAGGCTCTGGTCAGACCACATTTAGAATATTGTGAGCAATTTTGGGCCCCCTATCTCAGGAAGGATGTTCTGGCCCTGGAAAGGGTCCAGAGGAGGTTCACGAGAACGATCCCAGGAATGAAAGGCCTAACGTATGAGGAACGTTTGAGGATTCTGGGTCTATACGCGATGCAGTTTAGAAGGGTGAGGTGGGATCTGATTGAAACTTACAGAATACTGAAAGGCCTGGATAGAGTGGACGTGGGGAAGATGTTTCCATTAGTAGGAGAGACTAGGACCCGAGGGCACAGCCTCAGAGTAAAGGGAAGACCTTTGAGAACAGAGATGAGGAGAAACTTCTTTAGCCAGAGAGTGGTGAATCTATGGAATTCATTGCCACAGAAGGCTGTGGAGGCCAGGTCATTGAGTGTATTTAAGACCGAGATAGAGAGGTTCTTGATTGGTAAGGGGGTCAAAGGTTACGGGGAGAAGGCGGGAGAATGGGCGTGACCATGGAGGGATTTGAAGACAAGGATGGGAGTTTTAAAATTGAGGCATTGCCAGACCAGGAGCCAGCGTTGGTCGGCGAGCATGGGTAACATGGAGCTTGGTGCGAGTTAGAACGTGGGGGAGCAGAGGTTTGCTTGAGCTGAAGAGGTGGGTGAAAGTGCGAGTTAAGTAGAATCCTCACTGGGCGAAGGTGTAGGGCCAGAGGGTTGGCAATCTGCTGATGTTGTACCTTCGTTTAAAAAGGGAGCGAGGGATAGACAGAATAATTACAGGCCAGTCAGCTTAATCTCACGGGAGGTTATAGGAGCAGCCTCCTCACTGCTCACACCTCCCAAACCCCGATTGAGTCACCCCCCCCCCCCACCCCCCCGTGAGGTCAGGGGTCAAGGCCTAAGGACTTCCTGATTGGCGGGGCTCAGAACCACATTGGGCAGTGTATTCAGCCACGGAGTCAGCTAGAAGACGCCAATCGGACAGCATAAGAACCAGGAGGAGGCGGCCATTCAGCCCATCGAGCCTGCTCCGCCATTCCATGCGATCATGGCCGATCGTGGGCCTCAACTCCACTTTCCCAGCTGCTCCCCATGACCCTTCATTCCCTGGAAAACCTGTCTATCCCAGCCTTAAATATGATCAATGATGGAGAATCCATAACCCTCTGGGATAGAGAATTCCGAAAATTCACAAACCTCTGAGTGAAGTAATTTCACCTCATCTCAGTCCTGAATGATCGGCCCTTTCTCCTCTAGCCCCGTGTTTTGGATTCCCCGACCAGCGGGAACAAAGGCTGGGATTTTCTGGCTCCATGGTGATGGGACACGCTGTGGGGGATGCATTGGCCCAGTCAAGGGACTGTTGACTCCTGGTAGGACCAGGCAAGCCCCCCTGCCCAATCTCTCAGCACCCACCCTATCAAGCCCCTTCAGAATCTTATAGGTTTCAATCACATCGCCTCTCATTCTTCTAAACTCCAGAGAATATAAGCCCAATTTACTCAGTTTCTCATCATAAACAACCCCCTCATCCCAGGGACCAATCGAGTGAACCTTGGCTGAACTGCCTTCAATACAAGTCTATCCTTCTATAAACGGGGAGACCAAACCACACACACACACTGCTCCAGATGTGCAGCCAAGGCTATCCCTGGAAATGGCCGTCAAGGGTGACTGCTCAGGGGTAAGGGGTCAGAGGTCAGCACCCAGAACCCGATGACCCTTTCAGACCGCGCTCTTAAAGGGCCGGAGGTGTCCTTACAATGATCCGGGCATCATCAACGTTCAGGGCCTTGGAGAGTGTTTCGCGGGTCCACACATTGGGGTATTTACAGACAGCGTAGGCCTTCTCCAGGAGATTCTTCTGCCAGCTGTTGTACTTTGTCCTCTTCCGTCTGCGAGGCCCGCTCACCGCAGACTCTGCTGAAGACATGAGGGCTGCTTCTGGAGAACATGACACAGGGTCAAATGCAAGGGTGGGGCTCGAATACACCCGAAAACATCACCCCTCACAACCCCATCACATTAAAACCCCCCCTCCCAATCCCATCACATTAAACCCCCTCCCAATCCCATCACATTAAACCCCCTCCCAATCCCATCACATTAAACCCCCTCCCAATCCCATCACATTAAACCCCCCCTCCCAATCCCATCACATTAAACCCCCCCCCCAAATCCCATCACATTAAACCCCCTCCCAATCCCATCACATTAAACCCCCTCCCAACCCCATCACATGAAACCCCCCCCCAATCCCATCACATTAAACCCCCCCTCCCAATCCCATCACATTAAACCCCCCCTCCCGATCCCATCACATTAAACCCCCTCCCAACCCCATCACATTAAACCCCCCTCCCGATCCCATCACATTAAACCCCCCTCCCAATCCCATCACATGAAACCCCCCCCCAATCCCATCACATTAAACCCCCCCCCCCAATCCCATCACATTAAACCCCCCCCAATCCCATCACATTAAACCCCCCCTCCCAATCCCATCACATTAAACCCCCCTCCCAATCCCATCACATTAAACCCCCCCTCCCAATCCCATCACATTAAACCCCCCCTCCCAATCCATCACATTAAACCCCCCCTCCCAATCCCATCACATTAAACCCCCCTCCCAACCCCATCACATTAAACCCCCTCCCAATCCCATCACATTAAACCCCCCCTCCCAACCCCATCACATTAAACCACCCTCCCAATCCCATCACATTAAACCCCCTCCCAATCCCATCACATTAAACCCCCCCCCCCAATCCCATCACATTAAACCCCCCTCCCAATCCCATCACATTAAACCCCCCCTCCCAATCCCATCACATTAAACCCCCTCCCAATCCCATCACATTAAACCCCCTCCCAATCCCATCACATTAAACCCCCCTCCCAATCCCATCACATTAAACCCCCCCTCCCAATCCCATCACATTAAACCTCCTCCCAATCCCATCACATTAAACATCCCCTCCCAATCCCATCACATTAAACCCCCCCCCCAATCCCATCACATTAAACCCCCCCTCCCAATCCCATCACATTAAACCCCCCTCCCAATCCCATCACATTAAACCCCCCTCCCAATCCCATCACATTAAACCCCCTCCCAACCCCATCACATTAAACCCCCTCCCAATCCCATCACATTAAACCCCCCCTCCCAACCCCATCACATTAAACCCCCCTCCCAATCCCATCACATTAAACCCCCCTCCCAATCCCATCACATTAAACCCCCCTCCCAATCCCATCACATTAAACCCCCCTCCCAATCCCATCACATTAAACCTCCTCCCAATCCCATCACATTAAACATCCCCTCCCAATCCCATCACATTAAACCCCCCCCCCAATCCCATCACATTAAACCCCCCCTCCCAATCCCATCACATTAAACCCCCCTCCCAATCCCATCACATTAAACCCCCTCCCAATCCCATCACATTAAACCCCCTCCCAATCCCATCACATTAAACCCCCCCTCCCGATCCCATCACATTAAACCCCCCTCCCAACCCCATCACATTAAACCCCCCTCCCAATCCCATCACATTAAACCCCCCTCCCAATCCCATCACATTAAACCCCCCCTCCCAATCCCATCACATTAAACCCCCCTCCCAATCCCATCACATTAAACCCCCCTCCCAACCCAATCACATTAAACCCCCCTCCCAATCCCATCACATTAAACCCCCCTCCCAATCCCATCACATTAAACCCCCCCCTCCCAATCCCATCACATTAAACCCCCTCCCAATCCCATCACATTAAACCCCCCCTCCCAATCCCATCACATTAAACCCCCCTCCCAATCCCATCACATTAAACCCCCCTCCCAATCCATCACATTAAACCCCCCCCAATCCCATCACATTAAACCCCCTCCCAATCCCATCACATTAAACCCCCCTCCCAATCCCATCACATTAAACCCCCCTCCCAATCCCATCACATTAAACCCCCTCCCAATCCCATCACATTAAACCCCCCTCCCAACCCCATCACATTAAACCCCCCCTCCCAATCCCATCACATTAAACCCCCCCCTCCCAATCCCATCACATTAAACCCCCCCTCCCAATCCCATCACATTAAACCCCCCCTCCCAACCCCATCACATTAAACCCCCCTCCCAATCCCATCACATTAAACCCCCCCTCCCAATCCCATCACATTAAACCCCCCTCCCAATCCCATCACATTAAACCCCCTCCCAATCCCATCACATTAAACCACCCTCCCAATCCCATCATATTAAACCCCCCTCCCAATCCCATCACATTAAACCCCCCCTCCCAATCCCATCACATTAAACCCCCCTCCCAATCCCATCACATTAAACCCCCTCCCAATCCCATCACATTAAACCCGGCTCCCAATCCCATCACATTAAACCCCCCTCCCAACCCCATCACATTAAACCCCCTCCCAATCCCATCACATTAAACCCCCTCCCAATCCCATCACATTAAACCCCCTCCCAATCCCATCACATTAAACCCCCTCCCAATCCCATCACATTAAACCCCCCCTCCCAATCCCATCACATTAAACCCCCCCTCCCAATCCCATCACTTTAAACCCCCCCTCCCAATCCCATCACATTAAACCCCCCCCCCAATCCCATCACATTAAACCCCCTCCCAATCCCATCACATTAAACCCCCCCTCCCAATCCCATCACATTAAACCCCCCCTCCCAATCCCATCACATTAAACCCCCTCCCAATCCCATCACATTAAACCCCCTCCCAATCCCATCACATTAAACCCCCTCCCAATCCCATCACATTAAACCCCCCCTCCCAATCCCATCACATTAAACCCCCCCCCCAATCCCATCACATTAAACCCCCCCTCCCAATCCCATCACATTAAACCCCCCCCCCAATCCCATCACATTAAACCCCCCTCCCAACCCCATCACATTAAACCCCCTCCCAATCCCATCACATTAAACCCCCCTCCCAACCCCATCACATTAAACCCCCCCTCCCAATCCCATCACATTAAACCCCCCCCCAATCCCATCACATTAAACCCCCCCTCCCAATCCCATCACATTAAACCCCCCTCCCAATCCCATCACATTAAACCCCCTCCCAATCCCATCACATTAAACCCCCCCTCCCAACCCCATCACATTAAACCCCCTCCCAATCCCATCACATTAAACCCCCTCCAATCCCATCACATTAAACCCCCTCCCAACCCCATCACATTAAACCCCCCTCCCAATCCCATCACATTAAAACCCCCCTCCCAATCCCATCACATTAAACCCCCCTCCCAATCCCATCACATTAAACCCCCTCCCAATCCCATCACATTAAACCCCCTCCCAATCCATCACATTAAACCCCCTCCCAATCCCATCACATTAAACCCCCCTCCCAATCCCATCACATTAAAACCCCCCTCCCAATCCCATCACATTAAACCCCCCTCCCAATCCCATCACATTAAACCCCCCTCCCAATCCCCATCACATTAAACACCCCCCTCCCAATCCCATCACATTAAACCCCCTCCCAATCCCATCACATTAAACCCCCCTCCAATCCCCATCACATTAAACCCCCCTCCCAATCCCATCACATTAAACCCCCCCTCCCAATCCCATCACATTAAACCCCCCTC
This sequence comes from Carcharodon carcharias, assembly GCF_017639515.1. NCBI lineage: Eukaryota > Metazoa > Chordata > Chondrichthyes > Lamniformes > Lamnidae > Carcharodon > Carcharodon carcharias. The sequence continues at coordinate 1,525,774 of NW_024470758.1, forward strand.
CCAATCCCATCACATTAAAACCCCCCTCCCAATCCCATCACATTAAAACCCCCTCCCAATCCCATCACATTAAACCCCCCTCCCAATCCCATCACATTAAACCCCCTCCCAATTCCCATCACATTAAACCCCCCTCCCAACCCAGCACATTAAACCCCCCCTCCCATCCCATCACATTAAACCCCCCTCCAACCCCAGCACATTAAACCCCCCCCTCCCAACCCATCACATAAACCCCCTCCCTATCCCATCACATTAAACCCCCCTCCCATCCCATCACATTAAACCCCCCTCCCAATCCCATCACATTAAACCCCCCTCCAATCCCATCACATTAAACCCCCCTCCCAACCCATCACATTAAACCCCCCTCCCAATCCCATCACATTAAACCCCCCCTCCCAATCCCATCACATTAAACCCCCCCTCCCAATCCATCACATTAAACCCCCTCCCAATCCCATCACATTAAACCCCCTCCCAATCCCATCACATTAAACCCCCCCTCCCAATCCCATCACATTAAACCCCCTCCCAATCCCATCACATTAAACCCCCTCCCAACCCATCACATTAAACCCCCCTCCCAATCCCATCACATTAAACCCCCCTCCCAATCCCATCACATTAAACCCCCCTCCCAATCCATCACATTAAACCCCCTCCCAATCCCATCACATTAAACCCCCTCCCAAACCCATCACATTAAACCCCCCCTTCCCAACCCCATCACATTAAACCCCCCTCCCAATCCCATCACATTAAACCCCCTCCCAACCCCATCACATTAAACCCCCCTCCCAATCCCATCACATTAAACCCCCCTCCCAACCCATCACATTAAACCCCCTCCCAATCCCATCACATTAAACCCCCCTCCCAATCCCATCACATTAAACCCCCTCCCAATCCCATCACATTAAACCCCCTCCCAATCCCATCACATTAAACCCCCCTCCCAATCCCATCACATTAAACCCCCCTCCCAATCCCATCACATTAAACCCCCTCCCAATCCCATCACATTAAACCCCCCTCCCAACCCCATCACATTAAACCCCCCTCCCAACCCCAACACATTAAAACCCCCTCCCAATCCCAACACATTAAACCCCCCTCCCAATCCCATCACATTAAAACCCCCCTCCCAACCCCATCACATTAAACCCCCCCTCCCAATCCCATCACATTAAACCCCCCCTCCCAATCCCATCACATTAAACCCCCCCTCCCAATCCCATCACATTAAACCCCCCTCCCAATCCCATCACATTAAACCCCCCCAATCCCATCACATTAAACCCCCCCCAATCCCATCACATTAAACCCCCTCCCAATCCCATCACATTAAACCCCCCTCCCTATCCCCATCACATTAAACCCCCCTCCCAATCCCATCACATTAAACCCCCCTCCCAATCCCATCACATTAAACCCCCCTCCCAATCCCATCACATTAAACCCCCCCTCCCAATCCCATCACATTAAACCCCCCTCCCAATCCCATCACATTAAACCCCCCTCCCAATCCCATCACATTAAACCCCCCCTCCCAATCCCATCACATTAAACCCCCTCCCAATCCCATCACATTAAACCCCCCTCCCAATCCCATCACATTAAACCCCCCTCCCAATCCCATCACATTAAACCCCCCCCCCAATCCCATCACATTAAACCCCCCTCCCAATCCCATCACATTAAACCCCCTCCCATCCCATCACATTAAACCCCCTCCCAATCCCATCACATTAAACCCCCCCTCCCAATCCCATCACATTAAACCCCCCTCCCAATCCCATCACATTAAACCACCCTCCCAACCCCATCACATTAAACCCCCCTCCCAATCCCCATCACATTAAACCCCCCCTCCCAACCCCATCACATTAAACCCCCCCTCCCAATCCCATCACATTAAACCCCCCCTCCCAATCCCATCACATTAAACCCCCTCCCAATCCCATCACATTAAACCCCCCTCCCAATCCCATCACATTAAACCCCCTCCCAATCCCATCACATTAAACCCCCCTCCCTATCCCATCACATTAAACCCCCTCCCAATCCCATCACATTAAACCCCCCTCCCAATCCCATCACATTAAACCCCCCTCCCAACCCATCACATTAAACCCCCTCCCAATCCCATCACATTAAAACCCCCCTCCCAATCCCATCACATTAAACCCCCCCTCCCAATCCCATCACATTAAAACCCCCCTCCCAATCCCATCACATTAAACCCCCTCCCAATCCCATCACATTAAACCCCCCTCCCAACCCCATCACATTAAACCCCCCCTCCCAATCCCATCACATTAAACCCCCCTCCCAATCCCATCACATTAAACCCCCCCCAATCCCATCACATTAAACCCCCCTCCCAACCCCATCACATTAAACCCCCCTCCCAATCCCATCACATTAAACCCCCCCCAATCCCATCACATTAAACCCCCTCCCAATCCCATCACATTAAACCCTCCATCCCATCACATTAAACCCCCCTCCAATCCCTTCACATTAAACCCCCCCTCCCAAACCCATCACATTAAACCCCCCTCCCAACCCATCACATTAAACCCCCTTCCCATCCCCATCACATTAAACCCCCCCTCCCAATCCATCACATTAAACCCCCCTCCCAATCCCATCATCATTAAACCCCCCTCCCAATCCCATCACATTAAACCCCCTCCCAACCCATCACATTAAATCCCCCCCTCCCAATCCCAATCACATTAAACCCCCCTCCCCAACCCCATCACATAAACCCCCCTCCCAATCCCATCACATTAAACCCCCCCCTCCCATCCCATCACATTAAACCCCCTCCCACCCCATCACATTAAGCCCCCTCCCAATCCCATCACATTAAACCCCCCCTCCCAACCCCATCACAGTTAAACCCCCCTCCCAATCCCATCACATTAAACCCCCCCCAATCCCATCACTTTAAACCCCCCTCCCAATCCCAGCACATTAAACCCCCTCCCAATCCCATCACATTAAACCCCCCTCCCGATCCCATCACATTAAACCCCCCTCCCAACCCCATCACATTAAACCCCCCTCCCAATCCCATCACATTAAACCCCCCTCCCAACCCCATCACATTAAACCCCCTCCCAATCCCATCACATTAAACCCCCCTCCCAACCCCATCACATTAAACCCCCCTCCCAATCCCATCACATTAAACCCCCCCTCCCAATCCCATCACATTAAACCCCCCCCTCCCAACCCATCACATTAAACCCCCTCCCAATCCCATCACATTAAACCCCCCTCCCAACCCCATCACAGTTAAACCCCCTCCCAATCCCATCACATTAAAACCCCCCCCCCAACCCCATCACATTAAACCCCCCCTCTCCCAACCCCATCACATGAAAACCCCCCCTCCCAATCCCATCACATTAAACCCCTCCCCAATCCCATCACATTAAACCCCCCTCCCAATCCCATCACATTAAACCCCCCTCCCAACCCCATCACATTAAACCCCCCTCCCAATCCCATCACATTAAACCCCCCCTCCCAACCCCATCACATTAAACCCCCCTCCCAATCCCATCACATTAAACCCCCCCTCCCAATCCCATCACATTAAACCCCCCTCCCAACCCCATCACATTAAACCCCCCTCCCAATCCCATCACATTAAACCCCCCTCCCAATCCCATCACATTAAACCCCCTCCCAATCCCATCACATTAAACCCCCCTCCCAATCCCATCACATTAAACCCCCTCCCAATCCCATCACATTAAACCCCCCTCCCAATCCCATCACATTAAACCCCCCTCCCAATCCCATCACATTAAACCCCCCTCCCAATCCCATCACATTAAACCCCCCTCCCAATCCCATCACATTAAACCCCCTCCCAATCCATCACATTAAACCCCCCTCCCAATCCCATCACATTAAACCCCCCTCCCGATCCCATCACATTAAACCCCCCTCCCAATCCCATCACATTAAACACCCCTCCCAATCCCATCACATTAAACCCCCCTCCCAATCCCATCACATTAAACCCCTCCCAATCCCATCACATTAAACCCCCCCTCCCAATCCCCATCACATTAAGACCCCCCTCCCAACCCATCACATTAAACCCCCCTCCCAATCCCATCACATTAAACCCCCCCTCCCAATCCCATCACATTAAACCCCCCTCCCAATCCCATCACATTAAACCCCCCTCCCAATCCATCACATTAAACCCCCCTCCCAATCCCATCCATTAAACCCCCTCCCAACCCCATCACATTAAACCCCCCCTCCCAATCCCATCACATTAAACCCCCCCTCCCAATCCCATCACATTAAACCCCCCTCCCAATCCCATCACATTAAACCCCCTCCCAATCCCATCACATTAAACCCCCCTCCCAATCCCATCACATTAAACCCCCTCCCAATCCCATCACATTAACCCCCCTCCCAATCCCATCACATTAAACCCCCCTCCCAATCCCATCACATTAAACCCCCTCCCAATCCCATCACATTAAACCCCCCCTCCCATCCCATCACATTAAACCCCCCTCCCAACCCCATCACATTAAACCCCCCTCCCAATCCCATCACATTAAACTCCCCTCCCGATCCCATCACATTAAACCCCCTCCCAATCCATCACATTAAACCCCCTCCCAATCCATCCATTAAAACCCCCTCCCAATCCCATCACATTAAAACCCCGCTCCCAATCCAGTCACATTAAACCCCCCTCACAACTCCCATTACATTAAACCCCCTCCCTCCCAATCCCATCACATTAAACCCTCCCTCCCGATCCATCACATTTTCAACCCATCATTACCCCCCAATCCCATCACATTAAACCCCCTCCCAAGCCCATCACATTAAACCCCCCCTCCCAGATCCCATCACACTTAAACCCCCCCTCCCAATCCCATCGACCATTAAACCCCCTCCCATCCCATCACTTAAACCCCTCCCGAATACCATCACATAAAAACCACCCTCCCAATCCAACACATTAAACCCCCCCCCAATCCCCATCACATTAAACCCCCCTCCCAATCCAGCACATTAAACTCCACTCCCAATCCCATCACATTAAACCCTCCCAATCCCATCACATTAAACCCACTCCCATTCCATCACATTAAACCCCCCTCCCAATCCCATCACATTAAACCCCCCTCCCAATCCCATCACATTAAACCCCCTCCCAATCCCATCACATTAAAACCCCCCTCCCAATCCATCACATTAAACCCCCCTCCCAATCCCATCACATTAAACCCCCCTCCCAATCCCATCACATTAAACGCCCCTCCTCTATCCCATCACATTAAACCCCCCTCCCAACCCCATCACATTAAACCCCCCTCCCAATCCCATCACATTAAACCCCCTCCCAATCCCATCACATTAAACCCCCCTCCCAATCCCATCACATTAAACCCCCCCTCCAATCCCATCACATTAAACCCCCTCCCAATCCCATCACATTAAACCCCCTCCCAATCCCATCACATTAAACCCCCTCCCAACCCCATCACATTAAACCCCCCTCCCAATCCCATCACATTAAACCCCCTCCCAATCCCATCACATTAAACCCCCCTCCCAATCCCATCACATTAAACCCCCCCTCCAATCCCATCACATTAAACCCCCCTCCCAATCCCATCACATTAAACCCCCTCCCAATCCCATCACATTAAACCCCCCCTCCCCAATCCCATCACATTAAACCCCCCTCCCAACCCCATCACATTAAACCCCCCCCCCAATCCCATCACATAAACCCCCCCTCCCAATCCCATCACATTAAACCCCCTCCCAATCCCATCACATTAAACCCCCCTCCCAATCCCATCACATTAAACCCCCTCCCAACCCCATCACATTAAACCCCCTCCCAATCCCATCACATTAAACCCCCTCCCCAACCCATCACATTAAACCCCCTCCCAATCCCATCACATTAACCCCCCCTCCAATCCCATCACATTAAACCCCCCTCCCAATCCCATCACATTAAACCCCCTCCCAATCCCATCACATTAAACCCCCTCCCAATCCCATCACATTAAACCCCCTCCCAATCCCATCACATTAAACCCCCTCCCAATCCCATCACATTAAACCCCCTCCCAATCCCATCACATTAAACCCCCCCCTCCCAATCCCATCACATTAAACCCCCCCCAATCCCATCACATTAAACCCCCCTCCCAATCCCATCACATTAAACCCCCTCCCAATCCCATCACATTAAACCCCCCTCCCAATCCCATCACATTAAACCCCCCTCCCAATCCCATCACATTAAACCCCCCTCCCAATCCCATCACATTAAACCCCCCCCCAATCCCATCACATTAAACCCCCCTCCCAATCCCATCACATTAAACCCCCCTCCCAATCCCATCACATTAAACCCCCTCCCAATCCCATCACATTAAACCCCTCCCCAACCCCATCACATTAAACCCCCCTCCCAATCCCATCACATTAAACCCCCCTCCCAATCCCATCACATTAAACCCCCTCCCAATCCCATCACATTAAACCCCCCTCCCAACCCCATCACATTAAACCCCCCTCCCAATCCCATCACATTAAACCCCCTCCCCAATCCCATCACATTAAACCCCCCCTCCCAATCCCATCACATTAAACCCCCTCCCAATCCCATCACATTAAACCCCCTCCCAATCCCATCACATTAAAAACCCCCCCTCCCAATCCCATCACATTAAACCCCCCTCCCAATCCCATCACATTAAACCCCCCCTCCCAACCCCATCACATTAAACCCCCCTCCCAATCCCATCACATTAAACCCCCCTCCCAATCCCATCACATTAAACCCCCCTCCCAATCCCATCACATTAAACCCCCCCTCCCAATCCCATCACATTAAACCCCCCCTCCCAATCCCATCACATTAAACCCCCTCCCAATCCCATCACATTAAACCCCCCCTCCCAATCCCATCACATTAAACCCCCCTCCCAATCCCATCACATTAAACCCCCCTCCCAATCCCATCACATTAAACCCCCCCTCCCAATCCCATCACATTAAACCCCCTCCCAATCCCATCACATTAAACCCCCTCCCAATCCCATCACATTAAACCCCCCCCCCAATCCCATCACATTAAACCCCCCTCCCAATCCCATCACATTAAACCCCCCCTCCCAATCCCATCACATTAAACCCCCTCCCAATCCCATCACATTAAACCCCCCTCCCAATCCCATCACATTAAACCCCCCCCCAATCCCATCACATTAAACCCCCCTCCCAATCCCATCACATTAAACCCCCCCTCCCAATCCCATCACATTAAACCCCCCCTCCCAATCCCATCACATTAAACCCCCCTCCCAATCCCATCACATTAAACCCCCTCCCAATCCCATCACATTAAACCCCCCCCCAATCCCATCACATTAAACCCCCCTCCCAATCCCATCACATTAAACCCCCTCCCAATCCCATCACATTAAACCCCCTCCCAATCCCATCACATTAAACCCCCCTCCCAATCCCATCACATTAAACCCCCCCCCAATCCCATCACATTAAACCCCCTCCCAATCCCATCACATTAAACCCCCCCCCAATCCCATCACATTAAACCCCCCTCCCAATCCCATCACATTAAACCCCCCTCCCAATCCCATCACATTAAACCCCCCTCCCAATCCCATCACATTAAACCCCCCTCCCAATCCCATCACATTAAACCCCCTCCCAATCCCATCACATTAAACCCCCCCCAATCCCATCACATTAAACCCCCCTCCCAATCCCATCACATTAAACCCCCCCTCCCAATCCCATCACATTAAACCCCCTCCCAATCCCATCACATTAAACCCCCCCCAATCCCATCACATTAAACCCCCCTCCCAATCCCATCACATTAAACCCCCCCCAATCCCATCACATTAAACCCCCTCCCAATCCCATCACATTAAACCCCCTCCCAATCCCATCACATTAAACCCCCCCTCCCAATCCCATCACATTAAACCCCCTCCCAATCCCATCACATTAAACCCCCCCCAATCCCATCACATTAAACCCCCTCCCAATCCCATCACATTAAACCCCCTCCCAATCCCATCACATTAAACCCCCCCCCCAATCCCATCACATTAAACCCCCCTCCCAATCCCATCACATTAAACCCCCCTCCCAATCCCATCACATTAAACCCCCCTCCCAATCCCATCACATTAAACCCCCCTCCCAATCCCATCACATTAAACCCCCCTCCCAATCCCATCACATTAAACCCCCCCCAATCCCATCACATTAAACCCCCCTCCCAACCCATCACATTAAACCCCCCCTCCCAATCCCATCACATTAAACCCCCCTCCCAATCCCATCACATTAAACCCCCCCCAATCCCATCACATTAAACCCCCCCTCCCAATCCCATCACATTAAACCCCCTCCCAATCCCATCACATTAAACCCCCCCTCCCAATCCCATCACATTAAACCCCCCTCCCAACCCCATCACATTAAACCCCCCTCCCAACCCCATCACATTAAACCCCCTCCCAATCCCATCACATTAAACCCCCCCTCCCAATCCCATCACATTAAACCCCCCCCCCAATCCCATCACATTAAACCCCCCCTCCCAATCCCATCACATTAAACCCCCCCTCCCAATCCCATCACATTAAACCCCCCCCCAATCCCATCACATTAAACCCCCCTCCCAATCCCATCACATTAAACCCCCCTCCCAATCCCATCACATTAAACCCCCCTCCCAATCCCATCACATTAAACCCCCCCTCCCAATCCCATCACATTAAACCCCCCTCCCAATCCCATCACATTAAACCCCCCTCCCAATCCCATCACATTAAACCCCCTCCCAATCCCATCACATTAAACCCCCCCTCCCAATCCCATCACATTAAACCCCCCCTCCCAATCCCATCACATTAAACCCCCCTCCCAATCCCATCACATTAAACCCCCCCTCCCAATCCCATCACATTAAACCCCCTCCCAATCCCATCACATTAAACCCCCCTCCCAATCCCATCACATTAAACCCCCCCCCCCAATCCCATCACATTAAACCCCCCTCCCAATCCCATCACATTAAACCCCCCTCCCAATCCCATCACATTAAACCCCCTCCCAATCCCATCACATTAAACCCCCCCCAATCCCATCACATTAAACCCCCCCCCAATCCCATCACATTAAACCCCCCTCCCAATCCCATCACATTAAACCCCCCCTCCCAATCCCATCACATTAAACCCCCCCCCAATCCCATCACATTAAACCCCCCTCCCCAATCCCATCACATTAAACCCCCCCAATCCCATCACATTAAACCCCCCCCCCAATCCCATCACATTAAACCCCCCTCCCAATCCCATCACATTAAACCCCCCTCCCAATCCCATCACATTAAACCCCCTCCCAATCCCATCACATTAAACCCCCTCTCCAATCCCATCACATTAAACCCCCCCCAATCCCATCACATTAAACCCCCCTCCCAATCCCATCACATTAAACCCCCCTCCCAATCCCATCACATTAAACCCCCCTCCCAATCCCATCACATTAAACCCCCCTCCCAACCCATCACATTAAACCCCCCTCCCAATCCCATCACATTAAACCCCCCCTCCCAATCCCATCACATTAAACCCCCCCTCCCAATCCCATCACATTAAACCCCCCTCCCAATCCCATCACATTAAACCCCCCTCCCAATCCCATCACATTAAACCCCCCCTCCCAATCCCATCACATTAAACCCCCCTCCCAATCCCATCACATTAAACCCCCCCTCCCAATCCCATCACATTAAACCCCCCTCCCAATCCCATCACATTAAACCCCCCTCCCAATCCCATCACATTAAACCCCCCTCCCAATCCCATCACATTAAACCCCCCCTCCCAATCCCATCACATTAAACCCCCCTCCCAATCCCATCACATTAAACCCCCCCCCAATCCCATCACATTAAACCCCCCTCCCAATCCCATCACATTAAACCCCCCTCCCAATCCCATCACATTAAACCCCCCCTCCCAATCCCATCACATTAAACCCCCCTCCCAATCCCATCACATTAAACCCCCCTCCAATCCCATCACATTAAAAAACCCCCCTCCCATCCCATTCACATTAAACCCCCCTCCCAATCCCATCACATTAAACCCCCCCTCCCAATCCATTCATCATTAACACCCCCCCCCAATCCCATCACATTAAACCCCCCTCCAATCCCATCACATTAAACCCCCCTCCCAATCCCATCACATTAAACCCCCCTCCAATCCCATCACATAAACCCCCCTCCCAATCCCATCACATTAAACCCCCCTCCCATCCCATCACATTAAACCCCCTCCCAATCCCATCACATAAACCCCCCTCCCAATCCCATCACAGTTAAACACCCCCTCCCAATCCCATCACATTAAACCCCCCTCCCATCCCATCACATTAAACCCCCCTCCCAATCCCCATCACATTAAACCCCCCTCCCAATCCATCACATTAAACCCCCCTCCCCCAATCCCATCACATTAAACCCCCCTACCAATCCCATCACATTAAACCCCCCTCCCAACCCATCACATTAAACCCCCCCCCCAATCCCATCACATTAAACCCCCCCCCAATCCCATCACATTAAACCCCCCCCCAATCCCATCACATTAAACCCCCCCCCCAATCCCATCACATTAAACCCCCCTCCCAATCCCATCACATTAAACCCCCCTCCCAATCCCATCACATTAAACCCCCTCCCAATCCCATCACATTAAACCCCCCTCCCAATCCCATCACATTAAACCCCCCTCCCCAATCCCATCACATTAAACCCCCCCTCCCAATCCCATCACATTAAACCCCCCCTCCCAATCCCATCACATTAAACCCCCCCCAATCCCATCACATTAAACCCCCCCTCCCAATCCCATCACATTAAACCCCCCCCCCAATCCCATCACATTAAACCCCCCCTCCCAATCCCATCACATTAAACCCCCCCCAATCCCATCACATTAAACCCCCCTCCCAATCCCATCACATTAAACCCCCCCCTCCCAATCCCATCACATTAAACCCCCTCCCAATCCCATCACATTAAACCCCCTCCCCACCCCATCACATTAAACCCCCCCCCAATCGCATCACATTAAACCCCCCTCCCAATCGCATCACATTAAACCCCCCCCTCCCAATCCCATCACATTAAACCCCCTCCCAATCCCATCACATTAAACCCCCCTCCCAATCCCATCACATTAAACCCCCCCTCCCAATCCCATCACATTAAACCCCCTCCCAACCCCATCACATTAAACCCCCCTCCCAATCCCATCACATTAAACCCCCTCCCAATCCCATCACATTAAACCCCCCCCAATCCCACATCACATTAAACCCCCTCCCCAATCCCATCACATTAAACCCCCCCCCCAATCCCATCACATTAAACCCCCCTCCCAACCCATCACATTAAACCCCCCCTCCCATCCCAATCCCATCACATTAAACCCCCCTCCCAATCCCATCACATTAAACCCCCCTCCCAATCCCATCACATTAAACCCCCCCCCAATCCCATCACATTAAACCCCCTCCCAATCCCATCACATTAAACCCCCCTCCCAATCCCATCACATTAAACCCCCCTCCCAACCCCATCACATTAAACCCCCCCCAATCCCATCACATTAAACCCCCCCTCCCAATCCCATCACATTAAACCCCCCTCCCAATCCCATCACATTAAACCCCCCCCAAATCCCATCACATTAAACCCCCTCCCCAATCCCATCACATTAAACCCCCTCCCAATCCCATCACATTAAACCCCCCTCCCAATCCCATCACATTAAACCCCCTCCCAATCCCATCACATTAAACCCCCCCCTCCCAATCCCATCACATTAAACCCCCCTCCCAATCCCATCACATTAAACCCCCCTCCCAATCCCATCACATTAAACCCCCCTCCCAATCCCATCACATTAAACCCCCCCTCCCAATCCCATCACATTAAACCCCCCTCCCAATCCCATCACATTAAACCCCCCTCCCAATCCCATCACATTAAACCCCCCTCACCACCCCATCACATTAAACCCCACGCCGTCCCAATCCCTCACATTAAACCCCCCTCCCCAATCCCATCACATTAAAACCCCCCTCCCAATCCCCATCACATTAAACCCCCCTCCCAATACCATCACATTAAACCCCCCTCCCAACCCCATCACATTAAACCCCCCTCCCAACCCCATCACATTAAACCCCCTCCCAATCCCATCACAATTAAACCCCCCTCCCAATCCCATCACAATTAAACCCCCTCCCAACCCCATTCACATTAAACCCCCCTTCCCAAACCCATCACATTAAACCCCCCTCCCAACCCCATCACATTAAACCCCCCCTCCCAATCCCATCACATTAAACCCCTCCCTTCCCATCAAATTAAACGACCCCTCCCATCCCATCACATTAAACCCCCTCCCAACCCATCACATTAAACCCCCCCTCCAATCCCATCACATTAATCCCCCCTCCCAATCCCATCACATTAAACCCCCCCCAATCCCATCACATTAAACCCCCCCCCTCCAATCCCATCACATTAAACCCCCTCCCAATCCCATCACATTAAACCCCCCTCCCATCCCCATCACATATAAACCCCCCCTCCCAATCCCATCACATTAAACCCCCCCTCCAATCCCATCACATTAAACCCCCTCCCAATCCCATCACTTTAAACCCCCTCCCTAACCCCATCACATTAAACCCCCCCCCAATCCATCACATTAAACCCCCCTCCCAATACCATCACATTAAACCCCCTCCCAATCCATCACATTAAACCCCCTCCAATCCCATCACATTAAACCCCCCCTCCCAACCCATCACATTAAACCCCCCCTCCCAATCCCAATCACATTAAACCCCCCTCCCTATCCCATCACATTAAACCCCCCCTCCCAATCCCATCACATTAAACCCCCTCCCAATCCCATCACATTAAACCCCCCTCCCAATCCCATCACATTAAACCCCCCCCAATCCCATCACATTAAACCCCCTCCCAATCCCATCACATTAAACCCCCTCCCAATCCCATCACATTAAACCCCCCTCCCAATCCCATCACATTAAACCCCCCCTCCCAATCCCATCACATTAAACCCCCCTCCCAATCCCATCACATTAAACCCCCCTCCCAATCCCATCACATTAAACCCCCCCTCCCAATCCCATCACATTAAACCCCCCTCCCAACCCCTTCACATTAACCCCCCTCCCAATCCCATCACATTAAACCCCCCTCCCAACCCCATCACATTAAACCCCCCCCCAATCCCATCACATTAAACCCCCCCCCAATCCCATCACATTAAACCCCCCCCCAATCCCATCACATTAAACCCCCCCCCAATCCCATCACATTAAACCCCCCCCCCAATCCCATCACATTAAACCCCCCCCCAATCCCATCACATTAAACCCCCCTCCCAACCCCATCACATTAAACCCCCCCTCCCAATCCCATCACATTAAACCCCCCTCCCAATCCCATCACATTAAACCCCCCCTCCCAATCCCATCACATTAAACCCCCTCCCAATCCCATCACATTAAACCCCCCTCCCAATCCCATCACATTAAACCCCCCTCCCAACCCCATCACATTAAACCCCCCCCCCCCAATCCCATCACATTAAACCCCCCTCCCAATCCCATCACATTAAACCCCCTCCCAACCCCATCACATTAAACCCCCCCTCCCAATCCCATCACATTAAACCCCCCCTCCCAATCCCATCACATTAAACCCCCCCTCCCAATCCCATCACATTAAACCCCCCCCAATCCCATCACATTAAACCCCCCCTCCCAATCCCATCACATTAACCCCCCTCCCAATCCCATTACATTAAACCCCCCTCCCAATCCCATCACATTAAACCCCCCTCCCAACCCCATCACATTAAACCCCCCTCCCAATCCCATCACATTAAACCCCCCTCCCAATCCCATCACATTAAACCCCCCTCCCAATCCCATCACATTAAACCCCCCCTCCCAATCCCATCACATTAAACCCCCCCTCCCAATCCCATCACATTAAACCCCCCTCCCAATCCCATCACATTAAACCCCCCCTCCCAATCCCATCACATTAAACCCCCCTCCCAATCCCATCACATTAAACCCCCCTCCCAACCCATCACATTAAACCCCCCCTCCCAACCCATCACATTAAACCCCCCCTCCCAACCCCATCACATTAAACCCCCCTCCCAATCCCATCACATTAAACCCCCCTCCCAATCCCATCACATTAAACCCCCCCCCAATCCCATCACATTAAACCCCCCCTCCAATCCCATCACATTAAACCCCCTCCCAATCCCATCACATTAAACCCCCCTCCCAATCCCATCACATTAAACCCCCCTCCCAATCCCATCACATTAAACCCCCCCCCCCAATCCCATCACATTAAACCCCCCCCCAATCCCATCACATTAAACCCCCCTCCCAATCCCATCACATTAAACCCCCCCTCCCAATCCCATCACATTAAACCCCCCCTCCCAATCCCATCACATTAAACCCCCCTCCCAATCCCATCACATTAAACCCCCCCTCCCAATCCCATCACATTAAACCCCCCCCCAATCCCATCACATTAAACCCCCCTCCCAATCCCATCACATTAAACCCCCTCCCAATCCCATCACATTAAACCCCCCCCTCCCAATCCCATCACATTAAACCCCCCTCCCAATCCCATCACATTAAACCCCCCTCCCAATCCCATCACATTAAACCCCCCTCCCAATCCCATCACATTAAACCCCCCCTCCCAATCCCATCACATTAAACCCCCCTCCCAATCCCATCACATTAAACCCCCCTCCCAACCCATCACATTAAACCCCCCCCCAATCCCATCACATTAAACCCCCCTCCCAATCCCATCACATTAAACCCCCCTCCCAATCCCATCACATTAAACCCCCCTCCCAATCCCATCACATTAAACCCCCCTCCCAATCCCATCACATTAAACCCCCCCCCAATCCCATCACATTAAACCCCCCTCCCAATCCCATCACATTAAACCCCCCCCCCCCAATCCCATCACATTAAACCCCCCCTCCCAATCCCATCACATTAAACCCCCCCTCCCAATCCCATCACATTAAACCCCCCTCCCAATCCCATCACATTAAACCCCCCTCCCAATCCCATCACATTAAACCCCCCCCTCCCAATCCCATCACATTAAACCCCCTCCCAATCCCATCACATTAAACCCCCTCCCAATCCCATCACATTAAACCCCCCCTCCCAATCCCATCACATTAAACCCCCCTCCCAATCCCATCACATTAAACCCCCCCTCCCAATCCCATCACATTAAACCCCCCCTCCCAATCCCATCACATTAAACCCCCCTCCCAATCCCATCACATTAAACCCCCTCCCAATCCCATCACATTAAACCCCCTCCCAATCCCATCACATTAAACCCCCCTCCCAATCCCATCACATTAAACCCCCCTCCCAATCCCATCACATTAAACCCCCTCCCAATCCCATCACATTAAACCCCCCCTCCCAATCCCATCACATTAAACCCCCCTCCCAATCCCATCACATTAAACCCCCTCCCAATCCCATCACATTAAACCCCCTCCCAACCCCATCACATTAAACCCCCCCTCCCAATCCCATCACATTAAACCCCCCCTCCCAACCCCATCACATTAAACCCCCCCTCCCAATCCCATCACATTAAACCCCCCCCCCAATCCCATCACATTAAACCCCCCTCCCAATCCCATCACATTAAACCCCCCCTCCCAATCCCATCACATTAAACCCCCCCTCCCAATCCCATCACATTAAACCCCCTCCCAATCCCATCACATTAAACCCCCCCTCCCAATCCCATCACATTAAACCCCCCCTCCCAATCCCATCACATTAAACCCCCCTCCCAATCCCATCACATTAAACCCCCCCTCCCAATCCCATCACATTAAACCCCCTCCCAATCCCATCACATTAAACCCCCTCCCAATCCCATCACATTAAACCCCCCCTCCCAATCCCATCACATTAAACCCCCCCCCAATCCCATCACATTAAACCCCCCCTCCCAATCCCATCACATTAAACCCCCCCCCAATCCCATCACATTAAACCCCCCTCCCAATCCCATCACATTAAACCCCCCCTCCCAATCCCATCACATTAAACCCCCCCTCCCAATCCCATCACATTAAACCCCCCCCCAATCCCATCACATTAAACCCCCTCCCAATCCCATCACATTAAACCCCCCCTCCCAATCCCATCACATTAAACCCCCCTCCCAATCCCATCACATTAAACCCCCCCTCCCAATCCCATCACATTAAACCCCCCTCCCAATCCCATCACATTAAACCCCCCCCCAATCCCATCACATTAAACCCCCCTCCCAATCCCATCACATTAAACCCCCCTCCCAATCCCATCACATTAAACCCCCCTCCCAATCCCATCACATTAAACCCCCCTCCCAATCCCATCACATTAAACCCCCCCCCAATCCCATCACATTAAACCCCCCCCCAATCCCATCACATTAAACCCCCCCCCAATCCCATCACATTAAACCCCCCCTCCCAATCCCATCACATTAAACCCCCCCCCCAATCCCATCACATTAAACCCCCCCCCCAATCCCATCACATTAAACCCCCCTCCCAATCCCATCACATTAAACCCCCCTCCCAATCCCATCACATTAAACCCCCCTCCCAATCCCATCACATTAAACCCCCCCCCCAATCCCATCACATTAAACCCCCCTCCCAATCCCATCACATTAAACCCCCTCCCAATCCCATCACATTAAACCCCCCTCCCAATCCCATCACATTAAACCCCCTCCCAATCCCATCACATTAAACCCCCCTCCCAATCCCATCACATTAAACCCCCCTCCCAATCCCATCACATTAAACCCCCCCCCCAATCCCATCACATTAAACCCCCCCTCCCAATCCCATCACATTAAACCCCCTCCCAATCCCATCACATTAAACCCCCCTCCCAATCCCATCACATTAAACCCCCCTCCCAATCCCATCACATTAAACCCCCCTCCCAATCCCATCACATTAAACCCCCCCTCCCAATCCCATCACATTAAACCCCCTCCCAATCCCATCACATTAAACCCCCTCCCAATCCCATCACATTAAACCCCCCCTCCCAATCCCATCACATTAAACCCCCCCTCCCAACCCCATCACATTAAACCCCCCTCCCAATCCCATCACATTAAACCCCCCTCCCAATCCCATCACATTAAACCCCCCTCCCAATCCCATCACATTAAACCCCCCTCCCAATCCCATCACATTAAACCCCCCTCCCAATCCCATCACATTAAACCCCCCTCCCAATCCCATCACATTAAACCCCCCTCCCAATCCCATCACATTAAACCCCCCTCCCAATCCCATCACATTAAACCCCCTCCCAATCCCATCACATTAAACCCCCCCTCCCAATCCCATCACATTAAACCCCCCTCCCAATCCCATCACATTAAACCCCCCTCCCAATCCCATCACATTAAACCCCCCCCCCAATCCCATCACATTAAACCCCCCTCCCAATCCCATCACATTAAACCCCCCTCCCAATCCCATCACATTAAACCCCCCCTCCCAATCCCATCACATTAAACCCCCCTCCCAATCCCATCACATTAAACCCCCCCCCAATCCCATCACATTAAACCCCCCCTCCCAATCCCATCACATTAAACCCCCCTCCCAATCCCATCACATTAAACCCCCCCCAATCCCATCACATTAAACCCCCTCCCAATCCCATCACATTAAACCCCCCTCCCAATCCCATCACATTAAACCCCCCTCCCAATCCCATCACATTAAACCCCCCCCCAATCCCATCACATTAAACCCCCCCTCCCAATCCCATCACATTAAACCCCCCTCCCAATCCCATCACATTAAACCCCCCTCCCAATCCCATCACATTAAACCCCCTCCCAATCCCATCACATTAAACCCCCCTCCCAATCCCATCACATTAAACCCCCCCTCCCAATCCCATCACATTAAACCCCCCTCCCAATCCCATCACATTAAACCCCCCCTCCCAATCCCATCACATTAAACCCCCCTCCCAATCCCATCACATTAAACCCCCCCCAATCCCATCACATTAAACCCCCCCCCAATCCCATCACATTAAACCCCCCCCAATCCCATCACATTAAACCCCCCCCCAATCCCATCACATTAAACCCCCCCTCCCAATCCCATCACATTAAACCCCCCCCAATCCCATCACATTAAACCCCCCTCCCAATCCCATCACATTAAACCCCCCTCCCAACCCCATCACATTAAACCCCCCTCCCAATCCCATCACATTAAACCCCCCTCCCAATCCCATCACATTAAACCCCCCTCCCAATCCCATCACATTAAACCCCCCCTCCCAATCCCATCACATTAAACCCCCCCTCCCAATCCCATCACATTAAACCCCCCCCCCAATCCCATCACATTAAACCCCCCTCCCAATCCCATCACATTAAACCCCCCTCCCAATCCCATCACATTAAACCCCCCCTCCCAATCCCATCACATTAAACCCCCCTCCCAATCCCATCACATTAAACCCCCCTCCCAATCCCATCACATTAAACCCCCCTCCCAATCCCATCACATTAAACCCCCCTCCCAATCCCATCACATTAAACCCCCCCTCCCAATCCCATCACATTAAACCCCCTCCCAATCCCATCACATTAAACCCCCCCTCCCAACCCCATCACATTAAACCCCCCCTCCCAATCCCATCACATTAAACCCCCCCTCCCAATCCCATCACATTAAACCCCCCCTCCCAATCCCATCACATTAAACCCCCCCTACCAATCCCATCACATTAAACCCCCCTCCCAATCCCATCACATTAAACCCCCCTCCCAATCCCATCACATTAAACCCCCCCTCCCAATCCCATCACATTAAACCCCCCCTCCCAATCCCATCACATTAAACCCCCTCCCAATCCCATCACATTAAACCCCCCCCAATCCCATCACATTAAACCCCCCCTCCCAATCCCATCACATTAAACCCCCCCCCCAATCCCATCACATTAAACCCCCTCCCAATCCCATCACATTAATCCCCCCCTCCCAATCCCATCACATTAAACCCCCCTCCCAATCCCATCACATTAAACCCCCTCCCAATCCCATCACATTAAACCCCCCCTCCCAATCCCATCACATTAAACCCCCCTCCCAATCCCATCACATTAAACCCCCCCCCCAATCCCATCACATTAAACCCCCCTCCCAATCCCATCACATTAAACCCCCCCTCCCAATCCCATCACATTAAACCCCCCCTCCCAATCCCATCACATTAAACCCCCTCCCAACCCCATCACATTAAACCCCCCCTCCCAATCCCATCACATTAAACCCCCCTCCCAATCCCATCACATTAAACCCCCCTCCCAATCCCATCACATTAAACCCCCCTCCCAATCCCATCACATTAAACCCCCCTCCCAACCCCATCACATTAAACCCCCCCTCCCAATCCCATCACATTAAACCCCCCTCCCAATCCCATCACATTAAACCCCCCCCCAATCCCATCACATTAAACCCCCCCCCCCAATCCCATCACATTAAACCCCCCTCCCAATCCCATCACATTAAACCCCCTCCCCAATCCCATCACATTAAACCCCCCCCCCAATCCCATCACATTAAACCCCCCCCTCCCAATCCCATCACATTAAACCCCCCCCCCCCCCCCATCACATTAAACCCCCCCCCAATCCCATCACATTAAACCCCCCCTCCCAATCCCATCACATTAAACCCCCCCCCCCAATCCCATCACATTAAACCCCCTCCCAATCCCATCACATTAAACCCCCCCTCCCAATCCCATCACATTAAACCCCCCCTCCCAATCCCATCACATTAAACCCCCTCCCAATCCCATCACATTAAACCCCCCCCTCCCAACCCCATCACATTAAACCCCCCCTCCCAATCCCATCACATTAAACCCCCCCTCCCAATCCCATCACATTAAACCCCCTCCCCAATCCCATCACATTAAACCCCCCTCCCAATCCCATCACATTAAACCCCCCCTCCCAATCCCATCACATTAAACCCCCCTCCCAATCCCATCACATTAAACCCCCTCCCAATCCCCATCACATTAAACCCCCCTCCCAATCCCATCACATTAAACCCCCCCTCCCAATCCCATCACATTAAACCCCCCCCAATCCCATCACATTAAACCCCCCCCAATCCCATCACATTAAACCCCCCCTCCCAATCCCATCACATTAAACCCCCCCCAATCCCATCACATTAAACCCCCCTCCCAATCCCATCACATTAAACCCCCCCTCCCAATCCCATCACATTAAACCCCCCCTCCCAATCCCATCACATTAAACCCCCCTCCCAATCCCATCACATTAAACCCCCCTCCCAATCCCATCACATTAAACCCCCCCCCAATCCCATCACATTAAACCCCCCCTCCCAATCCCATCACATTAAACCCCCCTCCCAATCCCATCACATTAAACCCCCCTCCCAATCCCATCACATTAAACCCCCCTCCCAATCCCATCACATTAAACCCCCCCCCAATCCCATCACATTAAACCCCCCCTCCCAATCCCATCACATTAAACCCCCCTCCCAATCCCATCACATTAAACCCCCTCCCAATCCCATCACATTAAACCCCCCTCCCAATCCCATCACATTAAACCCCCTCCCAATCCCATCACATTAAACCCCCCTCCCAATCCCATCACATTAAACCCCCCTCCCAATCCCATCACATTAAACCCCCCTCCCAATCCCATCACATTAAACCCCCCTCCCAATCCCATCACATTAAACCCCCCCTCCAATCCCATCACATTAAACCCCCCTCCCAATCCCATCACATTAAACCCCCTCCCAATCCCATCACATTAAACCCCCCTCCCAATCCCATCACATTAAACCCCCCTCCCAATCCCATCACATTAAACCCCCCTCCCAATCCCATCACATTAAACCCCCTCCCAACCCATCACATTAAACCCCCCTCCCAATCCCATCACATTAAACCCCCCTCCCAATCCCATCACATTAAACCCCCCTCCCAATCCCATCACATTAAACCCCCCCTCCCAATCCCATCACATTAAACCCCCCTCCCAATCCCATCACATTAAACCCCCCCTCCCAATCCCATCACATTAAACCCCCCCTCCCAATCCCATCACATTAAACCCCCCTCCCAATCCCATCACATTAAACCCCCCCTCCCAATCCCATCACATTAAACCCCCCCATCCCAATCCCATCACATTAAACCCCCCTCCCAATCCATCACATTAAACCCCCTCCCAACCCCATCACATTAAACCCCCCCTCCCAATCCCATCACATTAAACCCCCTCCCAATCCCATCACATTAAACCCCCCTCCCAATCCCATCACATTAAAACCCCCCTCCAATCCCATCACATTAAACCCCCCTCCCAATCCCATCACATTAAACCCCCCTCCCAATCCCATCACATTAAACCCCCTCCCAATCCCATCACATTAAACCCCCCTCCAATCCCATCACATTAAACCCCCCTCCCAATCCCATCACATTAAACCCCCCTCCCAATCCCATCACATTAAACCCCCCCTCCCAATCCCATCACATTAAACCCCCCTCCCAATCCCATCACATTAAAACCCCCCTCCCAATCCCATCACATTAAACCCCCCTCCCAACCCCATCACATTAAACCCCCCCTCCCAATCCCATCACATTAAACCCCCCTCCCATCCCATCACATTAAACCCCCCCTCCCAATCCCATCACATTAAACCCCCCTCCCAATCCCATCACATTAAACCCCCCTCCCAATCCCATCACATTAAACCCCCCTCCCAATCCCATCACATTAAACCCCCTCCCAATCCCATCACATTAAACCCCCCTCCCAATCCCATCACATTAAACCCCCCTCCCAATCCCATCACATTAAACCCCCTCCCAATCCCATCACATTAAACCCCCTCCCAATCCCATCACATTAAACCCCCCTCCCAATCCCATCACATTAAACCCCCCTCCCAATCCCATCACATTAAACCCCCCCTCCCAATCCCATCACATTAAACCCCCCTCCCAATCCCATCACATTAAACCCCCCTCCCAATCCCATCACATTAAACCCCCCCTCCCAATCCCATCACATTAAACCCCCTCCCAATCCCATCACATTAAACCCCCCTCCCAATCCCATCACATTAAACCCCCCCTCCCAATCCCATCACATTAAACCCCCCTCCCAACCCCATCACATTAAACCCGCCCCCTCCCAATCCCATCACATTAAACCCCCCTCCCAATCCCATCACATTAAACCCCCCCTCCCAATCCCATCACATTAAACCCCCCCCCAATCCCATCACATTAAACCCCCCCTCCCAATCCCATCACATTAAACCCCCCTCCCAATCCCATCACATTAAACCCCCCTCCCAATCCCATCACATTAAACCCCCCTCCCAATCCCATCACATTAAACCCCCCCTCCCAATCCATCACATTAAACCCCCTCCCAATCGCATCCATTAAACCCCCTCCCAATCCCATCACATTAAACCCCCCCTCCCAATCCATCACATTAAACCCCCCTCCCAATCCCATCACATTAAACCCCCCTCCCAATCCCCATCACATTAAACCCCCCTCCCAATCCATCACATTAAACCCCCCCTCCAATCCCATCACATTAAACCCCCCTCCCAATCCCATCACATTAAACCCCCCTCCCAATCCCATCACATTAAACCCCCCTCCCAATCCCATCACATTAAACCCCCCTCCCAATCCCATCACATTAAACCCCCCTCCCAATCCCATCACATTAAACCCCCCTCCCAATCCCATCACATTAAACCCCCCTCCCAATCCCATCACATTAAACCCCCCTCCCAATCCCATCACATTAAACCCCCCTCCCAATCCCATCACATTAAACCCCCCTCCCAATCCCATCACATTAAACCCCCCCTCCCAATCCCATCACATTAAACCCCCTCCCAATCCCATCACATTAAACCCCCCTCCCAATCCCATCACATTAAACCCCCCTCCCATCCCATCACATTAAACCCCCCTCCCAATCCATCACATTAAACCCCCCTCCCAATCCCATCACATTAAACCCCCCCTCCCAATCCCATCACATTAAACCCCCCTCCCAATCCCATCACATTAAACCCCCTCCCAATCCCATCACATTAAACCCCCCTCCCAATCCCATCACATTAAACCCCCCTCCCAATCCATCACATTAAACCCCCCCTCCCAATCCCATCACATTAAACCCCCTCCCAATCCCATCACATTAAACCCCCTCCCAATCCCATCACATTAAACCCCCTCCCAATCCCATCACATTAAACCCCCTCCCAATCCCATCACATTAAACCCCCCTCCCAATCCCATCACATTAAACCCCCCCTCCCAACCCCATCACATTAAACCCCCCCTCCCAATCCCATCACATTAAACCCCCCCTCCCAATCCCATCACATTAAACCCCCCCTCCCAATCCCATCACATTAAACCCCCCTCCCAATCCCATCACATTAAACCCCCCTCCCAATCCCATCACATTAAACCCCCCTCCCAATCCCATCACATTAAACCCCCCTCCCAACCCCATCACATTAAACCCCCCCTCCCAATCCCATCACATTAAACCCCCCTCCCAATCCCATCACATTAAACCCCCCTCCCAATCCCATCACATTAAACCCCCCTCCCAATCCCATCACATTAAACCCCCCCTCCCAACCCATCACATTAAACCCCCCCTCCCAATCCCATCACATTAAACCCCCCTCCAATCCCATCACATTAAACCCCCTCCCAATCCCATCACATTAAACCCCCTCCCAATCCCATCACATTAAACCCCCTCCCAATCCATCACATTAAACCCCCCCTCCCAATCCCATCACATTAAACCCCCCTCCCAATCCCATCACATTAAACCCCCCCTCCCAATCCCATCACATTAAACCCCCCTCCCAATCCCATCACATTAAACCCCCCTCCCAATCCCATCACATTAAACCCCCCCCCAATCCCATCACATTAAACCCCCCTCCCAATCCATCACATTAAACCCCCCCTCCCAATCCCATCACATTAAACCCCCCTCCCAATCCCATCACATTAAACCCCCCTCCCAATCCCATCACATTAAACCCCCCTCCCAATCCCATCACATTAAACCCCCCTCCCAATCCCATCACATTAAACCCCCCTCCCAATCCCATCACATTAAACCCCCTCCCATCCATCACATTAAACCCCCCTCCCAATCCCATCACATTAAACCCCCCTCCCAATCCCATCACATTAAACCCCCCTCCCAATCCCATCACATTAAACCCCCCTCCCAATCCCATCACATTAAACCCCCCTCCCAATCCCATCACATTAAACCCCCCTCCCAATCCCATCACATTAAACCCCCCTCCAATCCCATCACATTAAACCCCCCTCCAATCCCCATCACATTAAACCCCCCTCCCAATCCCATCACATTAAACCCCCCTCCCAATCCCATCACATTAAACCCCCCTCCCAATCCCATCACATTAAACCCCCCTCCCAATCCCCATCACATTAAACCCCCTCCCAATCCCCATCACATTAAACCCCCTCCCAATCCATCACATTAAACCCCCTCCCAACCCCATCACATTAAACCCCCCCTCCCAATCCCATCACATTAAACCCCCTCCAATCCCATCACATTAAACCCCCCCTCCCAATCCCATCACATTAAACCCCCTCCCAATCCCATCACATTAAACCCCCCCTCCAACCCATCACATTAAACCCCCTCCCAATCCCATCACATTAAACCCCCTCCCAACCCCATCACTTTAACCCCCCCTCCCAACCCCATCACATTAAACCCCCCCTCCCAATCCCATCACATTAAACCCCCCTCCCAATCCCATCACATTAAACCCCCCTCCCAATCCCATCACATTAAACCCCCCCTCCCAATCCCATCACATTAAACCCCCTCCCAACCCATCACATTAAACCCCCCTCCCAATCCCATCACATTAAACCCCCCCTCCCAATCCCATCACATTAAACCCCCCTCCCAACCCCATCACATTAAACCCCCCTCCCAATCCATCACATTAAACCCCCCTCCCAATCCCATCACATTAAACCCCCCCTCCCAATCCCATCACATTAAACCCCCCCTCCCAATCCCATCACATTAAACCCCCTCCCAATCCCCATCACATTAAACCCCCTCCCAATCCCATCACATTAAACCCCCCTCCCAATCCCATCACATTAAACCCCCTCCCAATCCCATCACATTAAACCCCCCTCCCAATCCCATCACATTAAACCCCCCCTCCCAATCCCATCACATTAAACCCCCTCCCAATCCCATCACATTAAACCCCCCTCCCAATCCCATCACATTAAACCCCCCTCCCAATCCCATCACATTAAACCCCCCCAATCCATCACATTAAACCCCCCTCCCAATCCCATCACATTAAACCCCCCCTCCCAATCCCATCACATTAAACCCCCTCCCAATCCCATCACATTAAACCCCCCTCCCAATCCCATCACATTAAACCCCCTCCCAATCCCATCACATTAAACCCCCCCAATCCCATCACATTAAACCCCCTCCCAATCCCATCACATTAAACCCCCCTCCCAATCCCATCACATTAAACCCCCCTCCCAATCCCATCACATTAAACCCCCCCTCCCAATCCATCACATTAAACCCCCCCTCCCAATCCCCATCACATTAAACCCCCCTCCCAATCCCATCACATTAAACCCCCCTCCCAATCCCATCACATTAAACCCCCTCCCAACCCCATCACATTAAACCCCCTCCCAATCCCATCACATTAAACCCCCCTCCCAATCCATCACATTAACCCCCCCTCCCAATCCCATCACATTAAACCCCCCTCCCAATCCCATCACATTAAACCCCCCCCCAATCCCATCACATTAAACCCCCCTCCCAATCCCATCACATTAAACCCCCTCCCAATCCCATCACATTAAACCCCCTCCCAATCCCATCACATTAAACCCCCCCTCCCAATCCCATCACATTAAACCCCCCCTCCCAATCCCATCACATTAAACCCCCCTCCCAATCCCATCACATTAAACCCCCCTCCCAATCCCATCACATTAAACCCCCCCTCCCAATCCCATCACATTAAACCCCCTCCCAATCCATCACATTAAAACCCCCCTCCCAACCCCATCACATTAAACCCCCCCTCCCAACCCCATCACATTAAACCCCCCCTCCCAATCCCATCACATTAAACCCCCCCTCCCAATCCCATCACATTAAACCCCCCTCCCAATCCCATCACATTAAAACCCCCCTTCCCAACCCATCACATTAAACCCCCCTCCCAATCCATCACATTAAACCCCCCTCCCAATCCCATCACATTAAACCCCCCCTCCCAATCCCATCACATTAAACCCCTCCCAATCCATCACATTAAACCCCCTCCCAACCCCATCACATTAAACCCCCTCCCAATCCCATCACATTAAACCCCCCCTCCCATCCATCACATTAAACCCCTCCCTCCCAATCCCATCACATTAAACCCCCCTCCCAATCCCATCTACATTAAACCCCCCCCTCCCAACCCATCACATAAACCCCCCCTCCCAAATCCCATCACATTAAACCCCCTCCCAATCCCATCACATTAAACCCCCCTCCCAATCCCATCACATTAAAACCCCCTCCCAATCCCATCACATTAAACCCCCCTCCCAATCCCATCACATTAAACCCCCCTCCCAATCCCATCACATTAACCCCCCCTCCCAATCCCATCACATTAAACCCCCCTCCCAATCCCATCACATTAAACCCCCCCTCCCAATCCCATCACATTAAACCCCCCCTCCCAATCCCATCACATTAAACCCCCTCCCAACCCCATCACATTAAACCCCCCTCCCAATCCCATCACATTAAACCCCCCTCCCAATCCCCATCACATTAAACCCCCCCTCCCAATCCCATCACATTAAACCCCCCTCCCAATCCCATCACATTAAACCCCCCTCCCAATCCCATCACATTAAACCCCCCTCCCAATCCCATCACATTAAACCCCCCTCCAATCCCATCACATTAAACCCCCCTCCCAATCCCCATCACATTAAACCCCCTCCCCAACCCATCACATTAAACCCCCCCTCCCAATCCCATCACATTAAACCCCCCCTCCAATCCCATCACATTAAACCCCCTCCCAATCCCATCACATTAAACCCCCCTCCCAATCCCATCACATTAAACCCCCCTCCCAATCCCATCACATTAAACCCCCCTCCCAATCCCATCACATTAAACCCCCCCTCCCAATCCCATCACATTAAACCCCCCTCCCAATCCCATCACATTAAACCCCCTCCCAATCCCATCACATTAAACCCCCCTCCCAATCCCCATCACATTAAACCCCCCTCCCAATCCCATCACATTAAACCCCCCTCCAATCCCATCACATTAAACCCCCCCCTCCCAATCCATCACATTAACCCCCCTCCCAATCCCATCACATTAAACCCCCTCCAATCCATCACATTAAACCCCCTCCCAATCCCATCACATTAAACCCCCCTCCCAATCCCATCACATTAAACCCCCCTCCCAATCCCATCACATTAAACCCCCCTCCCAATCCCATCACATTAAACCCCCCTCCCAATCCCATCACATTAAACCCCCCTCCAATCCCATCACATTAAACCCCCTCCCAATCCCATCACATTAAACCCCCCTCCCAATCCCCATCACATTAAACCCCCCCTCCCAATCCCATCACATTAAACCCCCCTCCCAATCCCATCACATTAAACCCCCCTCCCAATCCCATCACATTAAACCCCCCTCCCAATCCCATCACATTAAACCCCCCTCCCAATCCCATCACATTAAACCCCCCCTCCCAATCCCATCACATTAAACCCCCCCCAATCCCATCACATTAAACCCCCCTCCCAATCCCATCACATTAAACCCCCCTCCCAATCCCATCACATTAAACCCCCCTCCCAATCCCATCACATTAAACCCCCCTCCCAATCCCATCACATTAAACCCCCTCCCAATCCCATCACATTAAACCCCCCCTCCCAACCCCATCACATTAAACCCCCCTCCCAATCCCATCACATTAAACCCCCCCTCCCAATCCCATCACATTAAACCCCCTCCCAATCCCATCACATTAAACCCCCCTCCCAATCCCATCACATTAAACCCCCTCCCAATCCCATCACATTAAACCCCCCTCCCAATCCCATCACATTAAACCCCCCTCCCAATCCCATCACATTAAACCCCTCCCAATCCCATCACATTAAACCCCCCTCCCAATCCCATCACATTAAACCCCCCCTCCCAATCCCATCACATTAAACCCCCCTCCCAATCCCATCACATTAAACCCCCCTCCCAATCCCATCACATTAAACCCCCCCTCCCAATCCCATCACATTAAACCCCCCTCCCAATCCCATCACATTAAACCCCCCTCCCAATCCCATCACATTAAACCCCCCCTCCCAATCCCATCACATTAAACCCCCCTCCCAATCCCATCACATTAAACCCCCCTCCCATCCCATCACATTAAACCCCCCCTCCCAATCCCATCACATTAAACCCCCCTCCCAATCCCATCACATTAAACCCCCCTCCCAATCCCATCACATTAAACCCCCCTCCCAACCCCATCACATTAAACCCACCTCCCAATCCCCATCACATTAAACCCCCTCCCAATCCCATCACATTAAACCCCCCCTCCCAATCCCATCACATTAAACCCCCCCTCCCAATCCCATCACATTAAACCCCCCCCTCCCAATCCCATCACATTAAACCCCCCCTCCAATCCCATCACATTAAACCCCCCCTCCCAATCCCATCACATTAAACCCCCCTCCCAATCCCATCACATTAAACCCCCCTCCCAATCCCATCACATTAAACCCCCCCTCCCAATCCCATCACATTAAACCCCCCTCCCAACCCCATCACATTAAACCCCCCTCCCAATCCCATCACATTAAACCCCCCTCCCAATCCCATCACATTAAACCCCCCTCCCAATCCCATCACATTAAACCCCCCCTCCCAATCCCATCACATTAAACCCCCCCTCCCAATCCCATCACATTAAACCCCCCCTCCCAATCCCATCACATTAAACCCCCCCCCCAATCCCATCACATTAAACCCCCCCTCCCAATCCCCATCACATTAAACCCCCCTCCAATCCCATCACATTAAACCCCCCCTCCCAATCCCCATCACATTAAACCCCCCCTCCCAATCCCATCACATTAAACCCCCCTCCCAATCCCATCACATTAAACCCCCCTCCCAATCCCATCACATTAAACCCCCCCTCCCAACCCCATCACATTAAACCCCCCTCCCAATCCCATCACATTAAACCCCCTCCCAACCCATCACATTAAACCCCCCTCCCAATCCCATCACATTAAACCCCCCCTCCCAATCCCATCACATTAAACCCCCCTCCCAATCCCATCACATTAAACCCCCCTCCCAATCCCATCACATTAAACCCCCCCTCCCAATCCCATCACATTAAACCCCCCTCCCAATCCCATCACATTAAACCCCCCCTCCCAATCCCATCACATTAAACCCCCCTCCCAATCCCATCACATTAAACCCCCCTCCCAATCCCATCACATTAAACCCCCCTCCCAATCCCATCACATTAAACCCCCCCTCCCAATCCCATCACATAAACCCCCCCTCCCAATCCCATCACATTAAACCCCCCTCCCAATCCCATCACATTAAACCCCCCTCCCAATCCCATCACATTAAACCCCCCCTCCCAACCCCATCACATTAAACCCCCCTCCCAATCCCATCACATTAAACCCCCCCTCCCAATCCCATCACATTAAACCCCCTCCCAATCCCATCACATTAAACCCCCCCTCCCAACCCATCACATTAAACCCCCCCTCCCAATCCCATCACATTAAACCCCCCTCCCAATCCCATCACATTAAACCCCCTCCCAATCCCATCACATTAAACCCCCCTCCCAACCCCATCACATTAAACCCCCCTCCCAATCCCATCACATTAAACCCCCCCTCCCAATCCCATCACATTAAACCCCCCTCCCAATCCCATCACATTAAACCCCCCTCCCAATCCCATCACATTAAACCCCCCTCCCAATCCCATCACATTAAACCCCCCTCCCAATCCCATCACATTAAACCCCCCTCCCAACCCCATCACATTAAACCCCCCTCCCAATCCCATCACATTAAACCCCCTCCCAATCCCATCACATTAAACCCCCTCCCAACCCCATCACATTAAACCCCCCTCCCAATCCCATCACATTAAACCCCCCTCCCAATCCCATCACATTAAACCCCCCTCCCAATCCCATCACATTAAACCCCCCCCCAATCCCATCACATTAAACCCCCCCTCCCAACCCCATCACATTAAACCCCCCTCCCAATCCCATCACATTAAACCCCCCTCCCAACCCCATCACATTAAACCCCCCTCCCAATCCCATCACATTAAACCCCCCTCCCAACCCCATCACATTAAACCCCCCTCCCAATCCCATCACATTAAACCCCCCCCTCCCAATCCCATCACATTAAACCCCCCCTCCCAACCCCATCACATTAAACCCCCCTCCCAATCCCATCACATTAAACCCCCTCCCAATCCCATCACATTAAACCCCCCTCCCAATCCCATCACATTAAAACCCCCTCCCAATCCCATCACATTAAACCCCCCCCAATCCCATCACATTAAACCCCCCCTCCCAATCCCATCACATTAAACCCCCCTCCCAATCCCATCACATTAAACCCCCCCTCCCAACCCCATCACATTAAACCCCCCCCCAATCCCATCACATTAAACCCCCTTCCCAATCCCATCACATTAAACCCCCCTCCCAACCCATCACATTAAACCCCCCCTCCCAATCCCATCACATTAAACCCCCCCTCCCAATCCCATCACATTAAACCCCCCTCCCAACCCCATCACATTAAACCCCCCCTCCCAATCCCATCACATTAAACCCCCCTCCCAACCCCATCACATTAAACCCCCCTCCCAATCCCATCACATTAAACCCCCCTCCCAATCCCATCACATTAAACCCCCCTCCCAATCCCATCACATTAAACCCCCCTCCCAATCCCATCACATTAAACCCCCCCTCCCAACCCCATCACATTAAACCCCCCTCCCAACCCCATCACATTAAACCCCCCTCCCAATCCCATCACATTAAACCCCCCCTCCCAATCCCATCACATTAAACCCCCCTCCCAACCCCATCACATTAAACCCCCCCTCCCAATCCCATCACATTAAACACCCCCTCCCAATCCCATCACATTAAACCCCCCCTCCCAACCCCATCACATTAAACCCCCCCCAATCCCATCACATTAAACCCCCCTCCCAATCCCATCACATTAAACCCCCCTCCCAATCCCATCACATTAAACCACCCTCCCAACCCCATCACATTAAACCCCCCCTCCCAATCCCATCACATTAAACCCCCCCTCCCAATCCCATCACATTAAACCCCCCCCCAATCCCATCACATTAAACCCCCCCCCAATCCCATCACATTAAACCCCCCCCTCCCAATCCCATCACATTAAACCCCCCCCAATCCCATCACATTAAACCCCCCTCCCAATCCCATCACATTAAACCCCCTCCCAATCCCATCACATTAAACCCCCCTCCCAATCCCATCACATTAAACCCCCTCCCAATCCCATCACATTAAACCCCCCTCCCAATCCCATCACATTAAACCCCCCCTCCCAATCCCATCACATTAAACCCCCCCCTCCCAATCCCATCACATTAAACCCCCCCCCAATCCCATCACATTAAACCCCCCTCCCAATCCCATCACATTAAACCCCCCCTCCCAACCCCATCACATTAAACCCCCTCCCAATCCCATCACATTAAACCCCCTCCCAATCCCATCACATTAAACCCCCCCCTCCCAATCCCATCACATTAAACCCCCCTCCCAATCCCATCACATTAAACACCCTCCCAACCCCATCACATTAAACCCCCCTCCCGATCACAGACAGACCCATTAAACCCCCCTCCCCATCACAGACAGACCCATTAAACCCCCTCCCAATCACAGACAGGCCCATTAAACACCCTCCCCATCACAGACAGACCCATTAAACCCCCCTCCCCATCAGACAGACCCATTAAACCCCCTCCCAATCACAGACAGACCCATTAAACCCCCTCCCAATCACAGACAGGCCCATTAAACACCCTCCCCATCACAGACAGACCCATTAAACCCCCCTCCCAATCACAGACAGGCCCATTAAACACCCCTCCCGATCACAGACAGACCCATTAAACCCCCCTCCCAATCACAGACAGGCCCATTAAACACCCCTCCCGATCACAGACAGACCCATTAAACCCCCCTCCCCATCACAGACAGACCCATTAAACCCCCTCCCAATCACAGACAGGCCCATTAAACACCCTCCCCATCACAGACAGACCCATTAAACCCCCCTCCCCATCAGACAGACCCATTAAACCCCCTCCCAATCACAGACAGACCCATTAAACCCCCTCCCAATCACAGACAGGCCCATTAAACACCCTCCCCATCACAGACAGACCCATTAAACCCCACTCCCAATCACAGACAGGCCCATTAAACACCCCTCCCGATCACAGACAGACCCATTAAACCCCCCTCCCAATCACAGACAGGCCCATTAAACACCCCCCCGATCACAGACAGACCCATTAAACCCCCCTCCCAATCACAGACAGGCCCATTAAACACCCTTCCCGATCACAGACAGGCCCATTAAACCCCCGTCCCAATCACAGACAGACCCATTAAAGCCCCCTCCCAATCACAAACAGGTCCATTAAACCACCCCCCGCCCCGATCACAGACAGACCCATTAAACCCCCCTCCTGTTCACAGACAGACCCATTAAAACCCCCTCCCGATCACAGACAGACCCATTAAACCACCCCCCGCCCCGATCACAGACAGACACATTAAAACCCCCTCCCCATCACAGACAGAACCATTAAGCCCCCTTCCCAATCACAGACAGACCCATTAAACACCCTCCCGATCACAGACAGGCCCATTAAACCCCCCCCTCCCAATCACAGACAGGTCCATTAAACACCCCCCTCTCCCAATCTCAGATAGACTCATTAAACCCCCTCCCGATCATAGACACGCCCATTAAACACCCTCCCGATCACAGACAGACCCATTAAGCCCCCCTCCCGATCAGACAGACCCATTAAACCCCCTTCCCCATCACAGACAGAACCATTAAACGCCCTCCCGATTACAGACAGGCCCATTAAACCCCCTTCCCAATCACAGACAGACCTATTAAACTCCCGTCCCCATCACAGACAGATCCATTAATCCCCCCTCCCAATTCCACATTTCCCAGCATCCCCACCATATCATCAAACTCCACTCCCAAGAGAGGGAGCGAGGGGGCAGAGAGCGAGAGGGGATGAAGGGAAAGAGAGAGAGAGAGGACTAAGGGAGTGAGAGAGAGAGAGAGAGAAAGACAGGGCAAGGAGGGAGAGAGAGAAACAGGGCGAGGGGAGAAAGACATATAGACCCAAGAGAGAGACAGAGAGAGAAAGGGAGTGAGTGGGGAAAAAAAGAGGGAGGGAGGGGACGAGAGACAGTGCAGAGCAAGAGGGAGACAAAGGGGAGAGAAGCAAAGAGAGAGAGAGAGAAGGAAGAGGAAGAGACAGCGAAGCAGACAGACTCAGAGATAGGAGAGAGAGGAGGGGGAGAGAGAGAGGGGGAGAGTAAGTGAGGAGGGGGGGAGAGGGAGAGAGAGGGAGAGAGAGAGAGAGAGAGATATGAAACTCCTGAGAGGACAGTGAATCCCAGGCTGGGGTATGAAACTAACCCAGGAAATCCTCCTGATACAGCCTGGAAAGTGCCACCGTCCCATGCAAAACTCAGCCCTGTCTGCACCCTGAAACACTTGGGGGAGCAGGGGGGGAACAGGCGGTGAGGGAATGGGTTCCATCTCACACACCTTTAACTTCAAAACCAAAAGCCTGGTGGTCCCTGGAAAAGCCCGGGGAGGCCAATGCCAACTCACCCATCATTGCCATCTCTTCTCTGCCAGCGTTACCCACCCCCTGGCTGGGGACATTGTCCAAAGTCCTGTCCTGGAGAGGACCGGGGAACTGAAGGGATTCCAAAGCCATCGGTGTGGTCTCCGCTGTAGGCGCAGTCAGTCTGCTCGGTCTGCCTGTGACTTGCTCACCTTTCACCTGTTACACAGACTGCCCAGCAAGGATCCTTTATAGGGTCAGGGAAAGCAGGTCTGAACAAGTCAGGGCCTGATGACCTGGTGAATCTCTGTCTCCTCCCCTTTGTCACACTTCCCCAGATCTAATCCACAATGAGAGACAACCTTATGCCAGCCACAGAGAAAGAAAACTCAAGCCGGGGAGCGAATCTACAGCCACGGTGGAGACAGTTCGCTTCACTCTTTACCAGAACACCGACCCACCCCCACCTATTTTTAAGGAACCCTGCACTATTATCCCGAGATTGACCAGAATGGGTCCGGGAACGAGGGGGCTTCAGTTAACGTGGGGAGACTGGAGAAGCCGGGATTGTTCTCCACAGAGCAGAGAAGGTTAAGGGGGAGATTTAATCGAGGCGTTCGACATCATGAGGGGGTTTGGACAGAGTAAATAAGGAGAGACTGTTCCCAGCGGCAGGAGGGTCGGTAACCAGAGGGGGACACGGATCGAAGAGAATCGGTTAAAAAACCAGAGGGGGGGAAATGAGGAGAATTTTTTTTTTTTTACACAGCGAGTGGTTGTGATCTGGAAGGCGCTGCCTGAAAGGGCGGCGGAAGCAGATTCAATAGGAACTTTCCAGAAGGGGAATTGGATAAATACTTGAAGGGGAAACGTTTAGGGGGCTATAGGGAGAGAGCAGGAGAGGAGAGAGATTAGTAGGATAGCCCTTTCGAAGAGCCAGCACAGGGACAAAGGGCCGAATGGTCTGTTTTTGTGTGTCTCGCTCTATAATTGCTCCCTCAGGTGGATGCAAAAGATCCCACAGCCACTATTGAAAAAAAAGGGAAGGGGGGAGTTCTTCCCAGCTGTCCTGAGGCCTGTATTTGTTCTGTAACCCACGCCGCCTAGAGAAATATTCAATGTGTTCACACTATGAGCACCAAGGCAGGTTTCCAATTAGAGGTTAAACTGCTTGTAAACTCTGGCCTCTCCCTGATGCTGGGCCATACTGGTCGTTAGTGAGACATCAGCCGAAGGACAAGAGGAGCCAGTGGCGGGGGGGATGGGAACCCCCAACAGAGGTCAGGGTGAGAGATAGAGACAGAGATAGAGAGGGAGGGAGGCTGGGAGAGAGGGGAAGATAGAGACAGTGACAGACGGAGTGAGAGCAAGGGAGAGAGAGACAGACAGACAGACCGAGGGGGAGGAAAAGACAGAGACAGACAGACAAGGGAGAGAGAGAGAGGGAAGGGAGGGAGAGACGGACAGTGAGAACGAGAGAGAGACAGAGGGAGAGGAAAAGACAGAGACAGACAGACAATGAGAGCAAGGGACAGAGAGAGAGAGGGAGGGAGAAACAGTGAGAACGAGAGAGAGAGACAGAGGGAGAGGAAAAGACAGTGAGAGACAGACAGACAGAGAGAGCAAGAGAGAGAGAGAGAGACCAAGGGAGAGGAAAAGACAGTGAGAGACAGACAGTGAGAGCGAGAGAGAGAAAGGGGGAGGAAAGGAAAGAGACAGGCAGGCAGACAAACTGTGAGACCAAGGGAGAGAGGGACTGTGAGAGTGAGAGAGAGAGACAGAGGGGGAGGAAAAGACAGAGAGAGAGGGAGAAAATGAGAAACAAAAACAGATGGAGTGAACGAAAAGGGTGGAAGTGAGGGAGCGATAGAGCGAGACAGACCAGTCGGGATCAAAAGACAGTGACAGGGAAGGACAGAGAGAGAGGAGAGGAAGAGAGGGAGGGGGAGAGAGAGGGATGAGAGAGAAAGGGACAAAGATTCAGAAGGAGAGAGAGAGGTAGAGGGAGGACAGTGGGGTGGAGAGAGATGAAGAGACGGAGGGGGAGAGAGACAAAGAGAGAGAGACAGACCGACAGAGTGGGAGAGACAGAAAGATAGAGGGAGGGAGAGAGACAGAGACAGAGAGGAACAGACAGGGAGAGACATACCAAATGAGAGAGAGGAAGAGAGGGAGGGGGAGAGAAAGACAAAGAGAGAGACAGAGTGGGAGAGACAGAGAGATATAAGGAGGGAGAGACAGAGACAGAGAGGAACAGAGAGAGAGGGAGAGAGACACAGGGAATGAGGGAGGTAGAGAAACAGCAAAATACAGCCGAGAGAGAGTGATGACAGTGTGGGACTCTGAGTCAGGGTAAGTAGCAGTGCTGAAATGAGGACATGAATCAGCAGTGAATGTTTACAGGAGCTGATCCTGTCTCTGGATCAAGATGCGTTTTACTCTTTCACCCCCCCCTCCTTCAATCCAAGGTGCTCGAGTAGTTCAGTGCAAAGCACAAAACAGAAAGATCCCAGGCAGGAAAAGCAGTTTTCAGCTGGGGAGGGGTGTAGAGATTCTACAATTAGTCTCGGAGCACTGGAGGTTAGGGGGAGGACAAATTCGCCTGGGGTGGGGTAGGGTGGGGTAGTGGGGGGTCCCGCTCCTGACTCCTTTCGGATAGTTTCCTGCAGGAGAGTGCGTGGGTGCCTTGTCATATCATCCCGCTATGTCCCTCAGCTCATCGGCTGCTGAAACCCTCACCCATGCTCTTGTTCCTTCCAGACTCGCCTGTTCCAACACACTCCCAGCCTCACATCTCCGCAGTCCTCAAACTACAGGTCACACTGCCCAAGCGCTGACCGGATCTAAGTCCCGTCCACCCATCACCCCCACTCCTCCAATTCTGGCTTCTTGCCCATCCCCTTGATTCTAACCGCTCCACCATTGGCGGCCGCGCCTTCAGCTGCCTTGGGGGGGCCTTGAGCTCTGGAATTCCCTCCCTAAACCTCTCCGCCTCTCTCCCTCTCTCTCCTCCTTTAAGACGCTCCTTAAAACCGACCTCCTTGACCAAACTCATGACCACGATAGCCATCACCGAGTGTCATAAAAGCCCTCGGTGGTCTTACCCAGTCTGGGCTACATGTGACTCCAGGCCCACAGCAACTGGCTCTTAAGTGCCCTCTGAAATGGCCTAGCAAGCCACTCAGTTGTCCCAAGCTGCTACAGATACCAGATGCGCTGCAGCAGTGGTTCAAGAAGGCGGCTCACCCTCCCCCCCCCCACCTTCTCAAGGGGCAATTAGGGATGGGCAACAAATCCTGGCCAAGCCGGCCAAGCACCCAAAAGGCAGGGTCAGCCAGGACTGTGGGCTCAGATCCAAGAATCCTCCCCTCGCGACCTCTGACCCGGGAGAGCGCTGGCAATCGTCCTTTCTACAAGCGGGCACTGCTAGTTAACAACAGCTAGTTAATGACCCCTGCCAAAGCTGTCAACCTGCCTGTCTCAACTTCAGATGGTCTGCATTTGCCTCCGTCTGCCTCGCAAGTCAATTATTTTCACCCTTTACAAAGGCTGTGGCCAGCGCCCACACTTGCTGGAGGGCGGGGTGCACGTCCCTTAGTGGGCTATTCGACTGGGTGAGGCATCGCCCGGCCACGATTTCCAACACGCACAGATTTTTCCAGCGGGGGGAAGGTGGGGTGTCAACCGGACTACACTGGAATCCCTCCCCATTCCACCCTGGCACCCCCCTCCCCCTTCCCTCCACCCACCCCCCCCCACCCCCATTCTTGTTAACAAAGGGGAAACGTACCCACTCCCACCCGGTTGAGAGCCGCAGACGGGAGAACGGGGCGTGGGGGGATCTTTCTGGGCTGGGCCTTCATCGGCTGAGGTCTCCAGGCGGAGCGAGGAAAGGGGAAACCCTTGCCAGCGGCCGAGGGGGTCAACAGCCAGAGAGCCACAGACTGAAGGCAGGAGGCGACACGAGGAGAAGTATTTTTACACAACCCAGATTTGGAAGGCGCTGCCTGACAGGGCGGCGGAGACGGACTCGGCCGCGACTCTCGAGAGGGAATGGGACAAACCGCGTGAGGGAGAGCAGAAAATCGCAGGGATACGGGGACAGAGAGTGGGGGGGCGGGGGGGAGAAACGGGACCGACTGGATTGCGTTTCCAAAGGGCTGGAGCCGACCTGACGGGCTGAATGGCCTCCTTCTCGGTGCCGCACTCTTATTCCCTGGTAATCTCTGAAGCTGCGTGCTGCTCAGCAGAAAGATATTTTTTTGAGAAAAAGGGGAGAGTAGAGACGGGATGGAAAGTTGGTGGTGGGGGGGGGCGTTGGGGTGGTGGTGGTAGTGGTGGTGGTGGGGGATAGGGTGCCCGGTTGCAGAGAGGTCATCCCCTGGAGGGGTGAATAAAATATGTGGGACCAAAGGTTCTGTATCTATGGCTGAGGGAAGCTAACAATGGGCAGGCTCACGACAATGGGGTGTGAGATAAGGCAGGCTGGTGGGTCTCCCAGATAAGGCGCCTAATCAGTTTAAGCATGGGGAAGAAACTGCTGCACAGAGACACCTTCAGAGAAACAAGTTTCCGAAATTGGCCTCCTCCAGAACTCCACTGCCTCCCTCATCCTGGAGCCTGGACCAAGTCCCCATTCGCAGTCCCCCACCCCAAACCCCACCACCCCCGCACCCCCCCCCACTCCCCCAACCCATCTCTGTCACCCCCCTCCTCACCTCCACCCCCCCAGTGGTCTCTGCGCTCCCCCAATTCCAGCCTCTTGCGCACCCCCCCCCCCCACCCACCACCAATTCTAACCGCTCCACCATTGGGTGACCGGGCCTTCAGCTGCCTGGCGGGGGGGTGGGGTGGGGGGTGGAAGGGGAGGCCCTAAACTCTGGGATTCCTTTCCTAAACCTCTCTGCCCCCCCCTCTCTCTCTCTCTCTCTCCATCTCCCCCCTCCTTTAAGACGCTCCTTAAAAACCGACCTCTTTGACCGAGCTTTGTGTCGCCTGCCCCGAGTATTAACACAGAAAGCTGCAGATATACCGCAGGTTAGGCAGTCTCTGTGGAAGAGATAAGCAGGTTTTAATGCTTCAGTTTAATGATCTTGCTTCAGAATCTTGACCATCCCTGGTCTTAATCATACGAATATAAGCATTAGGAGTAGGAAGAGGCCATTCAGCCCCTCGAGCCTGCTGTGCAATTCAATAAGACCATGGCTGATTTGATTGTGACCTTAACCCCACATTCTGCCTACCCCCACCCACCCCACCCCACCCCCCCATCCCTCGATAGCCTTTGACTCCCTCGTCAGTCAAGAATCCCTTTACCTCTGCCTTAGAAACATTCAG
Source organism: Carcharodon carcharias (assembly GCF_017639515.1). NCBI lineage: Eukaryota > Metazoa > Chordata > Chondrichthyes > Lamniformes > Lamnidae > Carcharodon > Carcharodon carcharias. Next base: position 1,565,554 of record NW_024470758.1, read on the forward strand.
CTTCCACCGCTCTCCAGGGGAACACAGTTTAAAAATAAGGGGTCCCCCACTTAAGACGAAGATGAGGAGAAACTTTCTCTCAGAGAGTGGTGAGTCTGTGGAATTCTCTTCCCCAGGGAGCAGTGGAGCCTGGGCCACTGAATATTTTTCGGGCGGAGGTAGATAGATTCTTGACTAACAAGGGAGTCAAAGGTCATCGGGGGCTGGGCAGGAATGCGAGGTTAAGGCCACAGTCAGGCCAGCCATGATCTTATTGAATGGCGGAGCAGGATCAAGGGGCCGAATGGCCTCACTCCTGTTCCTAATCCCTACGTTCGTGTCCCCCTAGCTAGTCCCAGTCTCTCCCACGAGGGGAAACATCCCCTCAGCATCCACCCTGTCGAGTCCCCTCAGGATCTTCTCTGGTTTCGATAAGGTCACCGCTCACTCTTCTAAACTCCGCTGGACTCAGGCCCAGCCAGTCCCTACCTTCCCTCATCAGATAAGCTGCACCACCCCCCACCACCCCCACACCCACCCCCACCCCCACCCCCACCCCCACCCCTGCATCCCAGGGATCAGTCGAGTGAACCTTCTCTGAACTGCTTCTGACGCATTTATAGCCTTTCTTAAATAAGGAGACCAAAACTGTGCAGGGGGCTCCAGATGTGGTTCCACCAATACCCTGTACAACTCTAGAAAAACATCCCTACTTATAAGCAATAAAGAGGAAGACATTTCATTTGCCTTCCCCATCGCTTGCTGTTCCTGCAATACTAACATTTTGTGAGTTATGTTCTAGGACACCCAGATCCCTCTGCGTCTCGGAGTTTCTGCAGTCTCTCTCCACTTAGATCATGTGCCGCTCTCCAGTTGTTACCCTCTATTCCAGTCAGTCCACAGTTGACGGCTGTGGCTTCATATCCCAACCCTGAGCTCTGGAATGGCAGAGGCCGATGGTGGGTCAAAGGGAATCAGGAAGGACGCGTAGGTCAGGATTGGAGGAGCGCAGGGATCTGGGAGGGCCGTAGGATGTTGCCGAGATGGGGAAAGGTGAGGGGTTTGAAAACGAGGACAAGGGTTCTTAAATTGAGGCGATGGAGGGGATTTGTCGGGGGGGGGGGGGCGCGGTGTTGGGAGAGAGATCTCAGGGTTAAATAGGTCAGCAAGAGGCTGTGGCCAAGGATAAGAGACAGAAGCTAGCGGGCAGGAGTAGGCCCAATCGGCCCTTCGAGCCTGCTCTGCCATTCAATATGGCCGGTCCTCTATCTCAACGCCGCACTCCCGCTGGAGTCGGTGGCTGGGGGGGTGGGGGGGGTGGTTTCATGGCTTCAATCTCCCTGGTCCTCGGTTTGTGGCTCCGTTGTCTGGTCAAGCCCGGGGGATGGGGTAGGGCCACTCCAAATTGGTCAGGGTGGCCGTGTCAACAACAACTTATACTTACAAAGCGCCCTGCGCAGGGTGAAACCTCCCAAGGAGCGTTACCAGAGGAAAAAAATTGAGGAGGGTGGGGGGGGGACAAGTGACCAAAAATTAGGCCCGAAAAGGCGCCATCTCATTGGGCTTGAAGTGCCAACTCTGTTTCACTGTCCACAGACGCTGCCTGACCGGCTGAGCTTTTCCCGTTTTAAGGAGGTCGGTTTTTAAGGAGCGTCTTAAAGGAGGAGAGAGACAGAGAAAGCGAGAGAGAGAGACGGAGAGGTTTAGGGAGGGAATTCCAGAGCTCAGGGCCCCCTCCCCCCAGGCAGCTGAAGGCCAATGGTGGAGCGATTAAAATCGGGGGAGGGGGGAGGGGTGAGGGGTGTGCGAATGGGACGTGGGTGCGAGTTAAGCCAACAGGGTTTAGGATGATCTCCGGTTTACAGATCGCAGAGTGTGGGACGCTGGCCGGGACGAGCATTGGAGTAGCCAAGGCTGAGAGGCAGCAGCGGGGGGGTGGAGGGGGGCGGGGGGGCGGGGTGGGGGCTGGCGTGGGCGGAACGCGTTTGCTCTGGTCGGCAGTCAGAAGAGGCCAACATGAACGGGCAGGTTCTCCTTCTCTCCCAGCAAAAGTCAGAAAACGAAGGCTCTCGAGCCCTGAGTCCCAGTGTGGCCAAGTCTCCAAAACACGAGGGAGGTGCTAATGGGCCGTCAAAACGCAGGGCTGAAGAGAACAATGCGACCACCGGCAGAAAACCAACAGGAGGATTAAAGCCCCATGTGCATGCAAATGTAGAAATCCTCAGCAGTTAATGGGCTGTTAATCACATCAGTTCTGGATTAGGGACACACAGTCAAGGATGTCCGCAGTCAGCAAACAGACTGCAAAGTGCGGGGGGCGGGGGGCGGGGGGGGCGGATCTTCTGATCCATTCCTCGCAGGCTGTTCACTAAAATTGACAGGCCTTCAATCGGGCCCTGAGTAGGCCCAAGCCTAACCCCCCCCCACCCCCCCGCCCACCCACCACCGGCTGTTTCACAGCAGCATTGGCCCTCAGGAATAAAGACAGAAAGTGCCGGAAAAGCTCAGACTCTGGTCGCATCTCGGTGGGGAGAGAGAGCGAGAGAGAGAGAGAGTTAAGGCTTCAAGTCCAATATGGCCCCTCATCGCAGCTCTGAAAGCCTTCGGACCCTCAAACTCTGCTGCCCCTGTCCCATCTCGCGCCAAGTCCCACCCACCCATCACCTCCCCCCCTCCCCCGCAGCTGACCTAAGCTGGTTCCCAGTCAAGCAAGCCCCGGTTAGAAAATTCTCATCCTCGTTTCCAAGTCCCTCTCTGGCCTCCCTCTCTCTGCAACCGCATCTGGTACTCTACGCTCCACCAAGTCCGGCCTCTTGATCATCCCCCGTAGTCATTCTCTCCACCATTGGTGGTTGCGCCTTCAGTTGCCAAGGCCCTGAACCCTGGGATTCACTCCCTAGAGCTCTCCACCTCTCCCTCTCCTCCATTAAGAAGCTCCTTCAAATCGACCTCTCTGACGGAGTTATAGATGACCTTAGATCTTTCTTAGATAATTCAGTGATGAATTTCAGTTAGGCTGATGTGAAGCTGATGTTTTACCAAGCTTAAGGACGCTAGATAAATGGAAGTTGCTGCAGGATTGGAAATTGGTGTTGGACAATCAGCCTCACCGCACTAGCCAGAAAGTGAAAGTGAAAAGATGAACCAGCTTTGCTTGAAATTGGGCCCAATTCAATCCTCTGTCAGCAGACACACACTAGGGGTAAAAGCCATACCTCAGTGGGTATCTCACTCCATCACACTCTCAGTGTAACTCAATGGGTATCTCTCTCTCACTACCTTAGTGGGTATCTCTCACTCTCTCACTGTATCTCAGTGGGTATCTCCCTCTCTCACACAGTAACTCAATGGGTATCTCTCTCTCTCTCTCTCACTGTACCTCAGAGGGTATCTCTCTCTCTCTCTCTCTCTATCTCTCTCATACAATAATTCAATGGGTATCTATCTCTGTCTTTCTCTCTCTCTCACTCTACCACCATGGGTAGCTCTCTCTCTCTCTCTCTCTCACACTAACTGAATGTGAACCACCCTTTCTCTTTCTCTCTACCTCCATGGGTATTTCTCTCTCTCTCACTGTAACTCAATGGGTATCTATCTCTCTGTCTCTCTCTCTCTCTCTCATTGTACATCAGAGGGTATTTCTCTTTCTCTCCCTCTCTGGCACTCTACCTCAGAGGGATCTCTCTCTCGCTCTCTCTCTCTTTCTCTCTCACACAGCAACTCAATGGGTATCTATCTCTCTGTCTTTCCCTCTCTCTCACTCTACCACCATGGGTATCTCTCTCTCTCTCTCACACACTCTAACTGAATGTGAACCCCTCTCCCTCTTTCTCTCTCTACCTCCATGAGTATTTCTCTCTCTCTCTCTCTCTCTCTCACTGTACCTCAGTGGATATCTCACTCCCTCTCTCTCTCTCTCTCTCACTATACCTCAATGGTGTCTCTCTCCCTCACTGTACCTCAGTGTATATATCTCTCTCTCTACCTTAGTTGGTATCTCTCTCTCTCTCTCTCTCTCTCACTGTACCGCAGTGGGTATCTGTCTCTCTCCCTCTCTAGCACTATACTTCAGTGGGTGTGTCTCTCTCTCTCTCCATGGTTCCCCAGTGCATGTTTCTCTCTCTCCCCCTCTCTCACTGTACCTCAGGTGGTATATGTCTCTCCCCCTCTCTCGCTGTGTAACTCAGGTGGTATATCTCTCTCCCCCTCTCTCGCTGTACCTCAGGTGGTATATCTCTCGCCCCCTCTCTCACTGTACCTCAGGTGGTATATCTCTCTCTCACTGTATCTCAGTGGGTATCTCTCTCTCTCTCTCCCTCACTCACCCACTGTACCTCAGTGGTTATCACTCTCTCACTCCCTGTACCTCAATGGGTATCTCTCTCTCTCTCCCTCTCTCGCTGTACCTCAGGTGGTATATCTCTCTTCCTTTCTCACTGTACTTCAAGTGGTATATATATCTTCCCCTCTCTCGCTGTAGCTCAGGTGGTATATCTCTCTCCCCCTCTCTCACTGTACCTCAGGTGGTATATCTCTCGCCCCTCTCTCTCTGTACCTCAGGTGGTATATCTCTCTCTCACTGTATCTCAGTGGGTATCTCCCTTTCTCACACTCAACCTCAGTGGGTATCTCTCTCTCTCTCTCCTTCACTCACCCACTGTACCTCAGTGGTTATCACTCTCTCTCTCACTGTACCTCAGCAGGTATCTCTCTCTATCTCTCTCTCTCACTATACCTCAATGTGTATCTTGCTCTCTCTCTCTTTCTCTCAATGCACCTCAATGTGTATCTCTCTCTCTCTCACTGTCAACTCAATGGATATCACTTTCTCTCTCACTCTCTCACTGTATCTCAGTGTCTATATCTCCTTCTCTCTCTTTCTCTCTCACACTGCACCTCAATGGGTATCTCTCTCTCTCTCTCTCCTCTTGCTGTACCTCAGGTGGTATTTCTCCCCCTCTCTCGCTGTACCTCAGGTGGTATATCCCTCTTCCCCTTTCTCGCTGTACCTCAGTGGCTATCCCTCTCTCTCTCTCTCAACCTCAGTGGGTGTCTCTCTCTCTCACACTCACCCACTGTACCTCAGTGGTTATCACTCTCTCTCACTGTACCTCAGTGGGTATCTCCCTTGCTCACTGTATCTCAGTGGGTATATCTCTCTCCATCTCTCTCTCTCTCACTATACCTCAATGTGTATTTCGCTCTCTCTCTCTCTCAATGCACCTCAATGTGTATCTCTCTCTCACTGTCAACTCAATGGATATCACTTTCTCTCTCGCTCTCTCACAGTATCTCAGTGTGTATCTCTCCCACTCTCTTGCTCTCTCTGTGCCTCAGTGGGTATCTCTGTTTATGTTTCTCTCTTTCTCTCTCTCACTGTATCTCAATGTGTATCTCTAATACTCTCTGTCTCTCTCTCTCACACTGTACCTCAAGTGGTATCTCTCTCCCTTTCTTGCTCTCTCTGCACCTCAATTAGGTAACTCTCTCTCTATCTTTCACTGTACCTCAGTGGGTATCTCTCTCTCTTGCTCTCTCTGTATCTCAGTGGGTATCTCTGTCTCTCTCCCTCTCTCTCTCTCCCTCTCCATCATTGTACCTCAGTGGGTCTCTCTCTCTCACTCTCTCTCTCACATTACACCTCAGTGGGTATCTCTCTCTCTCTCCCTCTCTCTTTCTGTACCTCAGTGGGTATCTCTCTCTCACTGTACCTCAGTGGGTGTCTCTCTGTCTCTTCCTCTCTCTGTACCTCAACTGGGTAACTCTCTCTCTCTCTCTCTATCTCTCACTGCAACTCAGTGGGCATCTCACTCCCTCTCCCTCACTGTATCTCAGTGGGTATCTCCCTCTTGCCCTCTCCGTACCTCAGTGGTATCTCTATCTCTCTCTCCGTCTCCTTCACTGTATCTCAGTGGGTATCTCTCTCTCCCTCAGTGACTGTACCTCAGTGGATGTCTCCCTCTCCCTCAGTGACTGTACCTCAGTGGGTGTCTCTCTCTCCCTCACTAACTGTACCTCAGTGAATGTCTCTCCCTCACTGACTGTACCTCAGTGGGTGTCTCTCTCTCATCGAGTGTACCTCAGTGGGTATCTCTCTCTCTCTCTCTTGCCCTCTCCGTACCTCAATGGTATCTCTATCTCTCTCTCCCTCTCCTTCACTGTATCTCAGTGGGTATCTCTCTCTCCCTCAGTGACTGTACCTCAGTGGATGTCTCTCTCTCCCTCACTGACTGTACCTCAGTGGGTGTCTCTCTTTCTCTCTCACTGCCTGTACCTCAGTGGGTGTCTCTCTCTCACTGACTGTACCTTAGTGTGTATCTCTCCCATTCTCTTGCCCTTTCTGTGCCTCAGTGTGTATCTCTCTCTCACTGTATCTCAGTGTGTATCTCTCCCACTCTCTTGCTCTCTCTGTGCCTCAGTGGGTATCTCTCTCTCTCAGCATATCTCAGTGTGTATCTCTCCCACACTTTACCTCTGTGATTATCTCTCTCTCTCTGTCTCTCTCACACACACTGTATCTCAGTGGGTATCGTGCTCTCCCTCTCTTGCTCTCTCTTTAGCTCAGTGGGTATGTCTCTCTCTCTATCTCTCTCTCTCTCACTGTCACTCAGTGGGTATCTCTCCCATACTTCACCTCCGTGGTTATCTCTCTCTCTGTTTCTCTTACACACACTGTATCTCAGTGGGTATCTCTCTCTCTCACTGTACCTCAGTGGGTATCTCTCTCTCTTACCTCGGTGGGTATGTCTCTCTCTCTCTCACACTGTATCTCAGTGGGTCCCCCCTCCTCTCTCTCTCCTCCTCTCTCTCTCTCTCTCTGTCTCTCTCGCTATGCTGGAGAAGCTGGGATTTCTCCCCTGGTAGCAGGAAAGGTTAAGGGGAGACCAAATAGAGGTACTCACCATTATAGGAGGACTTGATAGCAAGTATAGAGAAACTGCTTCCTCAGGCAAGTGTTAGTAACCAGGGGACATAGAATTAGCAAAACAAATAGAGGTGAAATGAACAAAAATAAAAAATGCCAGAAAAACTCAGCGGGTCTGAGTCACACGGACTCGAAACGTTAACTCTGTCTCTCTCTCCACAGATGCTGTCAGACCTGCTGAGTTTTTCCAGCTATTTCTGTTTATCTTTCAGATTTCCAGCATCTGCAGGATTTTGCTTTTATCAGAGAGGAAATGAAATTTATTTTCATGCAGAGGATTTTTAAGACCTGGAATTCCACATTTGAAAGGAATGCAGAAGCAGATTCTATACAAACTTTCAAAAGGCAATTGGAAATAACTTGCAAATCAGTTATATTCAAGTTCATGGTGATAAAGCTGAGATGTGGGACTACACTGGGGAGGCCTTTCAATGAAGCAGTACAGGTATGGTGGGCAGAATGGCCTCCTTTTGCATTGTAAGATTCTATGATACTTCAGTGGTAATCTCTCTCTCTCTTTCTGCACCTCAGTGGGAGACTCTCTCTCTCTGTAACTGTACCTCAGAGGATGTCTCTCTCTCTCTGTACCTCACTGGGAGACTCTCTCTCTCTAACCATACCTCAGAGGGTCTCTCTCTCTCTCCCTATCTCTCACTGTAACTCAGTGGGTGTCTCTCTCTCTCTCTGTACCTCAGTAGGAAACTCTATCTCTCTCCCTGTACCTCAGTAGGAGACTCTTTCTATCTCTCATTGTAACTCAGTGGGTGTCTCTCTCTTTCTCTCTCTACCTGAGAGGGTGTCTCTCTCTCTCTCTCTCTAACCATACCTCAGCGGGTCTCTCTCTCTCTCACTGTGACTCAGTGTCTCTCTCCCTCTCTCTCTCTCCACAGTACTCAGTGGGTATCTCTCTCTCTCTCTCTTTGTACCTCAGTGGGAAATTCTCTCTCTCTCTATCTCTCACTGTAACTCAGAGGGTATCTCTCAATCCCTCTCCCTCTCTCTGGCACTGTACCTTCAGTGAGTATCTCTCTCTATTTCAATCGACCTCACTGGGTATGTCCCTGTCTCTCTCACTTATGTTCACTGTAACTAATTAGATATCTCTCTCTCTCTTTCTCTCACTCACTGTACCTCAGTTGGAAACTCTCTCTCCTTCTCTCTCACTGTTCCTCAGTGGGAACATTTCTCTCTCTCTTGTCTCTCACTGTTCCTCAATGGGTACCTCTCTCTCTCTCTCTGTCTCTCACTGTACCTCAATGGGTACCTCTCTCTCTGTCTCTCACTGTACCTCAGTGGGTACCTCTCTCTCTCTCTCTGTCTCTCACTGTACCTCAGTGGGTTTCTCTCTCTGTCTCTCTTTCTCACAGTACTTCAGTGCGTCTTTCTCTCTCTCTCACTGTAACTCAAAGGGTATCTATCTCCCTCGGTCTCTCTCTCTCTCCCTCTGTACCTCAGTAGGTATCTCTCCTCTCTGTCTCCCTCAATCTACCTCAGTGGGTATCCCTCTCTCCCACTGTACCCAAGTGGGTTTCTCTCTCTGTCTTTCACTCTCCCTCCCACTATACCTCAGCCGGAGGGTGATGGGTTCAAGGCACATTCCAGAGATTTCAGCCCATAAGTCATGACAGCATTCCAGTGCAGAACTGAGGGAGCGCAGCAATGTCAGAGGGTCAGTACTGAGGGAGTGCTGCACTGTCGGAGGGTCAGTACTGAGGGAGCGCTGCACTGTCAGAGGGTCAGTACTGAGGGAGTGCTGCACTGTCAGAGGGTCAGTACTGAGGGAGTGCTGCACTGTCGGGGGGTCAGTACTGAGGGAGTGCTGCACTGTCAGAGGGTCAGTGCTGAGGGAGTGCAGCACTGTCAAGAGGGTCAGTACTGAGGGAGTACTGCACTGTCAGAGGGTCAGTACTGAGGGAGTGTTGCACTGTCAGAGGGTCGGTACTGAGGGAGCGCTGCACTGTCAGAGGCTCAGTACTGAGGGAGTGCTGCACTGTCAGAGGGTCAGTACTGAGGGAGTGCTGCACTGTCAGAGGGTCGGTACTGAGGGAGTGCTGCACTGTCAGAGGGTCAGTACTGAGGGAGTGCTGCACTGTCAGAGGGTCAGTACTGAAGGAGTGCTGCACTGTCAGAGGGTCATTACTGAGGGAGTGCTGCACTGTTGGAGGGTCAGTACTGAGGGAGTGCTGCACTGTTGGAGGGTCAGTACTGAGGGAGCGCTGCACTGTCAGAGGGTCAGTACTGAGGGAGTGCTGCACTGTCGGAGGGTCAGTACTGAGGGAGTGCTGCACTGTCAGAGGGTCAGTACTGAGGGAGTGCTGCGCTGTCGGATGGTCAGTACTGAGGGAGTGCTGCACTGTCTGAGTTGCCATATTTTAGATTGGACTGTAGGCTGAGGACCCCATCTGCCCTCTCTGGGAAATGTTAAAGATCAGCCACTTGTGGAGGAAGAGGGAGGGAGTTATGCCTGGTGACCTGGAGCCACTATCTAAACCTTGACCAATGTCACCGAAACAGGTGATCCTGGTCATGGCTGTTGTGGGATCTTGCTGTGCACAAATCGGCTGCCACATTTCGGACGTCACCGATTTCACTTCCAAAAAGTACGTCATTGGCTCCGAGTCCCCGGGGGTTTCTTCCTTTGTGGCAGGTGCCGAACCCCCTGGCCGATTTCCCCATCCCCGTACCCAGGGACCACTGACCCCTACTTCAGCGTCCCTTGCCATCCCCTCGGGCCTACCTCAGCTAGCCGAGCACAAACCTGGGTTTGGGTGCTGGGCTCTGAAACTGGGCCCTCCTGGCTCACTTTGGCACGGCCGATTGTCGGATCAAACCTCTCGAGCCTCCTCCCCCAGGCTCTCCAACCTAGGCCAGCGTGCCTAGTGAACTGATTCCCTCCTTCTGCTCCCCCTCAGTGTCCCTGGCTCGTGTTGGATCCTCCCCAGCCACTTACCCACGAGCTAACTCTTGATTGTCAGTCCTGCTATCTCATAGCTGGACAGGGTCAACACAAAGCGATTCAACCTTTGGCATGTCAACAAGCCCTGGTTCCGGCTGGGCCAGCATTGATTGCCCTCCCCCTAACTGCCCTTGACAATTGAGCGTCTCGCTCGGCCATTTCAGGGGGCAGTTAAGAGTCAACCACGTTGCTGTGGGTCTGGAGTCACATGTAGGCCCGGACCAGGGTAAGGACGGCAGATTCCCTTCCCTAAAGCCTGGTTCCCACTCACGGTCATCATTAGACTTTGAATTCCAGATTTTATTTATTTACAGAATTCACATTTCCCTAGCTGCCTGTGGTGGGATTTGAACCCAGGTCTGCAGAGCATTACCCTGTGTATCTGGATTATTATTAGCCCAGCAACAATACCACTATGCCACCACCTCCCCTTCTGTTTTGCTCAGTTGAGTACTGGAGACTAGAATATCCAAGACTGTTAAAATGCAGGTGGATGTTCATGTGATGGAGCAGCAGAGAGATGGGGTTTGAAGGGGGGGGGAACTAGAGGGCAAACCAGCCAGGCTTCAGGTGATCCACCCTGGCCAGACCTGCGTTGTGCCCGACAGGAAGATCTCTGACAGCCTCGCGCTACTCAGGGATACGATTGTCTTTGTGCAGGACATCGTCATCAGCCTGGATCAGGAGGTGGTCTTTGACAGAATATCGCACACCTACATGGTGGATGTGCTCTCCAACATGGGGTTTGGGGAGGGAATCTGCAACTGGATCCAACTGCTCTGCACTAACAGCAGTACCGCAGTTTCAATCAATGGGTGGGAATCAGATAGCTTTCAGGAGGTAATTAGGTGATTGTTTTCTTTCAAATAATCTGCAGGGCCTTGGGGAGAAGGCAGAGTGGCAGGAGGTGAAGTGTTCACTTGGAGAGTTGGCGCAGACAAGATGGGCCGAATGGCCTCATTCAGCACTGGAGTAAATCTGTGATAGCGTGATTCTGAGTGGGCTCTTCATTTAGGTCCCTTACAAACAGCACTCCAACAATTCCATTTAGCTCATCCGTGTTTTTTTTAATACTCGTTCATGGGATGTGAGTGTCTCTGGCTAGGCCCAGCATTCATTGGTCATCCCTAGTCGCCCTTGTTCTGAGGGGATTTAAGAGTCAACCACATTGCTGTGGGCCTGGAGTCACATGTAGGCTAAACCGGGTAAAAGACATTAGTGAACCAGATGGGTTTTTACAACAATCGGTGATGGTTTCATGGTCATCATTAGACTTTTTATTGAACTCAAATTCCACCATAGTGGGATTCGAACCCTGGTCCACACAACATTATCCTGGGTGCCTAGAATACTAGTCAGTGACAAAATCAGTATGTTGTCTCCTCCCCAAAAAGAACTCAAACTCAGCTGATAGAATAAAAGCTTGATATGACTGTGCTTTTCTCACCCAGGTACACAGTCACAGCTCAGTAGGACTGTGCTGTACCCACCCTGATACACAGTTACAGATCGATAGGACTGTGCTGTACCCACCCTGATACACAGTCTCAGCTCGATAGGACTGTGTTGTATCCACCCTGATACACTGTCTCAGCTCGATAGGACTGCGCTGTATCCACCCTGATACACAGTCACAGCTCAATAGGACTGTGCTGTACCCACCCAGATACACAGTCACAGCTCGGTCGGACTGTGCTGTACCCACCCTGATACACAGTCACAGCTCAATACGACTGCGCTGCACCCACCCTGATATACAGTCACAGCTCGGTAGGACTGTGCTGTACACACCCTAATACACAGTCACAGCTCGGTAGGACTGTGCTGTACCCATCCAGATATAGTCACTGCTCAACAGGACTGTGCTGTACCCACCCTGATATAGTCACAGCTCGATAGGACTGCGCTGTACCCACCCTGATACACAGTCACACTCGGTATGACTGTGCTGTACTCACCCTGATACACAGTCACAGCTCAATAGGACTGTGCTGTACCCACCCTGATACAGTCACAGCTCGGTAGGACTGTGCTGTACCCACCCTGATACAGTCACAACTCAACAGGACTGTGCTGTACCCACCTTGATACAGTCACAGCTCGGTAGGACTGTGCTGTACTCACCCTGATATATAGTCACAGCTCGGTAGGACTGTGCTGTACTCACCCTGATACAGTCACAGCTCGATAGGACTGTGCTGTACCCACCCTGATACTGTCACAGATCGGTAGGACTGTGCTGTACACACCCTAATACACAGACTCAGCTCGATAGGACTGCGCTGTATCCACCCTGATACACAGTCACAGCTCAATAGGACTGTGCTGTACCCACCCTGATACAGTCACAGCTCGGTAGGACTGTGCTGTACACACCTTAATACAGTCACAGCTCAATAGGACTGTGCTGTACCCACCCTGATACAGTCACAGCTCGGTAGGACTGTGCTGTACACACCCTAATACACAGTCTCAGCTCGATAGGACTGCGTTGTATCCACCCTGATACACAGTCTCAGCTCGATAGGACTGCGCTGTATCCACCCTGATACACAGTCACAGCTCAATAGGACTGTGCTGTACCCACCCTGATACACAGTCACAGCTCGATAGGACTGTTGATACAAAGACACAGCTCAATAAGCCTGTGCTGTACCCACCCTGATACAGTCACAGCTCGATAGGACTGTGCTGTACCCACCCTGATACACAGTCATATCTCGGTAGGACTGTGCTGTACTCACCCTGATACAGTCACAGCTCGATAGGACTGTGCTGTACCCACCCTGATACACAGTCATATCTCGGTAGGACTGTGCTGTACTCACCCTGATAGTCACAGCTCAACAGGACTGTGCTGTACCCACCCTGATACAGTCACAGCTCGATAGGACTGTGCTGTACTCACCCTGATACACAGTCACAGCTCAGTAGGACTGTGCTGTACCCACCCTGATAGTCACTGCTCGACAGGACTGTGCTGTACCCACCCTGCTATAGTCACAGCTCGATAGGACTGCGCTGTACCCACCCTGATACAGTTGCACTCGGTATGACTGTGCTGTACTCACCCCGATACACAGTCACAGCTTGATAGGACTGTGCTGTACCCACCCTGATACACAGTCACAGCTCAATAGGACTGCGCTGTACCCACCCTGATACACAGTCACAACTCGATAGGACTGTGCTGTACCCACCCTGATACACAGTCACAGCTCGACAGGACTGTGCTGTACCCACCCTGATATAGTCAAAGCTCGATAGGACTGCGCTGTACCCACCCTGATACAGTCACAGCTCGGTATGACTGTGCTGTACCCACCCTGATAGTCACAGCTCGACAGGACTGTGCTGTACCCACCCTGATATAGTCACAGCTCGATAGGACTGCGCTGTACCCACCCTGATACACAGTCACACTCGGTATGACTGTGCTGTACCCACCCTGATACACAGTCACAGCTCGATAGGACTGCGCTGTACCCACCCTGATACAAAGTCACAGCTCGATAGGACTGTGCTGTACCCACCCTGATACAAAGTCACAGCTCGACAGGACTGTGCTGTACCCACCCTGCTACACAGTCACAGCTCGGTAGGACTGTGCTGTACCCACCCTGATATAGTCAAAGCTCGATAGGACTGCGCTGTACCCACCCTGATACAGTCACAGCTCGGTATGACTGTGCTGTACCCACCCTGATAGTCACAGCTCGACAGGACTGTGCTGTACCCACCCTGATATAATCACAGCTCGATAGGACTGCGCTGTACCCACCCTGATACACAGTCACACTCGGTATGACTGTGCTGTACCCACCCTGATACACAGTCACAGCTCGATAGGACTGCGCTGTACCCACCCTGATACAAAGTCACAGCTCGATAGGACTGTGCTGTACCCACCCTGATACACAGTCACAGCTCGGTAGGACTGTGCTGTACCCACCCTGATACACAGTCACAGCTCGATAGGACTGTGCTGTACCCACCCTGATATAGTCAAAGCTCGATAGGACTGCGCTGTACCCACCCTGATACACAGTCACAGCTCGATAGGACTGTGCTGTACCCACCCTGATACAGTCACAGCTCGATAGGACTGTGCTGTACTCACTCTGCCACACAGCTCCCAAGTCACAGATCTCTAACTGATACTAACCATACAATTAGGGTTGCATGTTCCTTCATGTCACAACCCCTAAAACAAGGTTAAATCTTCCGATTATGTACAAAAATAAATGCAGACTTAAGGAATGTCAGAAAAAACTTTTATTTACAAGCTGATTATTCACTGATCTGTGCTTTTGAAAGTCAGAATAAAAGTACAACGTGGTAAAATGAAGTTTTACGGGAAGTGGGTCAATGCTGGAACAACTGAGTTATAGAATGCTCAATAACCATTGAACTATTAACATTTCATTGAAAGATACTAAAACAGATATATGAGCTCTCAAAAATAAAAATACGGACACACACTGGACTGTAATGTTAAAGACCGCATTTGCAGTCTGTCAACTAAAAAAAAAAGGGTCTGTGACACTTCTGCAAAATTCTCTCGCAGTGGCCCGAAGCCGGCTACGTGTCTGACACATGGTGTGGGGACCACAGCGAACTGGGGATGGAAGGTGATCAGCAGGAAGCCCACGGCAGGACATCACAGGACGTAGGCGGCTTGGTTCAGGAGGATGTTAATGGGAGGCGCGGCCGAGTTCTGTCAGGAACCACTACTCAAGCAACTCTCAAAAGTTCCCACGCCAAACAGGACCGCATCGGAGGGAAAGCTTCAAAAGTGACTCGGGCAGAACAACAAATGACTTTAAAAGGAGTCCACAATAGGGGGGGGGAAATGAAAGGTCCAACTGCAAAGTTCCCCCAACAGTTGATAATTACACACACCACTCAAATCTTCACCTTCAAGGCACTGGACAGGATCCAACTCAATCAGCACATTCTGGAAGTTGATGAACCCGGCCACATCCCAAGTTAAGGAGTAAACTGGACAAGGCTACTCCTTGGCCTACGGCTGCAGGAGGCGGTGAACATTTTCTATCTTTCATGCTCCTACAGAAATGTAACTCCTGCCTTTGCTTCCAGTCACTGCCACCTTCCATAATAAAGGAACCACATTCAATGAAGCTTTTAACTGTATTTTTTTTTGAGGGTGGGGTGGGATGGATGGGCTTAGAGGAAAGCATAGAACAGGGAGTCAAAATATGAGCAACACCCTTGTATTACAAGACTCCAGCGATAACCTTCCTCCTGTTGGCAGATCGATTGCCAACTGTTGGTTTACAACATGCAGGCCAGGTGTCTTTGCGATAACCTCTGGTAATCGATTAAATGACATCCCAGGGAATTTAAGCATGAGAACAAACTAGGGATGGTGCAAAGTGTAAAGAGTACCAGCAAGCTGAAGCCATCCTCCATTCAGCTCCCTCAACGAACCAGCTCACACTGACAGACATCAAAGCAGAGGCCTTGGAATCTCCCAGTGTGACCAAGGGATAGCAGGAGGTGGTGATCCATGGCTGGATCAGTCCCCAACAACTTCTAGCAGTCAGTGCCTCAGTGTGGCACAGATAGCAACCTGGTGCTATCCTCCAGACTGCAAGGTATCAAGGCCAAACAGGAGAAGGACATGGGGAAATGTGGGGAAAGTATTCCCAATACCACTCCCCCACTCCATGGGGAAAATAATAAATCACACAACAGTCCAATGTATGTCACCAACACAGTACACAATAACGGGCATTAACCATTCCGTTCTGTTGGCTAATAGGCACTTCTTTACTTTGAGTTTTCTCTCCCTCCCTTCCACCTCCTCCAATTTAAATATACTTCTTCCCAAAGTCACTCCATGCTGTGCACACCTCCCGGTGCAGTAGCAAGAAACCTGCTCCCAGGAATCTGCCAATCTTGCTCTTTATCTGGGTGAGCTGAGGGGACTAGGGAGGGGGAAAGTCACCAGCACTTCCTTCCACTGCGCTGGGCTACACTTCCGCTCGACGACAGCAAAGTTGGCACATGGTGGAAGTGCCGGTCCTAACACAAGTTTGGGCAGGTACCCTGGGCCACCTGTTGACAGAGCATCTAATGTCTGCCAACGAGGGTGAAGACACACTGGTTAGAGTGACTGCCCAGCATGGAAGACTGGTGTAGGGAGAAAAGGTTAGACAAGTCAACATGCGTTGCACTAGTCTATTCAGAAAAAGACCACGCAAGTGAGAAAGAAGTGGCTGCTCTGAGAATACAGTGCCACTTCCTATTGCTTTGGGCTTGCTCTGGCCAAGGGAAACTCCAGTTCCCAGACCTTTTCCTAGACTTTCAATCATCTCTGGTGACAGGAGGTAATAAATTACAATGGTGAATGCTACACCTGAAAGAGGATTCTCTGCAAGAAGATTGTGTTCCACCCCGAGCTTTCTCCAGTTTAAAGCGACAGTGAACACAACCACCTTGGTCTTTTTGAGGCACAAGTACCAAATCTAACAGCTGAGGTGAACGCCATCCTTCAGTCACTGAACAACGTTCAGTGGCAGCCTTCTGAAGATGAGTTAGGGTAGAACGTTGAAAATCACTCCTCCCCCTTCGACAGACAGCTACCACATGAGGAGAAGCACCACTTGTTTGGCCAATGTATAAATGAATGGCGTGAACCGATGGATAATGGATTTTTTTTTTTAAAATAAAAAAGTATTTTGTTCTTCACAGCGATGAGAGCAGAAAGGAGGTGGGCTCCCAATCAGATGGCTCAGCAGTCTGAGGGCAAATATTTACACGGTGAAGGGAGGAGGGCTGTTAAGGGAAATGGGAATTTCGAATATGGGCCTTTTCTCACCTGCCAATTGTCAAATCACACAATAACCGTTTAGCCAACAGGAGGGAAGGCACACAATATTCACAAATCAACACAGCCAATGGTTTGTCATTCTCACAATATGCTCCAAATCGGAAATGTTGTGGTCCAAACCTCCCCAAATTTTCACTTCACAAATGGCAAGGACCGGCTGTCACCCAGTGAGGAGTTCAGGCACAGAGAGACTTTGACTTTTTTGGTATACGTTTCTCATAAAGCATCAACAACTCTGTGGGGCTGCGGAACTGGCTGTGCCAATCACAACACCGAAGCTCTGAACTTCATTCACAAACGATGCAAATCTTGGAGGCACATTCTATGGGTTGAGAGAACAAATCCAGCATCCAACTGGCAAGTTACTTTCTGCCCGGTTGGGTACAGTCTGAAACCTTTGCTTCTTGTGCATATTTCTTCGGTTTAACAATTTACTCCCATCTCAGGGCATTGAGTGTTGATAAAAACCTTTCTCCGATGCACGTTGAGATCTGAGCAAGCAGCAGCTGGCAGCTTCAATTTCTATTTGCGAGAGATGGTTGACCACTATGCCAGAGCAGATCAAAGTAGGTGCTTGATGCAGGCCATTAATATGTCTGTGCTCGAATAGGGGAATCAGTTGCAATCGCTGTGACCTGCACCCGGGCGAGCTCTATCGGTTTCCCGTGGATGAGTAAACCATCGGAGATATCGTATAACATGTAAAACATTCCCCTTTTTATCTCTTGGGGAAGAGTGTGAAAAGTGTTAGGCGCTAGTCCAGCAAGTGTGCCTTTCAGAAGGGCATCTTGCTTTTGAAACAGTTCATTAACAAGAGCATACCACTTTGTGGATAAGTGTTTACGTCTTAAGATTTGTGACAAACCTCCAACCAAACCAAATCATTTGAAATTTTCAGAGATGATGCAAAGGGAGACTGTTCCACTGATCCAGTAAGTTTCAGCAGTGCCTGGGAAGAATGCAGAAATGCTACATATTGCACCCGGGAGGGTGCATTCCACATTTCTTTCTCAAGCATGGGAAGGTCGCAACAAATGAAACAGTCTCACCTTGTTCATTAGCAGTACAATCATTAGCAGTACAATAGCCCCAAGTAACAAAGACTGGTACTCAATCTCTCTCTCTCTCTCTCTCTCACACACACACACACACACACACACACACAAACACACACACTCTGGAAATGAGAGCTGCGAAATAACAAACCCCAACCCCGACACCTTCACCACCACAGCCCCCCTCCCCCCGAAACTTTGGAACAAAGCTGCTGTGAAGTGCCCTGTGAATGTTTGCCAATGCACCAGCTGCACTGTTACATTGAAGATATTGCTAACTTGTGCTCGCTCCACTTCCAGGTGAAGTTCAATGTCACTGAGGCTAGAATTTTCATTCTAAACCCATTCTACGGGATTCAATCCCAGATATACAGCCAGCCCTCTGGTGCCAGTACTTAGAACAAATGCCTTCAATCGCTGGACAGGGAATAGCAGCAGCTTATTCAATCTTTGGGGATGGGTATGGGCACTGCAGCTGCCAAGCCTGGTTCTGCCCTCACCTGATGCCCACAGTGAACAGCAAGCAGGAGTGGGAGCCTTGGCTGATTCTTGCCCACCCATCCCCCCGTTTTCCTCACCCAGGGTGAAGAGGTCAATGACAGCTCCCCTACTGGCAATCCCGACTGAGATCAGCTGAACTCCACAGATGCCAGGGATCCAAGAAACCCCCGGTCTGTATGACTTGGTGCGACATCGGGTGCTGTCTCTACCTCTTAGGCTATCAAGAGAAGCCATGATGCAGAGTAGTAACACATCAGCAGGCTCCCAGATCAGGAAATATCCCGGCTCTGCTCAAAAGTACAGGAATTCAGCCCAAGTTGGGAAATCGAGGGGCTCTAGAAAGCTCGTCAGCCTCCAACACTGGACAAAATGGCACTTGACCCCATGAGATTGACTGGAATAGAGCTAAAAAAAAAGGGCAGATCCGCAGGCCCACACCAGTTGGTGCATATTCTGCTAACTGCCCCACTATCGCTCTGGGCTCAACACTCAACACCCGTCTAACTTAAAAACCCCTTTCACCAAATCAACGAGCAAGGCGCACAATTTGCCTCTGGGTGCGTGAAAGTGCACTGGAAAGACACAATTGCTTGATGGCCTACTGCTGAGGTTATAACCTCAGAATGGTTTAGACAAGCCAGGGCCTGGAGGGAAAACACATCCAATTTGCTGCACCTTAAAGGTGTGTCTGTGTTTATTTTTGTTTTCAAAAAAGCAGCCGCCCAAATTTTACAATTTTGACGGCCTCTCTTACAGGCGGGGAGCAACCTCCTCCGCCTGGGTGGGGGGTCACCCACCCCCCCACAACCACCTCCGTAGCAAGGGGTCGTGACTAAATACTGGAGGTTTGAACCAGTTCTAGCCAGGGAAGGGAACAAGGGCTCCGCTTGTAAAGGTGTCTCTGTGTCTGAAAACCTTTGCATCGTTAGGAATAAAGGGGGGGGTTTAAAAAAAAAACAAGACTTTCAAGGTTAGTGAAGGGAATGAGGTCAGAGCCGAGACAATTCGATCGCTGGGGGGTGACCGGTTTCTGTTTGTTTAGCTTCTTCTGTATCTACCCCCACCCAGAACAGGTCAGAAGTTTGGGGTTTTCTGGATTTTGTCTCTCTTTTGAAAACTTTCCTACTCTTTTTAAATGTGGGGGGGGGGGTAAGAGCCCATCTTGCTGGAATGGAACAACTGAAGAGGAGTCAGTCTGGATTTAAAGCTTAGAAAATTAACAAACAATTGCTCAAAAACTTCTTGAAAAATCCTTTGGGGTTGGGGGGGGGGGGGGGGGGCAGAGAATCCAAGTGGGCAGGTTATCATCTGCTGCTCGGAGTGGGTAAAAGTTATGAAGGCGGCAGCACAAGAGCTTGTTGAATTGGGCCCCAGACTTCGGTCAGTCTAGCGTCAAGGTGAAGCACTACATTCTACCCCCACCCACCCAACATAGCAGTTTTCCTCTCCACCAGTTCAAACCGACGAGACGCGGCTCAGTCGCTTCATGCGAAGCCGGCTTTGGTTTGGGGCCGGGCCGGGCCGGACAGTGCAGCACCCTTTCCCTCCCTCGCCTCTTTCCCCCCCGCCGCCGATTTTCACAATGGGGAAATTGGGCGAAGAGTGCAGTTCTCCGATGGCTGCCTTTAAAGAAAAAGGGATGAAGTTGTCCTGGGAGTGGTCGGGGGGGGTGGTGGTGAGGGAAGGTAGCAGCTCCGTTTCAGGGTCTGGAGCTCGACGGACACCGAGACGGAGCGCCGAATTCACCTGGCTCACCAAAGTTACTGGGACAGGCGAGCTGAGCTTGTGGGACAAACCAAGCCTGGAAAGCCCAATTGTCAGCCAGGTGGAAAATAAGATTTATACTTCCATATTACTCATGAAGTTCAGCAAAACTATCCCCCCCCAACTCCACTAAAAAACCCATTTCAAAAACACTGGCACGTCACAGACGAAACACATAAATCAAAAAGCTACACTGGACTTTGATAACAACATCTACACAGTTGGACTTAGAAACGTGAACTGCTGTGCAATAGTTTTAAAAATCGTTAGTCTTGGTGGCAAGAAAAGTTCACATTATACTTAACGTATATCATTTATAGTCGGCATTTCGCTCTTTTTTTTAAAAAAAAAAATCCAGAGACCCGGCTCCTAAGGCTATTTAGTCTCAGATCTGAAGGGGTAGTGTAACACTTGCTTTTCTTCATAGCTGCTTCACGAATGCTATTTCAGGAATTTTTCCCTCGGCCTGGAAAAAAGCACAGTTAAAACCACAAAAAAAGAGTGTAATGAATCGAGGAGGCTCTGCTTATGGTACCGTAGCTCAGAGAAACAGCATCGAAAAAAAAAATCACACAGCGATTTAAAAGAATGGTCTCTTTTCTACCCCCCCCCCCCATTGCTCCCTGGCACACCCCAAAGCCTTCTTTGTCCTCAGACGATGGGGGAGGGGGAGGGTGGGGGGGTTCGTAGTCTTCTGCCTCGCTGACTACTATATATCGCAGTGTATAAGTCGACCTGGCAGATAAGATGAATCAATTTTCTCCGCCCCAAAAATCATGCTGTTCACCACCCCCCCCCTTTTAGACACGACATGCGACACTCACATTAGTGGTCAGTCTCAGCTTTTCATCTCCACAGATAGGTATTTTACTCACCGGTGCCTTATAACTGCGTGCAAGGGGTGTCAAGCAGGCCATACAGGCTGTGGAGACGCGTGGGAGTTTAAGACATGCACGGACAGGGCAGACCCAACGCGGCCAACGACAAAGATGACAAGCACCCACATCCACGCTGGCGGTTCACTTTTATGTTCGATATTTAAGTCAACCCCCGTCTCCGGCAGGGATTTTTCAAGGCTTCAAAATGTCGACTTATAGGCAGACATCTACATTACCGAACAGGTAATGCACTGTATCATATGCATGGCTACACCTTTACGAGTTGCCTCCTCACAGTCGACCGAGCGGCTTGCTGGTCAATGTGGGAGATTTAATGGTGAACTGGGCACTGAGGAAGGTTGGGGCGCAGCATATCCACCGGCCTGTGCTCAAAGCTATAAAAAGCAGTGCAGAGTCTTAAGGATCAGGACCCCTGAAAGGGCCTCGAAGGCAAAATTCGCCCTCCGCACAGATGAATTTCAAACATGTGACATTGGAGGTAAAGAGATAGCAGTCACCTCGCCCAAAGGAAAAGAACTATTCTTGCAAATTTTGTACGCGAGGAGAAATTTATCGGATATGGGGCAGGGGGAATTAAACTAAACTCTGGGTTTTTACCTTCAAAGTGGCTCAACTGGATTATCCCACTGGGCACAAGGGTCTTTTCAGGAGTTTTTGGTCTCCAATTCTGCGTACGCAAACGTTTTAATAAACTAACCTTAAGCTGTGTGAAGATTTGGGCAGCTTGATTGAAGTCCCATTCGTTGTCTTGCAGGCACCTAGAGGAAAGAGAGGGAAACGAGATTTCGGAGTCCAATTAGGGAAAAGATGAGGGAGCAGGAGTGTGGAAAACAGTCAAGGCACGGGTATTGGCAAGATATACAGGACAAGTGATCGCGGGAATAGGAAGAGGCCATCAAGTGAGGTCGCAGTTACTTATTACCTAACTCCATCTACCCGCCTTGATTCCATATCCCTTAATGCTCTAGGGTAGCAAAAATATATCAACCTCAGATTTAAAATCATGAATTGAGCATTTACTGCTTTTTTGTGGAAGATTTTTCCACAGTTCCGCTGTTCTGCCTGAACGGCCTGGCTCTGGATTTTAAGGTTCCAGTGTGTCCACTTGTTTCAGACCAGCCAAAAAGCATTCCTCTATCCACCCTAACAAGTCCTTTCAAAATCCTGGAACCCTCTCACAAATCACCCCTTCACCTTCTATATTCCAGGGAATACCTTACACAATCTCTCCTCATAATTTAACCCTTGGAGCTCTGGGAACATTTTGGTGAATCTGAGCTGCATTCCTTCCAATGCCACTGTGCTCTTTCTATGGTGTGGTGCCCAGAACTGTACAGATGTGGTCTAATCGATAGCTGTAGCAAAACAGATGTAAGGGCTAATATTCCATCAGCCTTTTTGATTTTTTCTTTTGCATCTGACCACTACATTTTAGTGATCCACGTACATGGACCTCAACATCTACAGAGACATTTTCTTTACATCTGCCCTATTGAACCGAACACCTTCAATTTAATCTTTTCTTAGTTTTCTCTTGTCTAAAGAACGGAGCCCTAGCCTGTTTGTTTTCCTGATCATTGCTGGGTTTATCTTCCCTCAGTTATACTAACAGCTGGCCATCTCACCTCAACCCTAGCCTATCTTCCAGCTCAAGCCACAGCTGCCCCAGTTGGACTGTCCAGCTCACAATTCAGCCTCTTGCCATTTTCCTTGTACCCTGGCCTTTCTGGGCATGTTTCTGCTCCTGCTCCACTTCGGTTCTTGTTCTACCCTCCCACCCTGGCATCCAGCTTGACGCCATTCTTCCAGCAGTGACTTTGAGCGTCCCAGGCCTAACCTCAGGACAAACACGGTCTAGTTCCACCCCCAGCCTACAACAAGCATGTCTGCTGGAGATTCAATAGTTTGTACTGACATTGTTGATCTCAGTGGATTGGGTTAATGACCAATGTGGATGGGGATCCACTGAGATATCTCCCATCTCTTGCTATATAAAAGCTTAGAAGATTCACACAGGTGATAGGCAGCAGCAAACATGAAACCCCAGTATCTATCTGCTAAAGAGATAGCACTGAGTCGGTTTTCATTCACACGGGTGCCGATTCTGAACTCGTACTTCAAAGACTTCAAAGTGACAAATCTGGCTGATTTTACGGCTTGTAAATTATTAGACACTCAGTCTTATTTGTTTCAGTTTAAAAATGTAATCTATATTGATGGATCTCACTTGAGATAAGTAAAGCCTCATTCACTTTAAACAGGTTTATGATTGGTCTCATTCTTTTTATCGCTTCCTCAGGTTGACAGTGCTGCACTAGCCTGGATATGATCGAGCTGTGAGGCACAAGGGCTGCTCTCCTGTTTAGACCTGAAGTTGTTTTTTTTTATTATTCGTTCATGGGATGTGGGCCTCGCTGGCTAGGCCAGCATTTATTGCCCATCCCTAATTACCCTTGTTCAGAGGGCATTTTTAGGAGCCAACCACATTGCTGTGGGGTCTGGAGTCACATGTAGGCCCAGACCAGGTAAGGGCGGCAGATTTCCTTCCCCAGAGGACATTAGTGAACCAGATGGGATTTTATGGGCATATCATGGTCATCATTAGGCTTTTAATTCTAGGTTTTTATTGAATTCATATTTCACCATCTGCTGTGGTGGGATTCAAACCAGGGCCCCCAGAGCATTACCCTGGGTCTGTAGAATACCAGTCCGTGACAATACCACTATGCCACTTGTAACAAGCTTCCAATCACACTATTGTGAGGCTCGCAAGTGGGCACTTCCTCTGCTCCCACTGTGAAGGAGAGTTTAAGGGGAAGGGCGGGCTGGCTGGCTGGCTGATGTGTCATTGCCAGCACAATGACACTGATTATGAAGCTCAGGCCACCCAGTTCCATTGGTGTTGGGGGTTTTTTTCCTCACTGGCTAGTTTTACTTGAATTTCATGGGCCTGGAGGTTCAGCACCATTACCTCATTTGTCAATAAATGCTAAATCAGAGACAATAAGCGTGTATTCTGCTTTTCAAAGCATGAAATCTCCTGTGGTAGGGAACTATCAAGGCACCAGGAACCCAGAGGTGCTAAAATATTTCAATTTAAAATGTAATTCTTTCTCCTTCTGTCTGATTGAAAGGGGCAATTTATAACAGTACAAAAACACTGCTTCATTGTGACCTGTGCTAGCCGCTCCTGACTCCAGACTAAAATTAATCCAGCCGTCATTTACAGTCTACTGGTTCAGTGAAGTATACTTGTGGCTGAAGGTGTAATTTGTCCTGAATGGTGCAATTTACACCTCTGCAAAGCAGTACTCCAAGGGATTATCCCTGTCTGCTACAGAAACAGGATGTGCAAACGACAGCATTGCAGAGGATGATAAATGGAGACCTAATTTAACTAGCTGTCATTGTAGCAAAAATCACGAGGTACTAAAGCAAAAAAAAAAGTAGCATGGTGGCACAGCGGTTAGTGCTGCTGCCTCACAGCTCCAGGGACCTGGGTTCGATCCTGAACTCGTGTGTGTCTGTCTGTCTGTGTGGAGCTTGCACGTTCTCCCCGTGACTCTGTGGGTTTACGCCCGGTGCTCCAGTTACCTCCCACCGTCCAGAGACGAGCTGGTCAGGTGGACTGGTTCCCAGTGCGCGTGTCTGCGTGAGTGTGTGCCCTGTGGTGGGCTGCCCTGGGTGTACCTAGTGCCCATTGCCTGTCAGGATAGGCTCTGACTCCCCTTCACCCTGAAATCGATGATGCGGCTCTGGAAAAGTGAGTGGTGCAATTTACACCCCTGCAAAGCAGTACTCCAAGGGATTATCCCTGTCTGCTACAGAAACAGGATGTGCAAACGACAGCATTGCAGAGGATGATAACTAGAGACTTAATTTAACTAGCTGTCATTGTAGCAAAAGTCACGAGGCACTAAAGCAAAATACTACCCAGCTGGAAATTGGAAATAAAAACAGAATAGACTCAGCAAGTGAGGCAGCATCTCTGGAGAGAGAAACACAGTTATAGTTTCAGGTCAGAACTCCCAGGTTTGTAGCAACTACAATGACACGAATGTTTGTTTTTGTTTCAGATTTCCAGCATCCGCAGTATTTTGCTTTTATCCCAGATTTGTAGCCCAGGCTGTGTCGAGCAAGCAGATTTTAACCCCTACTGGGAGGCAATGAACAAAAAACAACTACCAAAGAGTTACTAATCCCGATTGCCATCTCAGCACTTGCTGGAAAGTTCATCACTGTGGGCGAGCGTGACAGGAAAACATTCAACCAAAGGTGCGCACAGCATCTTGTTCTCAAGCGTTACACGAGTTTCCACAATGGAGTGGCTCAGCGAACAGATACAGGTTTTGAAATCTTAAACATTAAACAATTGATTTTTTTTTAAAATTCCCATTACGGTCATAGAATCTTAGAGGGAAATCATTTGGAAGGGCTGGCCAGCCGTTTTCAACCCATCATCCTGGGTCAAAATCCTGGAACTCCCTCCCTAACAGCACCGTGAGTGCATCTACACCACACGGACTGCAGCGGTTCAAGAAGGCAGCTCACCCCCCACCTTCTCAAGGGGCAACTAAGGATAGGAAATAAATGCTGGCCTAGCCAGAGATACCCACATCCCATGAATGGTTTCACACCCCTTCAGTTAATGTGTTTCCAATCGTAGTAACTTGCTATGTAAAAAAAAAAAAATCTGCCCCTAGTTCTTTTGCCAGTTGTTTTAATTATTAACCTGCCAGTGGAAACAGTTCGCCCCTCATTGCTTTATCAAAGCCCCTTACGATTTTGAACAGCTCTGTTAAATCTCCCCTGAACCTTTTGTTTTAAGGAGAACAATCCCTGCATCTATATTCTCTCCATAAGTCCCTTAAACCCAGGTACCATTCAAGTAAACTCCTCTGCATTCTCTCCAAGGCTTTGACATCCTTCCTAAAGTGTGGTGCTCAAAGTCAAACACAATACTCCAACTGAAGGCTATAACCATTGCACATCCACCAACAATCTGACAATGCAGCATAAATGGTTAAAAGTGACTGATGTCTAAAACTCGTAATGCACAACGGACAGATCTTAAACAAATGCTTTTTTTTGTAAGTGGAGAAACTTAAAGCGAGAGGTCAAACAAAGCAGATGGAGGGATCGGGAGTTCCTTTGCGATCTTTAATACTCACTTCTGTGACCACTCTATGTTCATGCCCGACTGCTGTGAGAAAGCCTGCAGCATTTCCTGCTGCGGTGCAGTGAGAGTGGGCACTGGACTGCTGGAGGGCGTGGGTGCTGGGGTCACAAAGGCTTTACGGATCTCCTCGGTGGTGGCGTTCCTGATGAACAGCTGGTCATTCACAATGCAGAGCCTGTTTAAAGGGACATGGAGGAGAAACAGCCCAATGTAGCAAACAAGCCAAGAAAGCAGTGACTCAACATCTGCATTTGCTCCCCGATTAAAGGCATCAATATTGAAAATCAAATGTTAAAGCAACTCAGAAAACAGTGGAAATGCGACATGTGCAGCAAGGACAGGAGAAGTTTACTCCCCGGCTGGAGAAATCACTTCTAATGATGCATAAACGCATATTTTTTTCTCTCCTGAAAGCTCACCAGACTGCTGTGTACTTCCATAGGAGGTACAGGGATATAGTAGGCCAATTTCCCATTGAGCCTGCTCCGCCATTTAATTAGATCATGGCTGATCATCTACCTCAACGCCACTTTCCCGCGCCATCTCCATATCCCTTAGTGTCATTGGTATCCAGAAATCTGTCCATTTCTGTCTTCCAGTAGGTTCTGGTTTTAATCCTTTATCGCATCTCCCTTTTTGAGCCAATTCGACCCCAGGTTCAAGTAAGTGCCCTCCAGCCCACAGGCATATTCACGTATGGAAAAAAAATCTTACCCTGCATTCCCAGCAGGCACGGCAATGAACACTCTGGAGAAGGCCCTCACAGATTCCCTGGATTTACTATCGACTGAGGGAAAATTAAGGATTGCAAAGCGTTACTCTCCAAGAGCTTGAATAAAAAGTTTGCTTTCAAAATTTAAGTCCTGAATTTATTAAGTTTACGCACCTTCTTTGAAAACTCCATGTACAGTAAAACAGAGCAACGTATTCTGAAACAGAAACCAAAGGTTATTTTATTGCGTACTATAATATATGGGCCACTTATAGCTCTATGGTAGCAATCTCAACACGTAGTTAGAAAGTTATGGGGTTAAGTCTTCATTGCAGAGAGCTCCGTACAAATTCTAGGCTGACACTCTCAGTACCTATACTGAGGGAACGCTGCCCTGCCATATTTCTGATGCGATGTTAAACTGAGGCTAGTGGTAAGTAACATTTAGGCCAGGCAACTACCATTTCTAATGAGAGAATCTAACCATCGTCCCTTGATATTTAACAGCATTACCAGCACAGAATCCTCCACCATCAACATCCTGAGGGTTACCATTGACCAGAAACTGAACCGGTCCAGCCATACAAATAATGTGGCTACAAGAGCAGGCCCAAGGCTGGGAATTGTGTGGCGAGTGACTCACCTCCTGACTCCCCAAAGCCTGTTCATTATCTACAAGGCACAAGTCAGGAGTGTGATGGAATACTCCCCACTTGCCTGGATGAGTGCAGCTCCCACAACACTCAAGAAGTTCGACAAAGCAGCCTGCTTTACTGACTCCCCAACCACCACCTTAAACATTCATTCACCATTGGTGCACAGTGGCAGCAGTGTGTGTACCATCTACAAGATGCACTGCAGGAATTCACCAAGGCTCCTTCAACATCACCTTTCAAACCCGTGACTGCTACCACCTAGAAGAACAAGGGCAGCAGACACATGGGAACACCACCACCTGCAAGTTCCCTCCAAGTCGCACACCATCCTCACTTGGAACTATATATTTTTTATTCATTCATGGGATTTGGGTGTCACTGACTAGGCCAGCATTTATTATCCATTCATAATTGCCCTTGTTCTTGCTGTGGGTCTGAAGTCATGTAGGCCAGACCAGGTAAGGGCAGCAGATTTCCTTCCCTAAGTGAACCAGATGGGCTTTTACAACAATCGACAATGTTTTCATGGCCTTTTAATTCTAGATTTTTATTGAATTCAAATTTCACCATCTGCCGTGGCGGGGTTCGAACCCAGGTCCCCAGAGCATTACCCTGGGTCTCTGGATTGCTAGTCCAGCGACAATACCCAAAAACCTGGGATGGGCAACAAATGCTAGCCTTGCCAGCAAAACTCCCACCCCATGAATAAATCTTTTTAAAAAATCAGCCAAGGTCCCTATGTTGAATGGTTACACGTCACTGGAAAGATTCCCATGCTGGCAGGCTGAGTGAGGGAAGGGTGACACTTGAGCTGCACAGGGTCTCAGCTGGAAAATACAGAGCGCGGAGAGTTTAGAGAATAACCTCACTGGCACCATAAGCTGTGCCACATAGCTCTAGTTGATACATCCATGCCATTCTATCATTTCTGTAACAAAACACAACCTGTTCTCTCCGCAGAACACACAACAGAATGCACAGCTCATCAAATGCTTAACCAAAAGACAGACATCATGCATAAAGAAACTAAACTTCGCGGTGTGTGCTACCCCTACATCACACAGCAGCTCCTTCATTGCTGCTGGGCCACAATTCTGGGACTCCCTTGCCTATATAGCATTATGGAGCCACCTTCACCAGAAGGTGTACTGCAGCAGTACAGGGAGAAGGCTCGCTACCCACTACTCAGGAACCAACTCAGGATAGGCAATAATATCAAGAAATACTTGCATCCCAAGCACTGATTTTTAAAAAAAGGACATTGGATGTGGGCCTGCATTCTTGATAAAGATAAAACAAATAGCGATCAGTTCACAACGGTATTTCCCTTTATTACTCCTACCACCAGCCCTCAGCCAACAAGAATGCTTGCTGAATTGCATCCACGTCAACTATAACATAATGCGCACAATTGTTTAAACATAGAGCAAAAAAGGGCTCCTCAGTCAGTGAATGGGCCACAACTGCAAGACAAGGGAATGTGGGAACAAGGTCAAATGGTGGGTAACTTTTTTTTAAACACAGAGATTTAGAGACACCGGGAATGGGTTCCACTCTGGGTAGAGTGGAAGCAAAAAACTGGAGCTGTTCAAGAGACAGGGAGTTTCTGAGTTCAATACGCACCTTGCCCCTAACTGTCTTCATGCCCACCCAGTGCACAACTGAGTCATACAGAGCAGTAGATTGCTGGCTAGATGCCTAGGCTGTGCAGTTACCTGCTCTCAGCCAGGGCAGTAGTGGGGAACTGCACTTGACCTCAATTCCGAGTTAATGTAGGGGGAAAAAAGTGAGTTCCGCCCCCCTATCACTGTCCCATGAACATTGCTGGAAATCTCACGCGTGGGGGCAGGACAAGGCTCGGATGTGAGCACCAACAAGTCAAACAGCTTGCTGGCACTCAGTATTTATACTGATGTACGAAGAACAGCCACTCAGATACATCATTACCACCCACCCCTAGGACTAAACGCCTCTGGGAAGGAGGGCAGAGGGAGGTCATGGAAGACTGCACAGGGAACTAATTAACAGGATAGCCATGCAGAACAAGCAGCTCTTCACTTACTGTTTGTGTGCTTACGTCCACCACGAAGGAGGCTATGTCATGTTGTGTCTTTGGGAGTTCATTCAGAAAGGCTACAACATTCAATCTGGTGTGCTTCAGCAACTTTGCCCGAAGTGCTAGGAACAAAAAAAAGGGGGAGGGGAGAGAAAGTTAGTTGAAAGTTAAATCAGTTATCCCCAAAAGGAGGGGCTCCAGTGAGAATGACAGAATAACATGCACTAATTCCTGAGCATCCAGGCCACATTTGGTGTAGACACCGTGTCTTCAAGGTTTATAAATACAGTTGTGCATCAAGCAAGGCCCTGGCATATACTTTGTTGCTTACGGTCAGTGTCAGTGATTACAGTGAACGTGAAGTAAGGCCATGTAAACAGTTACAGAAAGCACAATTCGCACTGCCTTCATGTAAGCAGAAGTATCGTCCTGCGTTTTAAACAATGTTTTTAAAAATCCTCTTCCTGGTAGTCTCCTCATACCTCAACATGTTCACACGCCTGAGGAGGCAAACACTTTGCCCCAAACTGGCAATGATTACAGCTGCAGAAGAATAACAGCACACCTTAGCACAGTGCAGTTTGATACATAGAGAGAGTGCTTTCCAATCAAGGATTACAAAATGCAGATTACCCCGTCAGAATATTCAGTCACAAGGTAGGAGTGGAGGCTGCACCATCGCATCAGGTGACAAGTATCTCTGCACTCCGCTACTGTGAAGAGATCCTTTCTAAGCATTAGCAAATGGGAACCATCGTGAAAAAGGATACCGAGGTGCTTCTGGTGAGACCAGCTGGGTGATATTCACCTTTGTATGATGTCAATGCTACGGCCTTAGCTAGCATCTTTTAATGACAATCATTTGTGCAGGATTGAATGCGTCCACACAGCAAATTGGAGAACTTGTATCAAAACATCACATAGGAAAGGACACACCTAGCTGCTCCCAAAATGTCATTGCTCCAATTGCCCACTCCTTCAGATACCTATCCAACTCTGTTAAACCTTGTCACACTCTTAACAGTCCATTCCACATATTCATCATCCTCTGCACAAAGCACTTAAAATCTAAACTGTCTGTGCACCTTCCGACCCCAGGCTCCAGAAACTGTGGTAATCAATTGTTTGCTTCCTTTAAGGGTCTTTATCATCTCCCCTCAGCATTCCCCTTTTCAGAGAAAACCTGCTCTTTACTGTTAGAGCTGAGCCATGGTAAGCAGAGTATCAGCTTAACTGCTCTTTCTGGGTCCTTCCCTGCACCTGCTGTGGCTTGTAGCTACTCCTCCCAAGAAATCTGCTATCATGCTGTCACGCACATCTGCCTTGCACCACCTTCACATATCCACCATAGCTCATCTGTGAAGCCTGTCATCCAACTATGCCCCGGTCAACCCCTCTTTCTGTTGCCCTCCACTTTACCCTCTATAAGTGGCTTTTTAGCTCTGCTCAAATGGCCAGAATACTGGCATTTTCTTTTCTGGATGTCTCTTTTTAAGAATTATTTTTGCTCTTGCTATTTCAAGCACCTCTTCATTTGTCTTACATCCTGCATATGGAATTTTTAGCAGAGGTCCGAGCATCCACATTTCAAAGGCCTCGATTTTCTGCCATGGATATTTATTGTCCAGGTGACTGAGGCAAAGGAAAGTGGACAGAATGTAGCATCGTATGAGCTTCTTTGTTCTGTTACAAGCTGAGTTTTCTTGTTGTTAACAAATGCTTCATATTTACAAAATTGCATCTGGCTATCTCTATCCTCCCAACTTCTACACCACATCTACCATCTTCTGTTATCATTTGATCTAATCGGGTAAATGTATCTACTTGTGCAGCATGACCCCATCCACTTCAATCTTCACTCTAGTTTCTTCTGGTGTATTCCTTCTAACTACTATTGCTTTTGTCTTTCTGGTGGTTCATATTCAATCCACATTCTAAACCCAACACCTGGATATTCTTGTCGTAGTACCATGGCCAGGAGAGCACTCAGTACTGCTGGTGAGAGCACGGCACATAACCAATCTGAACAGTGTTGTTAGAAAGGATGCGGGGAGACTTGTTAGTGAGACGAACCACTGCACAGCCTGGCTGCGGGCAAGCAGGCAAAGCAGTTTGCACAGCGTTTCGAAACCATTCAATCTAATGTTTATTGGCTTTTCAGACACAAGTCTGAAGGACTTTGCCCCAGTTGCTCTGCATGGTGAAGCCGCTAGGTTACATTATATGAGAGATTGGCTGGAAATACTTGCCATGTCCTCTACAAGATTTTTATTTCTAAAAGGAGCAGTGGTAGTGCAGGTGCCAGTGGAACAAGGGGCTGTGGGTAGAACAGTTGCCAGTGGAATCAGGGGCCGAGGGTGGAGCAGGGGGCCCTGGGTAAAGTGGGTGCAGAGGAGCAGGGGGCCCTGGGTAAAGTGTGTGCAGAGGAGCAGGGGGCCCTGGGTAAAGTGGGTGCAGAGGAGCAGGGGGCCCTGGGTAAAGTGGGTGCAGAGGAGCAGGGGGCCCTGGGTAAAGTGGGTGCAGAAGAGCAGGGGGGCCTGGGTAAAGTGGGTGCAGAGGAGCAGGGAGCCCTGGGTAAAGTGGGTGCAGAAGAGCAGGGAGCCCTGGGTAAAGTGGGTGCAGAGGAGCAGGGGGCCCTGAGTAAAGTGGGTGCAGAGGAGCAGGGGGCACTGGGTAAAGTGGGTGCAGAGGAGCAGGGGGCCCTGGGTAAAGTGGGTGCAGAGGAGCAGGGGGCCCTGGGTAAAGTGGGTGCAGAGGAGCAGGGGGCACTGGGTAAAGTGGATGCAGAGGAGCAGGGGGCACTGGGTAAAGTGGGTGCAGAGGAGCAGGGGGCCCTGGGTAAAGTGGGTGCAGAGGAGCAGGGGGCACTGGGTAAAGTGTGTGCAGAGGAGCAGGGGGCCCTGGGTGGAGAGATGAGCTGTGAAAGAAAGGGGTAGCAACGTTCCATTTCCCTTTTACCTACTTCTCCATCCCAGCATAACGTCACTGACCTCTCGCTTAGATGCTGTTCAAGAAGCACTGCTCTCCTCTACTATTCTAATGTCATGCCCATCTGCCAATGCAGTCAATTTATAATCCTCCTCTTCTACATCTTTCATGGCTGGCTGGGCTTGCTGCCTCTACCCCATCCGTTGGTCTTCTCAATCTGACCTCCTGGGGAATCTCTTTCCTCCACAACTATTGGCAGCAGAATTTCTGGCCGCCTGCCTTGAAGAACTCCTTCCCTAAATCCCTTGGCCTCCCTCCTCTCTCCCTCCTCCTAAATACTTCAAATCCCTTCTTTCCACCCAAGTCATCAGGCACTCCTAAACTCTCCCAGGTTCAGTATTCTCATTCTCTCACTATTACTTTGTAAAGTGCATTGGTGTATCTTGCATATTGAGGGCTCTATACAAGTGCAAGTTGCTGCAGGCTACTCAGCTGTGCAGGGGTGCGCGTGGAATCTGACCCGACCTTTATCCCACACACACAGCTCACTAGAAAGCCAAACGGAAACTAGGCTAACTCTCATTTCCCTGCACCAGATGTAGAACATCCCTGCCCAAGAGGTCAACAGGCATCAAACCTGGGACCTTTCTACCCTGTAAAACGCAGCGAGGAAGCACAAATAACAAAACCAATTGCCTCAATGGTGCAGTCTTGAGCTATACAGCCTGTGCGGTGAGGCTAGATCCCTGGGCTGTATGGAGTTAGCCGATCCCATTCAGGGGCGCTACCATCAGCCTCACTGCACCACAACAAGGAGGCAGAGAAAACAAGTCACTGGAGTTCTCCTTTCTCATCGCTGTCAGAGGCCCTGAGTGCAAAGCAGCTGTTTGGATACCAGATAAGGAAAGGATCGAGATATCCTAATTGCAGAAGAACATTCACACGAGGACAGTCACTCTAGTGAGGTTCCAGTTAGCTGGAAGCAGTCTGAGTCAGCGTTTCCCAGGGAGCCAGAGTGGAGAGAAAAAAAAAACGGAGACGTTTTCAATTTTTTCCTTATCAAAGGGCAGATTATTCTATCTTGGGTAGAAAAGGCAGATAAGATTGCCTTTAATAGAGTACAAATATATCCTGTAAGGCACGGATTCCAGCAAAAACAATGCAACATTTCAAAAATACACAGAGGCTGGGTTTGGAAAGTGGTGCGAGATACAGCAGTTAATATGAAACTCAGTAGCTACAAGTGAACAGACATGCTATACAATAGGCATTTGCATCCTTGTGCTGGACTTTATCATCTGCTGCCCTGATAATCTAGGTGCTTTGAGGCTGAAATGACTCATAAAAAGAAGAAATCAAACATTGAAAGAAGACGTGATGCAAAGCTAACCTTCATTTTTTTTTCACTTAACTGTTCTTTTGTTTATAACTCGGTTCCTGCATTAGCCACATGATCAGTCTAAACCAGAACTTCTGCCTGATTCAAAAAGGGTCATTGTTAGTCCTCTTTTAAAAAAAAAACACCCAATAGCTCGTGTCATCTGTGCCTGACGCGAGAGGAACTTTCCACTATTTAAAACCGCCAATCAAAATGGATTTGCAGCTGAAAAGATTCCTTGGGCACTAATTGATTTGTGTTTCACATCTCACAGCAGCCAGGATAGAGCACTTCTCACAGGCACCCGTGTGTTTGAGATACAAAGGAAATTAGCATTTCACTTACTTGGATCCTTCAGTCTCCTGACATTTCTACTCTCCTTGAAATACTCTCCCAGACTGCTCCTGTTTGGACACAACACATTCTTTTGAGGACTCAAGTTGCAGCTCATTAAAGATGGGACAATAGCTGTCCCAGGTTCTCTTCTTGACAACACCATAGTGGAAATGTACGGTAGAAGACAACTGCAAGTTTAAAATACAGCCACTCCTTCATTCGAGAATTTTTACATTCCCCTTTAAGCTCCATTTGCTGCAGTAGTGCACACTAGGTTTTGTGGATATTTTCTATCTGAGCAACGGGGGTTCTGTCCCACATATGTATGGACCCTTCTTTAGACGCCCAACCCCACAGTGTTGGGCTGGGACAGGCAGTCTTACTGTTCCACCATCAGCACCCAACTGATTGCAGGGTTCCGACAACACTCCTGGGTGGCTGAGAAGAACCAGTGTTCTTTGCCGTTACATGATGTGGTTAAGTTCAGTGACCTGTCATATGACCCCAGATAGGTTCATCAATTGGCAGGCACACCAATGCACAGCACGCGGTTCCTTCCCCTACCAGCTAGCATGTCACATTCTGCCCAGAGGAAGGATGTAGCTTTACAAGGCCTTAATCTCTGGTTTCTGAAGCTGTGGAAATGTGATTCAAAATCTGACAATTGGATAAATTCACTGAACTATTTCCTGAGAAAGAGAAGGCACCAGCCTTGAAGGGCTGATCATTAATCACACTTTGCAGAAACTGGCTGATCAATGGATGTCCAGAGGCAGCTCACTTTCTGATTGTTAACTCCCCGTCCCCCTTCTTCCCATGTGGGGGGGGGGGGTTCATGGCCTCCTTCTGCCCACCAAAAGTGCTAGTGCCATTGTTCCCCCTTTGCCGACCCTACTTGGCAAAGTCTATCCTCTGTCTCTCTTTCACTCCTTCACTACCCTGCTTCCCCATGTCAGGAGATGCTTGGTCTTTGTTTGACCCCTGCCTAGGATTGTAAAACCGAGACTTGGAACTCAGTGAGTGGGTAATAGTACCACAGGACCCTCCCCCCCTCCCCCCTCCACCACAGCATGGGTCAGCACAATGTACATTAAGGGTTCAGCCCCATATCACACTCAGAGAAAACTGCTTTGCCTGAAGATAACAAACCTGGCAGGGTTCTGTGGAGAAAAGGGAATACTCAGCGAGCAGCAGGCTGTATCGTGGTAGGCATCCAGCAGCCCTTGCCTGTCTGTCGAATCGTAAACTGAATAGTACCTGCAAAAGCAAGAAGAAGGAAATCAGGGGGAGGGAACAAAGGCCTTTCTTTCCCTTGGTCAGTCAACTCAGGTTGGGAAGGGTAAAGCTTTGGGTTAGGACCGAGATTGCAGGCCTTAGTTGTTACCCAAAAGCAACAGTGAACAGTTCACACCATTTACTGCCTTACCTGTTTCTTGATGTAAAATAAGGTGCTCAATTAAGGTGAAGCATGAGGGTGGTCTCGTCTGCAGATTGCTTTACACCAGGAACTTGATAGACTTTTTACATTGACAGACTAATCAACTGTAATAAACTCTGAAGCATGGAAAGATCCTTGGTGGACTTCAAACCATGTTTATCATTCAAAGGTGTATAAATCCAAAAAACTAATTTAAAAAAAAACCTCTCTTTTTCTGGGAACATTTAATCCCCTTCAATACATTTATTCCCACGAGAGGGGAGGACAGACCATCTGCTGAGGTCTTTTCTATCACGCGGGTGACCACACATCTAGCTTTGAACTAATTCTTTTGGCCAGTGGCTGCTCAGTAATTCTCCAGATCACAAACTTGGTTTTTGACCTCTCTATTTATGGTGCCTTCTGCTTTTCTTTTTAAAATAAAAGGACTGCCACGCCCCCTAGTTTTGGATAATGAACCTGCAAGCACACAGCACCTTTAGTAATGTAAAAGCATCCCAAAGCGCTTCAGAGGTTCACTGGAAAACAACATTTGACACTGCGGAATATGAGGAGGTATTAGGACAGATGACCAAAAGCTTGGGCAAAGTAGCAGGTTTTAAGGAATCTCTTGAAGGAAGGGAGGTCCGAGGTTGGAGAGGTTTAAAGGAGGGAATTTCACAGCTCACAGCCCAGGAAGCAAAGGCACAGCCGCCGAGTAGGGCTGCTAATCCTCCAGAATTAACCTGGAGTCTCCAAGAATTGAAGATCAAACCAAGACACTGCTGTGTGCAACCCTGGAGAAAAATCATCAGGACATTGAAAAATACTTTTTTCCCCTCATATTCTTTGAGCATTTCTCTTTACCAGATATAAAAATATTGAAAATGGGATTTAAAAAAAAAAAGGCTGTTTGGCTGACAGTCCAATTCGATAATGAGTCTCTTTGCTTTCCAATTGGCGTAGGAAGGCAGTGCATCACAAGGATGGATGCGTTGACCGACTAATAGCTGGAGTGTAGGGGACTAATCATGTGATGATAGCTCCAGGAATACATGTAACCACAGTTGGCAGCCCTGCCGCCAAGGGCGGAGTGATTAAAATGGGGGTTGCACATGTTGCCAGAATTGAAGGAGAGATCTCAGAGGCTTATAAGAGGAGGTTACAGAGATAAAGGGGAAGCAGCCAACGCA
Organism: Carcharodon carcharias; assembly: GCF_017639515.1. Classification (NCBI taxonomy): domain Eukaryota; kingdom Metazoa; phylum Chordata; class Chondrichthyes; order Lamniformes; family Lamnidae; genus Carcharodon; species Carcharodon carcharias. The sequence continues at coordinate 1,602,344 of NW_024470758.1, forward strand.
GTCGATGTGCACAAGCATGATGGCACTTGGAGCAAGTTGAGATGTGGTCAGCAGAGTTTTGGTTGAGCTCAAATCTGTGAAGGGTGGAAGGTGGGAGGCCAACTAGGAGAGTGTTGGAATAGGCAAGTCTAGAGCTAGTAGGGGCATGGATGAGTGTTTCAGCAGCAGCTGTATTGAGGCAGGGGCAGGATTTGGCTCAGTTGCGGAGGTGGAAGCAGACAGGGACTGGGCAAAATGTGACGAGCTGTGATTTAGTTGGTGCCACATTGTAAATGACCACTGGATATGGCTAAAATGCAAGCTGGGATGTTCAGGCCTTTAACTCAGAAGCCTTAGCTGAAGGAGGGAAACCTCAATGCACGAGTTGGCAGCGTGTACCTGGGTCAACAACACCCAGGGCACAGCACTGGGATGAAATGGGGCTACACTTTGGTTTGGAAAAATCAAAATAGACATTGTAAAAGGGTCAGATGGACAAAAAACCTTGCACAGAAAGCAGAACAAAAGATAATTCAACCACAAAGTACAGACGTAGAGATAAGCTGTTTCTTAGCCTAGGTAGTTTTAAATTTCAGGTTACTATCGAGTTTTTTTTAATCACGACTTTCCCCTGCTTGTGCTTAAATCTTATTCTGAGATCAAAGCGGAACTTTTTTAATCCAACTTTTAATGTACCATTCCACCCAGTTCAAATCAGAGATTCAATGCTTTAAGCAACAACTGGCCTGAAATTGGTAGAAAGAACAGGACTCTAAACATCTCTGAAGAAGAGTCAAACGGACTCGAAACTTTAACTCTTTTTCTCTTTCCACAGATGCTGCCAGACCTGCTGAGTTTTTTTTCCCAGCATTTCCTGTTTTTATGTTCAAACTCTAAACTTATTTGGCACTAAAAAACTTCTGATGAATGCTCCTAATTATTAATGATCAAAGTTTACCGCATCTATGTATCGGAGTCCGTGGGTACTTACTGCTGAATGAATCGTGATACAAGCACCTTGATTTCATCTGTACCAAAGTAACTAGCCTGTTAAAGGAAAACAAGTAGCAGCTTAAAGACCACATCGACACTTTGCCTAGCACTAATAATCACCAAGGCTCTTACATAACGGACACCTTGCTTGAAAAAGAACTTGCATGAACATAGCACTTTATATTTGCAGCATGTTCTAAGGTGCTTTACAACCCACAGATTGCCCCTGAAAGGCACAGTTGTGGAAGCAAATAAGGTAGCCAAGTTGCACACAGTACAATTATACAAACAACAAATGAATGATCAATTAATTTGTTGGTGCTGGCATTGTTTGAGGACACTGGGAAAACTAAGTCTCTGAGATGGCAGACATTTTATTTGAAAGACTGCTGTTCCAACAGAGCTCTCCCAGCACCGCCCCACAACAGCACTCCCACCAACCCCACCTCCCCATCCCCCCCCACACCCCCACCGGCACTGTCCCCAATGGCCTGTCCCCGGCACCGCCCCACAACAGCGCTCCCCCCACACCCTGGTACCGCCCCCAATGGCATGTCCTTGGCACCGCCCCCAATAGCGTGTCCCTGGCACCGCCCCCAATAGCGTGTCCCTGGCACCGCCCCCAACAGCACCCCCCTCCCCCGGCACCGCCCCACAACAGCGCTCCCAGCACCGCCCCCAATGGCATGTCCCTGGCACCGTCCCCAATAGTGTGTCCTTGGCACCGCCCCCAACAGCACCCCCCTCCCCGGCACCACCCCCAACAGCGCTCCCCCCACCCCCGCCCCCAATAGCGTGTCCCTGGCTCCGCCCCCAACAGCGCCCCCCTCCCCCGCACTGCCCTCCCCCCGGCACCTCCCCCAACAGTGCTCCCCTGCTGTTTCAGCAGTGCCACGTCGTGTAAGGCAGGGTTTCGGATTAACATCACATCCGAAAGACGACACCTCACAGTGCAGCACTCCCTCCGTGTTATACTGACGTGTCAGTGTAGCTTTTGTGCCTTGGAGTGGGGTTCGAGTTCTGGCTTCTATGAAAACCCAGTGCATTTCCACCAGGCACAGGGTTAATGGAAGATCTTACAGAAAAACATTAAAAATAGGTACAACCATTTGGCATTTATCTTCCACTTATGTAAACTGTTTCAAATGAACTTAACCACTCTGCTCCAAAGCCCCTTTGTCTCCTTTTTTTCATCATCGACCTAGCAATTCAATCTCCAAAACTGACAGTTTTTGCCTCCAGCACCAGCTCTGGAAGTCAATACCACAGTCTTAAGTTTTTCCTGCCCTCTGTTCCAAATCTCTTCCACCTGTCAATATAAGATAAAGGGTACAATTCTAAAGGGGGTGCAGGAGCAGGGGGACCTGGAGGTATATGTGAACAAATCATTGAAGGTGGCAGTATGGGTTGAGAAAGCGGTTAATAAAGAATATAAGACCCTGGGCTTTATAAATAGGGGCATCAAATACAAAAGGAAGTTATAATAGGCCTAAATAAAACACTGGCTCGGCCTCAACTGGACTAGTGTGTCCAGTTGTGGGATGGTAATTTGGTGGTAACTAGCAATCCAGAGGCCCGGTCTAATGCTTCAGAGTCACGGGTTCAAATCCTGCCATGGCAACTGGGAGAATTTAAATTCAATTAAATTTAATTAATTAAAACTGGAATAAAATGCTAGTCTCATTAATAACGATCATGATACCACCAGATTGTTATAAAAACCCATCTGGTTCACTAATGTCCTTCAGGGCAGGAAATCTGCTGTCCTTACCCAGTCTGGCCGACATGTGACTCCAGACCCACAGCGATGTGGTTAACTCTCAAATGCCCTTTGAAGTGGCCTAGAAACCAACTTAGGTGTACACGGTTTGCCAGCAACTTCTCAAGGGTAAACAAGGAATGGATAATAAATGCTGGCCTCGCCAGTGATGCTCACATCCCAGGAATGAATAAAACAATAGAAGCTCTGGGCACCTCAGTTTCAGGGAGGATGTGAAGGCTTTAGAGAGTGCACAAAGATTTACAAGAATGGTTCCAGGAACGAGGAACTTCAGTTACATGTATAGATAAGAGAATCTGGGGCTGTCCTCCCTAGAGGAGAGGTTGATGAAGGAGTTTTGATAGAGGCATTCAAAATCATGAGGATCTGGACAGAGTAGATAAAGAGAAACTGTTCCCATTGGTGGAAGGGTCGAGAACGAGGGGACAGTGATTTTAAGGTGATTGGCAAAAGAATTAACAGTGTCATAGTGAGTGGTTGAGATCTGGAATGCACTGCCTGAGTCTGTGGTGAAAGCAGATTCAAATGGATCTCAAAAGGGAAGTGGATAAGCAACTGAAGAGAAAAAATTTGCAGGGCTCCAGGGGAAAGGCAGGAGGGTGGGACTAGTTGAGTTGCTCTTGCAGAGAGCCAGCATGGGCACAATGGGTTGAATGGCCTTCTTCGGTGCTATAACCATTCTATGATTCGATGATCTAAGGTCCCTTAACCACTGGAAACAAACTGCTTCCAACTACCCCGGAACATTCTTTCATAATTTTGAAGGCTTCTTTCATATCATCATGCAATCTTTATTATTCTAATAAGGCAGCGATTTAAGTCTTTATTCATATTTGTATTTCCACAGACCTGGCAGCATCCTAATGAATCTGCATGGTATCTTTTCAAAAGCTTGAATATCACTCCTAGGCTGTGGGATGCAAAACTGCGCATAGTACTCTGAGGCCTCATTAAATAGGCTCAAGCACTGCCTCTTGCCCTTTAGGTACTATACCCATGATAAAATCTGCAATTCCATTATCAACTTGCTTCACCAGATGTGACGCCTTTAATGCTGTAAATCTGTATCCCCAAAACTCCCTGATTTTCTACAACAGAATCTACTTCTGCAGAAGGTAACCAGTAACATGCACCATCTATCTCTAGCAAGGCAGTCTGTTCATAGCTTACCTTGCACGAAGGAAGTGTGGTTGGTGTCTCAACGTCAAAGGAAATTGGAGGAGGGAGCTCATGGCCGTCCTAAGGGTAGGAAACCAGGCAAGAATCAGGAAATGCCAAGGTAGCAGCCCAACCCAGCACCATGCACTTTAAATATCTCCTTTCATTGCCAACCCAGCCAAAGCTAAACAAAAAAATTAACGGCTTTGACACTGGCTTTGGTAAAATGGGCCTAAGATCATTTCTATGCAAGCTGTGATCCCACAACCACTGCATTTAATTACAGTCCAACGTTTCTAAATTGGAATCAACAGTGAAAGCAGCTGAAGTATAAATAACAGAGTAAAAACTCAATTTGGACATAAAAATTGGCCCATATATTACAGCAAAATCCTTCAGGGTGTGACCACCCCCCAACCCTACCAACTTTACACTCCAATTTGCTCCTGACTCTCGGGAATACTTTAAGCCCTGCGTTAGTCTTGAGAAACCCATGAGTGATGTACTTACCAGTCTGAGTAACTTTGGAAATTTTTCCCTGACAGCACTGTCAAACATTGCAAAGAGGGAGAGGGGTGAAACAAACAAAAAGTAACAGCGTGAGAAAACTTCCATGGATGCATGACCGACAAGTTGCTCGCAGTCAAAACCCTTCTCCTCCCCTCCACCCCCACGAGCTGCAAACGCCCAAATGACTTAACTAAAACAGAACCAGTATGTTTATCAAACCTTCACTGAATCACATAAAGGTTCATTTCCCAGCCAAGAGAGACTCTTCAAGCAGTTTCACAACCAATAGGCAGAATCTATTTATTTCGATTTTTCAGAAGTCATGCTAACCATGCCCAACAGAGGAAAGCTGGGGGGGGGAGAATGCATCTTAGTCAAATTAATCTACTTTAATCTGTCTAGTTAATGCTGGGCTCACCCCGTGTTGAGAATAGGATGAAAAATAACCGCCAAAATAACAAAGATTTAAAAATATAGACCAATGCGCCCTTTAAAGCTGTGGGGGCACCTGATTTTTCAGAAAGCTGTTTATTATAGTTAAATTAAAGGCCATTTGAACTGTTGGGGGTCTCTTGCGTTTAAGGCCTAAAATCACTTTCCACTTCCATGTATAAAGCTTTGCCCTTGCCTGGCATTCTGTAATGGGAACACTCCAGTCAACTGTTGCTTGTTTGAAGGTAATGCCGTCAGTCTTCCAAACAGCAGATCTCAGACAGTTCTTTTGGGTTATCCATTCACCTACGGAGTGTGTTTTCCCCAGGCAGCATTTAACCAGCGGACTTTTTTTTAAAAAAAAAAATGTTGTTTTGGCATCACTACTTTCCACAACAATTTGAGCAACAGTACAATTCCTTTTTTAGGAAAGTTGCCATGGGGATATGCATTAGCCTGCATTTGGAGTCTGGATTGTTCCAATCAGAATGCTGATTTTACTGCTTCACAGCAGCAGGTTGCATGTGATGGAGCTCAGGGTGCATGTTTCAGAGCAGGAGTCAATAGGGTCTAGGGTGTATTTTTGGAAATGATTCTGTTGCTTTTGGTTTGGGCACCCGCCATAATTATATATAATTCTCTTGAATGCATCATCTATAAAAATCAGGATGTTTTAAAGCACTGAAAATATTATGAATTGTTTTTATAGTAACAATAAAGCCTATCGGAACAATAAGTTTTTTGTTGATCTATTTAGGCCATATTAAAAATAATTCCAAAGCTTGAATCCACCTGGCAATCTGCAGTATATTATTGATGTAAATTACTCCTGGGAGCTGGGAAGAGTCTTTGCGCACACACACACTTGCAAAGTTTCAGACAGAACAAGGAATGTATCTTCCATTTCACCGCACCTCACATTGTTTGCTACACTGAATCCCACTATTTTCATTTGGTTCTGGACACATAGTGTAACAAACCTGTTTTTTTAAACAAGTGCAAGGAATAATTCAATTGTACAAGCAATCTCAGCGATGGGCAATTTATGACAGCTTGGAGCAATTTCATCCATAATCACAAACCCCATTCCAGTTGCTACAACGAACGAAGGGCCTGAAGTTCATTCACTTAAGCAAAATGAAGGCACATCAAACTGTCTTGGGAGTCATCAGCTCGGGTGAAGCTAAGTCTTGGATGTATTTCTTTACCTTTCAAAGTTTGAAATACAGCCTTATTTGGCCAACTAAAAGCAATACTGCCCTCAATCTCACGCATATTCAGTTTCCGTTTACTTACCAATCTATCACTCACCTGCACAGAGGCGACACTTAACAGGATCAATGTTGGGAAAAGAGATACCAACACTCTGGTTAGTTGGGATTGGGTGGGGAGAAGGATTATACCAGTGTGATATCACGGAGGTGCTAGTTACCAACTTTGCCCAAATTATTACTGCACATTGGGAGTGAACAATTAAAAATTAATGATTGGTTGGCGAATCTAGATTTTAAAAAAACCTACAAGAAAGGCCTCAATAAGGAACAGAGCAACAGAACAAGGAAAAAGGTAATGAAAGAGTGAGAGAACAAGAACAAAGACAAAGCGAGAGAACAAGGAAAAAGGTAGCGAAAGAGGAATGAGGGTAGAATGAAGGACTGTTGTCCAAAGTACATCTAAATAACTACCCATTTTAACATTGGTCGTATTAAATTTTATTGAAATGTTTTAATTGTAAAAGCAACTGATGTTTTGTGTCAAATTATTTGTGGTATTCCTCAATGAGCTCTTCTGGCTTGCATAAGGCAGATTTGTTTTTAAGTTGTCTCCAAAGAAACTTATGTTTAAGCATGCCCACAAACTTGGGTACTCAGCTTTGTTAAGAAGACAAGATTCAATGCAACAAACTGTGCAATATTCCTCCCCTCAAACTGCTTTGCCAGCTCGTCAAGCTGTTTCCCAAGTCAGACACAAAAGCCAGGAATCTGCCAAAGCCACATGACCACACGCCACAATTCTGAAGGCCAATGCACGGCTGTGCCTGTCTTAGGTTGTTCCTCTCCTGAGGAATCTTACCCGTCACTGGCTAACCAGCCTTCTTCACTGGCCAATAGGAAAAGAAAGTGCGGCCCCACTTCACAGGTGCAAGGACCGACACAGGCGATGGTTCAAGTCTTCTTTTTCTCAAATTTGCCGACATGCAACTGCTTGCAACTCAAACTCTTTGAGGCAAAGTTACAGTAGAGTTGGTTTATCTGTGTAATCATTGGCTTTTGGGATCATTCAAGGCTTCTTAGGAATGCACAATATTTGCTCTGGGTAAACAACTGCTTCACGAGTCTTGAGGGACATTGCATTTTGCAACCTCTGTAACTACAACACAAAACACTTCAATTTACCTGCTGCAAATTTGAACAGGAAACAAAAATATGCTTCTGGGGTGCCTTTGGACTGCAGTCCCCACATTCTGAGCACCGACAGGAGGACTATTTGAGATTAATCCACAATCTTTTACCACTAACAAGACTTAGGTCTACAGGATTTTGGAAAAGTTGTTGAAAAAGGAAAACACTTGTTTTCTTTAAAAAAGAGGTTCTTAACAGCTTGAACACCAGACCTATTGGGGGAAATATTTATTCAAGGGTACCTAACCAACTAGGTTATGCACTTATCCATGAAACGCCAATCATGCATCTAAATTAATGGCTACTGTAAACGCCGAAATCTCCCAGAATTATTGAAATTCCATGTAAAGAAAATAGTGAGAAAATTAAATTACTTTTAAATGGAAGTAAGTTAGGGAAAAATATATTGCGTGCCATTTGTGAGGCTTCCTGGAATAAAACCGGAGCAAGGGGTCCTTCCACTGACCTGACATATGTAGCCTGATCCCGGAAGCTGTCACAAAGAGGGTTTCCATCCAACCATAGCTCTTCCAGCTTGAAGCCTTTTATTTTGTCCAGATCCCTTTCGGATTTGAGCTGAATAGAGATTTATTTGGCATTGTTCTTTTAGGTGAGCACAATGATTTAACCTGTACTTTAACAAAAAAACGCTACCTATGCTTCTAAGCATGGCACTCAAATACCTGTCCTACCTACGTGCTTGAAATTTCTCCGATTTGAGAACATTTTCCAAGGGTAAATAATTGTTCTACTGCAGGATAGACAATACGTGTTTCTCTATCAAAAATACTTTCCTGAAGTAAACAACTCTATTGTTCCACCATGCACAGCAATAGCAAAGACATGAATTACATCATTGAATTCTCCTGGAAATGCTGTGTCTGATAAATGCACGGCTGCATTCAGGAATAACAGTGTAAATCTTGTACAGCACACTTAGAAAAACTTCCAATATCTTTTTTTTTATCAGTTTCTGGAGTTTCAGCAACTCGTGTCACTAAAATAACTGCAAATAAAAGGTAATGGTTAAAACCAGCAGTAAAGTACTGAACTTCAAAACTAACAGGGTATGTTTGAGGATCGGGAATTTAGACCATAAAGTTGAGATGCAGGAGACTGACCAAGTGTAACTTAGTAGCACACGTCCAACACTGTTTTATTACAAATTAAAGTGGATATTATTAACCCATCACGCTAGGAAAATACTCTGGAACTGAGATTTACTCCTTCCCACCCGCTACTTTGACTCCCGCTGGGATAAATCTCCAGTGTTGGCAATCTAAGCTTGCATAGCCCAGGTTGGCTTCTCCGCTTGCATCTGCCTGAATAGTATTGGCAGACCATTCCATTAGTTATCACAACCAGCCAAGCACACACACGCACATTCTAGCCAGAGTCACTGGAGAGCAGTTAGTTTTCCACCTCTCAAGGGACACGAAGGTCAACTGTAGAGCCCCAACTGCTTTAAGAGACTGCTGAGTTCAGCTAACTCAGAATAGACCCGAGAACAAAGCTGCCATTTTGCTGCCAGTGTGGGTCAGTTACAAACTGCACTAACCCTCAGGAAGCAGCTCTGCTGCATATTTTACTCAGGAAGCAGCTACACATGCCTCATCAGCCTAAGCCAGAGGTTCCCAAACTGGGAAGGGCACCCACTTTAGGGAGTGGGGTGAGAAGGTGCTAGTTATGGTGGGCGGGGAGGAGGGCGACAACAGGCTGGGATGAGAGAAAAGCTCACAAGTCCGCCCGCCTGCCTGAAGCATGATGATTTAATCTGTATTTTAAAAAACACCCTACTTATGCTTCTAAGCATGGCATTCAAATACCTGTCCTACCTACGTGCCCTCATGTCCTCAGTGTGCCTCCTCTTACTGACACTGTGAGCAGCCCTCAGCCCAGCCATCACCAGCTGAACATGAGAGTTTGAGTGTGCTACTTGGCAGGGCAGACTCGATTTTAGTTGGTACTCTGAATGGTACTCAAATCCACAGCAGTTGGACAATAGCATTAAGTTGTACACAAAGGGCTAGTCTTTTTTTTAATAAAAGCAAGTTTTTGTAATGTGGTATACCAATAAACAAAAAGTGAAGAACTTATATTGGGTGTATTTTAAAAAGCTTGGATTTTCTAATTGGTGTTATTTAATACTGGAGTGTTACGCTGATATTACAATAATTGCCATAAAGTGCAGGCTAACATTCAGCTTAAAACTTTGTCACAGATAACTGCAATTACCATGGACATCTTTGATCTGCCCTGTCCATTAAAAATTATATACTTTTCTTTAAACATGATCTTAATGTTAAGCTTAATGCTAATCATTTTAATTGTGGGTTTTATAAAGAGGGGTTCTGATGGCGACCATTTTGTAATACATAACTTTCCAAGGGCTGCAAAAGTTACAAATCAACTGTAGCCTGTGTCTGCAACTTCCAAGTTCTGAAATATTTGAAGTGTGGTGACCTGATTTAAGTTGCTGACCATTCCTGTAACTGATTTTGATATTTTCCACTTTTACATTCCTTGATTTCCTTCTGTTTTTGGTATCATTATTTTCTATTCCATGCTCCATCTGCTGTGCAGCTATTTTCTTGCCCAGCTCCAGAAGGAGCAAACCATGGTGCCTTCAAAGCCAACTTTGGTCACTTTATCCCATCAATAATGGGCTGTGTCATGCAGTTGTGCTCTCTTTCACAGTTTTTGTTTGCATCATTCATGGGCTGTGGGCCTCACTGGCTAGGGCAGCATTTGTTGCCCGTCCCAGTTTCAATTAAAGTTGTGTCCATTGCGCCAAGTAACATGTAAAAGGGAGTTTAAAACATTGCCTCCCTCCAGCTCTTCACGGAGCAGCGTTGACGACCAAGAAGGGCCAAATTGCAGGAAATTATACACCGAGGGCAACGCTGACCCAGGTTTCATTCTGATTTCAGACTTCTGCAGCCCTTCGCAAAAATTTGCCCCCAGAGTTCAATGAGAATTTCTGTAGAGAGATTTTCAAAGCAGGGCACTCGGGAGAAGGGAGCCATCTTCTGGATTTAAGGGAGGCGTTGGTCATTCTAGTAAAAAAAATTACAAAAATGTAGCTGCCAAGTTTTTGCTGGGCTAATTGGCAGGCATGCCCGACAGGCTCAATGAGTTTACAGTTCAAAGCCTACAATGAAGGGTTAATATTTTCATTGGAGAGAAAAAAAAAGTACAGTTCTGCCCAAAAGAACCTTTCGCTGTTGAGCAGAAATGTACTACATTCATGGCATTGTCTTCTGTCGTTACAAACTATGAAACGTCAGGCTTAGAAGTTTTAAGATTTAATGCTGGATGCCATTGTACCTGATTCGCACAAAATTCAACCAATGCTTTTCTCCCGAAAGAGGGGCTAATAATTTGGAGTGCTCTGGTCGAGGTTGAAATCAGTTTTCAGAAGACGTTGTAGATAAAGGCCGAGGTTCAATCCGACCCACGTTTGCTGCCGACTCTTCCGAGGACAGTTTTAAAGTCAGGCCTCTTGGTCAATTCCAACTCTCAATTCTAACAGGTTGCTGTGAGTTGTCTCAAAGTGCCATCGCGATACCTGCCCCCTCTGCCCCAACTTGCCTGATGATGCCAGTCGTTGCTTCCTTGCTGACTTACATCAAAAACGTATCACAGGCTTCTTGAACTAGAGTGCCTGAAGCCCGTAGAAATCAAAGAGATTCTACAAAATGTGCACCAGCAGCAAACTGGCTCATCTGACTCACTGAGACAAATGGGCCATCAAGCCACCTTTTACACTTAAGTTTATTCAACAGTATGGTAGTGATGCTGCACTGTTTCTCTGTCACGAGCTATAGGTTACATTAGACAAAAGATAAAATCCTCCCGGGCTATCCAAAATAAAGATACTATTCCTGACAAAGATGGAGGGGAGACGAATCGATGAAGAGGGATGAGAGGGAAGGGTTTAACAGTCAGCAGTAAATATTCAGGAACTTCTGCTCTAGTTAGTCTACAAAGGACAATTGTGACCAGCCATACAAGACGAGTAGCTAAGCTCTTCCTCATTACTGTAAACCGGCACTCACCTCATTTCTGGAAAGATTCAAAATTTTCAAACTGGGAGCTTTGGTAATCAGGTCTGCTAGGTCATCCAGCCTGTACAGTCGGTTATTGCCCAAGTTGAGAGAGAGCAACTGTAAAACACGAGTTAAAATGCCAGTTTGCAAACATCTGAGAGACGATGAGATGCTAACAGCATTCTGATTAAGAGGGCTGACAGGCATCTACATCACTTGTAAAAGATACCACTTCAATGAAAGTGGCCTGTTGGTTCTGTACTACAAGATACGACAGGGGTACTAGATTTCCTTGTTAAACAGTTAAAAATGCTGCTATGCTTAAAGGTACATAAAGCTGCAAAGAGCTGCTTCACAGGGCTTGCAAATAACAAAACTTGGCTACTTAAATCTTCCCAGCATAATAGAAAATTTGAAGATAAACACCACTCCTCTCAGAATGTACACGTCTGCACCCTACATACCTCTGGAATGTTTTCTTCTATTATTTTGACAACTGTGTTCATGGAGTTCCTTCTGTTTAACACCACTTCGATATTCTGGGAGATAAGGTCTGAACAACCAAACAGAAAAGTTGCTAAGAATCAGAAGCAATATTTATTACTGATCCACGATCAATGTGCGATAAAGTGAATTGAGCCCCCGGTTTAACAGGGCCCACTCTGTGCATCCACCACCCAGTCATGCTGTGTCACCAATTCCTAGTCTCTGCTGGGTTAACCGATCTCAGTCTCCACAGCAATGGTGGTTCAACAAACAGTCTTCAGTTTCCTGGTCGAATGCCTTTGAATACCGAGGGTAGGTGGGTCTGATGGCAGGCAGGGAGGCAGGCAGGCATGTTTGGCGGGCTGGGAGAATGCACTCTCGTCTCCTCCTGGCCCATAAGCAATGCTGTCAAAGTACTTACTTTTTCCAAGAAATAGCCCTACACTTCCTTTAGCTGCTGGGTACCCTGAGGCCTAGAAAACCCAGCCGGCCAGAGATAAACCTGGAATGTGGGTTAAGTATGAAGCACGCAGCCCTCTTGCAATATTTAAATGACCAAATAGTCACCTGGGAGAGAGTTGTTTAGTCATGTCCATGAAACCTGGCAAGTTGGAGTCATGTTTAAGATTTTTTAAATGGTAACATCCCATCTATTTTTATGGGAGTTAAAGTTATCCCTCATGTACCTATTTTTACATATGAAGGAACTGTAATCCAGGAAATGTCAACACTGGTGATGACTGGAAGGTGAAAGGCAGGGGGTAAAAAACTGGGTGGATTTCAACTGCGACTTATGTAGATTTTTCCTAATTATCTAAGATGGCACGAAGTTGCCAAACATGAAGCCATCAAACAGATGAAGTAGAACAAACCCCAAATCCATACCTGGGTCACTGCGTATGCTGTTTAAGTCAAGGGCCTGCTGTGATCCATCGTAACGCTTACTCATACACTGCTACAAAATAAAGAGTGATGGTTTAAGTGAAATGAAGGAGCTGTACAGTTATTTGCTAAATGACGGCTTTTCCCTTAGTCCAATTTTTGCCTAATTAAGTGACACCACAAGCTTTCGCACATCAGCCAGGAGTTGATTTCCAGCTCTGGCTGAGTCAGAAAGCATATGTGGCAAGTGCTTTTTCCTCCAAAGGTGTCATTCTTGACTAAGCGACACTGCTCCTGCCTCTGCATCAGAAAGTCAAAGGTCCCCTGTGTCACTGTAGAAATGAACTGATAATCTAAGGTAACGCTCCAGTGCAGTAATGTGGGACAAGGCATTGCCAGAGGTAACTCAGCTGGTCTGGCAGCATCGATGGAGAATGAAACATTGACCTCTCCACTGACGCTGTTGGACCTGCTGAGTTTTTCCAGCATTTTCTGTTTTTGTTTCAGATTTCCAGCATCCACAGTATTTTGCCTTTCCATTACGTTGACAGAGGTGCTTTTGGATGAGATGGCTGATCTTCCCTCTCGAATACATCAACAGGCACTGTGCCACAAAGGGAAGTTAAGCTGGGAAGTTTTTGTGGTGTCTTGCCGCTATGCATCCCTCAACCAAATCCAAATCTGTCATTCCCCTCCATACAGTGACCAACATCCATCACTGTTGCCAATGTACAAATTAGCTACCACAATTGTCTATCAAACATTCATACTTAGACTGTTACAACTGCATTTAAAGTTTAAAATGTTCAAAAATAAAGCAATGCTTCCAATAGAAACTGTGTTTGTTTTGTAAATTTGCATTGATCAGCAACAACCTGACCAGTTTCTGGCAAGAGCAGAAATGTATTTTTAAACAAAAATCTGAGAGAATTTCACCTTTCAATGACTTCATGTAAACGTTACATAGAAATCAGAGTAGGGCAATCAACCCTCAAACCTATTCTGCAATTAGATCGCTAGTCGTTTGGTAGTACAGAACTTGAGTATTACTGGGAGAGAAAAAAAAAGCATTTTTGTTGAAGCTTTTCGTTTTGCACACATCAGGCCAATTTGCAAGAATACCAAATGTAAAGGGAACAACAATTAATACCGTATGAGGAGAGTGCTGATTGGTTGGCAAGTGGACTCTGAGTGCAAGACGAAAAGCCGCAACAAAAAAGTCTCTTTTTCAGCAATAATTAGTTCATTGCTAAATATTTCTTTTTGGCAAATCATCTTGTGTGTGTCCTCTGGCTACTGACCCAATTGTGAAGGGAAACAGTTTCTCCTTAGCTATTGAAACCCCTTATGACTTTGAACGCCTCTATTCAATCTCCCCTTAAACTTCAGTGCTCTAATCCCAGCTTCTCCAGGCTCCATGTAACTGAACTCCCACATTCCTGGTACTATTCCAGCAAAACCCCTTTGCACCCTTCTCCAACACCTCTGGAGCCTTCCTAAAGTGCGGTGCCCAGGACCCAACAGGAGGCTGGGGCAGAGGGCTAAACAGTGATTTCTCATGTTTTAGCTTGACTTCTTTATCGCATCATTTACAGATTTCCCCATTTGTTGGTAATGTCATATGGTGATACACTGCAAATTATGTATGCATTCCTCATCATTCCCTTACCTTTATGTGCTCGATTTCCTCTAATTTGAGCTCATTTGAAATGGAGGACGGTGGCGCCGAGGGGCTTATTATGATTGTCACCTGCAGAAAAAAGAAAAGTTTTCTTCACGCCAATCAATTTTAGGAGTTTGAAGTGCAGTGTAGGCTTGCAATGGCAATGTAAATGGAAAATAACGAGTGCTCTAAATGACATCAAGGATTTTAAAAAAAAGCAAACAAGTTACTTGAGGGAGCATTGAAACAGATAGGGAGGACCCGCTTTCAGTCTCCGAAGTGTGCTGAGCGAGTTCATCTCAGCCACGGCAGGAGGTGAGAAGCTGCACATGGCTTCAAGAGCACAAGAAACAGGAGCAAAAGTGGACCATTCAGCCCGTCAAGCCTGCTCCCATCATTCAACACAATCATGGCTGATTTTGGGCTTCAACTCCATTTTCCTGCCCGCTCCCCATATCCCTTGATTCCCTGAGATCACAAAAATCTGTCTATCCCCCAGCCTTAAATGTGTTCAACAATGGACTATCCACAAACTTCTGGGGTAGAGAATTCCAAAGATTTGCAACCCTTTGAGTGAAGTAGTTTCTCCTCATCTCAGTCCTGAATGATTGGCCCCTTATCCTGAGACTGGGCCTCTGTGTTTTAGGCTCCCCGACCAGTGGAAACAATCTCTCAGCGTCTACCCTGTCAAGCTCCTTTAGGGTGCTCAACTAGAAGAAAGAAAAGGCAGCCAATGTTTCTGCTCCTCATCGCCGTCCAGCAGTGTAGTTGAGGGCAGGACTGAACATGGCTGTGCTGACCTCTGCAGTGGACTAGCCTGACACAACTGCTTGGACTCAGAAAGGTGAAACCGCACCCTAGTGGAAATGATCGGCTTCTGAGGGGATGGTGCTCAAATTCAGTGCCAAATCTTGGGCTTTGCTACTGTAGGTTCACAACAAGAGGTTAGGATCTGCCAAGCTCAGTTCAGAGAACAGAGCAAGCTTGCTTCTGTTCAGTTTGAAGGGATTGCCTTTTAAACAGGGGTACAACACATTACACCATTCTTACTGTCAGAAACATACCCGGTACAAATCTTTGTCAACAATTCTTCTTGATAGCTGTTTTAAAGCATTTGCAGTCGTAGAATCTTCAATATAGAACACTGCTTTATTACCGTCATAGTGGAACTGTGGAAAGAAAAGATTCAATTACTGTCTGCTAGTAGCATGGGGTAATTCAGGCAGATTGCTGTCCTGTGACTGGTGCTGAAAAGTGAGCATAGGCTGGATATTATGGCCCGCAGAGTTGATTTCTATGGATTTTGCCTCGTTGTTTAAAGCATTTTAATCAGATACATCAGCATCTGGCTAGCATCAGCAACTGGTGGATAAAGGGAACACCCGGGCTTATGCAACATTTGCAAGACATGATCTTAATTTGGCATTACCCAGCTGAACAGAAAATTCTGAAAGCAACCACTCTGCCAATATAAACACACTGATTTTTAAACCGAGTGAAGTGACCATTTCCACTGAGCTGAGTTCAGCGGTACACGGGTGACTGATCAGTCCTGAGAAATAAACTACAGGATGGCCATCAGCTCACACCAGTGGTCAGTCAGGGTTACAAGTAATTTTTCCCAAACTACATGGAGCGAGTTTAAAATTCATTTATTCACTTCTTTTTCTGATGGGGTTTACTTTACATGAGAGGGGAAAGAGAGAGAGGGGGAGAGGGGGGGAAGGGGGAGAGGGGAGAGAGTGAGGGGGAGAGAGTGAGGGGGAGAGAGTGAGGGGGAGAGAGAGAGGGGGAGAGAGAGAGGGGGAGAGAGAGAGAGGGGGAGGGGAAAGAGAGAGAGGAGGAGAGGGGAAAGAGAGAGGGGGAGAGAGAGAGAGAGGGAGAGAGAGAGAGGGGGAGAGGGGAAAGAGAGAGGGGGGGGAGAGGGGGCGGAGAGAGGGGGCGGAGAGAGGGGGCGGAGAGAGAGGGGGAGAGAGAGGGGGAGAAAGAGGGGAGAAAGAGGGGGAGAAAGAGGGGGAGAAAGGGGGGAGAAAGAGGGGGAGAGAGGGGGAGAAAGAGGGGGAGAGAGATGGGAGAACGAGGGGGAGAAAGAGGGGGAGAGAGAGTGAGGGAGAGAGAGGGGGGAGAGAGAGGGAGGCAGAGAGAGGGGGGCAGAGAGAGGGGGGGCAGAGAGAGGGGGGGGAGAGAGAGGGGGGGAGAGAGAGGGGGGAGAGAGAGGGGGGGAGAGAGAGGGGGGAGAGAGAGGGGGGAGAGAGAGGGGGGGAGAGAGGGGGGGAGAGAGGGGGGGAGAGAGGGGGGGAGAGAGGGGGGGAGAGAGGGGGGGGAGAGAGAGGGGGGGAGAGAGAGGGGGGGAGAGAGAGGGGGGGAGAGAGAGGGGGAGAGGTGGGAGAAGAGAGAGCTGGAGAGAGAGAGAGAGGGGGGGAGAGAGAGAGAGGGGGGAGAGAGAGAGAGGGGGGGAGAGAGAGAGAGAGGGGGGGAGAGAGAGAGAGAGGGGGGGAGAGAGGGAGAGAGGGGGGGGAGACAGAGAGAGAGAAAGAGAGAGGGGGAGAGAGAGAGAGAGAGAGAGGGAGGGAGAGAGAGAGAGAGGGGAAGAGAGAGAGAGAAACGGGGGAGAGAGAGAGAGAGAGGGGGAAAGAGAGATAGGGGGAGAAAGTGAGAGAGAGAGAGAAAGCCACAACATAATGGGGAGCTTTTATCGGCAACAATCAGAACACTTCTAGCCTGACAATTCAGAAACAGAGCTGAGGTAATATTTTTGGTGTAAGTGTCAAATCAGGGATCAGCAGCCATTTGTGCCTGAAGAGCCCTTTTAAAAAAAAGTTGAAAAATCAGAAGTATTGGGAGCTGCAAGACGAAAATTCGACATTTCCAAACCAAATGGCCAAGTGTCTCTGGTACAATGCACAATTTGCATACTGAATAAATAAAATGCACAGATCGAAGTTACGAACTGAATGCATTGAAAAAAAAACGGTCAAAATTAAAATAGACCTAACTCTGAATTAAAAGCAGAAAATGCTGGAAAAGCTCAGCAGATCTGGCAGCATGTGTGGAGTATTTTGCTTTTAACTCTGATTTAACACATTGGCTTTTTTTTAAAAAAAACTAGAATTTTGTCAGTAAAGCCATCTTTAAAACAAACATCAACTTAAGGTACGTATAATTAAGGTGATTTTTAAGCTATTGCTTCTCATAATGAAAAAAAATTGTTTCTAATAGAACATTCAGAATAGTTTATCATCTTGGATATATTAGAAACAATGGTTTGCAACCATAAACCCTGTTCCTCAAACCAAAGCCATTACCTTTAACCACCGCTGGACCACTCGAACAGGTTTATTGAGAGCCCAGTGAGGTTTTCCTTTAAAGTAATAATTTGAAACCGTCAAGTGCAGCGTATTGATTCGCCTTCTATCCCCACAATAAAGACACAGCTCTTACTTCCCTGCTTTTATTTTATTTTACTTTCCAGCTTTTTCTTCACACGATCCAACGAGAAAAGCTTGGGAGCCGCAAATAGGATATTAAAAAGCAGCCCAGGGCTTTACAGGTTAAGTAAACCAAACACACGCTGCAGAAATCATGGAAATTATTACGCGGAAGGAGGCAGCTCAGCCCACCATGCTGATACTAGCTCATTAGCACTTAGCTAGTCTTATTTCCAGCCTCTGCACCTACCCTTTACAGGAACATAAGAAATAGGGGCTGGAGTAAGTTATTCAGCCCCCTCAAGCCTGCACCACCATTAAACAAGATCATGCACTGTCTCTTAGTGTTCAAAAATCTATTCAACTGTTGAACGTGTTCGCGGGTTGAGCATCCACAACCCTCCGGGGTAGAGAATTCCAAAGATTCACAACCCTCCGAGTGAAGAAATTTCTCCTCACCTTGGTCCGGGATGGCCAGACCCTTATCCCCACCCAACCCCGTTTCTGGTCCCTCCAATCAGGGGAACTGCCTCCCAGCATCAATCCATAACATCTCTCAAGCCCCTTAAAGAGTTTTATATGCTCCAATGATATCACCTCTTATTCCTCTAAACTTTGGGGAACATATGGCTCATCTGCTCAAGAGCATTTTAGTAGGAATTCAAATTCTGTTCCCCTGTCCACCCCCAACCATCCCCATTGTTGATATTATTAATGTTGGAAGGAAGGTAGAGCTCACAGTCATTTGGAAGTCATTCAATTTGCGGCTATCCAATTAAGTTGCCCCCAAAGGGGTACTTTATTGTGTAGTGCTGTTTTATCCTTCTATTTTTATCAGCGCCAGAGTAGAAGGTAGATCAATGACTCTCAGCCCAATATCCAGTTAACTGGGTCACACACATAACACAGTGACAAGTGTTAACCAGCTGATGCTATGTAAATTATTCAACAGGCAAATAGTCTGCACCACTCACACTAAACTCAGGACATGCTACCCACCCCTCATCTGAAGACACCGACACGTGCTAAGATACCATGTGCAGTGGATTCTGACAGTCTGCTCATCCTCCTTAAGAATCAGGGTAATTGAGTCTATGTTCTGTCTCAAGTTCCAAGCCACCCAGCTTCCGGCAGCAATAACTGAGCAGCGGTCGGGAGCAGAAATTGCGTATCGCCCAGTCTTACATCTGCCTTTTAAAGGTAGCGAATCGATCTGAGGAAAATCTAACTTTACTGACACTATTTTTTTTGACAGTCCAGCTTGTCCCACACAATTACAGGTGCCGTCATTCCTACCTGAACAGGAGTAAAGGGGACACTGCAGATATTAAGTAAGCTTGACATAAGCCAGGACTTTTCGTATTTCTTTCCAAAGGGAATCTGATGAGAGAACAAAAAATATTTATAACTATTAGTCATACCCAACTTTTTACTTTACAAACTCATTTTCAAATTAGCATTTGCCTGCTTAAATATAATTGTAAAATGGCACAAAGTCAGATTGCTATATGATGCCAAGGTTTAAACTCTACTTAAGGCATCAACTAATTAAATGTGGAATGAATGCAGCAAGGTAATGAGACAGTTTTCTGATGGCTGGATGGGTAAATGCATACCACAATGGTGCATGCCATAGATAAATTATATGCACGAAGCTACCCAGTTTCACCCCTGGTCTGTCCTGCAATAGCTGGATCCACAGCATGGGGTGCAACAGTGAATCACAAGTTCTGGGGTGAGGGAGTCGGGGGGGGGGGGGGGGGGGGGGTGGCGCGGAATCATGCAGGAACCCCATTCCAGATCATTGCTGAGTGGTTCATAATTCAAACTTCCCATGTGCGAATGTGAAGTCAGAGCAGGGTCAGGCTGAAATAAAAAGGCTACTGACTGACTGGGCTTGCACATCATTTCAATTCAGTCTCACGATCTGGGCATCACTGACGAGCCTGCCATTTATTGCCGTTCCTGGTAGCCTGCAGTGAAGGTTTCAAACTCTTGAGTGACATGCTAAGCCACTTCAGACGGCAGTTAAGAGTGAACCACATTGGTGTGAGAACAGAGTCAGGTATAGAAAATCTGACAGCTTCATGGTCACTTTTATTGATGTCAGCTTTTTACTTCCAGATTTTTAACAACTTAATTGAAAGTTGCAAACTGTCACGATAGGGTTGGTGGGGGGGCCCTCGGGTTGCACTCATGTCTCAGGATTACTAGCTCAGTTGCATAACTACTATACTACCGCACTCTGGAAAATGGAGAAATGGTCAGTTGCACAAGGCATGTGCACAGAATCATCCCCACCCCAAAAGTGAACCACAGTCCTTTAGGAAAGGAATGAGATTGAGAAGTTATCACCCATATTTTGATATTTTGAATGGAAAACAGTTTCCAGTGGTGTTCCACAGGGCTCGGTGTTGGGGTCCTTGCTGTTTGTTATATATATTAATGATTTGGACGTAAATGTGGGAGGTATGATTGGGAAATTTGCAGACACAAAAATTGGCCACGCAGTTGATAGTGAAGAGGATAGCTGATGTCTCCAGAATTATATCAATGGTTTGGTTGAGTGGGCAGAAAAGTGTCAAATGGAATTCAATCCAGAAAAGTGTGAGGTAATGCATCTGGGGAAGGCAAACAAAGCAAGGGAATGCTCAGTAAACGGGAGGATACTGAGAGGGGTTGAGGGAGTGAGATACCTTGGTGCACATGTCCACAGGTCCCTGAAGGTGGCAGGACAGGTGGACAAGGTGGTAAAGAAAGTATATGGAGTGCTTTCCTTTATTGGATGAGGTATTGAATACAAAAGCAGGGATGTAATGATGGAACTATATAAAATTCTGGTTGGGCCACAGCTGGAATTGTGTGTACAGTTCTAGTCACCACATTACAAGGACATAATTGTTCTGGAGAGAGTACAGAAAAGATTTACAAGAATGCTGCCAGGGCTTGAAAACTGCAGCTATGAGGAGAGATTGAATAAGTTAGGGTTGTTTTCCTGAGTACAGAGTAGGCTGAGGGGTGACCTAATTGAGGTGTACAACATTATGAGGGGCCTAGAGAGAGTAGAAGGAAAGACTTGTTTCCTGTAGCTGAGGGGTCAATTACCAGGGACATAGATTTAAGGTGACTAGTAGAGGATTAGAGGGGACATGAGAAAAAACTTTTTCACACAGAGGATGGTGGGCGTCTGGAGTTCACTGTCTAAATCGGTGGTTGAGGCTGAATCGCTCAACCCATTTAAAAGTATCTGGATCTATATCTGAAGTGCTGTAACCTGCGAGGCTATGGACTAGGTGCTGGAAAGTGGGATTAAAACAAGCGGCTAGTTTCTTCTTCATCATTTTCTGGCCAGCACAGACATGATGGGCTGAATGGCCTCTTTCTGCGCCATAACTTTTCTATGGTTCTATGGACACAATTCAGTAGGTCCAGTGGCGCTGGCTTCTCAGCACATGCCCATAAGGGCATCAAGGACGGATCCTTGCTGGCCTAAGTGGAGTTAATTGAACTATTTCTTGATGTGGTTACATAGGAAAGGAGAGTGGGGGATGGTAGAGATTCAACTTTGTTGAGGAGTAGGTTAGCAGGGAGAGAAGGCAGCTGCTATCTGATGCAAACTATTACAGCATTGTGACTAGAGGAAGATGCACAGGGAAAAGCAGTGAGATGGGAAAGAGCTCTCCATTGAAAGATCAAAATTGTTACATCTTCTCATAGGAAAGAGCTTTACAACTGAAAGGTATCCCTTTGCCTGGATTCACATATATGTAGACATTGATCCACGCAGCAGTCAACTATTAAGTGTACACAACAGAAAAGCAAAGACAGAACACTCCCAAAATAAGGACCTACGGTGATTTTAAACCAGGATCGCCGTGTATTGGTACTTGCACTCCTCTCTGAATTTTGCTTCACAGTAACTTGAATGCTTGAGGGCCCTCCATCACGATCGTGCCAGCTGTCTGGGCGGCGAGATGGTCTTGAACCATAGGGTGTGCTGAAGATTAAAAGAGGGATTAAAAAAAAATTACAGCATGTAGGATTAGGCATTTAAAATAAACTTCGTAGGAGATTGCTAAATGTAGCGTAATACCATTGCATGAACTGAGGACCCTTCAGAAGATGGGGGAAATTGAGCTCAATTGGTTATGGATAAACTCTTTGCTGCTTGGATTATATTTCAATTACACAGCAGATAACACAGGTAAGAATCAGAGCACTGGCAGGCAGCTGCTGAAACATGCTCACTGTAACACAGCGTGTATTTATATTGGCAGTACAGTTCGTGGGTCTCCTTTCGACTCATCTGTCACACTCGCACCTCGGAGTCAGAAGATCGTAGGTTCAAGTCCTACACCATTGGCCTCAGCTCATGATTCAGGCCACCAAGCCCTGCGCAGCACTGAAGGGTCGCTGCATTGTCAGAGGTCCCGTCTTTTGGGTGAGAAGTTAAAGGTGGGTGCCAAAAGCAATTTACGTGGTGGGACTGGTTGACATCCTGGCACATGGTGTGGGCCATATTCAGCAAAAGTTATTTAGATACACT
This sequence comes from Carcharodon carcharias, assembly GCF_017639515.1. NCBI lineage: Eukaryota > Metazoa > Chordata > Chondrichthyes > Lamniformes > Lamnidae > Carcharodon > Carcharodon carcharias. The sequence goes on from NW_024470758.1 coordinate 1,624,652, forward strand.
GGGGTAGAAATTGATATATATTTTTGCCATTAAATGGGTTCAATGTACTCAGGTTACGGGGCATGAATTCTTGCACTGAACATGCACCAGCAGTACTGTTCATATGTTCGTATAAACGTATAAGATCCTGAGGAGTCTTGACAGGGTGGATGTGGAGAGAAACTTCCTCTTGTGAAAAAATTTAGATCTAGGGGTCACTGTTTAAAAATAAGAGGTCACCATTTAAAATTGAGATGAGGCGAAATTGTTTCACTCAGAGTCGCGAGTCTTTGGGACCCTCTTCTTGAAAAGGTGGTGGAAGCAGAGTCTTTGAATATTTTTAAGACAGAGGTGGGTAAATTCTGGGTAAGCAAGGGGGTGATCGGTTATCTGCAGTAGGTGGGATGCAGATTTCAGATTACTATCAGATCAACCATGATCTTATTAAATGGTGGAGCAGGCTCAAGTGGCTGAATGGCCTTCTCCTGCTCCTCGTTCGTATGTTTGTACTGCTGCAGACACATTAACTCAAACTACTTAGACAGGAATGGTGGCTAAATTTGCTGAGGACAGAAAGATAGATAGGAAAGAGGAGATAAGGAGGCTACAAAGTGACATAGGTTAAGTGAGTGGGCAAAGATCTGGCAAATGGAGTATAATGTGGGAAAATGTGAAATTGTCCATTTTGGCAGGTAGAATAAAAAAGAAGCTTATTATCTAAATGGTGAGAGACTGCAGAGCTCTGAGATTCAGAGGGATCTTTCTTTAAATAAGGAGACCAGTACTGTACACAATGCTCCAGATGTGGTCTTATCAGTGGCCTGGATAACTGAGTATAACCTCCCTTTTGTAATCAATTCTCATCACAATAAATGATAATATTCTATTAGCTTTCCTAATTACCTGCTCTACCTGCATACTAACCTTTTGTGATTCAAGCACTAGGACACCCAGATCCCTCTGACTCTAAGCCGAAGTTCCTCAAGCCACAAACACACACTGCAGGTTGTTTGCCCCGGATCACAATGTTATCCAGCATGCTGTAGCCTTGAGACATCACCTGTCTTGCCATTCTTAATGTGTTTTAGTTAATTACTTAATTGTATGAATCACTTATTTATATTGCTTTCTTATATATATTTTATTAACTTTACCACCATTTTACATACTATTTTAAACATTAGGGATAGAATAGAACTTAACCACTTACCAGATACTCACCAAACAGCTGGTCACATTCACCTCTAGAATTCAGCTCTTTTGTCTATGTTTGGACCAAACTTTTAATAAAGACTGGAGTAGAGTGGCCCTAGCATTACCCAAAATGAGTACCCTTGAGCCGGTTATTGATGAATAGTTGCCACTTACTAGCACTGTCACCACCAACTTCCATCATTTTTCTGATTATTTAGATTAGACTGATGGGGCAACGATTGACTGGTTTGGAATCGGCCTGCGCAATTTTCCACACTGTCAGGTAGGTGCCAGTGCTCTTGTTGTACTGGAACAGCTTGGCTAATTCTGGAGCACAAGTCTTCAATACTATCACCAGGATGATGTCATTGTCCAGAAATTTCTTCCAATTAAATATTGGGAAGACCAAAACCACTGACTTCTCCACAAACTTCATTCCCTAGCTACTGACTCCATTCCTCACCTGACAACTGTCTGAGGCTGAACCAGACTGTTCGCAACCTTGGGGTCATATTTGACCCTAAGATCACTTCCACATACCTGCGTTGTCATTAAGACTGCCTACTTTCATCTCTGTATCATCACCCACCTCCGCCGCGTCTCAGCTCACCCACTGCCCAAACTCTCATCCATGCCTTTGTTACCTTCAAGGCTTGACTATTTCAACATGCTTCTGGACAGTCTCCCACATTCTACCCCCCCTAAGTTTGAAATTACCCAAAAATTTGATGCCTGCATCCTAACTCACACCAACGCGTATCCACCCCCTCAGCTCACTGACCTACATTGGTTCTTAATCAAATAAAGCCTCAATTTTTAAATCCTTATCCTCGAGTTCAATCCCATCCATAGCCTTGCCCCTCTTTATCTCTGTAATCTCCTCAATCTGCACAACCCTCCTAGATCTCTACGTTCCTCTAATTCTGGCCTCTTGTGTATCCCCAATTTTTAATGCTCTACAGCTGTTGGTCAAGCCTGCAGCTACCTAGGCCCTAAACTCAGGTTTCACTCCCTAAACCTTGACACCTTTCTCTCCTCTTTTAAGACACTCCTCAAAACAAACCTCTTTGACCAAGCTATTGTCCATTTCTCTCAATGTCTCCTTATGTGGCTCGGTGTCAAATTTTGCTACATTATGCCCCAGTGAAGCTCCTCACAAAGTTTTATTAAGTTAAAGGTGCATGACGAAATCCTCATAGATGTTGTCACCTCCAGACACAAATATTCCAATGCACTTTTGGCTGGTCTCCCATTCTCCAACTTCCAAAGATTTCAGCTCAGGTTAAACTCTGCTGCCCGCCTCCTAACCCAAGCACCAAGTCCAGCTCAACTAACACATCCTCGTGCCCGCTGACCTACATTGGCTCCCAGACCCCAAGATCTTAATTTGCAAATTCTCAGTGCATGTGCTTCCTCTCTATCTCTATAATCTCCTCCAGCCCTATAACTATCTGAGAATTCTGAGTTTCCCCAGCTCTGGCTTCTTGTGTATGCCTTGGTCCCTGAGATAACAGGGTTTTGCTCTACCACTGGTGGCCATGCTATCTGTCATCCAGCCCGAGCTCTGTAATTTCCTCCCCAGGACCTTATCTCTCCATCTCTTCTTTCCTGCTAAGATTCTTAAAACCCAGCTTTTAGTCACTTCCCCATCAGATAGGTTCTTCCCCTCTGACTAAACTTTATAAAATGCCTTCAGGATTATTTCCATAATGCTGAGAGAACTGGGTATGCTATCTGATGGGGCCTTAGCCCTTCATACTTGCAATAATCACAGCTAGCACGGCAAGTTCAGCATGCGTATAACACTTCCCGCCTGCCTGGTCTATGGTAAAAGAAAGAATTCCAGAAACCTGCGTATCTACATGCATCTTTTGTACCCGTAAACCTGTGGATCAGCGAGTCTGGATTATGGTTAACACCACGTAGATGCGATGCTTAGCTGCTAACCTGACCTGTGCTCATAAAGCCACTGCTTTAAATAGCTACAATTACCTGGATTTGCCTGTTTATAGCAGACGGTGTGGTAAAGGACAGTTATAATTGCTCTAGGTCAGTGACTGACTTCATTTGCAGCTAAGATTACTCTGCATCATACTCTAAAATAGGGCATGCCATTACGCAGAATCTTACTGTATTGCGGTGCTGTAAATACCCAGACAAGAAAGAATTTGCTGTATTTGGCACCATCTGACTTTTTCAAAACAGCTCGAGTATTCCACAACAAGTGGATGGCTGTTTCTGAAGCATTGTCATCTGTTATGGTAAAACTGACAATCAGTTTGCACAACAACTGAGATGAATAATCAGGCAAACTTTGTGATGGCGGTGTTCGAAAAGAAAGATTGACTTAAATTTACGTAGTGCCTTTCACCACCTCAGGATGTCCCGACGTGCTTTAGAGCCAATTAAGTACTTCTGATGCATATTCAAGAAATGTGACAGCTAGTTTGGACACAGCAAGCACCCACAAACAGCAGTGTGATAATGACCTGATCATTTGCTTGTGATGTTAATTGAGGGGGTGGCCCAGAACACCAAGGAGGACACCACTGGTCGTCTCCCAACAGTACGATGGAATCTTTTATGTCCATCTTGGGAGGTCAGATGGGGCATTAGTTTAACAGTTTAAGCAGAATATTTTTAAAAAGGCATGAAACTTATAAATGTTGATGTTCAGAGAGACTTGGGTATACTTGTACAAGGAACACAGGTATAGCATGCAATTAGGAAGGCAGATGGCATATTTGCCTTTATTGCAAGAGGACTGGAGTACAAGAATAAAGAAGTCTTGTTACAATTGTACAGGGCTTTGGCAAGACCACATCTGAAATACTGTGCACAGCTTTGGTCTCCATATTTAAGGAAGGATATGCGTTCACTAGATTGGTCCCTGAGATAAGAGAGTTTGCCTATGATGAGAGGCTGAGTAAATTGGGCTTATAATCTCTGGAGTTTAGAGGAATGAGAGGTGATCTCATTGAAACAGGTGGCACAGTCCCAGGATAAGGAACCGATCACTAGGGGCTGAGATGAGGAGAAATTCCTTCGCTCAAAGCATTGAGTGTGTGAGTGAGTGAGTGAGAGAGAGAGAGAGAGAGAGAGAGAGAGAGAGAGAGAGAAAGAAAGAGAGAGAGAGAGAAAATATATCCCACTCACTGGATTCATCCTTATCCAGCCACAACTTCAAAAGTTTCAATATCACCAATCTTGTTGAACCATGCTTGGTCTCCAAACCACACAACTGAGAGTGTCCAGGTGAGGAGGTTGTGTGGCAGGTACCTTTTAAAAAAAATTGAGATTAGGGAGTATTCCAGATAGGAGTATCAGCCAGAATAGATTTGCTGGTGGTGCTGGGGTGGGTGATGGGGGGGGGGGGGGGGGGGGGGGATATTCTTGGGTATTCTGAAGCCAGGCATTTAAACATGGAGTGTCAATCGCAAAAATGCAAAGTATACTCAATAAAATATGATAAAAGATGAACAACTTGAGCAATTGGGACTTTTTTACGTTGGCATTGCAAAGATTAAGGGGGTAGGGTGTCTGATTGCTGGAAGTCTTAAAGATCATTGAGGCTTATTGGTTAAATAACAGGTTAATTCCACTGTTTGACAAGATAACAATGAGAGCGCGTAAATTGACGGTATCACAAAAAGAACCGAATATGGAGAAAAACATTGTCACTCAAGACTGATTATAAGGCGGAATTAGTTTGCTGCTCCAAACCAAGGAAAACAAGTGCTTGAAAAAGGAGGAACTTAATGAAGACTTTGGGAGGGCGCAGCACTGTGGGTTTATACCAGATGGCTCGTGAAGGACAGTGTGTGCTTTATGAGTCAAATAACATGCATTCAATCAATATTCCACAGTTCTATAAGGCTTTCCAATATCAGTGATTGGTTTTGCATTTGGCTTTACTTTGTGTATAAACTGTAGGCTGAATAAAAATCCCATGATCCGGTAAATTGGACTGTTGAATTGATCTGTTTTACCAGGTTACAAAGAAAAATGACAATTACATCAGGAATGGGAACAAAAGTTCCTCAAAGAGAGTAATATACTTCAAACATTCAGAATCTCATTTTTCTCCAGTTTCTCTCCCATCTGCCCTCATTTCCCTCATGGAGCTCACCCCGTCCATGATACCCACCTCCTGCTCCCTCGACCCTATTCCCATTAAACTGCTGAGCACCCAAGTCCCCCTTCTGGTCCCCAGGGTAGCTAATATTAGCCTTCAGGTACTGTTCCTCTCTCCTCGAGCTCTGTCATAGAATCATACAGCAGAGGAATGCTGCCATTCGAGTCCATGATAACTCTTTGCAAAAGCAGGTCAGCAATTCCCACTCCCCAACCCTTTCCCTGGTAACTGCCACATTCCATGAACAAATTTTAAAACCATGATAAAACACTTCACACACAAATGGCGCAGAGACACAGCTATTTTTGAGCAGCAGCTGTTTTGCAAGAAAATGCTGTATCCATCCTTCTCAGAAAGACCCCATAAATAATCAATGGGATGGATGACTAGTTAAACAACCTTCTAGTTTCACAGGTCCAGGAAGGAATATTGGCCAAGATATCAGGAGAACTCGCTGATCATCACGGATTCAAATTGTACACAAGAAACTTTCTTTCCGAAGGACCACGACCCAGTGATCATTTGTTCCAGTGGCATGTGAACGATGAGCTGGGAATTACTCTTATGTTTTTAAAAAAATTTTCAGATGCTTTGGAAGGTATGTTCAATCATGTGACAATTTCTGGCAATTGAACTCTCTGTATACTGCATATGGGGGAAGTGTAAAAGTGAAAGGGAAGTAAAATGACCACATAACATTTGACATCTGGCTAACACAAATGGTTAAACAGACACAGTCGAGTGTTTAAACACACCCTGCAGTAATCCATGGTCTCCATACGTTCTTTTGTTTATGTCTGTGATTCTAATCAGTACTGAATGAACCACACTTATTTAATGTGTCTTAGCAGTTCATTCATGGAACATGTTAAAAAAAGCCAATGGATGACTTTACTGCCAAAGCACATGTGGAGTATAGTTATCAGGAATTCTGGCTCCATGGATGGCTCAATGAATTTATCCAATAATTAGCTGATCCAGACAAAAAAGGCCCCACCTTCAATCCCATTTGATGTTAAATAAACCAACGGTGAGTCAGCAGCGCTATCGGAACAGTGACATTAGCAAGGGACAATTTAGACTGTATGGAGTTTCAAAGTGAGAAACAGTGTCTTTTGATTGTCGTCTATCACCAGGAGATATAGATGCAGAACACAGAGGCAGCCTAATGGGACAAGCAGAGTAAAGGTTTCTTGAGTAGTCAGATTCCTGTCAACTCCTCCAGGCGTCTGCACCACAAGCTTACTTCAGCTTAACCTGGATGATGTCAGCAAGCTGAAGAGCTGCATGTTTGTAGCCAAGGAGATGTCAGCTCATTTATAGATGAAAGGTTTGTGGTAAACATCACAGTCCAGCTTTCTGGACATTTTTCTTCTCGAAGCTAAAGATGACAATTCTCATTAGCTAGCTATGTCTACTGGAATGATTTGGTAGCTCTGGACATTATAATTTGTAAGAAGAATGGCTCCAGCTTACAGCAAGCAGATGATACAGAGAATGGAAACTGGCATGAGCCTAACTGAATTCAGCAGATGCTCCACAATGTCAGTAACCCAAACATCACTGAAAACACATCAATGACCATGCTAAACATCAGAAAAACAACTGGAGCATATAAAGTGCCTTTAATGTAATAGAATCTCCCAAATATTTCACACAGACATCAGTAGCCATAACATTTTAGATAAGGTGGCACTAGTTAACAAATTTGCTATGAATTAAAACTCCAGAGCAGGCTGTTACAATATAAACAATGAGGAGGCACATGGGAGCTAATCCATATGGCCCAAATCCCATCATCGTTCTGTGGAAAGGCACAATTTTATCTCATTTACACTCAAATGATTCAAAATGGCAAGAGGCAGGTGACTCATCATGCTGCTCCAACCATCATGTGTGGGGGCCAGGATTGATTGACAAGCCGGTCTTTTCCTGTCATTTCTCTTTGTTTTTATATAAGCAGGGGGACCAATTTCTCAGCATTGACTGATAATTCAAACTCCTTTGGGAATTAAGCCAACAGGCTTTTCGAGATCATGCTCCTGTTTGCTTCTTCCTGATACAGCAATCTCACAAATGCAATTGTCAGCAGGCAAAAGCTCCACGATGAGCTTTTCTGTGGTTTTGGTGTGCGTCAGTAAGAGACTACCATCTGTATGGAAGCCTATATATATAGTTATATATACCTTCTGAAGCTTCAAAACTAAAGGCAACATAGAAAAGGGTTGGCACCAGAACACACATGGTGCTAACACCAATGGAGATAGGGAAGTTGTCTGACAGCACCATACTGCTTGACCTGACCTCTCTGGTCTTTGCGCAGTTAACGGAGATGGTGAGGAACCTTGGAGTGCACCCCAATTGAGATAGTATCCTCCAAGGTCTGTCCCGACTGACTGTATTGAACACCTGAAATCTACAAAAGTAGCGTTCAGGTCCATTTTGTTCTCTACGCTTCTGGATCTGTCATTGCATAAAGGTCCTGTTCCCAGTTCCCCTTTTGGATTGGAATCCGCACTGACTTTCAGGGAGGTTGTCTTCAGCTAGTGTCGTAAGAAGTCTATGTAGATGCACTGTGGCTAAGGTTTTTCCTGAAATGGAGATTAAGGTGATGCCTCTCCAGTTTGAACAGTCAGACATCTCTCCTTTGTTTTGGTACAGTGGTAAAGGCAGAAACTGTCATTGCATTTAAAAATCACTTGGATATGCACCTGAAGTGGTATAACCAACAGGGTTACAGTTCATGAGCTGGAAAGTGGGATTTGGCTGGATAGCTCTTTTCCTGCCAGCACAGAGGCAATGGGCTGAATGGGCTCCTCCTGTGTTGTAAGTGTGTTTGCCAATTCTCAGGTAATCTCTATCTAACAGTAATTCAATGTGACACAAAGAAAAATGCTTCCTGCTCATGCCCCATTGCAGTTTTGGCAAAAGAAGGCGATAGAGTGAAGTTGTACTTTTGCGCAATTTGTTCACCAACTTCCTAATAATCATAAACGATAAATTTTCTCGCGAGGAAGTCTTCCAGTACCTCAGGCCATTCCAAAGCATTTTTTGCCAATGCATTAACATGTTAAAATGTAGTCACCGAAATGGCAGAACAGCAGCATGGGCATTAGAAGATAAAAGCAAAATACTGCGGGTGCTGGAAATCTGAAGTTAAAAATAGATAATGCTGGAAAGACTCAACAGGTCTGACAGCATCTGTGGAGAGGGAAAAAGAGTGAACATTTCGAGTAGCTCCAAAGAGTCGTCATGCAGACTCAATGCATGGCATAATATGCCCTTTAAATTGTACCTGCTGTTAAATTGTTCATTTTTCTACCAAGTCAGCAATTTCCAAAGATGTGCTGCACGGATGAGTCATTCATGACTCTCTTCTTACTCACTGAGTCACCCATTGTTCTCTTTATCAGCTTATCCAAGATGCCAGCTGTTCCCATTAGCACCTCCTTACCAACAATCTCATGCTTTTAAGATCAGCCATTGTCCCAAATTACTATTAACACAACAGTCTGGAAGTCGGAAAGATTTCAAAATCGTATTGCCCTCGCATGTCAGTGTACGTTTCCATCATAAACGTAGCTATCAAAATTACTGAATAATTGGACAGTTGGCAGTTAGATGGATAATCTTCGCGAGAATGACACCGAGACTTGAGACTACATTTCCTTTCCGGCTACAGCATCAACAGTGACCTGCGTTTGGTGGCAGGAAGATAAACAAGGCAGCTCTTGCCATCTGTTTTGAGATCCACCACAATAAATGGACTCTACAGGCACTGCTCTGACAGCAATGCTGCCTAAGGTTTGAACTGAAGTAGGCAGGTCGGGAAACATTCAGCTCCTCGAGTATGTTGCCCCATTCAACTGGATGACTGTAGTTTGGCTCCATTCACCTGTCGTTGCTCCAGATGCCTAGATACCTTTAAGCATTACCCTCAAGACTCGGAAGTTTCAACTGTCCCAGCACCCACAGCATTTCAGGAGAGCTCCAGATATTCGCTAACCAGTGGGTGACAGAGTGCCCCCTGTTTTCACTGGCCTAGTGCTAATTATAAGACTAAGGATGGTCCCAAAGTTTGTTCTCCAGACGATGCCCATGGTACGTATCAACAGAAGGATTCTAATTGGTCTCCTCGTGGAAGGGACAATATAAGTTTGGATGTCTTCAGTGTTACTTGGAAAGCAGCCACATGCGGATGTCAGGCAAGGGCAGGGCTGGGCTTGGGTGTGACACCTCCATCTACACGCCATCCAGGCTCCACATGAAGAATAGCTACTGAGGCGAGAAATGGGACTTACACTGCACACCCGAGCAAGAGTGAGCGCCCAATGGGGAGAAAAGATGGGAAGACAACTGGTGGAAAGTAGTAAATGGAATTGTGCACAGAATAATGTATGGCTGGAGAGCAAGAGAGAAAATGAACATGGGGTTGTGTGGGGGGGGGGGGGGGTGGTGCAGAAGAAACAGCTGTGCATCATTAGTTTATAGGAGATAGATTTTTTTGGCAGGATTGGAATTTTAGCTTTAATCTTGTTTTATTACAGTTACCAGAAGTTATGAAGAAAGTCTGCTCACAATGATTACGTGAGCCTCATAGCAATCCTAGTGCAAAGGTAAATCACCAAAGGTAAAAGGAGAAAAAGAAAACAATACTGGTAAAAATTCTGCAAACTTAAAACATTTCCAGCGTTCACACTAAGCTGAAGAGAATTTATCTTTTTCCATGTGGCATGAACACGCTGCAGCTTGCTACTCACAATCGTGATCTGGGTGACTCATGGTCATTCATAGTCACATCGCCATCCTCATCCTCGAACCGGGAGCGTGGGTTGGACCCTCCACCGCCTCGATTCCTCGATTTGTGATTTCCCTCGCTGTACATCTTTCCCCGAAAAGGGCCACGCCCTTTCTTTTTCCGAACGGGAAAACCACCCCCAACTCGGTCATCGTGTTCTGGAAAGAACAGTAAAACTTTTAAGCACAAATCAGGCTGGAGGATCATGAAAAAAATATTAGTCACAAGGAAGGGTTAAGTTGTTCCTGACTTCTAATTAAGTCACTTTAGGAGCAGCTATTTTGGTGTTCTTAATCAATAGAACTTCCCTTAAAATGCTTGAAAAAGGAAATGTCAGAATTTTAACACCTTCAGGTATCACCGATTAAAAAAAAGTTGGCTTGCAGCTCCCCTGATGGCCCCACTGAGTGAAGACCATGCCGTCCGAAAAGTCAGGGACTTGTTTTCTACCCAAGCTCAGAATCGCAGAATTATTACAGCACAGAAGGCCATTTGACCATCATGTCTGTGCTGGCTCTCTGAATGAGCAACTTATTTAGTGCCCAATAGCTGATCTCAGCTAGGGCAGTGTAGCAGATTCAACAACTGGAAGCTGTGCTTCTTTCTAGGTCAAGGAGGAGAAAAGTCAGGCCGGTCTTGGTCGGTTATCCGACTGCTAGCAAATATATTTTCTACTGCCATCACGAGAAAACAGAATGGAATCTAGCTATGATTACCTTATGGGTTTACCTATGAAAAATAGCCACTTGACATTAGAAGGTATTCACAGAACTAAAATCCAGCCAAGAGTCAAAAAGCCTTGATGAGAGGAAAGAGTGAATGTGGAAATTTGGCTGAGAAGGTAGATTGGCACACAGAAAAGCAATCATATTAGTTTACATACCAATGCACCAAACAGGCCTATTTTTAAGTGATAAATACAGTAACACAGCACTCTCATTAGCCAACAGGCTACAAGAGGGGAAGGGAGACATGGGCTTAGAGTGCAGAGTCAATTTTGAGATTCCAGTGCTGCAGATGTGCCCAGCAGAGGCCAGTGTCTCCAAGCACTTCTTATGCATTCTAGCAGCAAGTGCAAAACTGCTTTCAAACTGTGCAAAGATCTAAGGTAGTGCCAGCAACCACCAATGCCTGGATCTGGTGCAGAAGGCTGCAACTTAAAGGAAAAAAGTATCAGGGTTTAAGATTAGCAGCTGGAAAGGGTCTGAACGTATTGCTTACATGGATCCAATCTAAATATTATATAAAAGCAGCTACACAGGGAGCTCTCCAGACTATTCTTCCAACCAAGAAGATTTTCTGTGGGGAAATTTCAAGAGGAAAAGCGTATATTTAGGATCAGTGTTTTACATTTAGAGGAGCTACCAATTCAGATATAAAAAGATGATATTATCATCTGATGTCACAGTAAAGGGTAAAAAATGTGCTTGAACAATTATGGAGCTGACTGAAGTGAACTAGTGGCTTTGAAAGATTTTGAAACATTTTTCAATTGTTATAAGCTTTGGGTTTTCAACTTACCCCTAATTGATTATTTCCATGTACATTATTAAGGTCAATCCTCAAAAAAAACCATACTTCTCCATTCTTTTCAAACACACATGAACAAGATTAGAATTATTAAGAGTTATGCACATTTTGTCAGCCAGAGAACCCTACCCTCTAAGCCGCAAGGCTGCAGGGCCAGGAGCCTCTCCAGAGGTCGAAGCACAGGACCTGGGCTGTCACTTAGGAAGGAATGCTGCACTGCTGGGCGTGCTGCTTTTCAAACACGATGTTAAACCAAAGTCACGTCCACTGTCATCAGGTTTACATAAAAGAACCCATAATCCTATCTGAAGAGAAGGTGCTCCCCCGGCGTTCTGGTCAATATTTATCCCTAACGACATCACTGACATATTAATTCATTGTTGTTTGCTGTGTACAAATTGGCTGTTGTGTTTCCCTACATCGCAATAGTGACTACACTTCAAAAATACTTCACTCGCTGTTAGTGCTTTGGGATGAGCACTGGGCATTAAAAGGAGCTACACAAATATAAGCTTATCCTTTCTTTACTAAAAGATTTTTGACACATAGGTCCCTCAGATCTCATGCTTTGAAACAGCTAATTTATCGCACAACAACTGCAAGTTGTTGTTGTGAATGCATGCTATTGAGCTGTGTGCAAAGCACATCGAAACTCACAATAAAAGCAAAATACTGCAGATGCTGGAAATCTGAAACAAAAAAATCTGGAAAAACTGCAGGTCTAACAGCATCTGTGGAGAGAGTAAGAGTTAGTGTTTCGAGCCTGTAAGACTCTTCTTCAGAGCTAAAGAGAAGCCTCTTTAGCCATGAAGAAGGGTCATATGGGCTCGAAACATTAACTCTGTTTCTCTCTCCACAGATGCTGTTAGACCTGCTGAGTTTTTCCAGCATTTTCCGTTTTACATCAAAATCCACTCCTGCTTTCCTACAATATCCAAAAACGTAGCCTTCCAGCAGCGATTGCTAGGTGAAATCAGGAACAGTGCTTTCTTTCCTAACCTAAAATAACCATAGTGATTCTTGGCTCAGACAAGTAAACATGATCGATAATTCAATCGGGGAAATTTTTGCAGATTGTGACCTGCTTACACACTGCCTACATCAACTTAAGCCTAAGAGGAATAGCTGCAATTTGCAAGACAGTGACAGTGGCAGCAACCCCTTGCAGTTGAAGAAAGAGCAAGAAGGGCTGGTACAGAAATGGAACAGGACAATGTAGAGAGGTGCTGCAGTCTGGTTAACTACATGGAAAACATCCCACCAGCTTAAATGCCATTCATGGAGTAAGAGAGAACAGAATGGCAAGCGATCCTATTACCATCCAATGGATGACAGTGGAATGGTGTCTGGGGGCACTAGGCAAGTTTGGTATGCTTGTGTGCTGCCCCCACAGTTGAATAACCAGTTAGTCTAGACTCAGAGGAAGAATAGACAATGAAGTAAAGGGCTGCCATGGCTTAAGGAGCAGCATTTCAGCATGCTTTAATACCTCCAAAAGAGGTGGAGCAAGGGATAAAACTGAAGCAAAAAATAACTCTGGTGTCTCAAAATAAGGACCAGATGTTATAGAATTAGAATGTGCTTAATTCTACACATATACGGTAATAAAAACATTTTATTCCTTAAAGCTGGGAATGGCCCAGCAAGTAAAAAACTGAATTACTCTGTACAAAAGAGGCATGCTTCCTCAGTTTGAGAGCAAGAGCATTTTGCCTACTGCGCAAACTTTACCAAAGGTTTATTTTGTTTATTTCTCCAACAGCTAGAAGCCAGGTTATGTAAAGTTGAGAAATGTAATTCAATTAGAATTTGGGCTTTAAGCATTTTTGGTATTCTGGCCAATTTTCTTGTCCCTCCTGCCTTGCTAGGATATAGTTTCACAGCCAGTTTTCATTCCCCAAGTGACCACACTTCGTCAACACTCCCTGTCTCTAACCTTCTCCAGCCCAACAAACTTCTTCAAATCTCTACACTCCTCCTATTCTGGCCTCTTGTGCATCCTGATTTTAATCACTCAAGCCTTTGGCATCCGTGCCTTCAGCTGCCTGGCTCCCTAAACCTCTTGGGTGCTTCCTCCTCCTTTAAAATCTTCCTTACATTCTACCTCTTTGACCAAGTTTTTAGACACCTGCCCAAGCATCTTATCAGGATCGATTGTCAAATTATACTTGATAATCGCTCGTGAACTGTCTAAGGAAATCAGACATGAAAGCCACTATATAAATGCAAGTTGTTGATGTGAATGCATGTCATTGAGCTGTGGGCATAGCACATCCAAACCCAGTCCTCATCTCCTACAACATCCAGAAATGTAGCCTTCCAGCAGAGATTGCTGGATGAAATAAGCAGCAGTGCTTTCTTTCCTAACCTACAACCAATTGTAGTGATTCCACTGTTACCTTGGCTCATACAAGCTAACGGGCCAATTCAACTACAGAACGTTTGCACTGTGTGACCTGTTACACGCTGCCTGCATTAACTGGGCCAATGAGGAAACCAGAATTCTGTGTGTCGCCAATGGTAACGAGAGTTAGTTTAATATTCTATGATGGATCAGCAACTGTTGTATCACTGGTGCCAGAATTTTCATCACCGAGATTAACCATAGAGATTTACAGCATAGAAACAAGCCATTGTGTATGTGCCAGCTCTCTGCTAGAGCAGTAAACTGCATCTTCCTCAGCTTCAAATACACGCGCTGTGTAGAAGTGGAAGACACCAAGTTTCTTACATAGGATATGTGGCACAGAAACAAGTTGACCCAAAACCTTTCACAATTTTAAAGACCTCTACGAGGTCAGCCCTCAGCCTTCCTCGTTTCCAAGAGAAAAAAGACCCAGCCTTTTTATCCTTTCCTGATACATATATCCAAACTCAGCACATTAGCCAGAAGCCATCAAGAGAAATCAAGCTTACATTTTAAAAGCCGTTGAAGACAGGAAAGACTGGGCAGCATCCAGATTTAAATGCCGGAAAAGGATTTGGAAAACAGTGCAATGAGACTTCAGAATTGAGAAAGGACAGTAGTGTACTTGCAATTTGACAGCAACAAAAGATGTGATTCAGGGGAATACATGTGCGCACGTAGATAAAAAGATCAAAAAACAGATCGAGCAGGTAAGGGAGAATGGAGACTAGAAACGGAAGTGAGAGTATATAAGATAGTTGCATTTAGAAAGAATAGCTTCAGGTCAAATCAAAGATGTGGGAGAGGTTTGTGCTGGTGTCAAGTGACCAAAGTCCCAGAGGTGCACAACAGCAGACAACAGAAATGCCCGTGGAATGTGCGTACCAGGCAACATGAATTAAGCTACAAATTTCAAGGTGATGGATAATGTGACAGTTGAAAGGAGCTTCCACGACTTGAGAAAACAAAGATCTAAGGGTAACAGGACAAAAAGCCAAGATGGAGAGAGGGATTATACCTTTTCTTAGGTATGGATGGGCATGAGCCAATATCCAAGAAGGAATGCCAGGCTGCCTGCAAGAGAAATAAATTCAAAGGAACACACCTATAGCACCATGAGGGACATCCATGAGACCAACAAACTTGGCAGGAATAATAAAATAATCCTGGTCATAATGATGGAAAAGAACCAAGCAACAGAAGAAAGTTCTTGACCAAGATCAGGTTTGGAGGAAGACCCTTCTGGCCATTTAATCCCATCCTTTCACATTAAGATCAAATTTAGAGAAAAGTGAACTGGAAAGGTCTTTTCCTTCTACGTGAGCCAGCAAATGTACCACTGGGTTGAAGGAGGCTGGAAAGGAACATTCATTAGGTTGAGACCTAACTTTGGCAAGGCACCAGGAGTGGTTACTGGAGGGGCAGGAAGAGAGCCAACGAGACAGCTCCTCAACATAGCATTGTTTGACAACTTCTAAACAGAGGAAGCAGGAGCAAGATGGAGGAAAGAGCCTGACTGAGTTTAAAAATGCTTTAGACTAAATCCAAAAATATGTAAGATTCTGAGGTAATTGATGGTTTTAACTACATTGGAATACCAAATTTTGGCATGTACGACTACATGGCCTGTACCGAGAAGAACCTGAAAAAAATTAATCATGATTTCTAGGTCAGAAAAACTGACTTGAAGGATTCTGTGAACAAAATAAAATACCACTTTTAGTGTAGACAAGAAGAAAGCCAGTTTGGTGGATAGACGGACTTTGAAGTAAAAGGTGCAAGAGAATAGCAGAGTTAAGATACAGTGAAGATTGGAGTTCGGAAAGGAAATGCAAATGATTTTGCTTTCCAGCCCTCAGGAAGTGGCCATACCACTCTTCCTGACCAGACACTGGAATTCTTCAGTTACACAGTTCAACCCTCAAGGGAAGAACTCCAAATCAGTCGATTAGAGCCGGAGGTGGCAAGCTGTGTAAATGCACAGGGTTTACAAACCCTCCTAACCTGTTTTCAAGCAGTTTTCTGCCTTTCTCTCCCTCTTACCTCTATATCTGTCTTTTTTTCTCTGTCGCCAATGCCGTCTTCCTTGCTTTCTTTCTTCCCCCCGGAATCCATTATGCACGGTCCCTGATCTCTGGGGGGCTGAACAGAGTCAGGGAAGCAATTTAGTGTCAAATAATTCAGGTTTGGTTTCAGGCTTGAATGGGGGCTCCAACTACTTACAAAGAATGGCTTTAATGCAGCCTCCCTGCGCTTATTTCGAAATATACAATCTGATGCGGAGTTGGGAAGTGTGTGTAGAAATAACCACCTTTAACTTTGCATGCATCAGATTGACAGTCTATGAGGAAGACTACTGCAGCTGCTCCTTACGGTGTCAACTGCTGTGGACACGCAACACAATGAATCCCACTTAAGATCAACTGACAACTTAAGATTCAGTCTGACAAGACCGAATCCAAATTAAGATACAACGCTTTCCACATGCAGAAACATAACAGTTCTTCTTAAATGGGGGCAAGGTAAAAACTTTTAAATCAACTTAAAGGAAAAGATGCTAATAAGACTCTTCTATATGGCCACAAGCACTGGATCACAATTCAAAACAATCCCATTTATTAGGTGACCATCATTGGAAATAAAATCCAAAATTTCTAACTTGCAAATCAATTCTCATTTAGCAAACTTAAGTTCGACATTCCTTCAATAAATGTTGTGCTCAAGCTATGGGGTGTCAGTGCTGGGCAATGCAACAGTTCTCCACAAATGTTATCACAAAGTGTCAGCAACAAGTTGCAAGAGATATCCTCCTAACGTATTGAATAAATTAGAAACAGGCACATCTTCCTTTGTCATATTTCTCTATTCAAGCAATCAGATTTAGAAAAGCCTGTTTAGGACAAGTACGTGAAAATCAATCAAATTAGGAATATGAAACTGAAATAACCATTAAGGAAGCATGGTAAGGAGGGGGGTATCTAGTTGCCTAATAATGCTTGCACTATCACACTGGAACATGTAATCTCTATATCTTGTAGTTAATGGACCCAGCACACACTATTTGAAAAATCAACAAATCGCACTGCCCAGCCCTTTCCTGCTTTTATTTCCCTGACCTTGAACAAACCAAGTCTCTCTGCAGGAGAGCAGCTAGACATTTTCACAGCATTTAATCCCACATTGGCACCTAATCAGCTGCTTTAAAAAGGATAGGTTAGGTTAGCAGCTAAACATCAAAACCAAACCACAGCCTGTTATCCAGGAGCAAGGGAATCCCCTTGTGTTGGTCTCAGATTGGTGTCTGACCAATCTTCCACTACACCACGGAACGCTTCTATTCTGAAACCTGGGGTAAATCAGCAAAGCCCCAAACAAACACAAATATAGAGACCCAGTTACTGAGAGCTGTGAGGCCAGCAGTTTAATAAATATAGTACAAAGTTACAAAAACAAGGCTGACATCATCTCCCAAACTCTAACAACGTGCTGCAACACTGAATCTCGACTTGCCTTCGATCGTGAATTACAGAATTGCACATCCTCTCTGCTGTATTAGATAGGACTGAAGAAGCTGACTAATGTTCTGTGCTGACAGTCTATATTTATGGTTTAACAGGCTGAACTCTAGTGGTAGCCATATGCACACGTAAAAGGCCCTGTCCCCAAGAATTGGCCCTTTCAATGCACACCAAAGTTTAGGTACATTAGTTCTGAAGAAGTCAAATTGTACTCGAAACGTTAGCTCTGTTTCTCTCTCCACAGATGCTGCCAGACCTGTTGAGCTTTACCAGCACTTATTTCAGGTACACTAGGGTGTGCACATCAGATAAACAGAACCATCAGTCCTGATGGAGACCTATATCTGAAATGTTGGCACGCCTGCTGTATGGCACATTTCATTTCCAGCATTTTCTGAAACTTGTAGGGCTTACTCAGCCGGGAGTTTAAGGACTTGCGTGAAATACTGTACCTGAAACCGGATCTGGGAAGAGATGAACTGTGCTCAAGTCAGTGGATTCTGCCAGCAACCTCCCAACTAACACTTCCAAAACTTATTCTCTTCAATATCTTGCTTGGGCTCTTTGAAGGAACCTTTGATTTGCCTTTGTCCATTTCTGACATCCATAATTCATAAGACGTTGCACAGAGTTGGTACCTAATGTCAAACTGAGGCACAGGCAGGGAAACTCCCGGATTTCATCCCTGTCTGTGTAGAACTCAGATGCAAATCCTAAGCAGCATATTTCTTCGAAAAAAGCACACGTTCAATTCTGGGCCTCTTTCCTGAAATATTCCTTTTAATGTCTTAAGTTACAAATATGAGCTTATTTTAAGTCTACGCACATCTGTCACAAATCCAATACTGCTTCAAGCCCACATGACACCTTGGACAGAGAAAGGTTACTCCTTTAATGCTAGGTGTGTACAAATATTCCCATTACCATTGAATTCATGCTGCAATTCAGTATGCAGGTTCAAAAGACACCTTTTGAGCTTTATTTGGGGCTCTTATAATTTATACCCCTTAAGTGGCAGGATGTAATCACTGAAGTTCATGTAAATTGCCAATACCTATCTGTTAACTTAAACAGCATATATACAAGATAGCAACTTATTTTCAAGACTCTCACATTGACAATGTTTTCATAACTTTGTTACAAAAAATCTGTTGTTGGGATATGGCTAAGACCATTAAGTAAACTTCAAGGCCCATTCCTTATTTGCCTCAAGATGATGGTAGCCCTTCTTCTCAAACTGCTAGTCCTTGTGGCAATTATACAAAGGTAGGTAATTCACTGGAATTTAGAAGGTCATGGGGGGGATTTGATCAAAGTTTTCCAAGTATGAAGGGGAACAGAGAGGGTAGATAGAAAGAAACCATTCCCACTGGTTGGAGAGTCTAGGACGAGGGGGCAGAGCCTAAAAACGAGAGCCTGACCTTTCAGGAGTGAGATTAGGAAACGCTTCCACACACAAAGGGTGAGAGGAGTTTGGAACTCTCTTCAAACAACAGTTGAGCTAATAAATTGTAAACAAAAATCTATCAATCTCTGATATAATTCACCATGGAGTTAGGTTGCAGATCAGCCATGATCTCATTGAATGGCAAAACAGGCTTGAGGGGTTGAATGGCCTCCTCCTGCTCTAATTCCAAGATTTTGACCCAATGTTAATGAACAGATGGCAGGATGGTGTGGGACTTGGATAAATCACCAGGCCTGTATGAAATATATCCCAGGGTGCTAAGAGAAGAGGAGGAGGAAACAGTGACAGCTCTGGCCATCATGCTCCAATCCTCTGTGGCCAGAGGACTGCCAACATTGCACTGTTTAAAAAGAGAGAAAGGATAGAATTAATAGTTACAGGCCAGTCAGCCTAACCTCGATGCAGGGAATATTATTGGAAACATTACCAAGGGACAGTACAAATCATCTCTTAGAAAGGCACTGATTAAGCAAGGACAGTCAGCAGAATAGGGAGGCTGAATGAGCATGGCATGTCTGATGTACTCTTCATGGATTTTAACAAGGCTTTCGACAAGGTCCCACATAGCAGACTGATCCGAAAGGTTAAAAGCCCATGGGATCCAAGAGAGAGTGGCTTGGATCTAACACTGGCTCAGTGACAGGAGGCAAAGGTCGACAGGTGTGTCTGTGCTCGGAGGTTGTTTCCAGTGGGGTTCCGCAGAGCTCAGTACAAGGTCCCTTGCATTTGTGGTTCTATATCAGTGATTTAGACTTAAAAGTAGGAGCCATGATTAAGAAGTTTGCAGATGAAATAAAAATTGGTCGTGTGATTGGTAATGAGGAAGAAGGCTGTAGACTGAAGGAAGATATCAACTGGACTGGCCAGGTGGGCAGAAAAGTGGCAAATGAGTTTAATCCGGAGAAGTGTGAGGTAACACATTTAGGGAAGGCAATGAATACACAATAAATGACAGGATACTGAGAAGTATAGAGGAATAGAGGGCCCTGAAGCACATGGCCACAGAAGGCATACAAGATACTGTCTTTTATTCGCCAAGGCTTAGGACACAACAGCAGGCTGGATAAAACACTAGATAGACCACAGTTAGAGAACCATGCACAGTTCTGGTCACCACATTACAGGAAGGGCATGATTGCACTAGGGCAGCTACAGAGGAGATTTACAAGAATGCTGCTGGGATTGTAGAATTTTAGCCGTGAGGAAAGATTAGATAGACTGGGGTTGTTCCTTGGAACAGGAGGCTGAGGGGACATTTAATTGAGTATGTAAAAGTAAGATCCTCAGGCAGATTAGATTGGAAGGTCTTATCACTCTTAGAAGAGAGGTCAATAACTAAGGGATACAGAGTAAAAGTAATTGACAAAAGGATTATAGGGGAGTTAAGGACATTTTTTGAGACATCTTGAATTCATTGCCTGAAAGGATGGTAGATAGTACTTGGATAGGCAGTTGACGTGTTATAACCAGAAGGTTAGAAAGCAGGATTAGACTGGATAGGTCTTTTTTTAGTTGGGACAGGCATGATGGGCCAAATGGCCTCCACCTATTCTGTGAATTTCTATGACTATTCAGTGGTAGAGGTTCTGGGCTGCAGGTCCAGCTAAAATGATTCTAGTAACCTATTGCAGTACATAATGTCGCCACAAGGTACTGACAGAGAAGGAAATGGATATTTGAGTGGACTGTCTAAACCAAGACTGTCAAGTTTCTTGAGTATTACGGAAGCTGTGGGGTTGGAAACCTTAACTGTCCCTTTCCCGATCCACAGATGCCGAAGCCACTCATCGAAACTCTACCGTCTCCCCAGGGTTGGCTAACACAAAACCTTAGGCCTTGCTGGTGTGTATAGTTTTTTTTCAGAACCACAGGATGTGCCCATCTCTAACAAGTCTAGCATTTATTGCCCATCCCTAATTACTCGAGATACAACTGAGTAGCTTGCTCGGCCATTTCCGTGTCAACTACATTGCTCTGGCTCTGGAATCGTATACAGGCCGCAGGTCAGGTCAGGGTGGCAGATTTCCTTCCCTGAACAACATCAGAGAACCAGATGGGTTTTTATGACAACCTAGTAGTTTCCATGGTCACCATTACATTATTTTATATTAATGATCTAGATGAAGGAACTGAGGGCATTCTGGCTAAGTTTGCAGATGATACAAAGATAGGTGGAGGGACAGGTAGTATTCAGGCAGCGGGGAGGCTGCAGAAGGATTTGGACAGGTTAGGAGAATGGGCAAAGAAGTAGCAGATGGAATACAACATGGGGAAGTGTGAGGTCATGCACTTTGGTAGGAAGAATAGAGGCATAGACTATTTTCTAAATGGGGAGAGAATTCAGAAATCTGGAGTGCAAAGGGACTTGGGAGTCCTAGTCAAGGATTCTCTTAAGGTTAACTTGCAGGTCAAGTCAGTCGTTAGGAAGGCAAATGCAATGTTGGCATTTATTTTGAGAGGACTAGAATATAAAAGCAGGGATGTGATGCTGAGGCTTTATAAGGCTCTGGTCAGACCACATTTAGAATATTGTGAGCAATTTTGGGCCCCGTATCTCAGGAAGGATGTGCTGGCCCTGGAGAGGGTCCAGAGGATGTTCACGAAAACGATCCCAGGAATGAAAGGCTTAACATATGAGGAACATTTGAGGACTCTGGGTCTATACTCGATGGAGTTTAGAAGGATAAGGGGGGATCTGATTGAAACTTACAGAATACTGAAAGGCCTGGATAGAGTGGACGTGGGGAAGATGTTTCCATTAGTAGGAGAGACTAGGACCCGAGGGCACAGCCTCAGAGTAAAGGGAAGACCTTTTAGAACAGAGATGAGGGGAAACTTCTTTAGCCAGAGAGTGGTGAATCTATGGAATTCATTGCCACAAAAGGCTGTGGAAGCCAGGTCATTGAGTGTATTTAAGACCGAGATAGATAGGATATTGGTAAGGGGATCAAAGGTTACGGAGAGAAGGCGGGAGAATGGGGTTGAGAAACTTATCAGCCATGACTGAATGGCGGAGCAGACTCGATAGGTTGAATGGCCTAATTTCTGCTCCTATGTCTTATGGTCTTATTACAGATGCTTCATTTTTATTGCAGGTTTATTTAACTACCTAAATTTGAATTTCCCCAGCTTCCCCCTTCCTGATCTCATGTCTCTGGTTCATTAGCCCAAGCCTCTGGTTTACTCATCTGGTAACATAACCTTTAGGTTATTGTGCCCTGTAGCTTATATGAACTATTTAACTCAAGAGTTACCAGGAAGCTTCAGAACTTTCATGTTACGGTGCATTTGAAAGAGCAAAGAGCGGACCATGTAACAAAATGCCTACAAAAAGTTATTAAACTTGGTGAGAATTCTGTAGAACCTGCACAGAGTTGCAAAACGTGGTGAAGATTACGCTGTGCTCAGTGTAGGAATTCTGAAGTGCTGCCAATCTCTGGTGCTTAAGTAAACTGCAGGAAGTACTGTACTGCAGCGAATGGTTTTCCTGTGCCATGTATGTGTTTCATATAGGAAGTGTATTGATGATACCGGGCAGTTAATGGAATATGAAAATTTCACACAAGGATGACAAATATCAGTGATAAATTGCACAGAACTTGCACGTAGACAGAAAAATAGATACTACTCACACCAATTTTAGAATGAATTTCTTGGTCTATTCTCAGCTTTAATCTTCTCAGCTCACACCAATATACAATAAACTGATCTGGAGTTAGCATTAGAAAGCACTTAACCAAGCAGCCTTGGAATGGTTTAATCCCCCACCTTATGAACCAGGCCTTAACAACTTATATAAAGTGTCTTTTATATAATAATAACGTCCCAAGGTGTTGTACAGGAATGTGATCAAACAAGATTTGATTCTAAGCTGCAATAAGGAAGTATTAAAGCTGATGACCAAAACCCTGGCCTAAGAAATAAGAAGCATCATAGAGGGAAGAAAGAGAGAGAGGTGGAGAGATTTACAGAGAGGAATTCCAGGGTGCTGAAGGCACGGCTGCCAATGATGAACATCAGGGGTGAGTAAGAGGCCAGCAATGGGGGAGCTAAAAAAAACTCATCGAGTGCTCCAGAGCTGGTGATGGGTGAAGGTCCAACATTAACAAAGCACACCACTATCCAACACAAGGCAGTCTGCTTGATTAGCACCACTGGCACTGGACTTTCTCAAGCCCAGCCCACTGCTGCTGCAGGAGGCACTGCAGCAATGTGCCTGGCTTACTTCGATAGCACTTCCAGATGGCAACCTCTGACAATAGCAGAAATATTACAAAAGCACTAGCATGTCCAAGTCGTACACCTTCCTGATACAAGCGCACACAGCCCAATGTCACTATCCTTCGTTCCACTACACACACAACACAGCTCCAACATATTAACACGTAAAATAATAGCAAATTGCACATCTAAATTCACAAATATTTACAGACGATGGCTTAGCCAAGAGGTATTAGGCAATATTCGAGCTCATGGTTCAAGTATTATCACTGTCATTGACCCCTCAGATTACAACTTCAAATCACTTCCTGATCTTTACTTGATATCCTCCAATAAGGAAGAGCTCCCAAATATGTTGGCACTGATCAAATAGAGGCAGCCTCGGTCGATGGAGCACATCCACAGGAAGGAAAACAGTTGCATACTCAAGGGCCTTCCATGTGGTGAGGTAGCTGGAGCTAGGCAACCAATGGGGCATCGAGGCTCTGCTTCAAGGATGCTTGCAAGTGTGACACGCAGGTCCTAAACAACAACTATCGCACCTGGGAGTCACTGGTTGGCGAAAGAGGGAAATGGCAACACCTCCCGTGGGCTGCTGCCCTCTACCCGCGATGACCAGCGGTTATAGCAGCTTGGCTACAGGCACCATAAATGAACACGACGACGTCACTTGGCAGCTTCATGTGTGGCGCTTGGGGCAAAGCCTGCCTCTGAAGGACTGGCCTTCACAATGTCAGCAAAGGTGCTCTAAATGAAGGCACGCCACCTAAAATGGATAGTTTGCCGGATCTCAATCATCTCTCATAGATGGAAAGCAGTCAACACAATTTACTTGATGTCAAATGTCAAAATGCAATGGTGTAACCGTTAAACAGTCCTGCACGACTAGAGAAAAACAACTATCACTAGGAAGTTCTACACACCTTCAATTTACGATTCTTTACTCAGCAAGAATACTCTGGTATAAAATGCAGAGCACACAAGTGATAACAAATCAAAAGCACACCATTGGACCAGTCCAACCTGACTGCCAGCCATTCCCACTGGTCTGAACTGAGCATAGTTTGCTCCATCTGGGTATTCCACACATTCTCATGTCAAGATCAACAACCCATTTCCTGTACTGAGCATAATCATGATGGAATCCATACATTTTGAACTATATGACACCCAACATTAGTCGTTGGGAAAATGCTGAACTCAGTTATTAAGGAAGTCTTAACAATGCGCTTAGAAAATCATAGTACAATCGGATAAAGCCAACATGGTTCTACAAAAGGGAAATCACGCCTGACAAAGGTATTTGAGTTTTTTGAGGCTATCGCTGGAAGGGTAGATAAAGCTGGTAGGGTAGATAAAGAGGAACCAGCAGATGCAGCATACTTGGATTTCCAAAAGGCATCTGAAAAGATGCCATACAAAAGGTCAAAAAACAAGAGCTCATAGAGCTGGAGGTAATACAAGAACATAGATAGAGGGTTAATTAACAGACAGGAAGATAAAAGCAGGGGTAAATGGGCATTTTCAAGTTATAGAGCCATAGAGTCATACAACACAGAAACAGGCCCTTCAGCCCATCTTGTCCATGTCGGCCATCAAGCACCTATCTGTTCTAATCGCATATTCCAGCACTTGGCCTGTAGCCCTGTATGCTATGACATTTCAAGTGCTCATCTAAATATTTCTAAATGTTGTGAGGGTTCCTGCCTTTACCACCCTCTCAAGCAGTGTTCCAGATTCCAAACACCCTCTGGGTGAAAAAACATTCCGCAAATCCTCTTTAAACCTCCTGTCCCTTACCTTAAATCTATGCCCCCGGTTATTAACACCTCCGCTAAGGGGAAAAGTTTCTTCCTATCTACCCCATCTATGCCTCTCAATGTTATATACATCTATAAGGTCCCCCTTCAGCCTTCTGCACTCTAAGGAAAACAACTCTAGCCTATTTTAGAGGGGTGCAGGAACAGAGAGAGCAGAATGTATGCACAGAAATCTTTGAAAGGTAACAGGATACTTTTTGAGAAGGCTGTCACAAAAGCACATGGGATCTTCTGCTTCACTAGTTGAGACAGAGAACAAAAACAAGGAAGTTATGCTAAATCTTTATAAAACATTGGTTGACACCAGTTGCAGTACTGTGTTCAATTCTGAGCACCACACGTTAGGGAGGATGTGAGGGTTTTGGGGAGGGTGCAGAGGAGATTTATTAGAATGATACCAAGGTAGAGAAACTTGAGTGCTGTGGAGACACTGAAAAAGCTAGAATTATTCTGCTTCGGAGGTTAAGAGGTTTGATAGTATTGATAGTATTTCCAGAGGTCCCCAGCATCACAGACGCCAGTCTTCAGCCAATTCAATTCACTCCACGTGATATCAAGAAACGGCTGAAGGCACTTGATACAGCAAAAGCTATGGGCCCTGACAACATTCCGGCAATAGTACTGAAAACTTGTGCTCCAGAGCTTGGCGTGCCCCTAGCCAAGCTGTTCCAGTACAGCTACAACACTGGCATCTACCCGGCTATGTGGAAAATTGCCCAGGTATGTCCTGTGCACAAAAAGCAGGACAAATCCAAACCGTCATTTAACCCTTGGAGTCCAGATATCATTCTGGTAAATCTACACTGCGCTCCCTCCAAGGCCGATATATTCTTCCTATGGTGCAGTGCCCAGAGCTAATTCCAGTAACTCCAGGTGTGGCCTAACCAGGGCTTTGTACAGCTGAAGCCTGACTTCTACCCCCTTGTGCTCCAGTCCTCCAGATATAAAGATCAGCATTCCATGAGCCTTTTTGATTATTTTGTGTACATGTTCGTGACATTTTAATCACCTGTGTACCTGACATTGAAGTGGGGATGTTCGCTGATGATTGCACATATTCAGCACCATTCGCAACTCCTCAGATACTGAAGCAGCCCATGTCCAAATGCAGCAAGACCTGGACAATATCCAGGCTTGAGCTGACAAGTGACAAGTGACAAGTAACATTTACGTCACACAAGCGTCAGGTAATGACCATCTCCAACAAGAGAGAATCTAGCCATAGCCCCTTGACATTCAATGGCCATCAATGAACCCCCACTATCAATATCCTCGGGGTTACCATTGACCAGAAATTGAACTGGACTAGCCATATAAATACTGTGGCTACAACAGCAGGTCAGAGGCTAGGGACTGTGCAACAAGTAACTCACCTCCTGACTCCCTAGAGCCTGTCCACCACCTACATGGCACAAGCTGCTTGATTGGCACCACAAACATTTAGTCCCTCCACCACCGATGCACAGTAGCAGCAGCGTGTTACATTTACAAGATGCACTGCAGGGCACGCTGTAACTTGTGGAGTGCTGCAAGGATCAGGGCTGGGGCCTCAGCTAGTTCCAGTCTATATGAATGACTCAAATGAAAACACAGAACATAATGAATCTAAATTTACTGACGATCCAAAGTGGGAATGCAAGCTGTAAGGAGGACACAGAGACTGCAAAGAGGTGTAGGCAGGTTAAGTGAGTGGGCTCAACGTGGCCGATGGGGTATAATTTGGGGAAGTGTGAGGGGGGGATCGTTCACTTTGATCGTAAGAATAGAAAAGCAGATTTTCTTTTATTTAAAAAAGGTTTGAAACTTGTAGATGTTGATGTTCAGAGGGACCTGGGTGTACTCAGGGAACACACAAAGTTAACATACAGACAGAGCAAGCATGCGAACACGGAACAGAAGTAGGCTACTCGGTCCCTCGAGCCTGCTCCACTATTCAATAGGATCATGGCTGATCGAATTGTAACCCCAACTCCACATTCTCACCTACCCTTGGTAACCTTTCATCCCTTTGCTTATCAACAATCTACCTCTGCCTTAAAAATATTCAAAGGCTCTGTTTCCAATGCCTTTTGAGGAAGAAAGTTGCTAAGACTAACAACCCTCAGACAAAACAAACAAAATGTTGGCCTTTATTGGAAGGGGATTGGAGCAAGTGTTGCTATAATTATACAAATCTCTGGTGGAATACTGTGTGCAGTTTTGGTCTCCCTGTTTACTGAAGGGTATAATTGCACTGGAGGTGGTACAGCAAAGGTTCACTAGATTGGTCGCTGGGATGAGAAAGGTGTCCTACAATGGAGGTTGACGAAATTGGGCCTATTCCCTCCGGAGGTTAGGAAAATGAGAAGTGATGAAACATACAAGATCGTGAAGGGGGCTCGTCCAGGATATAAAGAAAGAGAGGTTGTTTCCCTGGTTTGGGGAATCTGGAACATGGGGTCACAAAGTCAGGACAAGAGGTCGATCATTTAGGGCTGAGGTGAGGAGAACTTTCTTCACTCAACTGGTTGTGAATCTTTGGAATTCCCTACCCCAGAGGATGTGCATGTCCCATCGGTGAATACATTTCATTTTGAACACCTTTGCTGATGGCTGTGAAGGTCAACCCTTCACAGGCAGGTTCTGCCATGAGCGTCACAAATGAAGCTGCCAAGGTCACTGTGGACTGTTTTTGGAGTTGGTGTCTGCTGCCAAGGTGCTGTACCAACAAGTCTTTGTAAAAATGTATGCCTGCCCAAAGGAGGTGTTTTCCATCTTTTGTAGCGCTCACTCGACATGGCAGATAGGCCTCAAGTTGATTTGGACCCTAGCTATCGCCAGGGCAACCATTAACCAGTTAGCACATGAGATACAGCGCACCTGATTTTCAAAGGATTTCAACATATTAAATTGTGCAACTACATGATCAATGAGAGTGTGCGGAGTGGGGGGGGGGCAGTGTGGTGCGGAGGGGGGCAGTGTGCGGAGGTGGGGGGGGCAGTGTGCGGATTTGGGGGGGCAGTGTGCGGAGGTGGGGGGGGCAGTGTGCGGAGGTGGGGGGGGCAGTGTGCGGAGGTGGGGGAGGCAGTGTGCGGAGGTGGGGGAGGCAGTGTGCGGAGGTGGGGGAGGCAGTGTGCGGGGGGGGGCGTAGCGGGCAGAGGTGGGGGGGCGGAACGTGCGGAGGTGGGGGGGGTGCAGCGTGCGGAGGTGGGGGGGGCAGCGTGCGGAGGTCCGGGGGATGCGGAGGTTGGGGGTGTGGGTGTGGGGGTGGGGGGAGATTGGGGAAGGGCGAGATGGGGAGGGGGGAGATGGGGTGGGGGGAGATGGGGAGGGGGGAGATGGGGAGGGGGGAGATGGGGAGGGGGGAGATGGGGAGGGGGAGATGGGGAGGGGGGAGATGGGGTGGGGGGAGATTAGAGAGCTGGGGGGACCGTTTGGGGGTGGCGGGGGTGGGGAGATTAGGGAGGGAGGGGTGTGGGGAGGGTGCGAGATCAGAGAGGTTGGGGGGTTGTGTGGGGGTGGGGATGGGGGTTGTGTGGGGGTGGGGGTTGTGGGGAGGGTGCGAGATCAGAGGTGGGGGGGTTGTGTGGGGTGGAGATGGGGGTTGTGTGGGGGTGGGGATGGGGGTTGTGTGGGGGTGGGGATGGGGGTTGTGTGGGGGTGGGGGTTGTGGGGAGGGTGCGAGATCAGAGAGGTGGGGGGATTGTGTGGGGGTGGGGATGGGGGTTGTGTGGGGGTGGGGGGTGTGGGGAGGGTGCGAGATCAGAGAGGTGGGGGGGTTGTGTGGGGGTGGGGATGGGGGTTGTGTGGGGGTGGGGATGGGGGTTGTGTGGGGGTGGGGATGGGGGTTGTGTGGGGGTGGGGATGGGGGTTGTGTGGGGGTGGGGATGGGGGTTGTGTGGGGGTGGGGGTTGTGGGGAGGGTGCGAGATCAGAGAGGTGGGGGGATTGTGTGGGGGTGGGGATGGGGGTTGTGTGGGGGTGGGGGGTGTGGGGAGGGTGCGAGATCAGAGTGGTGGGGGGGTTGTGTGGGGGTGGGGATGGGGGTTGTGTGGGGGTGGGGATGGGGGTTGTGTGGGGGTGGGGATGGGGGTTGTGTGGGGGTGGGGGGTTGGGGAGGGTGTGAGATTAGAGAGGTGGGGGGGGTGGGGGTGAGTGTGGTCCGGGCCTAGGCCTCTCTCTCTCTCTCTCGGAGACTCCCCCGATCCTCGAGCCGCTTCAATCCCTCCCTCCCTTTAAACAATCAAACTCCTTCCCTTGGCGGCCGTCTAACCGCCTCGCGGCCCCTCACTATCTCCGCCCCTCCCTCTCCCTCCCTCCTTACCGCTGTAATGCCGCCCGTCCTCCGACATTACTCCACAATGATTGTGTCGGGAGCGCGATCGGCCCAGGCGGATGGTGATATGTCCCCGCGATGAGTTAATTCCGAAGCGGATGGAAATCCTGCCCGGGGTTATTGTTATCGGGGTTTTATTTTATATTTCCGATCACGGTGAGGTAAATTCCGCTGGCGCCTCCTCCCTCGCTCTGTCTCTCTCACTCACTGACGGACAATCGGCCTCGGACGCCCGTCCTCCCGCTAGACGTAACGACGCCGCGTGCGCGAGCAGCCCCGACGTCAACGGTCACGCTCCCCGCGGCCGTGCGACCTGGACAGCAATGCGCGTGCGCGCCCCCTTGCCAACGGCCACAACGGGGATTAGGGGGCGGGGTCACGCTGTATAAAGGGGGCGGGGTCATGCGCTTTAAAAGGGGAGGGTCGCCCGCTGCATGAGAAGGGGGCGGAGTCACTCTGTATAAAAGGGGGCGGGGTCACTCTATTAAAGGGGGGGTCACTCTCTTTACTAAAGGGGGGGCGGGTCACTCTCTGTATTAAAGGGGGGGTCACTCTCTGTATTAAGGGGGGGTCACTCTCTATATTAAAGGGGGCCGGGTCACTCTCTGTGAGAAAGGTTGGGGTTGTCACTCTCTGTATTAAAGGGGGGGGGGGGTGCGGGTCACTCTCTGTATTAAAGGCGGGGCGGGTCACTTTCTGTATTAAAGGGGGCTGGGTCACTCTCTGTATTAAAGGGGGGGTCACTCTCTGTATTAAAGGCAGGGCGGGTCACTCTCTGTATTAAAGGGGAGGGGCGGGACAATCTCTGTATTAAAGGGGGGGGGCAGGTCACTCTCTGTATTAAAGGGGGCCGGGTCACCCTCTGTATGAAAGGGGAGGGGCGGGACAATCTCTGTATTAAAGGGGGGGTGGGTCACTCTCTGTATTAAACGGGGGCGGGTCACTGTATTAAAGGGGGGGTGGGTCACTCTCTGTATTAAACGGGGGCGGGTCACTGTATTAAAGGGGGGGTGGGTCACTCTCTGTATTAAAGAGGCCGGGTCACTCTCTGTATTAAATGGGGGGGTCCGCGTCACTCTCTGTATTAAAGGGGCTGGGTCACTCTCTGTATTAAATGGGGGGGGGCCGCGTCACTCTCTGTATTAAAGGGGCTGGGTCACTCTCTGTATTAAATGGGGGGTGGGTCACTCTCTGTATTAAAGGGGGTGGGTCACTCTCTGTATTAAATGGGGGGTGGGTCACTCTCTGTATTAAATGGGGGGTGGGTCACTCTCTGTATTAAAGGGGGGTGGGTCACTCTCTGTATTAAAGGGGGTGGGTCACTCTCTGTATTAAATGGGGGGGGGCCGCGTCACTCTCTGTATTAAAGGGGCTGGGTCACTCTCTGTATTAAATGGGGGGTGGGTCACTCTCTGTATTAAAGGGGGTGGGTCACTCTCTGTATTAAATGGGGGGTGGGTCACTCTCTGTATTAAAGGGGGTGGGTCACTCTCTGTATTAAAGGGGGGTGGGTCACTCTCTGTATTAAAGGGGGTGGGTCACTCTCTGTATTAAATGGGGGGTGGGTCACTCTCTGTATTAAAGGGGGTGGGTCACTCTCTGTATTAAATGGGGGGTGGGTCACTCTCTGTATTAAATGGGGGGTGGGTCACTCTCTGTATTAAAGGGGGTGGGTCACTCTCTGTATTAAATGGGGGGGGCCGCGTCACTCTCTGTATTAAAGGGGCTGGGTCACTCTCTGTATTAAATGGGGGGGGGCCGCGTCACTCTCTGTATTAAAGGGGCTGGGTCACTCTCTGTATTAAATGGGGGGGGGCCGCGTCACTCTCTGTATTAAATGGGGGGTGGGTCACTCTCTGTATTAAATGGGGGGTGGGTCACTCTCTGTATTAAATGGGGGGTGGGTCACTCTCTGTATTAAATGGGGGGTGGGTCACTCTCTGTATTAAAGGGGGTGGGTCACTCTCTGTCTGAAAGGGGAGGGGCGGGACAATCTCTTTATTAAAGGGGGCCGGGTCACTCTCTGTCTGAAAGGGGAGGGGCGGGTCACTCTCTGTCTTAAAGGGGAGGGGCGGGTCACTCTCTGTATTAAAGGGGGCCAGGTCACTCTCTGTATTAAAGGGGGTGGGTCACTATCTGTATTAAAGGGGGTGGGTCACTCTCTGTATTAAAGGGGGTGGGTCACTCTCTGTCTGAAAGGGGAGGGGCCGGGTCACTCTCTGTATTAAAGGGGGTGGGTCACTCTCTGTATTAAAGGGGCCGGGTCACTCTCTGTCTGAAAGGGGAGGGGCCGGGTCACTCTCTGTATTAAAGGGGGTGGGTCACTCTCTGTCTGAAAGGGGAGGGGCCGGGTCACTCTCTGTATTAAAGGGGATGGGTCACTCTCTGTATTAAAGGGGGCCAGGTCACTTTCTGTATTAAAGGGGGCCGGGTCACTCTCTGTATTAAAGGGGGTGGGTCACTCTCTGTATTAAAGGGGGTGGGTCACTCTCTGTATTAAATGGGGGGGCCGGGTCACTCTCTGTATTAAAGGTTGGGGTGGGACAATCTCTGTATTAAAGGGGAGGGGGCGGGTCACTTTCTGTATTAAAGGGGGTGGGTCACTCTCTGTCTGAAAGGGGAGGGGCCGGGTCACTCTCTGTATTAAAGGGGGTGGGTCACTCTCTGTCTGAAAGGGGAGGGGCCGGGTCACTCTCTGTATTAAAGGGGATGGGTCACTCTCTGTATTAAAGGGGGCCAGGTCACTTTCTGTATTAAAGGGGGCCGGGTCACTCTCTGTATTAAAGGGGGCCGGGTCACTCTCTGTATTAAAGGGGGTGGGTCACTCTCTGTCTGAAAGGGGAGGGGCCGGGTCACTCTCTGTATTAAAGGGGATGGGTCACTCTCTGTATTAAAGGGGGCCAGGTCACTTTCTGTATTAAAGGGGGCCGGGTCACTCTCTGTATTAAAGGGGGTGGGTCACTCTCTGTATTAAAGGGGGTGGGTCACTCTCTGTATTAAATGGGGGGGCCGGGTCACTCTCTGTATTAAAGGTTGGGGTGGGACAATCTCTGTATTAAAAGGGAGGGGGCGGGTCACTTTCTGTATTAAAGGGGGCCAGGTCACTCTCTGTATTAAAGGGGAGGGGCGGGTCACTCTCTGTATTAAAGGGGAGGGGTGGGTCACTCTCTATATTAAAGGGGGCCAGGTCACTCTCTGTATTAAAGGGGAGGGGCGGGTCACTCTCTGTATTAAAGGGGGCCAGGTCACTCTCTGTCTTAAAGGGGAGGGGCGGGTCACTCTCTGTATTAAAGGGGGCCAGGTCACTCTCTGTATTAAAGGGGGCTGGGTCGCTCTCTGTATTAAAGGGGAGGGGTGGGTCACTCTCTATATTAAAGGGGGGGTGCTGGGACACCCTCTGTGTGAAAGGGGCCGGGTCACTCTCTGTATTAAAGGGGGTGGGTCACTCTCTGTATTAAAGGGGGGTGGGCCACTCTCTGTATTAAAGGGGGTGGGTCACTCTCTGTATTAAAGGGGGTGGGTCACTCGCTGTCTGAATGGGGAGGGGCGGGACAATCTCATTATTAAAGGGGGCCGGGTCACTCTCTGTCTGAAAAGGGAGGGGCCGGGTCACTCTCTATATTAAAGGGGCCAGGTCACTCTCTGTGTTAAAGGGGGGGCCGGGTCACTCTCTGTATTAAAGGTTGGGGCGGGACAATCTCTGTATTAAAGGGGAGGGGGCGGGTCACTTTCTGTATTAAAGGGGGCCAGGTCACTCTCTGTATTAAAGGGGGCCAGGTCACTCTCTGTATTAAAGGGGGTGGGTCACTCTCTGTATTAAATGGGGGGGGCCGCGTCACTCTCTGTATTAAAGGGGCTGGGTCACTCTCTGTATTAAATGGGGGGTGGGTCACTCTCTGTATTAAAGGGGGTGGGTCACTCTCTGTATTAAATGGGGGGTGGGTCACTCTCTGTATTAAAGGGGGTGGGTCACTCTCTGTATTAAAGGGGGGTGGGTCACTCTCTGTATTAAAGGGGGTGGGTCA
The DNA here is from genome assembly GCF_017639515.1 of Carcharodon carcharias. NCBI lineage: Eukaryota > Metazoa > Chordata > Chondrichthyes > Lamniformes > Lamnidae > Carcharodon > Carcharodon carcharias. The sequence goes on from NW_024470758.1 coordinate 1,658,061, forward strand.
CTCTCTGTATTAAATGGGGGGTGGGTCACTCTCTGTATTAAAGGGGTGGGTCACTCTCTGTATTAAATGGGGGGTGGGTCACTCTCTGTATTAAATGGGGGGTGGGTCACTCTCTGTATTAAAGGGGGTGGGTCACTCTCTGTATTAAATGGGGGGGGCCGCGTCACTCTCTGTATTAAAGGGGCTGGGTCACTCTCTGTATTAAATGGGGGGGGGCCGCGTCACTCTCTGTATTAAAGGGGCTGGGTCACTCTCTGTATTAAATGGGGGGGGGCCGCGTCACTCTCTGTATTAAATGGGGGGTGGGTCACTCTCTATATTAAATGGGGGGTGGGTCACTCTCTGTATTAAATGGGGGGTGGGTCACTCTCTGTATTAAATGGGGGGTGGGTCACTCTCTGTATTAAAGGGGGTGGGTCACTCTCTGTCTGAAAGGGGAGGGGCGGGACAATCTCTTTATTAAAGGGGGCCGGGTCACTCTCTGTCTGAAAGGGGAGGGGCGGGTCACTCTCTGTCTTAAAGGGGAGGGGCGGGTCACTCTCTGTATTAACGGGGGCCAGGTCACTCTCTGTATTAAAGGGGGTGGGTCACTATCTGTATTAAAGGGGGTGGGTCACTCTCTGTATTAAAGGGGGTGGGTCACTCTCTGTCTGAAAGGGGAGGGGCCGGGTCACTCTCTGTATTAAAGGGGGTGGGTCACTCTCTGTATTAAAGGGGCCGGGTCACTCTCTGTCTGAAAGGGGAGGGGCCGGGTCACTCTCTGTATTAAAGGGGGTGGGTCACTCTCTGTCTGAAAGGGGAGGGGCCGGGTCACTCTCTGTATTAAAGGGGATGGGTCACTCTCTGTATTAAAGGGGGCCAGGTCACTTTCTGTATTAAAGGGGGCCGGGTCACTCTCTGTATTAAAGGGGGTGGGTCACTCTCTGTATTAAAGGGGGTGGGTCACTCTCTGTATTAAATGGGGGGGCCGGGTCACTCTCTGTATTAAAGGTTGGGGTGGGACAATCTCTGTATTAAAGGGGAGGGGGCGGGTCACTTTCTGTATTAAAGGGGGTGGGTCACTCTCTGTCTGAAAGGGGAGGGGCCGGGTCACTCTCTGTATTAAAGGGGGTGGGTCACTCTCTGTCTGAAAGGGGAGGGGCCGGGTCACTCTCTGTATTAAAGGGGATGGGTCACTCTCTGTATTAAAGGGGGCCAGGTCACTTTCTGTATTAAAGGGGGCCGGGTCACTCTCTGTATTAAAGGGGGCCGGGTCACTCTCTGTATTAAAGGGGGTGGGTCACTCTCTGTCTGAAAGGGGAGGGGCCGGGTCACTCTCTGTATTAAAGGGGATGGGTCACTCTCTGTATTAAAGGGGGCCAGGTCACTTTCTGTATTAAAGGGGGCCGGGTCACTCTCTGTATTAAAGGGGGTGGGTCACTCTCTGTATTAAAGGGGGTGGGTCACTCTCTGTATTAAATGGGGGGGCCGGGTCACTCTCTGTATTAAAGGTTGGGGTGGGACAATCTCTGTATTAAAAGGGAGGGGGCGGGTCACTTTCTGTATTAAAGGGGGCCAGGTCACTCTCTGTATTAAAGGGGAGGGGCGGGTCACTCTCTGTATTAAAGGGGAGGGGTGGGTCACTCTCTATATTAAAGGGGGCCAGGTCACTCTCTGTATTAAAGGGGAGGGGCGGGTCACTCTCTGTATTAAAGGGGGCCAGGTCACTCTCTGTCTTAAAGGGGAGGGGCGGGTCACTCTCTGTATTAAAGGGGGCCAGGTCACTCTCTGTATTAAAGGGGGCTGGGTCGCTCTCTGTATTAAAGGGGAGGGGTGGGTCACTCTCTATATTAAAGGGGGGGGTGCTGGGACACCCTCTGTGTGAAAGGGGCCGGGTCACTCTCTGTATTAAAGGGGGTGGGTCACTCTCTGTATTAAAGGGGGGTGGGCCACTCTCTGTATTAAAGGGGGTGGGTCACTCTCTGTATTAAAGGGGGTGGGTCACTCGCTGTCTGAAAGGGGAGGGGCGGGACAATCTCATTATTAAAGGGGGCCGGGTCACTCTCTGTCTGAAAAGGGAGGGGCCGGGTCACTCTCTATATTAAAGGGGCCAGGTCACTCTCTGTGTTAAAGGGGGGGCCGGGTCACTCTCTGTATTAAAGGTTGGGGCGGGACAATCTCTGTATTAAAGGGGAGGGGGCGGGTCACTTTCTGTATTAAAGGGGGCCAGGTCACTCTCTGTATTAAAGGGGGCCAGGTCACTCTCTGTATTAAAGGGGAGGGGTGGGTCACTCTCTGAATTAAAGGGGACGGGCCACTCTCTGTATTAAAGGGGACGGGTCACTCCCTGTATTAAAGGGGAGGGGGCGGGTCACTTTCTGTATTAAAGGGGGCCAGGTCACTCTCTGTATTAAAGGGGGCCAGGTCACTCTCTGTATTAAAGGGGAGGGGTGGGTCACTCTCTGAATTAAAGGGGACGGGCCACTCTCTGTATTAAAGGGGACGGGTCACTCCCTGTATTAAAGGGGGCCAGGTCACTCTCTGTATTAAAGGGGAGGGGCGGGTCACTCTCTGTATTAAAGGGGGGAGGCCGGGTCACTCTCTGTATTAAAGGGGACGGGTCACTCTCTGTATTAAAGGGGGGTGGGTCACTCTCTGTCTGAAAGGGAAGGGGCGGGACAATCTCTTTATTAAAGGGGGCCGGGTCACTCTCTGTATTAAAGGGGGGAGGCCGGGTCACTCTCTGTATTAAAGGGGACGGGTCACTCTCTGTATTAAAGGTTGGGGCAGGACAATCTGTATTAAAGGGGAGGGGCGGGTCACTCTCTGTATTAAAGGGGGCCAGGTCACTCTCTGTATTAAAGGGGGCCAGGTCAATCTCGGTATAAAAGGGGCGGGACAATCTCGGTATAAAAGGGGCAGGACAATCTCAGTATAAAAGGGGTGGGACAATCTTGGTATAAAAGGGGCAGGACAATCTCAGTATAAAAGGGGTGGGACAATCGTGGTATAAAAGGGGCGGGACAATCTCAGTATAAAAGGGGTGGGGCAATCTCAGTGTAAAAGGTTGGGACAATCTCAGTACAAAAGTGGCAGGACAATCTCTGTGTAAAAGGAGGTGGGTTTATTCTATGTATAAAAGTGGGCCAGATCACTGTCTGTATTAAAGGGTGTGGGACAATCTCTGTATTAAAGGGGACGGGTCACTCTCTGTATTAAAGGTTGGGGCGGGACAATCTCTGTATTAAAGGGGAGGGGGCGGGTCACTTTCTGTATTAAAGGGGGCCAAGTCACTCTCTGTATTAAAGGGGAGGGGCGGGTCACTCTCTGTATTAAAGGGTGTGGGACAATCTCTGTATTAAAGGGGGTGGGACAAGCTCGGTATAAAAGGTGGGGGGCAGGACAATCACTGTATTAAAGGGGGCAGGACAATCTCTGCATAAAAGAGAGGAGGATCACTCATGTTGTTTGTGATGTATAGTAACAATTTAGAATTAAATGTGTGAGCATGATTAAGTGATTTGCAGATGATAAGAAAAATTGATGGTGTGGTTGGTAATGAGATGCAATTATGACACAAAACTGGGCAGAAATGTGAGTTGTGAGGAGGATGCGAGGAGGCTTCAAGGGGACTTGGACAGACTAAGTGAATGGGCTAGAGCATGGCGGATGGAATATAGCATGAATAAGTGTGGAGTTATCCACTTTGGTAGCCAAAACAGAAAGGCAGGATATTTCTTAAATGGTGAGAGGTTGGGAAGTGTTGATGTCCAGAGGGACCTGGGTGTCCTTGTTCATGAGCCACTAGAAGTCTGCACGCAGGTACAGCAGCAATTAGGAAGGCAAATGGTACATGGGCCTTCATCGCCAGGGGATTTGAGTACAAGAGTAAAGAGGTCTTGCTGCAATTGTATAGAGCTTTGGTGAGACCACACCTGGAGTATTATGTACAATTTTGGTCTCCTTATCTAAGGAAGGTTGTTCTTGCCATAGAGGGAGTACAGCGGAAGTTCACCAGGGTAATCCCTGGGATGGTGGGACTGTCCTATGAGAAGAGATTGAGGAGACTGGGTCTGTATTCTATAGAGTTTCAACAAATGAGAGGTGATCACGTTGAAACTTACAGAATTCTTACAGGGCAGATGTGGATAGGATGTTTCCCTCTGGCTGGGGAGCCTAGAACCAGGGGACACAGTCTCAGAATAAGGGGCCAGGTCTTTTAAGACCGGATGAGGAGGCATTTTTTCACTCAGAGGGTGGTGAAGCTTTGGAATTCTCTACCCCAGAGGCCTGTGGAGGCTCAGTCATTGAGTATGTTCAAGACAGAGAGCGATAGATTTCTGGAGACTAATATCTTCAAGGGATATGGAGATAGTGCAGGAAAGTGGCGTTGAGGTAGATGATCAGTCATGATCTAATTGAATGGTGGAGCAGGCTTGATGGGCTGAATGGCCTACTGCTGACCCTATGTTCCTTTGAGGAAGATGGTTGTAGACTGCAGGTGGGCAGAAAAGTGATGAAAGGAATTTAATCCAGAGATGTGTGGGGGCTACTATGCAAGGGAATGTACAATAGAGATACTTGAGAAGTGTCGAGGAATAGAAGGACATTTATTAGCTGAGAATAGGATATAAGGCCAGGGAGGTTTTCAGAACTGTATGAAATGCTAGTTGGCAGTGTGTTATAGTTCACTTTGGGAGCTGTTGTTGCTGGGCAACCTGCACTTTTCTATGCATGTTGTAGTCTGGAGCTACAGATGGTGATGTTAGAGGCTCCATCACATGGCCAAACTGGAATCTTTCCTAGTCTTACTGTCTGCTATTGGCATATGGTGGAAGGATTTTATAGGTCAACAATTGACCTGTTTGGTTATGATATGAACACACCATCCACAGCCATCAAGTCCTGGAGCGGGACTTGAACCTGGAGTTTCTGGCTTAGAGGCAGTGATGCTACCCTCCTTACCACTAGACTCCAACTGCTAACCAGACCACAGCTGTACAGTGTACTGCGTTACAGGAAGGATATGATCACACTTGATGGGTGCAAAGGAGATTGACATCAATGTCTCCAGGAATGTGCCATTCCAGTCATCTCATTACAGGAAGGATGTGACTGCATTCGAGAGGGTCCAGAGGAGATTTAATGAGGATGTTGCCAAGACTGGGAGATTGCAGCGATGAGCAGAGGTTGGATAGGCTGGGGTTGTTCTCCTTGGAACAGAGGAGGCTGAGGGGAGATTTGATTGAGCTATACAAAATTGTGAGGGGCCTGGATAGAGTGGATGGGAAGGGTCTATTTACCTCATCAGAGAGGTCAGTGACTAGGGGGGCGTAGATTTAAAGTGATTGGTGGAAAGGGGAGATGAGGAGAAAACAATTCACCCAGAGGGTTGTGGGGGTCTGGAACTCGCTGCCTGAAAGGGTAGCAGAGGCAGAGACCCTCAACTACATTTAGAAGGTGCCCGGATCTGCACCTCAAGGCTACAGACCGATCGCCGGAGAGTAGGGTTGGGCTGGGTGGCTCGCTTATCGGCCGGCACCGACACGATGGGCCGAGTGGCCTCACCCTGTGCCATAAACGTTCTGTGATTCTCGGAGTCCGGTGAGGGTGGGGAGGAGGGAGGAGGAGGGGGTGGGGAGGAGGGGGAGGGTGGGGTGGGGTGGTGGGGGGTGGAGGAGGGGGAGGGTGGGGTGGGGTGGGGGTGGGGGTGGGGAGGGTGTGGGGGAGGGGGGAAGAAGGGAGGGTGGGGGAGGAGGGTGAGGAGGGTGCGGGGAGGTGGAAGGAGGGGGGAGAGGTGGGGAGAGGGGAGAGGTGGGGAGGAGGGGGAGGAGAGGGGAGGGGAGGGGAGGAGGGTGGGGGGAGGGGGAGGCGCGGAGGGTAGGGGGGACGGGGGGGAGAGGGGAGGGTGAGGAGATGGGGAGGAGGGTGGGGGAGGTGGGGAGAGGCGGGTGAGGAGGGTGGGTAGGGGAGGGTGAGGAGGAGGGGGGAGGTGGGGAGGGTTGAGGAGAAGGGAGGAGGGGGAGGGAGGGGGAGGGGTGAGGAGGAAGGTAGGGAGGGTGGGGAGAGTGAGGAGGGTGAGGAGATGGGGAGGAGGGTGGGGGAGGTGGGGAGAGGCGGGTGAGGAGGGTGGGTAGGGGAGGGTGAGGAGGAGGGGGGAGGTGTGGAGGGGGAGAAGGAAGGAGGGTGGGGAGGGGGGAGGTAGGAGGTGGGGAGGGGGAGAAGGGAAGGGAGGGAAGGGAGGAGGAGGTTTGGGTACCAATGTGACCCGGGATGGATGTTGAATGTTGCAGCTGCTCCGAGGTGAGTCCCAAGGACAGAGACAGCCGCAGCTCCCAGAGGGAATCTCAACCCCCCAACACCTCCACCCCCCAACCGCTCTGGAGGTGGAGGAGGAGGAGGAGGAAGTGGGGGGGGGTGGGGGCAGTTGAATTGCCCCGCACCTGAGGCTGTGCTGCCGAGCCCGGAGCCCGGAGCCCGGAGCCCGGAGCCCATGCAATGACTCTCCCGGCCATAGTGACAGACGCTACGGTGCGGTCCTTCGCCCTGATGTTGGTGGTGCTCAGCGCCTTCTTCCTCTACTTCTGTGCCATCTTCTGGGCTTTCCACACCCCGCGGCTCACCGAGCAGGAGCCCGGCGACCAGGAGCCGGCCAGGGCCAGGGGCCGGGGCGGTCCTCGCTCGTCCAGAGCCCCCGCTGCCCCTGGGGCCGGAGAGCCGAAGAGGGACGACCGCCGCGGCTGGAGGTCCGAGATGCCCCGGACCCTTCCTGTCTGAGCGCGAAGAGACTTGAAAAGAGACGTAAAACTAAGGGGGAGGAGGAGGGGAGTAAACCCTAAACCCACCCCCACCCTCCCCCCAACACACCCACCCCCCCCCCCACTCTTTGTGTGTGTGTGTCGACCGACAGCCAGTGGACCCCACCGTCAGGATCCCGTCCCACCAGCGACGGCAGCGATCACAGTTCATGGACTGCAACGCCCCTCACCCGCCTTGCAACGCTCACCGCATCCCTCCCTTGTCCAGCATCATACCATCGCGGCGGTGTGTGTGTGAGTATACAGCATGGTGTGTAGGTGTGGGTGCGTCTGTGTGGGTGTGTGTGTGTGTGTGTGTGGGTGTGTTTGTGTAGGTGTGGGTGTGTCTGTGTGTGTGTGTGGGTGGGTGTGTTTGTGTAGGTGTGGGTGCGTCTGTGTGTGTGTGTGTGTGTGTGGGTGTGTTTGTGTAGGTGTGGGTGTGTCTGTGTGGGTGTGTTTGTGTAGGTGTGGGTGTGTCTGTGTGTGTGTATGGGTGGGTGTGTTTGTGTAGGTGTGGGTGTGTCTGTGTGGGTGTGTTTGTGTAGGTGTGGGTGTGTCTGTGTGTGTGTGTGTGTGTGTGTGGGTGTGTTTGTGTAGGTGTGGGTGTGTCTGTGTGGGTGTGTTTGTGTAGGTGTGGGTGCGTCTGTGTGTGTGTGTGTGTGTGTGGGTGTGTTTGTGTAGGTGTGGGTGTGTCTGTGTGGGTGTGTTTGTGTAGGTGTGGGTGTGTCTGTGTGTGTGTGTGGGTGGGTGTGTTTGTGTCTGTGTGGGTGTGTCTGTGTGGGTGTGTTTGTGTAGGTGTGGGTGTGTGTGTGTGTGTGTGTGTGTGTGGGTGTGTTTGTGTAGGTGTGGGTGTGTCTGTGTGGGTGTGTTTGTGTAGGTGTGGGTGTGTCTGTGTGTGTGTGTGGGTGGGTGTGTTTGTGTAGGTGTGGGTGTGTCTGTGTGGGTGTGTTTGTGTAGGTGTGGGTGTGTCTGTGTGTGTGTGTGGGTGGGTGTGTTTGCGTAGGTGTGGGTGTGTCTGTGTGGGTGTGTTTGTGTAGGTGTGGGTGTGTCTGTGTGTGTGTGTGTGTGTGTGTGTGGGTGTGTTTGTGTAGGTGTGGGTGTGTCTGTGTGGGTGTGTTTGTGTAGGTGTGGGTGTGTCTGTGTGGGTGTGTTTGTGTAGGTGTGGGTGGGTGTGTTTGTGCAGGTGTGGGTGTGTCTGTGTGGGTGTGTTTGTGTAGGTGTGGGTGGGTGTGTTTGTGTAGGTGTGGGTGTGTCTGTGTGGGTGGGTGTGACTGTGTGTGTGTTTGTGTAGGTTTGCGTGGGTGGGTGTGTGTTTGCAGGTGTGCATTTGTGGGTGTCTGTATGGATCTGTGTGGGTGGGTGTGTGTGTACTTATGGGTGAGGGGGGTGTGTGTTTGTGGGTAGGTGTGTGTGTTTTTGGGTAGGCATGTGTGTGTTGGGAGGGAGTATTGTGTGTGGGTGTGTGTGTATTTATGGGTGGGGGGTGCGTTTGTGGGTAGGTGTGTGTGTGCGTGGCGGGGGCGAGTATTGTGTGTGGGTGTGTGTGAGTTTGTGGGTCGGTGTGTGTGTTTGTGAGTGGGTGCGTGTGTGTGTCAGTTTGTGGGTAGGTGGTGTTGGGGGGTGTTGTGTGTGTGTTTGTGGGTGGGTGGGTGTGTGTGTTTGTGGCTGGGTGGGAGTGTGTGTGTGTGGGGTGTTATGTATGGGTGTGTGAGAGTTTGTGGGTAGGTGTGTTGGGGGGTGTTGTGTGTGTGTGTGGGTGGGTGGGTGTGTGTGTTTGTGGGTGGGTGGGAGTGTGTGGTTACTGAGACAACTCATGGTGATGGAGAGAGTTGAAGAGGCATTACACTCAGAAATCGGAGAGTCTGGGGTGGGGGTCCCCAGCTGGAAGCTGGGGAATTAATCTGGGTTGTCCTGAGATTTATGTCAGCCCTGGCCACACTCTCATCTCCGAGTCCCCAGGTTTGAGTCCCCCTCCAGGGCTTGAGTACAAAAACCGAAGCTGACTTGACACTCCAGTGCCAGTAGTGAGGGGGTGCCGCACTGTCAGTGGCACTGTCTTTCAGGTGTGTTGTTAAAAACGAGGCCCCACCTGCCAGCTCGAGTGGGTGTAAAAGATCCCACGGCCTCTATTTCGAAGAGAGCAGGGGGAGTTCTCCCCGGTGTCCCGGTCAATATTTATCCCTCAATCGACATCAGCAGAAAGAAAACGCAGATTTATCTGTGGGATCTTGCTGTGCACAAATTAGCACCCATGTTTCTTACATTGCAACAGTGACTGCTCCTCCTCCTTGTGCCCTAAGTGGGCCCTGGCAACCATGGACTTCCATTGGATTGGTCCATGATTATGCTCTCCCACTCTTACCGCCTGCCGTCAAGCGTATTGGGTGGAGTTACAGGCTCATAACCAACCTGTTTGGCTACATTATAAATTCACCTTCCGTGGCCATCAAGTCCTGAAATGGGACTCGAGCCCAGAGGTAGGGATGTTACACAACATGTCACCACATAACAGTGACCACACTTTTTTTTTTACAAAAACCTTCATTGGCTGTAAAGCACTTCGAGATGTCCAGAGGTCAGGAAAAGCGCTACATAAATGCGAGCCATTCTTTTCTTTTAAGATGCCCAGTGAGGCCGTACAAGGGCAGGTTGGGGCTTGGCTGCTATGTCTCACGGGTCTCTGGACACAAGCTCGGTAAGAGGGGACGATGGGACACCAACCAGCGCCAACAATGCAATGGCATCATTATTTCTGTCAGTGTGTATCCTCTCTCTCTCTCCCTTTCTCAATCTAGTGATCCACTCAGACTGTAATGTTGTCCCTGTATGTGTGTGTGTGTGTGTGTGTGTGTGTGTATGTGTGTGTGTGTATGTGTGTGTGTGTGTATGTATGTGTTAAATCAGTTCTCTCATACTGCATGGTTGAATCAAATCTCTAAACCTGTTTCCCCGTTACAACACATAACCTTCGTTTATACACTTAACAGTTCTGGGCACCTCATTGTCAAGTGTATAACTTAAGGTTAAGTGTTTACAAGTGAGGGGAGGGGGACCCTCATTGGATCATGACTTGTGCTGATCGAAAGAGACACTTTTTGACAATGCTGGTGGGTTTTGGAGTTCGGAGCGATCCATTTGTAGTGTCACACTTTGCGAATAAATCTAAAACTGAGTAAAGATTGACTTCTGGCCTCCTCCCTCACCAACTGGCTGTGTGACACTCATCAGATCCAGGCTCTGGTGGGAGGGTGGGCAGGCAAGATTGAAGGACATGGGGGGGTGCGGGGGGGGGGGTGGTTCAGGGATATGGTAGGATTGTAGGTTGCTGAGATTTTTGAGGGGTAAGGTGAGGGTGATGGCTAGCTGGGGATTGAGACATGCGCTGCACAGATGAGCGGGTCGTGTTGAAGGATAGGGCGAGTTGCTGGGCGAGGGAAACTGTGAGTTAGTTTAGAGTTGGGAAATAATGGGATCACTTCGGTTAACCATCAAAAATCTTTCCTATGCTTCGAAATATGGAGGTACACAGAGCTGTAGGTACAATTTAGAGGGAGACGTGTAATGGTGACGTCACTGGACTAGTAACCCAGAGGCCCAGGCTAATGCTCTGGGGACACAAGTTCAAACCCCAACACGGCAGCTGGTGGAATTAAAATGCGATTAATAAATCTGGAATTATAAAGCTAGTCCCAGTAATGGTGGCCATGGGAACCATCATTGATTGTTGTCAAAAAAACCCCATCTGGTTCACTAATGTCCCTTTAGGGAAGGAAATCTGCCATCTCTACCCGGTCTGGGCCTACACGTGACTCCAGACCCACACAGCTATGTGGTTGACTCTTAACTGCCCCCCTGAAATGGCCAAACGAGCCACTCAGCTCAAGGGCAATTAGGGACGGGCAACAAATGCTGGGCCTTGCCAGCGACGCCCACATCCCATAAGAAAGAGTACATTTTAAAAATCAAAAACAGAAATACCTGGAAAAACTCAGCAGGTCTGGCAGCATCGGTGGAGAAGAAAAGAGTTGATGTTTCGAGTCCTCATGACCCTTCCACAGAACGTTCCGTTGAAGGGTCATGAGGACTCGAAACGTTAACATTGCTCTTCTCCGCCGATGCTGCCGGACCTGCTGAGTTTTTCCAGGTAATCCTGTTTTTGTTTTGGATTTCCAGCATCCGCAGTTTTTTGTTTTTACCTTTACATTTTAAAAATCATTGGGAGTAGTCCGCTGGACATTGATTCAGTGACTGATTCCTCACTTCCCCCATATTCTTCTACCAAATTCAGTTCAGGCTGTCCCATTTGGGCAATCTCCTGGGTAGGAGGCCCCAGCCCTTCAGTTTGCTCGTAATTAATTGGTCCCTATCAGGTTTCGAGGAAGCTGACTGACACGTGCCGATTCGTGGTCTGATTAATGACTCGCCTTTGATCTCTCTCGACAACACTGCCTGGCTTCGATAACCCATCCGGACCGTTACTTCACATGAGCTACTTCACAGAAGGCATCTCACAGTTCAGCAGTCGAATAAAAGCATGGGATACTGCGCGTGCTGGAGATCGGAAATGAAATCAGAAAGTGCTGGCGAAGAAACACAGCAGGTCTGGCAGTGTCTTTGGAGAGAGAGAAAGAGAGTCAACGTTCCTGGTCCAATATGAATCTTCCTCACTTTCTGTTTTTACTTTTGTCACAGTTCAGCATGATTGACAATAATAAGTTGTTACCCATCAGCCCCTCTCCTGATATCCCAAAGCATGCTGGGTAGTTTTAGAAAGCTTCAGCATCTTATCTTGCATCATGGTTGTGGCGGGGGGGCGGGGAGGGGGCCTGCACCGGTCCTTCTTCCCACAGCTTCCATATCCGACACTTGGTGGTTGAGGGATACGGTGAGTTGGTGAGTGAGGGACATGGTGAGTCGGTAAGTGAGGGATTTGGTGAGCGAGGGATATGGTGAATGAGGGGTATGGTGAGTCGGCGAGCAAGGGATGTAGTGAGTCAGCAAGTGAGGGACACGGTGAGTCGGTAAGTGAGGAATTTGGTGAGTGAGGGGACATGGTGAGTCGGTAAATAAGGGAATTGGTGAGTTGCTAATTAAGGGATTTTGTGAGTTGGTAAGTGAGGGCTAAGGTGAGTGTAAGTGAGGGATTTGGTGAGTGAGGGACGTAGTGAATCAGTAAGTGAGGGATTTGGTGAGTCGGTAAGAGAGGGATATTGTGAGTCGGTAAGTGAAGGATGTGGTGAGAGAGGGACATGGTGAGTTGGTAAGTGAGGGAATGGTGAGGGAGGGATATTGTGAGTCGGTAAGTGAAAGATGTGGTGAGTGAGGGATATGGTGAGTCGGTAAGTGAGGGATTTGGTGAGTGAGGGATGTAGTGAATCAGTAAGTGGGGGATTTGATGAGTCGGTAAGAGAGGGTTATGGTGAGTCAGTAAGTGCGGGACATGGTGAGTTGGTAAGTGAGATATTTGGTGAATCAGTAAGTGAGGGATATGGTGAGTAGGTAAATGAGCAATATGGTGATTTGGTAAGTGAGGGATATGGTGAGTGAGAGATATGGTGAATCGGACAGTGAAGAATTTGCTGACTCAGTAAGTGAGGGATTAGGTGAGTCAGTAAGTGAGGAATTTGGTGAATTGGTTAATGAGGGATATGATGAGTCAGTGAGTGAGGTGTTTGGTGCCTCAGTATGTGAGGGATTTGGTGAGTCGGTGAGTGAGGGATTTGGTGAGTGAGGGATATGGTGAGTTGGTGAGTGAGATATGATGAGTTAAGTGAGGTATTTGGTGAATTGGTAACTGAGGGATTTGGTGAATCATTAAGTGAGGGATATGGTGAGTTCATAAGCGAGGGATATGGTAAGTGAGGGATTTGGTGAGTCGGTAAGTGAGAAATATTGTGAGTGAAGGACACGGGGAATTGGTAAGTGAGGGATTTGGTGAATGAGGGACATGGTGAGTTGGTAAGTGAGGGAAATGGTGAGTCCGTTAGTGAGGGATTTGGTGAATCGGTAAGTTAGGGATTTGGTGAGTCAGGGATATGGTGGGTTGGTGTTCCATGGATGTGGGGAGTTGCTTGGTGAAGGGGTTATCTATCAGCATGGTTTTCTGAGCTTTTACCAATTAACAATAGCTCTGGGGCCTGGGCTGTTTACATCCAAATGGTAGATGCTCAGCTCAGGCATCTGGGGGAGCCAGGGAGGATCCTGCAGAATATTTCAGTGGTCCTGGACGAGGGCCGAGGAAGAACTGTCAACCAGCTTTGCTGCCCTCCACCCGCCTCGGCGATGGATGACAATGGCCTCCATGGTCAAGCAGCCCATTGACGTTCAACGCCCAGGCTAAGATATTGGACGAGAGCTCAGGCACTCACCGAGTTTCGAAGGAGGAGCACGAAGGGTGGAAGGACGTGAAAACGAATAGGCTTTAAGGTGAATTGAACACCAACCAGCTCATTCAGAAGGCGATGCAGAAAGAGGATGGTCCAAGAGTAATGGTCTCCTCAATAATCCTGACAGCTAGTCAACAAAAAGATATCGGGATCTTGGGACAAGCTAATTAAGTTGCGAAGAGAATTACTCTGGCCCAGGGGCTCAGTCTACAGCTCCAACCCCCGTAATTGGGTGGGTACATGTGGGGCTGAGGTCTTTAAATATGTTCCAATGTGGGGTCCAAATCAGGGGTCACCTTGGGGTCAAACCACCCCCACCCTGGGTCCCAGCAACTAAATAAACAGTCCCATATGGGGGTCCTGAGTGATAAACACAGGATTGATCAGGGTTGACCCCCCCTCCCTGGTTGATGCTGATGTGAGCCAATCTTGGGTGGACACGGGGTGAGGGGGCCTGCAGCGGGGCATGGCTTCAATCATCCTTAAAGACCTGGGGAAGGGTAGCAAGGGGCATTGGTGGGTGGTAAAGCTCCTGACCAGTGGCTCAATCCATCCCCCTCCCCACAACCCAGGCTAGAACCTGTACGAGGGCAGGAATGGAATCAGCTGTGATGCCCCCCATGTACGAACAGCCCACCAGCAGGCTGTGTGGACAAAGAGCAGCCGGCTTTTGGATGAGACGTTCAACCGAGGCCCCGTCTGCCCTCTCGGGTGAACGTAAAAGATCCCAAGGCCGCTATTGGACAAAGGGCGGAGGCCGGGTGGGGGCAGGGGTGGGTGCAGGAGTGTTGGGTGGAGTTATCCTAGGTGTCCTGGGGCCCAATATTTATCCCTCGACCAACATCATAAAAAAAAAACCATGATTGTCCGGTCACTACCACATTGCCGTTTGTGGGATCTTGCTGTGCGGAAGATAGGCAGCCACATTTCTTGCAGCAATGTGCTAAGGCTAACTGGATGCATATATTTGCGCACAGATATGCTCACACACACACACACACACACAGTCAGTACAGACAGGCAAACTGGTAGCATTAACAAGGGTGCCAACCCTGACGGAGTTTCACTGGGATGGGCATCAATTGAAAGGAGATTGGGTGGGGGGGGGGGGGGGAATTTGATCGAGGTGGACACGATTATGACAGGTTTGGATAAGGTAGACAAAGAGAAGCTGTTTCCATTAGCTCTTGGTGCAAGAGCGAAATGGCAGGGTGGAACAGATTTAAGGTTTTGTGGAGAATGTGAGGAGGAACCTTTTTTTTCGCAGTGAGTAGTGATGACCTGGAACTCGCTGCCCACGAGGGGGTTGGGGGGGTGGGGGTGGAAGCGGAGACGATGGATGATTTCAAAAGGATGTTGAATGGGCGCGCGAGGGAAATAAACTTGCAGGGATATGGGGATAGAGCTGGGGGAATGGTACTGAGTGGATTGGTGTACGGAGAGCCGGTATGGACTCGATGGGCTGAGTGGCCTCCTTCTGTGCTATATTGACTCCAAGAACTTGTAACCATATCGATAAACATCACAGGAGCATCATCAAACAAAATTTGACCCACCACCCCCCCCCCCCACCATAAGCCACAGAAAGAGATATCAGGGACAGGTAACTTGAAAGCTTGGTCAAAGAGGTCGTTTTTAAGGAGTGTCTTAAAGGAGGAGAGAGAGGCGGAGAGGTTTAGTGGGGGGATTGCTAGAGAGAGGCAGAGGGGTTTAGGGGTGGAATTCCAGAGCTTAGGGCATCCCCCAGGCAACTGAAGGCACGGCCGCCAATGGTGGAGCGAAGGGAATCGGGGGGACTCGAAGGGAATCGGGGCAAATCATCAAGAGGCCGGAATCAGAGGGACGCAGAGACCTCGGAGGGTTGTGGGTCTGGAGGAGGTTATAGAGATAGGGAGGGGGGGGTGTTGAGACCATGGATGGATCTGAAGAGAGGGGTTAGAATTTTAAAATGGAGGCGTTGCTGGACTGGAAGCTAGTGTAGGTGAGAGAGCACAGGGGGCGATGGGCAAGCGGGACTTGGCGCGAGTTAGGACCTGGGCAGCAGAGCTTTGGATGGGCTGAAGTTTACAGGGGGGTAGAATGTGGGAGGCCACAGCAAGGGGAGCATTGGAACTGTCAAGTCTGGAATAAGCAAAGGCCTTTGCTTGGATGGGGGCAGATGAGCTGGGGTAGAGCCAGAGATAGGACTATCTGCGCAATTTTGAAGTGGAGGCAGTCGGACTCCCAGGACTTGGCTGATCTCTGGAAGTGCACCTTCTTATAGGAAAATCTTCTTGTCCACAAGGTTTGTTTCCCTGGATATAACCTGCTGACTATGAATTTTTATGAGCCTATTACTGGTGGCTATTTTTAGTTTCTAAGTAACGCTCTCAGAGAGGACAGTGGGTAATCTCAGCTGAAGTAAACCATGGGCTGATCTGCAGGAGGCAAGGCGATTGCACGTCTATGAGTTTAGCTCTGTTTAAATCGTCCCGCCGTGGGTTTAACAGTCTGACTGGGGCTAGGCCGCAGAATAGAAACAAAGGCCGGGAAACTGAGAGACGATGGGTGGCCCCACGCGCAATATGGGACCGTCAGGTCAGCAAGCGGTGAAAACCGGACGACTCTTCTCCAGCGCATATACCAACGTCCTGGTCAAACAGGAACACAGGCGGTCCCGAGTTACGCTGTCAGGCTGCGGCCCGGTGTCTCTCTTTTCTCTCCCTCTCGCGCCTCCGAGCCAGAAATTGCTGGGCTTCGAGCCCCCTCGCTTCCCAGGCTGACACCTCCCCCCGCCCCCCGCCCCCCCACCGCCAGTGCCGGTGCCAAGGGCATCCTGCACTCTCTTTTTTGTTGAGCTGAAACCCCGCCTGCCCTCTCAGGTGGACCTAAAAGATCCCACGGTCGCGACTGGAAGAGTGGGGGTGGAGGTGGGGTGCGGTGCGGTGGGTTTGTTGGAGGGTGGGGGGGGGTGGTGGGGGGTTGCTTCTTCCCTGTCTCCCGGGTCCTCGATCGACGCGACTACAAACTGGGCGTCGTCACGCTGCTGCTGGTGGGATCTTCCTGTGCACAAATTGGCTGCCACGCCTCCTCCGTCACAACGGTTGACTTCGCTTCGTGGGGTGCCTCGTCGGCTGGAAAGCGCCTTGGGCCCTTCGGGAGGTTGTGAAAGGCACAAGGGGTGGGATTTTCCCGTACCCATCCGCCGCTTGGATCTTCCGGTCCCGCCGCATGTCAATGGACTTCTGAGGCCTCGCCCGTGACTAGGCCGGAAAATCCCGGCCTGTATCGTGGCAAGGTTTACTCTTCTTTCGGGCGCTGGGTGGAGACGGCCTGGCTCTGGAGGGGTTCATGGAAAGGCAGCAGCGATGGCTGGCCTAGCAGAATCTCCCCCTTTTCCCTTTCTCTGTAACCTCCGCCAACCGCCTGTGGTCTCACCCCTTCCCCATCCCTGAATCCTCCCCCAGCACACCCACAACCCTCTGAGATCCCCGCACTCCTCCAATTCTGGCCTCTTGAGCATTCCCACCTCCCCCACCCCCCCGCGATTTCCATTGCTCTGCCTTTGGGCGGCCGGGGCTTCAGCTGCCTGGGGCAGGTTGGCGGGGGGGGGGGGGGGGTGGCGGGGTGAGGTGGGCCTCCGCTCTGGAATGCCCTCCCTAAACCTCTCCCGCCTCCCTCTCTCTCTCTCCTCCTTTAAAACGCTCCTTAAAACCAACCTCTTTGACCGAGCTTTGCGTCACCTGTCCCTAAATATCTCCTCTTGTGGCTGGCGGGGGGGGGGGGGGTCAAATTTTGGCCAAAAAAACCCTCCTGTGAAGCACCCTGGGACGTTAAAGGGCTGACTGTTGCTAACTGCTGCTATCATTTAGAAATTACGTGCCCTTATGCATATTAACTCTCCACAGGGACGCACTAGCAAATCCAATAGTCACCTCTCCCGACTGCTCCCGTAAGACTGAGGAGGCGCTTTATGCTGACTCAGGACAAAGGTTTGGGATTAATAATTTAATGCCTGATTAGCCGGCCATCACCTGCCGAGGGAGAGGCAGGAGCACTGAGTAGACAGACGCGGAGGGTGCAGGAGGAGGGAGCAGAGACCGGATCCCCCAGCATTCAGCCAAGGTGAGTCCCCAGTGTACCGTCTTGCCAGGCATGCAACAACGATGAGCACCCAGCCCCGATTTGGGACCCTGTGGGCGGCCGGCTAATATCTCTCGTGGTGGGAATCCATTGGGATCTGGGGGCAGCAAAGCTGGAGCTTAACTCCTTAAAGACTGGAGGCCGGGAATGTTTATTCACCAGTTTTGCATCAGTTGTCTGTTCTCTCTTCTAATAGGAATTCGAAGGTCCTGGTCCTTGGCCTGTGCATCAACCTTTGAAGGACATATTGAGAGCGCGGTTAGCAAAGTAGATGGGATCTTGGGGCTTCATATAGACGGGAACTGTGTACAGAGAAAGGAAAATTACACTGAACCTTTATAAAGCTTGAGTATTGTGTCCAGTTCTGGTCACCGCACTTTGGGAAGGATGTGAGGGTCTTTGAGAGGGTGCGGAGAAGATTGACCAGAACAGTCCCAGGGATGAGAGGATTTTAGCGACAGGGGTTAGGGGGTTGGAGAAGCTGGGGTTCTCCTTGGGGCAAAGGAGATTGAGTGGGGGGGGGTGGGATTTGATAGAGGTGGACAAGATGATGACAGATTTGGATAAAGTAGACGAAGAAAAGCTGTTCCCATTAACTGGACACAGGTTTATGGTTTTGGGCAAGAGGTGCGGGGGGGGGTAGGTTATGAGGAGGAATGTTTTTCCCACAGCGAGCGGTAATGACCTGGAACTCGCTGCCCATGAGGGGGGTGGAAGCGGAGACGATGAATGATTTCAAAGGGAAATTGGATGGGTGCTCGAGGGAAATAAACTTGCAGGGATACGGGGATAGAGCGGGGGCGAATGGGATTGACTGGGTTGGTATAGAGAAAGCTGGCATGGACTCAATGAGTCGAATGGCCTCCTTCTGTGCTGTAATGACCCTGTGAGTCTACTTGGACATTGAAACAGGAGTTTTTTTGGCCTTTCACGGGATATGGGTGTCGCTGGCTGGGCCCAGCATTTGTTACCTATCTATAACTGCCCCTTGAGAAGGTGGTGGTGAGATGCCTTCTTGAGCTGCTGCAGTCCTGGTGGTGTAGGTACACCCACAGTGCTGTTAGGGAGGGAGTTCCAGGAGTTTGACCCAGCGACAGTGAAGGAACGGCCAATATATTTCCAAGTCAGGGTGGTGAGTGTCTCGGAGGGGAGCTTGCAGGTGATGGTGTTCCCATGTGTCTGCTGCCCTTGTCCTTCTGGATGGTAGTGGTTGTGGGTTTGGAAGGTGCTGTCGAAGGAGCCTTGGTGAGTTGCTACAGTGCATCTTGTAGATGGTACACACACTGCTGCTACTGTGCGTCGGTGGTGGAGGGAATGAGTGTTTGAGAGAAATCATGAGCCCAGTACTTGAACTGTTTCCAGGCCCCTTATTCCCCCCTCCCACTCCCCCACATTAACCACCCCCCTCAATCCTGCATGATATTTTTTCCCCTTTCAAGATTCGCCAATCAATTCACCAAACAATCATAGAAAGGTCCTAGTAAAATGATAATGCCCATTGTTGGCATCTGGTTACAAATATTGTCTGATATCTATGCAGTGTGGGTCACTAGCTTTAAGAGCATGATGGGGTTTCTATAAATGCCCTTTATGTTAAAGACCCTTTATGCTGCTTCTCTGCGATTTGAATGGATTTTTTTTTTACCAGAGGTACAATGGATGATCGGGAATATTCCCCACGTCCCCTTCCCCCAGAGAAATTTTAATTCCACAGCGTGACCACCTTCTGCTAGATTTTAAACAGGATGGTGCAGGGCGGGGTGAAACTAGGTTGGAGTAGAGATTTGTAAAACCTTTCTTTGAACAATCTCTCGGTGACAAAGAAGGATTTCACCCCCAGGCTTTGTAAGAATAATAAACCGGCCGAGAGTGAATCAACACCTTGTTTTGCATCACTCCCGGTTGATAGTTTCTTACACTGATTTTGATGAGGCCCAGGATTCTCAAGCTCCTGCTACATCAATGCCGCATGTCCTCAAAATTGTGTCTACTTCAGGGCACAGTACACATTTAGACTGCTATTTACCCACTGGTTTAAACTCAAGAGGGAATTTGGAGAAGCATATAGTATTCAGTTTTCCGGTACTAAACCTTAAAAGTGACAACCCCAATCTCCCACCCCCCAAACCCCCAACCCCCCCCAACATGAGATAAGGAGGAATTTCTTCTCTCTGAGGGTCGTGAGTCTGTAGAATTCTCTCCCCCAGAGAGCAGTGGAAGCTGGGTCACTGAATGTATTCAAGGCTGAGCTAGACGGGTTTTTGATCGACAAGGGGGTCAAGGGTTATGGGCGTCGGGAGGGGAGCAGTCAAGGATGTAGAGCTGAGACCCCAACTAGATCAGCCATGATCTTATCAAATGGTGCAGCAGGCTCGAAGGGCTGAATGGTCTACCCCTGCTACTAACTCCTAGGGTCCAACTTAACCCCACTCCCAACCATACCCACAAACTCTCCCCCATCTCCAACCCCCTACCTCCCTCCCACTCTCCCCTCAACATCCTCCCAAACTCCCACCCCCACCTCCAAATCCCCTACCGCCCCCCCAACCTCCACCTACACCCCCACCCCAACCTCCCCCCGAACACCGCCACAATACCACCAACCCCCCTACTACACCCGACCCCCCCTCACCGCACCTCCAATGCCCCTACCTTCCCCCAAACCCCCTCACCACGCCTCCAATGCCCCTACCTCCCCCCAAACCCCCTCACCGCGCCTCCAATGCCACTGCCTCCCTCATCCCCCCTCACCACACCTTCAATGACCCTCATACCCCCAAACCCCAATCACCACACCTCCAATGCCCCTAATGCCCCCAAACCCCCATCACCACACCTCCAATGCCCCTACCTACCTCAACCCCCCTCACCACACCTCCAATGCCCCTACCTACCCCCCAACCCCCCTCACCACTCCTCCAATGCCCCTAATACTCCCAACCCCCATCACCACACCTCCAATGCCCCTACTTACCCCAACCCCCCTTACCACACCTCCAATACCCCTAACTTCCCCCCAACCCCCCTCACCACACCTCCAATGCCCCTAATACCCCCAACCCCCCTCACCACACCTCCAATGCCCCTAATACCCCCAACCCCCATCACCACACCTCCAATGCCCCTACCTACCCCATAACCCCTCACCACATCCCAAATGCCCCAATGCCCCCAACCCCCCTCACCACACCTCCAATGCCTCTAATACCCTCCAACCTCCCTCACCACACCTCCAATGCCCCTAACTACCCCCAAACCCCCTCACCACACCTCCAATGCCCCTAACTACCCAAACCCACATCACCGCACCTTCAATGCCCCTAACTACCCCAACCTGCCCTCACCACACCTCCAAAGCCCCTACCTAACCCCCCACCCCCAGCCTCCAACCAGCCACCACCTCCCCGCCGCCGCCCTCTCCCCCACCACCCCACCCCTCACCCAAACACACACAAGCGTCCAATTGGCTCTGGAACGATCACAGGGATTGCACTGACCGTTTTCCAGCCGGGAGCAACCTCGCGACAGCTGCCTGTCTGCTGCTGAACTCCGGGCGCAGAAAATAAAATGGCAGCCAGGAAGCTGCGGGCGGGTCCCTAAGACCATAAGACATAGGAGCAGAAATGAGGACATTCGGCCCATCGAGTCTGCTCCGCCATTCAATCATGGCTGATAAGTTTCTCAACGCCAATGGTCGGAGGCAGCAACGTAGCAGCTGCCAGTCAAAGTGACCCAAACGACCGGCTTTAAAAAATATTAAAAATACTCGGACCCCCTGTCAGCCTGATCTTTTTATAAAGACCTTGTCCTGGCTGGACAACAACGAGGAACTCCATCCTGAACACCCAGCCCGAGCTCCCCCTAGCAACCCCCCTCCGCACCCCTGGTGATTGTCGGAGCCGCACTCATCTAGGCAAGAGGATCTGAGTACAGGAGTAGTGAAGTGTTGCTTCGATTGTATAGAAGCTTGGTTAGGCCGCACCTGGAGTAGTGTGTGCGCAGTTTTAGTCCCCTTACCTCAGAAGGGATATTATTGCCATAGAGGGAGCGCAACGAAGGCTTGTTCCGGGGATGGCGGGACTCTTATGAAGAGAGATTGGGGAAACTGGGCCTGTATTTTCTAGCGTTTCGAAGAATGAGAGGTGATCTCACTGAAACCTACCAAATACTTAAAGTAATAGACAGGGTAGGTGCAGGGAAGATGTTTCCCCTGATCGGGGAGTCTAGAACCAGGGGACACAATTTCAAAATAAGGGAGAAGCCACTTAGGACCAAAAGGAGGAGACATTTCTTTACTCAGAGGGTTGTGAACCTTTGGAATTCTGTACCCCAGAGAGCCGTGGACAATAACGTAAAGGGTTATGGGGATAGTGTGGGTAAAAGGCATTGAAGTGTTCGATCAGCCATGATCGTATTGAATGGAGGAGCAGGCTCGATGGGCTGAATGGCCTCCTGCTGTTCCTATGTTCCCACGCGGAGAGTATTCCATCACACTCCTGACTTGTGCCTTGTGGATGGTGGGCAGGCTTTGAGGAGTCAGGAGGCGAGGTGTCACAATGAGTGTGTAACAGAGAGGGTGTCATAACTGGGAGTTTGATGTTGCAGACGGGAGACTCCCTGGAGTTGCTGCCTGGCTTTTAGCGCCTGTGGGTTGTTTCTCTCTTTTGAGCCAGTGTCCGCGCTTTGAAGGCAAACATTAGGATAATCCCCAACGGAGAGATGTCTGATTGAGGTGGAGGCTCAGATGAAACGCCTGTCGTTAAACAGGATCAGCGCGTTCCCCATGCCAGTTCCTGAGCTGACAATTTTGTTCCCCGAGGCATCTAATCTCACTTCCCCGGGGTAAATCTAAATTTTACATTCGATGTTAACTTCCTAGGTTCAATGGCACAGGTGGGTGTGGTGGTGTGTACATAGAGCTGCTTGCACAAGCTGTCAGAGCATTTACTGTCGTGTTGGAAGTGGTGTCAACCGTGCCTCACCGGTTCTCTTGCTCTGTCCTCTCAGCCAGAAAGCCCTGGGATTGGGCGTCCCCGCGAGAGGCTTGTGCACAAAATCCAAGCTGACATAACCAGGAAGGGGGGCGCTGCACTGTTGGAGGGTCAGTACTGAGGGTGTGCCGCACTGTCGGAGGGTCAGTACTCAGGGTGTGCTGCACTGTCGGAGGGTCAGTACTGAGGGAGTGCTGCACTGTCAGAGGGTCAGTACTGAGGGAGTGCTGCACTGTCGGAGGGTCAGTACTGAGGGAGTGCTGCACTGTCGGAGGGTCAGTACTGAGGGAGTGCTGCACTGTCAGAGGGTCAGTACAGAGGGAGTGCTGTACTGTCGAAGGGTCAGTACAGAGGGAGTGCTGCACTGTCGGAGGGTCAGTACTGAGGGAGTGCTGCACCGTCGGAGGGTCAGTACTGAGGGAGTGCTGCACCGTTGGAGGGTCAGTGCTGAGGGAGTGCTGCACTGTCGGAGGGTCAGTACTGAGGGAGTGCCGCACTGTCGGAGGGTCAGTGCTGAGGGAGTGCTGCACTGTCAGAGGGTCAGAACTGAGGGAGCGCTGCACTGTGGGGGTGTCATCTTTCAGAAAAAGCATTAAACCGAAGTTCCGACTGCTGTCCTGTGCGGATGTAAAATACTCTGTGACTGCTATTGGAAGGAGAGCAGGGGGGAGTTCCCCTCAGTGTCCTGGGGCCAGTATTTACCCCTCAACCGACATCATGATGACAGATGATCTGGTTATTGTCACATTGCTGCCTGTGGGATCTTGCTGTGTGCAAATTGGCCACTGTGTTTCCTACATTACAACAGTGGCTACACTTCAATAAGTACTTCACTGGGTGTGACATGCCTCAGGATGTCCTGAGGGACACCCACTCTGTTGTTCCTCCTTCCTTTGCCGGGGACACTGGAGGGTAGATATCTGCCTAAAAGCAGCACCCGGGATGTGTCGATCAACTGCCCTCTGTCATTGTGACTCTCTCCTGCTTGCCATGAGTGCTTCGCGGGGCATCGCCTGATCTGGCCTTGAGCTATTTGGCCATGGTAGGCAGCATGGCCCAGTCAATTCTGACCTCACCCTGACCTCGCCCACCCCACCACACCCACTGTGACCCTTGCAATTGGGCAAGGCGGGAGGGAAGATTGGGAGTGGTGGGGAAACATCCCCCTCCCACCCACCACTCTGGTGTCAGGGCTGACTGAACAAGAGAACCCATCGCTCACCGTGAGGCTTGGCATCGGGGCCACCGCATGTACCCACCTCGATGGAAACCAGTGAATTCATTGATGTCCCGTTCTGGACTGTCATTAGGATCTTACAGCACAGAAGGCGGTCTTTCTGCCCATCCTGTCTGGTGCTGGCCCCTCCAGATGAATATCACTCCCCACTCTCTTCCTCCGTAACCCTACACAACCGAAGCTTGTCCTGCCCCCTGCCTCCCACACAAACACCTGATACAGGAGCAGGAGTAGGCCACTCAGCCCATCGAGCCTGCTCCGCCATTCAACACGACCATGGCTGATCTTGGGCTTCAACTCCATCTACCCCCCCCGGCTCCCCAATATCCCTTCATTCCCCGAGACACCAAAAATCTGTCTATCCCGCAGCCTTAACTGGATTCAACGATGGAGCATCCACAACCCTCTGGGGTAGAGAATTCCAAAGATTCACAACCCCTGTGAGTGAGGAAATTTCTCCTCATCTCAGTCCTAAATGATCGGCCCCTTAGCCTGATACTGGGGCCCCCCGTGTTATAGATTCCCCGACCAGCGGAAACAATCTCTCAGCATCCACCCTGTCACAGCCCCTTCAGAATCTTGTAGGTTTCACTGAGATCGCCTCTCATTCTTCTAAACTCCAGAGGATATAAACCCAATTTACTCAGCGTCTCACCATAGGGCAACCCCCTCATCCCAGGGACCAATCTAATGAACCTTCGCTGTACCAACACAAGTCTATTCCCCCCCCCACGTCCTCCTCCCTGCTTCCCCGGGTGGGCCAGACCGAGTTAAGGGAAGGTCTGAAGAACATCATTACTAGAACGTCACTGGTTAGGCCCCAGCCGGAGCATTATGGGTAATTTTGGGGAGATGGTGGTGTAGTGGTAATACTGCTGGACTAATAATCCTAGAGGCCCAGGTTAAAGTTCTGGGGACACGGGTTCAAATCCCACCAGGGCAGTTGGTGAATTATTCAACTAATAAATATGGAATTGAAAGCTAGTCAGTAATGGCGACCATCATCGATTGGTGTAAAAACCCCATCTGGTTCACTAATGTCCCCTTTAGGGAAGGAAATCTGCTGTCCTTACCTGGTCTGGGCCTACATGTGACTCCAGACCCCACAGCAAATGGGGTTGACTCTTACCTGCCCCCTGAAATGGCCTAGCGAGACCACTCAGTTCAAGGGGCAATTAGGGATGGGCAATGAATGCTGGTCTTGCCAGTGAGGCCCACAGCACATTGGAAAAAAAATGTGGTTCATGCTTTTTCTCTCTTCCCTCATTCCAGAGCTCGCCACTCGCTCCTTGCCATGTTCTTCTCCTCCATCTTCCACTTGAATGATCGCCACCTGGGCCTCACGCCCCCCACCGAGGAGGAGCTGGTCACCAACACCCTGACCCTGGAGCTCAGCTCGCAGCTCAAGCGGGCCGAGAAGATGCACCGCGAGCGCCTGGCCGAGTGGAAGCGGGCGAAGCAGGGGGTGGACTACAGCTGGCTCATGGCCCAGCCCAGGCACGGCTACCAGATCTCCCCGCAGGAACAGCTCGAGCTGGAGGAACTGTGCTCCAAGATCAAGCCCTCCCAATGTGGGCCTTTCATACTCAGGTACAGAACCACCTTTCAAATCCTGGCCTCACCTCCTTCCGTTTTGAAATGTGTAGACGGGCAGAGAGAACCTAGATTTAAGACAGAGGAACTGTAGAAAAGGGCCGAAGTGGAGGCCACTGCCTGGAGTACCATGAGCAGTTTGGTCTCCCTTACCCAAGGAGGGGCAAGTTTTGCCATATGGGCCGAATGGCCTACTTCTGTGCCATAACAACTCTAAGGATACCACCAAGTATTATTATGAGGGGCATAGGCAGAGTAAATGTGAGTGGGCTCTTTCCACTTCGATTAGGAGAGATGAACACGAGAGGACATGGCTTTAGGGTGAAAGGGGAAAGGTTTAGGGGGAGCATTAGGGGGAACCTCTTCACTCAGAGAGTGGTGAGAGTGCGGAACGAGCTGCCATCTGACGTGGTAAACGCGGGCTCACTCTTAAGTTTTAAGAATAAATTGGATAGATACGTGGATGGGAGAGGTCTGGAGGGTTATGGACTGGGTGCAGATCAATGGGACTAGCGGAATAATATTTCGGCACAGACTAGAAGGGCCGAATGGCCTGTTTTTCTGTGCTGTAGTGCTCTATGGTTTTATGGTTCAAGGTTCACAATCCTGAGTTCTGGGATAACAGGACTGTGCTTTGAGGAAAAAATGAGCAAATTGGGCCTATATTCCCTGGGGTCAAGCAGAATGAGGGGCGATCTCATTAAAATGCATCAAATTCTTAGAGGGCCCTGACAGGGTAGATGCGAAGAGGACGTTTCCCCCTCTGGCTGGGGAAATCTAGAACACACGGGGTCATGGTCTCAGCCAAGGGGGCGGCCATTTTGGACTGAGCTGAGGAGGAATTCCTTCACTCGGATAGG
The DNA here is from genome assembly GCF_017639515.1 of Carcharodon carcharias. Classification (NCBI taxonomy): domain Eukaryota; kingdom Metazoa; phylum Chordata; class Chondrichthyes; order Lamniformes; family Lamnidae; genus Carcharodon; species Carcharodon carcharias. The sequence goes on from NW_024470758.1 coordinate 1,684,026, forward strand.
CTGTGACTCTTTGGAATTCTCCAGCCCCGGAGGGTTTTGGCTGCTCAGCCGTTGAGTATATTTAAGGTTGAGATGGATAGATCGGGAAACGAGGGATATTGGATAGCGCGGGAAGGTGGAGTTGAGGTGCGTTCAGCCATGATTTTAGCCAATAGGCGGAGTAGGGTTACCAACTGTGGTTCAGTGTATTCCTAGAGGTTTCATCACATGACTTGACCCCACGCTTCAGCCATTAGTCGGCCAACACATCCATCCTTGTGATGTACGGCCTTCCTACGCCAATTGGAAAACAAAAAGACTCATTACCTATTGACTCATTGATGGTCAGCCAAACACCCCTTCCTACCGCCACCCCATCCCCTCCACATTTTCAATATTTTTATATCTGGTGAAGAGAAAAGTTCAAGGACAATGACAAAAAAACCTTCAATCTTTTTTAATCTCCAGATGATTTTCCCCAGTGTCCTGGAGATTAATCTTCAATTCCTGGAGGCTCCAGGCCTGTCCTGGAGGAGTTGGCAACCCTAGGTTCAAGAGGCCAAATGGCCGACGTTTTTATTCTTATGTACAAATCTTTAAAGATGGCAGGACAAGTTGATGAGGTGGTTAATAAGTTATGTGGGTTACTTGGGTTTATAAATAGAGGCATAGAATGTAAAACAATAAGATCATTACTAGAACGTCACTGGTTAGGCCCCAGCCGGAGCATTATGGGTAATTTAGGGGAGATGGTGGTGTAGTGGTAATGCTGCTGGACTAATAATCCTAGAGGCCCAGGACAATGCTCACCAGGTTCAAATCTCACCAGGGCAATTGGTGAATTTATTCAACTAATAAATATGGAATTGAAAGCGAGTCAGTAATGGCGACCATCATCGATTGTTATAAAAACCCCATCTGGTTCACGAATGTCCCCTTTAGGGAAGGAAATCTGCTGTCCTTACCCGGTCTGGGCCTATATGTGACTCCAGACCCCACAGCAAATGAGGTGGACTCTTACCTGCCCCCTGAAATGGCCTAGCAAGACCACTCAGTTCAAAGGGCAATTAGGGATGGGCAATAAATGCTGGTCTTGCCAGTGAGGCCCACAGCACATTGGAAAAAATATCCTGGGCCCTGCAATTCAGGAAAGATGTAACAACCTTGGAAAGAATAAAGAGGTGGTTTAATAGAATGTTATCAGGGATGAGGCACTTTATAGGAATGCAAGAGGCTATTCAGCCTCTTGAGGCTGTTCCTCCATTCAATGAGATCATGGTTGATCTGAGACCATATCCCTTAAAACCTTTGGTTAACAAAAATCCATCAATCTCAGATTCAAGATGAACAATTGATCCAGCATCGATCACCATTTGCAGGAGAGAGTTTCCAAACTTCTCCCACTCTTTGTGTGTGGGAGTGTTTCCTAATCTCACTCCTGAAAGGTCTGCCTCTCATTTTTAGACTCTGGCCGCTAGTTCTAGGCTCCCCCAACCAACGGGAATAATTTCTCTCTATCGACCCTATCTGTTCCCCTTAATTGATTGAAAACTTCAATTAAATCTTCCTTCAACCTTCTAAATCCCAACCCCAGTTTGTGTAATCTCTCCTCGTAATTTAACCCTTGGAGTCCAGGTATCATCCTGATAAATCTACACTGTGCTCCCACCATGGTCACTATATCCTTCCTAAGGTGTGGTGCCCAGAGCTGCTCCCAGTGCCTCCAGGTGCGGCCTAACCAGGGCTTTGTACAGCTGAACCCTGACTTCTACCCCCCTTGTGTTCCAGTCCTCCAGATATAAAGGCCAACATCCCATGAACCTTTTTGATTATTTTGTGGACCTGTTCGTGACATTTTAATCACCTGTGTACCTGACATTGAAGTGGGGATATTCGCTGATGATTGCACAATGTTCAGCACCATTCGCAACTCCTCAGATACTGAAGCAGTCCATGTCCAAATGCAGCAAGACCTGGACAATATCCAGGCTTGGGCTGACAAGTGGCAAGTAACGTTCACGCCACACAAGTGTCAGGTAATGACCATTTCCAACAAGACAGAATCCAACCAGCGCCCCTTGACATTCAATGGCATTACCATCACTGAATCCCCCACTATCAACATCCTGGGGGTTACCATTGACCAGAAACTGAACTGGACTAACCATATAAATACTGTGGCTGCAAGAGCAGTTCAGACGCTGGGAATCCTGCGGAGAGTATCTCACCTCCTGACTCCCCAAAGCCTGTCCACCATTAACAAGGCACAAGTCAGGAGTGTGATGGAATACTCTTCAATTGTCTGGATGAGTATAGCTCCCACAACACTCAAGAAGTTTGACATCATCCAGGACAAAGCAGCCCCGCTTGACTGGCATCACATCCATAGACATTCACTCCCTCCACCACCGACACACAGTAGCAGTAGTGTGTGTACCATCTACAAGATGCACTGCAGGAACTCACAAAGGCTCCTTAGACAGCACCTTCCAAACCCACGACCACTACCATCTAGAAGGACAAGGACAGCAGATAGATAGGAATACCACCACCTGCAAGTTCCCCTCTGAGTCACTCACCATCCTGACTTGGAAATATATCGGCCGTTCCTTCACTGTCGCTGGGTCAAAATCCTGGAACTCCCTCCCTAACAGCACAGTGGGTGTACCTACACCACAGGGACTGCAGCGGTTCAAGAAGGCAGCTCACCACCACCTTCTCAAGAGGCAACTAGGGATGGGCGGTAAATGCTGGGCCCAGCCAGCGACGCCCACATCCCACAAAAAATGGAAAGAAAATACCTGGACCCCTGAAGTCTCTTTGGGCCTCCACTGTTTCTGGCTTTTCACCATTTTGAAAGTCCCCCTGTTCTATCCTTGCTCAGTCCAAAGTGGGTGACCTCACATTGAAATCCATTTGTCACAGTTTTGTTCATTCACTTAATCTATCAATCTATTTGTAATTTTAAGCTTCCATCTACCCGATCTTTGTGTCACGGATAATCTTGGATCTGTGATTCTCTATCCCATCATCCAAGTCATTAATAAAGACGGTGAATCGTTGAGGCCCCAACACAGATCCTAGTGGGACACAACTAGTCACATCCTGACAATGCGAGTACCTGCCCATTATCCCTCCTTTCTGTCTGCTGTCGCTCAGCCAATCCCTGAACCAGGTTACTGTGGTATAACGGTCCAGCACATTGGTTGGATCCAGTGTCGTTGGTTAGTTGGGGCTGAGAGTTCTGAGTTGCACACTTGTTTTGGGTTAACCGAGTTGGTACAGAGACAGAGAACATTAGTAGATGGTTGTTAAAAATGCTGTTTATTTACAAACGGAACTCAGCAGCTACACTTGTGTGCTCACAACTTAAAACTCTGTCTTCTCTCTTCAATGTCTAACTCAAGACTCTTCTACAGAGGTAGCCTGCATTCCTGCAGTGGTTCAAGAAGGCAGCTCACCACCACCTTCTCAAGGGCAACTAGGGATGGGCAATAAATACTGGCCTGCCCATCGAAGCCCACATCCCGTGAATGAATTTTTAAAAACCTCTGCTATTGGGTATTAAGACCATATGATCTTACATTATAAAACTTGTCTTAAAGGTATATTGCACATCAGATTACAACATCCCTGCCCCTTTACTGGAAAATACGTTTTACAATTTTAAAAAATATATCAAGTCATTTAAACAGATCAATTATTTACAAAGTCAGTCTCTCTGGGGATTTCCTTATGTGTGTAAAGCGTCTCAGCTCCACAGCTTCTGAAGTTTGATTTGGAACCTCCTCTACTGGAGTCGCCTGAGCATCTGGTTCTTCAGTAGGTGCCTGTAAATCTGTTTCTTCAACTCTCTAAGGTACAGTCAGCCCTTCAAACACATTTGAGTTCTTTCAACAGGAGACGTTGATTCAGTCTTGAACACTGATGGAATCACTTCTGGGTATTTGGTTTCTCCTCTTATGTGATCCACATGTCTCCTTATTCCTCGAACTTCGGCTGTCACCTGGTAGGAAACAGGTCCAGTTACTGCACTTATTTCACCGAACCACCATGCTGGTCCTTCTCTAAAACTTTTCCACAAATACTTTCCCTCCTACGTTAAATGTTCTGTCCCCGACTGTGACAATCATCTCCAATTTTCTGACCTCCCTGCCTTCTTTCTACCTTCCTCTCCCAAGCTTGGCATCATTAGGCTCAGTCTCGATTGGAGACAGCGCTTCATCAACAATTCCACAGGTGTGACACCTATTGTCAATTGAGGGGTGGCCCTATAATGGAAAAGGAAACGCGCTAATTTAATTGCTATCGAATCCTCCAGACAATTTCTTCATACCAGATTTGAACATCCGACCTGCTCTCTCAGCGAGTCCATTAGAAGAAGGGTGGTATGGAGATGGTTTCACATGAACAACACCGTCGAGGCTCGTAAATCGGTTCAATTCAGCGCTCGTGAATACTGTTCCATTGTCTGATACTAGCACTTCAGGTAGTCCATTAATTGCGAAGTCTCTTCTAGCAGAAGGTGCGGGCGACCCCACTTCATATATGTCTGTCCATTTCGAATGAGCGTCCGAGATAAGTAGAAACCTTTTTCCCATAAAAGGTCCCACACAGTCGAGGTGTACCCGTTCCCGTGGCCTTCCTGGCCACTCCCAGGGGTGTAACGGGGCTGTTGCAAGTAATTTTGGTACTTGTTGACACTGTATACCACTTCTCACTAAACTTTCTTTTTCTCCATCCATTCCCGACGAACGTATAGCTGCATGCCATTGCCTTCATTTTGGAAATTCCAGGATGTGCACTGTGAAGTTCGGATAACAATGGCTTTCGTCCTTTTGGAAGAACAATCAGTCAAGCTCCCGGCAATAAAATACCTTCTTGGCTGGGTTATCTCATATCTTCTCTGGAAACACGGCTTCATTTCGTCAGATGCTTGTTTTTGTGACCAACTATGATGAAGAACTTGATTTCTGATTTTGCATAAGACGGGGTCTCGATTTGTCCAATCTTTAATCTGTCTGGCACATATCGGTGATGAGTCCAGGAAGTCCAATAACAAAACGTGTTCCTGAGGAATTGGAACCTCCTCATCTTTTACTTGCAAGGGTAAACCGCTGAGTGCATCTGCATTTGCAATTTGACTTCCGGGTCTATGACTAAAAGTATACTCATACGCTGCCAAGGTCAACGTCCATCTTTGTACTCTTGCTGAGGCTATAGGAGATATAGCATTGTCTTCACTGAATAGTCCTAATAAGGGCTTGTGGTCCATTATGATAGTAAAATGGTGACCCTGTATATATTGATGTAACTTCTCAACACCGAAAATGATCGCCAGGCTTTCTTTTTCAATTGGAGAGTACTTTTTCTCTGCAGTACTGAATGTTCTTGACACATAAATCTATAGGTCGTCCTGATCCATCACCCATTCGATGGGAAAGCACTGCTCCCACTCCATAGGGAGATGCGTCACACGTTAATATCAACTCTTTCTTTGGGTCAAAATGTAGTAGAAGGGCCGATGATTGTAACAACTGTTTCACTTTTGTGAAAGCTTCCTCTTGTGTTTGCCAAGACCATCTCTAGTTCTTCTTGAGCAAGTAATACAGGGGTACCAGCACTGTCAACAAATTAGGCAAGAAGTGTCCATAGTAACTGATCATCCCCACCAAAAACGATTTCAGTTCGGGTGTATTCTTTGGTGCTGGGGCTTCTTTAATGGCTTTCACTTTTTCTTCAACTGGACGTAGGCCTTGTGAATCGACCCTGTGACTGAGGTAAGTCACCTCTTTCGCCTGGAACGTGCGCTTTTCCTTTTTATCAATCTCGCTCCAACCTGCGAGAAACATTTTGGAACTTCCTCCAGGTTCATCAAGTGTTCCTTTTCAGTGAGTCCAGTTACAAGAACGTCATCCAAATAAACTACAACGTGGGGCAGTCCCTGTGGTAAACTTTCCATGGCTCTCTGGAATATGGCACAAGCTGAAGATATGCCAGAAGGTAAACAGGTGGATTAGTACAACCCTTTTTGTGTATTTATGGTGACAAATTTCCAGGATGCCTTCTCTAATTCCAATTGTTGGTCGGCATGACTCATATCTAATGTCATGTAGGCTCCTCCACCTGCCAATTTAGCATATAATTCAATTTTACTTATGGGGTGTCTATCCAATTTTGCCACTATATCGACTGTTAATTTGTAGTCCCCACAAATTCGAATGCTTCAAGTCAAGCAAGTACAATTGGTGCTGCCCACTCTGAAAATTGCACTGGTTGTATCACTCCCAGTTTTTCTAATCTGTCCAGATCGGCTTCTACCTTAACCCACATTGCATAAGGTACTGGTCTTGCCTTCATGAATCTTGCTGTTGCTTCTGGATCTACATGAATTTTTGGCTTGCAGCCCCTCAATTTTTCCAAGGTCTTCCTTGAAAGCGGAGACATATTTTTGTCACGGCTCTGATAGCCCATTAGTTCTCAGCTGGAAGATTTCAGTCCATTCTAATTTAGTTTCTTTCAGTCAGTTCCATCCAAGGAGACTAGGCCCCTTGCCAGCTGCTACCATCAAGGGTAATCTCACTGTTTGAGCTCTGTGGTGTACTGTGACTTTACATACACCCTTGACTTGTATGTCTTCTCCTGGGTAAGTTTTTAATTTGGTATCAATTTCTTCTCAATTCAGCTTACGTTCTCCATGATTCAGGTATCTGAAAGTACGCTCACCAATCACTGTAGTGGCTGCTCCAGTATCCACCTCCATTCTGATAGGCTTCTCATTCACTCTCATGGTTCCATAGATAGGCTCTGTTCTTCCTACCTTTAAATTATACAATGAATAGGTATCAGAATCTATTACTTCAGGCTTTTCAATGCTGTTTATCTCAATGGGTTTTTGTTTTTGTCTGAAAGTCTGCCCGATTCTATCTTTACAATGTCTCATGAGGTGTCCATTTCAATGGCAGAAGGAACATTTGATCTTTTAAAACTGTGATTCATTACAAGGTTGTCTGCTTCCGTCTCTCTTACTATTATGTCACGTTTTTGCTGCTAAGTTATCCCTTTTAATTTGTCTGCTAGCGGTGGCTGCTTCCCCCTTCTGCTCTTTTAGGTTGAGGGTCCCCAAACAACATGGAGGACGGTGCCATTTTGTGGACCTCACGTGGCTCCTGAGTCTCGCGCCGCACCTTCTATTGCCACAGCGATTTCCAATGCCTTCCGAAAATTTAAAAATTTGTTTCGGCCAGTAATCTCTTCTGAAGCGCATTTTCATTTATACCGCACACCAGATGCTCTCTAAGCACATTGACAGATGGACCAAACCCGCAATATTCAGTTAATTGCTTCAGGCTTGCCACATAACTAGCGACTGCCTCCCCTGAGATTGGCTCTATTCCTCGAGTTAAATTTAAACCGTTGCATCGTCACCGACGGCTTGGGCTGGTAATGGTTCTTTACAGGGTTTGGTAAGTCATTAAAACTTTTCGAGTTTGCTGCACTGAGCGCCAACAGATTCTGAATCAGTCTTACTCCCACACGTGGACAAAAGGATCGTGTGCCTCTTGTCCTCATCCGTAACGTCGTTCACTGGGGAGAAGAACGCGAGGCGTTCAACATAGTGAGACCAGTCATCCGAGGCTGGGTCGAAAGGCTCCAAATTGTGCCAGGCTCTGAAAGGGATTACTCCAACGATCAAGAAGGAAATTTTCATTTACTTACAACCATCGTGCGAGGTATGGCCCAATTTCAGTTCTTCTGATTTCCTTCGTTTTCTTGTTTTTTTTAACCTCGTTTCTTTCCGTGGTTTTTCACGCTTTTACCCTCATCGCCAGTTTGTTGGATCCAGTGCCCTTTGGTTTCTTTTAATTCAGGTTGCACGATTGTTCCGGGGTGACCGAGTTGGTACAGGGACAGACAACGTGCGTAGATTGTTGTTAGAATAAACACATGCTGTTTATTTATAAACTAAACTCAGCAGCTACACTTGTGTACTCATAACTGAAAACTCTGTCTTCACTCTTCAGTGTCTTACTCGAGACTCTGTCACAGAGGTAGCCCGCGCTACTCTGCTATTGGGTATTAAGATCATGTGATCTTACATTACAACACTTGTCGGAAAGGTATATTACACATCAGATTACTACAACATTCTAAGTGGGATAGATTTCGAACAGCTCTACCAACTCAAGACTGGGCATCCATGAGGCACTGTGGGCCATCAGCAGCAGCAGAATTGTACTCAAACACAATCTGTAACCTCATGGCCCAGCATTTCCCCCACTCTACCATTACCATCAAGCCAGGGGATCAACCCTGCTTCAATGAAGGGTGCAGGAGAGCATGTCAGGAGCAGCTCCAGGCACACCTAAAAATGGAGGTATCAGCCTGGTGAAGCTACAACACAGCAATACTTGCGTGCCAAAAAGTATAAGCAGCAAGCAATAGATGAAGCTATTGCTCTGAGGGAGTGCTGCACTGCCAGGGCTCAGTACTGAGGGAGTGCTGCACTGTCAGAGGGTCAGTACTGAGGGAGTGCTGCACTGTCAGAGGGTCAGTACTGATGGAGTGCTGCACTGTCAGAGGGTCAGTACTGAGGGAGTGCTGCACTGTCAGAGGGTCAGTACTGAGGGAGTGCTGCACTGTCGGACGGTCAGTACTGAGGGAGTGCTGCACTGTCAGAGGGTCAGTACTGAGGGAGTGCTGCACTGTCAGAGGGTCAGTACTGAGGGAGTGCTGCACTGTCAGAGGGTCAGTACTGAGGGAGTGCTGCACTGTCAGAGGGTCAGTACTGAGGGAGTGCTGCACTGCCAGGGCTCAGTACTGAGGGAGTGCTGCACTGTCAGAGGGTCAGTACTGAGGGAGTGCTGCACTGTCGGAGGGTCAGTACTGAGGGAGCGCTGCACTGTCGGTGGGTCAGTACTGAGGGAGTGCTGCACTGTCAGAGCGTCAGTATTGAGGGAGTGCTGCACTGTCAGAGGGTCAGTACTGAGGGAGCGCTGCACTGCCAGGCTCAGTACTGAGGGAGTGCTGCACTATCGGAGGGTCAGTACTGAGGGAGTGCTGCACTGTCAGAGGGTCAGTACTGAGGGAGTGCTGCACTGTCAGAGGGTCAGTACTGAGGGAGTGCTGCACTGCCAGGGCTCAGTACTGAGGGAGTGCTGCACTGCCAGGGGCCTTTGGATTTCCAGCATCTGCAGTTTTTTTGTTTTTATCTTTTTGTTTTTATCTCAGTACTGAGGGAGTGCTGCACTGTCAGATGGTCAGTACTGACAGAGCGCCATAACCAACTGATCAGATCTAAACTCTGCAGTCCCATCCAGTCGCAAATGGTGGTGGACAATTAAACAACTCACTGGAGGACGAGGCTCCATAAATATCCCCATCCTCATTAATGGGGGTGCCCAGCAAAAGATAAGGCTGAAGTATTTGCTACAGGTACAGCGATATATTTCCAAGTCAGGATGATGTGTGGCTTGGAGGGGAACTTGCAGGTGGTGGTGTTCCCATGTATCTGCTGCCCTTGTCCTTCTAGATGGTAGTGGTTTTGGGTTTGGAAGGTGCTGTCGAAGGAGCCTTGGTGAGTTGCTGCAGTGCATCTTGTAGATGGTACACACACTGCTGCTACTGTGTATCGGTGGTGGAGGGAATGAATGTTTATGGATGGGGTGTCAATCAAGCGGGGCTGTTTTGTCCTGGATGGTGTCGAGCTTCTTGAGTGTTGTGGGAGCTGCACTCATCCAAGCAAGTGGGGAGTATTCCATCACACTCCTGACTTGTGCCTTGTTAATGGTGGACAGGCTTTGGGGTGTCAGGAGATGAGATACTCTCTGCAGGATTCCCAGCCTCTGACCTGCTCTTGTAGCCACAGTATTTATATGGCTGGTCCAGTTCAGTTTCTGGTCAATGGTAATCCCCAGGATGTCGATAGTTCATATTTCCTTTCTGTCATTTTTTTTTTGCTGTTCCTTGTACCTTTTCCACTGGCCGGGTTCTGCGATGTCTTTTGGATTTTTCTAAGCTTTCTCTTGTAGTTTCACGTGGTCTTGTACATCTTCGGTTGTCCATGGCTGTCCTTTTCAGCAAGAAGGACTCTTTCCCAATCGGTGCTGTGTCCAATCAAATTCTTTTTTTTCGAACACCTCGCACTGTTCTGTCAGTTTACCCTTTAACAGGTTAGTCCAGCTGACAGCGGGCAGTCCCTGTCCCCTCCTATTGAAGTCGGCCTGATTGAGAGCTGGAATCTTAACGGCTGCCTCACGTCTTCTCCCTTTCAAACACTACATTGAACTTGATCATATTACGATTGTTATTTGATAAAGGTTTGCAAATCGTTAAGCTCTTAATTAAATAGGACTCATTATGAAACCTGCCTCCTTTTTGGTTCTCGGAAATCGACATTTCAGTCTTCACTGATTGACCTGTTCTGCATTTCCAGCATTTTTCCTATTTTTTTATATATATATCCCTATAAGATAAAGATTCTTTGAATGGCTAATGCACAAATTGACTGACTTACTATGCAAAGTCTTAACTACAGACAAGCCTAGCAAATAGCAATTTGTAGGTGCAAAGTACATTCATAAAGCTAACTTGAGACAAGGTCTTAAATAACAGGAAGTTAATAAGTAACTTTGCAATACTGTACCTTAAGTATTACATGTGCAGTTTTTATTTATTTTGTACTGTACTTATTTAATCGAGCTGTCAGGCTGGTAACTAAATCTGACTCGTTGTGAAGTCTAGACTGCCCCTTGGCTTGTTCTAGGACATATTATTACAGTAAACTACCCGTGGCGCACGCAAGAAACTCAACAGCCTTCTGACATGAATGCGTCTGCTTACTCCAAACTATATTAAAGTTAATCCCACCCTGCACCCCCCCCCCCCCGACTCTGAAACCACTCTGCCTTTGCTACATGCTTGTCCAATCTCAGCATTTATACATTCTACCACTTCACAGCTACCACTGTGAGGGCCTAGCGCAATCCAAAGATGGTTTTAAATCCCCAGCAGTTTCTTCATTCAACACACTGCCTGCCTGCTTATCCTGTTTGATCCTCTCTTATTATCGAAGTGATTTCACCCTTAATTATTAAGGCTACACCTCCCACTCTACCGTTCTCCCGTATCTTTCCTGTCAACCTTATAGCCTATTATATTTGGTTCCCAGTCCTTAACACCTTGCAGCTACGTCTCCGTAATGGCCACCTTGTCATAACCTCCAAGTTGAACTTCCGCCTGCAATTCACTTGGTTCGTTCCTTACCCTCTGTGGGCAGGATTTTCCGGCCGGCGTGTAATCGCGATGTTTCGCTCGGTGGGCACGTGCCGGAGTGGGCTGCCCCGCCGATATTTAAGGAAATAATTCATGTCATTGTTAACGCAGGCGAAAAGGCCCAGCGGCCTTCACGTTTCTTAGGAAACCTCGTCCGCGGGCGGGATGAGGCTTCCTAAAGCTGTCATTAAATAAATAAAGCAGAATTTTTACGAGATATAAAATCATGTCCCACCTCATGTGACTTAATCAAATTTTTTCCGCCATTTATTTTGTTATTTCAATATCGAGTCAACCTCCCTGAGGCAGCTCCGTGCCTCGGGGAGACCGAGGTGCTGTCTCGCATGCATGCACGCAAGAGCGCCGGCCCCGACTCTCCGTCCTCAACAACCCCCCCCGCCCCCCACCACCACCACCACGGCCCGCACAGGTAGCGCCGGGCTCTACGTCTCAGGTCTTACGCTGGGTGGGCCTTAATTGGCCCGCCTGCGTAAAATGGCGGCACGCAACCGATCGTGGGCAGCAATCGGCTCCGCGATCACCCCCCTCGCCTGAAAAGGTCAGGCCTATGTGTCTGTGTAAAGAACACCTATTTGGGCCACACCCCCTAACTTCTGCCTTGCTCTAATATTTCACTTCCACATTTCTTTCTACTCTCTCTCTGTCTCCCCTCGGTTAATTATTTTACACCTTTTAGCTTTTCCATTAACTGCAGTACACGCGTCCTGACTGTTATTTCACTCCCCTGCTTTCCGCTGGCTTTCAAACTGTTACTGCCGTGTCCCTTCCTCCAACTTAGTGGTTAAAGCCCTTGTGACTGTCTCATGCACCCTTCCTGCTCTGGGCCTGGTTGAGGTTTATCAGTTTCACTGTGACTACTTCCCATGCAAGATGGTCACCTGCGCACGCTCACTGGTCCACACAGACGTCACTCTGCCCGGTCGGAAAGCAGTTAACGTCCTGAATACACGCCGGATACAATTTTGCCACGCTATGTTCCAGGCGAACCCAGATGGTGGGCCTAAGATAAAAGCAAAATACTGCAGATGCTGGAAATCTGAAACGAAAAGAGAAAGAGCTGGACAGACTCAGCAGGTCTGGCAGCAACTGTGGAGAGAGAAACAGGGTTAACGTTTCGAGTCCGTGTGACCCTTCTTCAGAGCTGAAGGGAAGTGGGAATATGATGAAATTTATACTGTTTAGGGGATATGGAGCAGGTGGAGTTGGATCGAAGGCCAGTGATAGGTGGGAGCAAAGGAGAGATTGCCAAAGATGCCATGAACTAAAGGACAAAGGGAGTGTTAATGGTAGTGGTAAGGGCTAAAGGAGGTAATGCTGCTCATTAAAGCTTGCTGCCTGTCCCCATAATTATCCAATCACCTACGATAGCCATGAGGAGGTTGGGTGGTGCAGTGGTCAGCCACCCCCTGCCTCTGAGGCAGAAGCCCTGGGTTTGAGTCCCACTCCAGGACTTGATGGCCAAGGAAGGTAACTGTGGTAATCTGAGGTGCAATACCCCTTTAAGAGAATGCGAGCAGATTGGCCACATGACTGCATTACCCAATTGCTGTGTAGCGCGGGCTACGTTGTTAATCAGTAGTTTAGAATAGGGTCTGGTTGGAGAAGCACACGTTGTGTTAGTGCTCTGTTACCTGGTGTTAATAAACAGCATGTGTTTCGTCTTACATGGGTCTCTGTGTCTGCAGCATCTTGTTCACCAACTCGCTCACTAGTAGATAGGAGTGCAACCGTGTTCGCTGAGTACAGCAACCTGATAGAAGGAACGTAACAACTGGCGACGAGGTAAAACCACGACCAGTCGATGACACCAAAGAAAGCCACGGAAATTTAGCAGAAGTGAAACAGCCGTACCTTGCGAGACGATTGTAAGTACAGCCTTCACCACAGTCGTCAAAGTTATCTCCCTCCAGAGTGCCACAGTTTGGCTGTATCGAAACGTTTGATCAGACCACGATGACTGTTTACATTATATTGAACACCTCACATTCTTCTTTTTTGGACAACGACCGTATCGGGGGGAGGAGAAGAGGCGAGCAGTCCTCTTATCGGATGTGGCAGTAAAACACGTGGCCTAATTCGTAGTCTAATGACGCCCGATGCCCCAGATTCCGAGAGCTTTGATGAGCTGGTAGTCATGTGAAAAGCCACTTTCAGCCGAAACCCTCGGTAACAACGCAGCGTTTTAAAATTTAATTCGAGGTGTCGCGCCCCTGGACAGACAGGCGCTTGCTATGCTAGCAGCCTTAAAATGGCTGACAGAGCACTGTGAGTTCGGGACATCGATTAACGACATGTTAAGAGACCGATTGGTATCTGGGATTAATGAAGACGCTGTTCAAAAAAGGTTGTCAGAAACGAATTTAGACTCCAGCAATGGAAAGCGCAGTCAGGGACTCAGAAGCAATCAAGCGAGCGCAAAATGGCTCCGCCCTTCATGCCGGGAGGGTAGTACCGGTTAGAAATGGCGCCGAAGCGCAGGGCTCTGGGGCAAGGCGGGAAACAGCCACCATTAACAGGCCAGCAAAAAGCAATGGTTTAACAGAGAAAACCCACAATAATAACGGCAGAAATGGGATCAGACAGCCTACAAGCGAACGGCAATTCGAAAGAATCGAGTGCTTTTACAGCCATTGTAATGGGCAGATTATGCGATATTGTACAGGCAGATTAAGATAAAACTTTAAGCAGAAAGATGGAAATCATGAAATCCACATAGTAGAGGACCCGGAAGAAACAGAGTCAGATATTAGAGTCAGATAGCTGCTGCTTCATGCTCTCGTCGGGACCTGGAAAATTTTATTAATTTTGCTTCCAATTTCCACCCCTCCATCATTTTCACATGGTCCATCGCTGACACTTCCCTTCCCTTCCTTGACCTCTCTGTCTCAATTTCTGGTGATAGACTGTCCACCAATATCCATTACAAGCCTACCGACTCCCACAGCTACCTCGACTACAGCTCCTCACACCCCGCTTCCTGTAAGGACTCCATCCCATTCTCTCAGTTCCTTTGCTTCCATCGCATCTGTTCTGATGATGCCACTTTCAAAAACAGTTCCTCTGACATGTCCTCCTTCTTCCTTAACCGAGGTTTTCCACACACGGTGGTTGACAGGACCCTCAACTGTGACCGGCCCATCTCCCGCGCATCCGCCCTCACACCTTCCTCTCCCTCCCAGAAACATGACAGGGACCCCTTGTCCTCACTTATCACCCCACCAGCCTCCGCATTCAAAGGATCATCCTCCGCCATTTCCGCCAACTCCAGCATGATGCCACCACCAAACACATCTTCCCTTCACCCCCCCAGCAGCATTCCATAGGGATTGTTCCCTCCGTGACACCCTGGTCCACTCCTCCATCACCCCCTACACCTCAACCCCCTCCCATAGTACCTTCCCATGCAACTGCAGAAGATGCAACACTTACCCCTTTACTTCCCTTCTTTTCACCGTCCAATGGCCCAAACATTCCTTTCAAGTGAAGCAGCATTTCACCTGTACTTCCTTCAACTTAGTCTACTGCATTCGTTGCTCCCAATGCTGTTTCCTCTACATTGGAGAGACCAAACGCAGACTGGGTGACCGCTTTGCAGAACACCTTCGGTCTGTCTGCAAGCATTACCCAGATCTCCCTGTCGCTTACCATTTCAACACCCCACCCTGCTCTCATGTCCACATGTCCGTCCTTGGCTTGCTGCATTGTTCCAATGAAGTTCAACGCAAACTGGAGGAACAGCACCTCATCTTCCGACTAGGCACTTTACAGCCTTCCGGACTGAATACTGAATTCAACAATTTTAGATCATGAACTCTCTCCTCCATCCCCACCCCCTTTCTGATTTTTTCCCCCTCCTTTTTGTTTTTTCCAATAATTTATATAGATTTTTCTTTTCCCATCTATTTCCATTATTTTTAAATGTATTTCCATCAATTGTTTTATCTCTACCTTTTAGCCTTTTTCGATTCCTTCACCCCACCCCACCCCCACTAGGGCTATCTGTTGCTTGTTCTGCTTTCTACCCTTAATTAGCACATTCCTTTAGCTAATATCACCACCTTCAACACCTCTTTGTCCTTTTGTCTGTGACATCTTTTGCTTATCTCCACCTATCACTGTCCCTCTATCCAGCTCTCTTGTCCCAACCCCCCCTTAAACCAGCTTATATTTCACCCCTTTTCTACTTTTCCTTAGCTCTGTTGAAGAGTCATACGGACTCGAAACGTTAACTGTGTTCCTCTCCACAGATGCTGCCAGACCTGCTGAGTTTTTTCCAGGTATTTTTGTTTTTATTTTAGAGTCAGATATTTATTCACTACGCAACTCAAAAATGGGTAAAACAGAGCCAATCTACGTGACACTGGAAGTCACCCATCGGAATGGAGGTGGATACAGGGGCATCCATGTCAGTTATTGTGGAACATTTGTTCAAATATCTGAATGGGGGAGTCCACACTACATCTGAAAAATTCAGATGCTAAATTAAAGAAGTATACTGGTGACGACATACGAGTAAGATATATGCAAAGATCCAGTAAAGTATGAAAATCAGTCTGTTAATCTCCCCATAATAGTGATAGCGAGCAGACGACCGAGTTGCCCTGGAAGGAACTGGTTAAGAGAGATTAATCTTGAGAGACTACTGAGATCTCAATCAGAAGCAGGAAATGTTACTGTTTGGTAAAAGGAGCACGTAAAAATTCAACAAAAGGAACTCGTAGAGCTGATGCTTCAGGACAGAGCTCGAGTTGAAGTCAGTAACCTCCAAAAAGTAAACCTGCTGAAGGACTTTCGCAAGTTGCAAGATTCCCTCAGATCCCAATTTGTACCATTAAATAGGTATGAGGAAGACCAGAAAGAATTCAGCATACCTCTGGCAGAGATGAAGAATAAATTAGCGGAGAAAACACAACGATGCTTAATTCTCCAGGAAACAACTAACAAATATATAAAAGAACGGGAAGAGCTGAAGAATCAGCTACATGGAAGCCAAGAAGCTTTAAAAATAGAGACCCCTGAGTTTTCAAAGGAGCTGACAGATGAGGAAGTGCTGGAAGACCCGACCACTGAGTTCACTCAAGTTGAGCTCGTACCTGAGCCTAGTCTGGCCAGCAGGGAAGTTGAAGAGGAAGCCGAGGTTAAAGTCAGCGCTGCCAAGAGGAAAACCCATCAAAAGAAGACATGCAGGAAGAGAAAGCAAAATTACTAACAAGGCCCTGAATGTTTTTTTTAACGCAACTGGAAGCTGATCGTACCGTGTTGAATTTAGCCTTGCCCAACATCCTGGTTTTGAGAACCTTCCTGACAGTTGATCTTCATCTTGTTGAACTTGGAGGGGAGGGGCAGCAGGAGTGTGCGCGATTGGGCCCAAAAGAGGGTGAAAGAATTCCCGTTGGAGTCTACACCACCTGTGGAAGGAACTCCCCGTTGCTTCGGAAGTGCCTGTAGCATCCGTTGAGCCTGAGAGAGTCGAAGAGACAAAGTTTCAGGTTCCTACTGGGGAGCCTAGTGGACAGATGCCCCCTGAGAGGGTAAACCAGCCAAAGTCGTAGAACTACGATGTTTGACGCATTTGAAGAAGCCTCCAGAGAGACTGAACTTGTAAATAGTTTAATTATGTAAATAGTTGATATATCGTAAAGATTGTAAATTGTACTTCCGAGTAAAGGGGGAGGGATGTGGTAATCTGAGGTGCAATATCCCTTTAAGAGAATGTGAGCAGATTGGCCATGTGACTGTATTGCCCAATTGCTGTGTAGTGCGGGCTACAATGTTAATCAGTAGTTTGGAATAGGGTCCGGTTGGAGAAGCACATGTTGTGTTAGTGCTCTGTTACTTGTGTTAATGAACATGGGTCTCTGCGCCTGCAGTATCTTGTTTACCAACTCGCTCACCAGTAGTTAGGCGTGCAACAGTGTTCACTGAGCAGAGCGAAACGGCAGAGAAGGTAAATAATAATAACGCGGCCAAACAGGTTGAGTATGAACTTATAAATCCTTCCAACACACGCCACTGGCAGGCGGTAAGAGCAGGAGAGACTCCTGGTCAGCCATGTGCTGGAAAGAATGTTAGGAGCCTCTACCATCACCAAGCACAGCTCCAGACTACAACGTGCATGTGAAAAGTGGCAACCAGGGCTCCCTGAACTATGACACAACGCCACCACAATTAGGCTTCCCACCCTTTGCCTCTTGCCTGCTTTGGACAGCCAGAGAGCCTTCCGGAAGTCTTTGCCCTCATCCTCACGGGTAGCGGGTATATTGATACGGGAAGATAGGATCAGTTTCTGTGGTTCCTCGCTCGCTATCTCACCTGGCCCTCACTCTGCACAGTCTATGTCACATCAACCCCATTCCGAATACGCGCCTCAGAGGGAAATTTAAAAAAAAATCTTTCAACCAGAGGGCTGTCTCGGCCGGGTTGTTAAGTATATTCAAGGCCGAGATAGGCAGGTTTTTAATCGGTAAGAGAATCAAGGGTTATGGGGAAAAGGCGGGAAAGTGGAGTCGAGGATTGTCAGATTGGCCATGATCTCACTGAATGGCGGGAGCAGACTCGATGGGCCGAATGGCCTACTTCTGCTCCTACGTCTCGTGGTCTTATGAGGTGACCGGATTTCAGTGGTGAGGAGAGGTTGGAAAAATTCCGGACCGTTCTCCTTGGAACTGAGAAGGTTAAAGAGGTGACCCGTTGGAGGTTTTCAAGAGGATAAGAGGTTTTTAATAGAGCGAGAGAATCTGTTCCTTCTTGTTGGGGAGGCGTCAGTAACCAGAGGTCAGAGATTTAAAATCATTGGTGAAGGACCTAGAGGGGAGATGAGGAGAAACGTTTTCACTCGGAGAGTTGTCGGGATCGGGAACACTCAATCTGAAGAGGTGGTGGAAGCCGATTCCATAAATAATTCTAAAAGGTCACTGAAAATGAGGAGCACAGACAAAGGAGTATAGGGCGTGGGCCCGAGGCAGAACTGCTCTTTCAAAGAGCCAGCACAGGTGTGATGGGCTGAATGGCCTCTTGTTGTGCAATAAGTTTCCCCCCGAGTTTTTAATTCATTCTGGGGATGCAGGCACCGCAGGCGAGGCTACCATTTGGGAACACAGAGAGAGGAGGAGGCCATTCAGCCCCACGAGCCTGTTCCGTCATCCACTTTGATTCCTGGCTACAAAATGGTCAAGCAGGAGGAGATTAGCGTCGTCTGTCGGGCCTGCTTCACACTCATGAGGGCTGGACAATCAGACACTTCCCTATCCACCCCCTGGCCCATGGAATCTCCTCAGTAAGGTTACAAACCAAAGAACATTACCCCAGGACCAAGAAGGGACAGAAGAGAATCTGGAAACCTCCATTCTGACCCCTTTTAAGCAGTTGAAAGCAGTCTGGGATATCAAAGGGACTAATTATTATTAATAAAGACACTTACTTTCAAGGCTCATTAAAATGATGAAAGGTTTTGAGAGACTAGATGTAAAATATTTTCACTTGAAGGGAAGAGAAAAACTAGAGGCCAGCAATATAGGGCAGTCACTAATGAATCCAATGAAGGAGGTTTAGGGGAGATGTGAGGAAAAGCTTTTTTACCCAGAGGGTGGTGAGGGTCTGGAATGCGCTGCCTGGGAGGGTGGTGGAGGCGGGTTGCCTCACATCCTTTAAAAAGTACCTGGATGAGCACTTGGCACGTCATAACATTCAAGGCTATGGGCCAAGTGCTGGTAAATGGGATTAGGTAGGTAGGTCAGGTGTTTCTTACGTGTCGGTGCAGACTCGATGGGCTGAAGGGCCTCTTCTGCACTGTGATATTCTGTGAATTCAGGAGAAACGTCTTTACCCAGAGAGTGGGGAGAAGGTGGAACTCGATACCACAGGGAGTGGTTGAGGTGAATAGGCGGAGCAGGCTCAAGGGGCCGAATGGCCTTCTCCTGCTCCCAATTCTTGTTCTTTACCCAGAGAGTGGGGAGAACGTGGAACTCGCTCCAACAGGGTTGGGATGAATCGTGTTGACGCATTGAAGGGGGAAGCTGGATAAACACAGAGGGGGGGGACAAAGGAATAGAAGGATAGAAGAATAAGCAGCTGAAGAGGAATAAATTACAGGGTCAAGGAGAAAGGGCAGGGTCGTGGGACTAGCTAACCCGCTCTTATAGAGCCAGTATGGGTTTGATGGGCTGAACAGCCTCCTTCCGCACTGTAACCCTTCTATGATTCTATTACAGCTCCCAAAACATCCCAGGGGCTCATTATACTCTCTGGGAAAGGTGGAACCATCCCGTTTGAGCCTGGCATAGTTTGAACGGGTGCCCCTTGGCCCTTGCCAATCTGTCAAACAGGAGCCATCTGTGAATAAGGCATGGCATCCAACCCTCCCATTATTTTATAAACCTCCGCCAAGTCTACAGTGCTGCACAGAAAACAGACCCAACTCTTGAAGCCTATGGGAGCAATGAAGGTGCCCTGAGGAGGTGGTGGCGGGCCTTCCATCCTGAACCCTGGTGTAACCTGCTCTCTCTCTCTCTCTCGAGGCCACTTCAGAGGGGCAGCTGAGAGTCAGTCACATTGGCGTCGGGCAGGAGTCACATGTGGGCCTAGTGTGGGCGAGAACAGCGGGCTTTCCTCTCATAGGGAAGTCAGTGAACAAGCCTGGACTTCAACCGCAATCCAGGCAGCTTCATTGTCACTCTTAGTCATACCAGCGTTTAACTTGAAAGGGTCGATTTATAATTTGCGTTCAAAATTCCTCAAACGTTCCCCCTGATGGGATTCGAGCTCACGTTCTCTCTGGCCCAGTCCTGAGCTTCCAACGCAAACACGTCACGTGACAAAAAAAATTCATGCACGGGGATGTGGGCCTCGCTGCCTAGGCCAGCATTTAGCACCCATCCCTAGTTGCCCTTGAGAAGATGGTGGTGCTAGGCCATTTCAGGGTTAAGAGTCAACCACATTGCTGTGGGTCTGGAGTCACATGTAGGCCAGACCGGGTAAGGATGGCAGATTTCCCTCCCTAAAATGGCAT
Organism: Carcharodon carcharias; assembly: GCF_017639515.1. Classification (NCBI taxonomy): domain Eukaryota; kingdom Metazoa; phylum Chordata; class Chondrichthyes; order Lamniformes; family Lamnidae; genus Carcharodon; species Carcharodon carcharias. The sequence continues at coordinate 1,704,307 of NW_024470758.1, forward strand.
TAGTGAACCAGCGGGTTTTCATGACAAGCATTTCATCATTAGGCTTTTAACTCCAGATTTTTATTGAACTCAAATTTCACCATCTGCCTGTGGTGGGATTTGAACCCAGGGTTTGCAGGATTACTAAGGTCAGCAACAATACCACTACACCATTGCCTCCCCTCTTTGGGGGGCGTGATGAGCGTAAGTCTAACTGTTCGCTTCAAATACATAATTAGCAGAGTGGAGTCAGGGAAAACCAGCATCAATTTGACATTGAAGCTCTCTCCGGTCACACAGTCTGCAAGTATTCAGTCAGGAGGGGTCACACTTGCAGAAAGCCCCTTGTACAGAATGACAGAGAGCTGCTTACCAGTGCAGAAAGCAGAAGAGGCTTGTCTGTTAGTAGCTCAGGGGCAGAACAAAAGAATTTTCAGAAATAGCATCTTTCGTGACCTCAGGACATCCCAAAGTGCACTGCAATTCATAAAATACTTTCCTTCAAATAGAATCACTGTTGGAATGTATGGAACCACAGCAGTTAATTTGCACACAGCTAGATCCCACAAACAGCGTTGCGATGAATGGTCAATTAAATCATCGGAGCAAAGCTCCTTCTACACAGTCCCCATCAAACACTCCCAGGACAGGTACAGCACGGGGTCAGATACAGAGTAAAGCTCCCTCTACACTATCCCCATCAAACACTCCCAAGGCTGGTACAGCACGGGGTTAGATACAGAGTAAAACATTCTGACAGTTGTGTATGGAAATTTCTGCCTGTTTTGCCTCTCAGGTTTCGGAGGCTGGTCCAAGAGTTTGAGTCTGAGGCCCCGGAGATTCCCCGGGTATTTCGCCTGGCCCTGTTGGACTTCATCGAGCAGGAGGAGGAAGAGGAGGCAAGACAGATCCTGAGGAGGCAGGCCATGGGCGAACGGAGGAACAGCCTCTCAATCCTCACCTGGAGGTGCAGACTGAAAATCAACCCATTCCAACGGGAGGATCACATGCAGGAGGCGGCACTGGGACTGCCTGTCACCCGCAGAGCCAAGAGCTTGCCCGAGTTCAACGTCCGGGGGGACAATTAAACCCTCCGAGCCTGGTGAGGGCAAGGCTTTCACTCCCCCGGTGTCCGAGTAAAACTGGAAGGGGCGGCCAGCAGTGTGTGTGGTGTTGTCTTGATGATATGTGCGTGTTTTTTTTTAACCGTTATAATTAGCAAGACAGGGCTCCCTACACTGCTGAGAAAACATAGGGCTCCAGATTTGGTGAGTTTACGCACTAGAAGAACTTACAGCACCGAAACAGACCATTCGGCCCAACAGTTCCATCCTGGACTTTATCCTTCACTCTAGCCTTCTCCCACCCCCTGCTTCACCTCACCCCATAAACATATCCTCCTATTCCTCTCTCCCTCATGTGATTATCCAGCTTCCCCCTTAAATGCAGCGACACTATTCACCTCAACCGGTCCCTGTGGGAGTGAGTCCCACACTCTCCCCGCTCACGGGGTAAGGAAGTTTCTCCTGAATTCCCGATCGGATTTATTAGTGACTGTCTCATATTGGATGGCCCCCACCCCTCAGCTCTGGTCTCTCCTACGTCTTCCCTAAGTCTACCCGATCAAAACCCTTTTCATAATTTTAAACGCCCCTATCCGATCACTCCTCAGCCTTCTCTTTTCCGGTGAACCTTCCATCGCAACAAACTCTCAGTTCCGGTATCATCCTTATAAATCTCCGGGAAAGGGTTTCAGTTTCAAGGCCCATGGAACGAATGGGTGGAGAGGGGACTGGGGTCCAGGTACACAGGTGATTAAAATGTCACGGACAGGTACACAAAATAATCAAAAAGGCCCATGGAATACTGGCCTTTATATCTGGAGGACTGGAACACAAGGGGGGTAGAAGTCAGGGTTCAGCTGTACAAAGCCCTGGTTAGGCCACACCTGGAGTTACTGGGAGAAGCTCTGGGCACCACACCTTAGGAAGGATATAGTGATGTTGGGGGGAGCGCAGTGTCGATTTACCAGAATGATACCTGGACTCCAAGGGTTAAATTACGAGGAGAGATTACACAAACCGGGGTTGTATCCCCTGGAATTTAGACGGTTAAAGGGAGATTTGATGAAAGATTTCGAGATAAGAAGGGGAACAGATAGGGTGGAAAGAAACTATTGCCACCGGTTGGGGGAGTCTTGGATTAAAAGGGGCAGAGGCTAAAAATGAGAGGCAGACCTTTCAGGAGTGAGATTAGGAAACACTCCCACACACAAAGGGTGGGAGAATTTTGGAAACTCTCTTCCCCAAACAGCAATTGATGCTGAATCAATTAATTTTAAACCTGAGGTTGACAGAATTTTTGTTAACCAAAGGGATTAAGGGATACGGGGCGAAGGTGGGAAGCTGGAGATAGGTCACAGGTCAGCCACGATGTCATTGAATAGCGGAACAGGCTCAACAAGCGGAATGGGGGCTGAATGGTCTCCTCCTGTGCCGGTGTTCCTAGGAGCCGGTGTGAGGGACCTCGATTTCAACACGGTGAAGGTAGAGAGAGGAGCTCGAGGGGCTAGAGTGGGGGATGGGAGTGCGGGGGACAGAAAGACCATGCTGAAGAGATTAGAAAGAAGAATATCTGCCAGACAACTATCATTCTCTTGGAGTCTGCCCAGGAACGCAAGAGAATGTAGCTGGGCAGGGGCTAGTACAATGTATTAGTAATACGGTAATTAATAACTACTAATATTAGTAATACTACTAATACAACACATACAAGTGTTGGATGGGGTTACAACACCAGCAGAGCGTTGAGATGCCCGAATTTTCACCTGTTTCTTACGCGTAATCTCAGACTAACAGGGCGGCCATTTTGGATTGAGATGGAGAGACATTTCTTCATCTGGAGCATCCTTCGGGATTCTAGAGCACCCTTCAGGATTCTGGAGCACCCTTCGGGATTCTAGAGCACCCTTCGGGATTCTGGAGCATCCTTCGGGATTCTGGAGCATCCTTCAGGACTCTGGAGCATCCTTCGGGATTCTGGAGCATCCTTCGGGATTCTGAAGCCCAGAGGGCCTTAGATGCTTTGTCTTTGAGTATGTTCAAGGCTAAGATTGATAGATATTTGGGCTGTTAAGGGAGGGTATCTTATTAAAATGGTGGAGCAGGCTTTAGAGGACAGTGCGGCCTACCTGCTGCTCCTATTTCTTCTGCTTTTAATAGAATCTTCGAGTTCACGGCACAGAAATCTGCCAGTGGCTTCTCAAGCCCGCCTCTCTGCCCTGTACCGCTTGGAATTCATAGCGTCCATATTTCAACCCATTTCGCCGTTACATCAAATGACTTTTGCATATTTCACGTCTTAAAGAACCCCAGGCTCACCCAAAGCTACACCTGTAACTGCTTCAACCCCATCCCGGAGCTGTAAGTTCAAATGAATTGTTCAGACTTGACAAGATGTGGGAACTCCCGTGGTGGGTGTGGTCTGTTCACTGCCTGTTGCTGGTTAACATTGAAGGGGGAGCTTGAACACAGTTCCTTCCACGACCTCAGGAAGATCCCAAAGCGCTTTACGGCCAGCTAAGAGCTTTCCCGAAGTGTTGTGACCCTCATAACGTAGGGAACGCAGCTGCCAATTTTCGCACGGCAGAATCCCATAAATGGCATCATGTCCAGGCGCAGCAAAAAAAAACAGAAAATGCTGGAAAAACTCAGCAGGTCCGGCAGCGGTCTACGGAGAGAGAAAGAGAGTTAACGTTTCGAGTCCGTGGGACCCTTCTTACAGACTGGAAACGTTAACTCTGTTTCTCTCTCCACAGACGCCTGCTGGACCTGCTGAGTTTTGCCAGCCTTTTCTGTTTCTGTTTCAGGTTTCCAGCATCTGCAGTATTTTGCTTTTATCTTGACCGGGTGGCCTGTTTTACTGATGTTGGTTAAAGGTTGTATATCGGACCAGAGCGGTGGGGAGAATGCCTTCCCTGCCCAATCCCAGTTCCTCTTCTGTGAGATCGCTTACAAGAGGGTTTGTTGTCTCATCTGGAAGAAACACACCTGACAGTGCAGCACTCCTGCAGTACTGAGTTAGGTAACAGCGATAATTTCAATAAGTTATTTGTGGGTGTTAAGAATGAGTTTTAGCTTTAATGTTTAAGTTTGATTTGTATTTCTGTACCTGTGCATTAGGAAAAGATCAAGTTGAGTTTTAGTTTCACTTTAAAAGGTGCCTGCATTTCTAACAAGAGTTTAGGCAGTAAGAGAAGTTAGGCAAACACAAGAGTAGAAAAACTGGGCTGTTGCATAGCAATGGGGGAGCAGAGAGGCAGGTCCCTCCCACAGACACACACACAAGAAACAAGAAACAGCAGTTTGATTTGGAAGCTGTTTGCTTTCAGTTGGGTTCGAAGACAGTTGCCAAGCAGAAGCAACCTAGAAGGGTCAGATAGGTAGTCCCAAGCTAAAGCAGAAAGTCCCCAAGAATGCAGGGAAGTGGAACAGGAGAAAGTCCCAAGCAGATCTTCTAGTCAAAGGAAAGACAGGAACCTGGAAAAGATCCCGTTAAGTGAAATTAAGAGTGAGGGGCAGAGAGAGGCTCCAAGCCTCAAGCTTAAAGCTCCACATTGCAGGAAGCAGAGTCAAAGCAATATAAAGGCTTGTAAGAAGCCAGAAGGTCCAAAGAGACTGCTGAGTCGGTGAGAGAGAGTGCGTGGAAGACAGCTTGAATGCATGTGATGACCCAGGGAAGAGGAACATCAGAAGGAGAGTTTGAAACCCTGGAGGTGGACCCTTGAGGAAGGTGTCTGAGAGAAAGTGTCGGTTTGGGAGAAGATTCCAAAGCGAGTCCTTGGAGAGTGGAGATTGGAAACCCTCGCATGAAAGCCAGAGTTCAGTGAGACTGGTTGGCTCATGGTGTGACAAGCATCTGGGGGAGGGGAGTGAGTTGATGAGGGATCCATAGCATCTGATTGAGGTGGCATCTGTCACTTGGTTTCAGAGTGTGGTGTGTCTGATCATAGGTCACCAGTTGGTTTACAAGGACTGTACTTACTGTGAACTTTAGAGTATAAGATATCTTTTGTAATTTGTGTTATCCTTACAAATCTGTACATATCCGTAAAGGTATAGTTGTAGCTGAAGGAGTATTGTAATATAATTCATCTTTTCTTTGTTTAATAAATGTTTTATGCTTTTGTTAAAAGTTCATGAGCTGACTCCTGTGACTCTGTTCAGTAGCCACTCTCCATGTATCGAAACAAACAGATAAACGTTCGGATCTATTGAGCTGGGTTCCACTCTGGGATCAGGCGTGCCCAGTGGTGACCTCAGTGGGGATCATAACACCCGGGCATTGGGATGAATTGGCCTGGACTGTGAGGCTCAGGCCTCTGGAGTGGGACTTGGACGCGTAACATTGTGGCTCAGGAAGGACAGAGTCAGACCCCTAAAGCCATGGCTCACACCTATCGGAGGCAGTGGAATCGATGGTGATGCACCAGCCCACTACACAAGAACGAGCTGGGTTTGGAGATGTGGGTCTGGGAACAAATCTCTCATATGGGACAGGGGCTCTTTGAAATTCACCCTCCACTCCCCCCACCTTCTCAGTGACCCCCCTGCGATGTTCACAGCCCCCTTTAGAGCCCCACCCAAATGGCCCACTCCCCTTAACTGAGACCAGGTGATGTTCCCCATATCCGCCAAGCCCATTGCCCTTTCCTTCGGCCTCTCAGGTCCCGGACAGGAGAAAATGGACTTTGTATCCGATTGCCATTCCTTCTCCCCGCTGCTACATGTGATGCCTTCCCTGAAGAATGGTGGGTCAATGGTCGTTCTTGAGTAACCAAAACACTGCTGCCGGTATCCTAATGCAGGCCAAGTCCCACTCACCCCATCACGCTCCCCCTACTCCAAACCCACCCCACCCCATGCTCGCTGGTCTACATCAGTACAATTCTCACCCCCATTCTCCAATCCCTAAATGGCCTCACCTCTCCCTATCTTTGTCACTCCCTCCAGCCCCACGACCCTCCGAAATCTGTGCTCCTCCAATTCTGGCCCCTTGCGCATCCCCAATTTTAATCGTTGTGCTAGTGGCAGCCGTGCCTTTAGCTACTTGGCCTCAAAGCTCTAGAATTCCCTCATTAAACCTCTCCGTCACTCGACCTCTCTCCCTCTCCTCCTTTATGACGCTCCTTAAAAATGACCTCTTTGACCGAGTTTTTAGTCACCTGTCCTAATACCTTTTTTTGACACTCCTGTGGACATTTTACTATGTTAAAGGCACTATATAAATGCACATTGGTGCTGTTGACTTAGCAATAGTGACACCACTGAAGGGCAAGGGGAAATGGCCAGGCTACCTCTTTACTGGAGGGACCTGGCACTATGAGTGGCACATGTGCAACCTGTCGCTTGCCAATCCCAAGTCTTCATTGTTGTCCAAGCTCCTGCCTCGAAGATAATGGATCCATTGTCGAGGTCATAGTCTCCGCTTTCCCACTCGGAATGCCAGCTTCGCGGGTTGGGAATAGCCAGAGATCGGACTTCTCCTTTCCAAGGAGCAGGTCCCCGGGTTCACACCCTGCAGGATAGGTGTGGAATGGCCAATGGTTAAGGCTGCATAGTTATCATATACCCGACAAGTCCCAGTGGCAATTGAGGACCAGAGATTATTTTACAGCATAAGATATAGGAGCAGGAGAGGCCATTGAGCCCCTTGAGCCCACCCTACCATTCAATGAAATCATGGATGATCTTCTATGTCAACATTTTCTTGCCCTATCCCTATATCCACTGATGCTTCAATATTTCAAAACCTATCGAGCTCAGTCTTGAACATACTCAATAGCTGAGCCTCTGGGGTAGAGAATTCCAAAGACTCACCACCCTCTGAGTGAAGAAATTCCTCCTTATCTCAGTCCTAAATGGTTGTCTCCGACCAGTGGCTAGAATCCACTGGGAGAGGAGGTCAAAGAATGCATTGTGAAACTTTATATCTGGGCAAACACACTGATTACTAGCTCCAGGGATTGATCACTCCACCTCCACTTCTTCCAGGATCCTTGAGTACAATGTTAACCCCCAAACTCTGCTCTGTTCGACTCCACCCTCACTGTCTGCGCAAGTCTCTCCCCTCCAGTTCTGACCTCAGGTTACTGAAAGTGACCATGCAGGTACAGCAGCAATTAGGAAGGCAAATGGTATGTTGGCCTTCATCACCAGGGGATTTGAGTACAGGAGTAAAGATGTCTTGCTGCACTTGTATAGAGCCTTGGTGAGACTAAACCTGGAGTATTGTGTTCAGTTTTGGTCTCCTTATCTAAGCAAGTATGTACTTGCCATAGAGGGAGTGCAACAAAGGTTCAGCAGGCTAATCCCGGGGGTGGCAGGATTGTCTTATGAGGAGAGATTGAGGAGACTGGGCCTGAATTCACTCCTCAATTCTCTGAGTTTATAAGAATGAGAGGCGATCTCATTGAAACCTACAAAATTCTTACAAGGCTCGACAGGGTAGATGCAGGAAGGATGTTTCCCCTGGCTAGTGAGTCTAGAACGAGGGGGCACAGTCTCAGGGTAAGGGTCAGGCCATTTAGGACTGAGATGAGGAGGAATTTCTTCACTCGGAGAGTTGGTGAATCTTTGGAATTCTCTGCCCCAGAGAATTGTAGATGCTCAGTCATTGAGTATGTTCAAGACTGAGATCGATAGATAGTAAAAGCATCATGGGGTATGGGGATAGGGTGGGAAAAGGGCATTAAGAAAAGATCAGCCATGATCTAGTTAAATGGCGGAACAGGCTCGAGGGGCCGAATGGCCTACTCCTGCTCCTATTCCCTATGTCCCTAAGAGACAGAACTGGTCAAAAGTCTCCAGTGTGTCCTCTGCATCGTTATTCCATACATGTCCTCATCGATCTGGCCATGGTTGATCACCCCGTCCTCCCACAATGCAAAGGGAAGAAGATGTCAGGAGAGCAAGGTTCTTTGACTTGGCCACCTGACTTTGGGTAGCTTCTGCCTCAGAGATAATGGATCCACTCGGGGTGGACTGTGTCCCTTGGTCCTTGTCTGAGGGTACAGAGGAGATCACTGACCTTGTCTCGCTCCCTCTTGAAGAGGTCAGGTGTCCAAGTCAATTGGAGAAAGTACAGAGTAGGTTCACAAGACTGATTCCAGGGATGAAGGACTGTAGCTATGAAGATAGATTGAAGAGGTTGGGACTGATTTCCTTGGAGAAAATATGGCTGAGAGGAGAGTTGTTTGAGGTATTCAAGATCCTGAGGGGTATGAACAGGGTAAATAGTGAGAAACTGTTCCCACTCAAGGGAGCATCAAAACCTAGAGGGCACAGATTCAAAATAATTGGCAAAAGGAGTAGAAGTGACGTGAGGAGTCTGGAACAAACTTCCTGAGAGGGTGGAGGAGGCAGATTCGACTGAGGTATTCAGAAGGGAATTAGATTGCTATCTGAAAAGAGAGGATGTGCAAGATTACAGGGATAAGACAGGGGAATGGGACCAGGTGGAATGCTCCTTCAGAGAGTCAGTGCAGACTTGATAGGCAGGATGGCCGGCTTCTGCACCCTTAAGATGCTGTGATTCAAGGTCATCATCGTTGAATGGGTTCATACAAGATGATCTTTGAGCATCTGTCCCAGTCTTCCTGCAAATATTGCAGCAATTGTTTTTCACAGGGAGACACTACAATGTTAGTTGGCTCACTTGGGGTCTGACATGGGGAGACAGTGGGCGCAGTGGTAATGTTACCTACTCACCAATAACCAGCTCACTGATGCTCACCAGGAGCACTCGGCCCCAGACCTCAACAAAACTTTGATATCCCCATGGGCACAACTTAATTGGGGGGTGAGAGTGACTGTCCTCAATATCAAGCCACCGAGGAGCCCCAGTAAAACTGAAATCAATAAGAAAAGGGGTAAGTGGTGAGTTATGGTTGTTGGAGGTCAATCATCTCAGCTCCAGGACATCACTGTAGGAGTTCCTCAGGGTAGTGTCCTCGGCCCAACCATCTTCAGCTGCTTCATCAATGATCTTGCCTCCATCATAAAGGTAGAAGTGGGTATATTTGCTGACGGTTTCATGGTGTTCAGCTCCATCCCTGACTCCTCAGATACTGAAGCAGTCTGTGTCCACATGTAGCAATACCTGGACAACATTCCAGCTTGAGCTGATAAGTATGGACTAACATTCGCACCACACAAGTGCCGGGCAATGACCATCTCCAACAAGAGAGAATCGAACCATCACCCCTTTATGTTCAACAGCATGACCATCACTGAATTCCACCACCATTAACATCCTAGGGGTTACCATTGACCAGAAACTGAACTGGACCAGCCATATAAACACTGTGCTTACAAGGGCAGGTCACAGAGGTTGGGAATTCTGCAGCGAGTAACTCACCTCTTGATTTCCCATAACCAGATGGTAAGGCACAAGGCAGAAGTGTGATGGAATACCCTCCACTTGTCTGGATGAGTGCAGCTCCCACAACACTCAAGAAGCTCAACACCATCCAGGACAAAGCAGTCCCGCTTGATTGGCACCACATCCACAAACATTCACTCCCTCCACCACCGACGCACAGTAAGAGCAGTGTGTGAACCATCTACAAGATGCACTGCAGCAACTCACCAAGGCTCTTTCGACAGCACCTTCCAAACCCACGGCCACTACCACCTCTGAGGGCTATCACACAGACTTGTTTGACCCCCAGCCCTGATTTTGAAGGGGACCGTTTCAGATCTCCCACTCACGACAGTTGCAGTCTTGAAGCAATTGCGCTATTGTGAAGTTTCTCGGACATCCAAATCTATGGAGCACAATCCACAGAGCCTCTGGATTTACTGAGTCAAATGCTTTGGTCAGGTTGATGAAGGCAAATAAGAGTTCCTGGTGCTGTACTCAACATTTGTCGGGCTAAAGTAATGGACAGGGCAATGTCTATGGATGTGATTTATATGGACTTCAAGAGAGCAAGGATATAGTCCCTCATAAGAGATGGTTAGCTAAAGTTAAAGCTCACGGAATTGAAGGCGAATTCTTGACCTGGTGGGGAAGTTGGCTGAGTGACAAGAGACAGAAAGGAAGGATAATGGGCAGGTACTCTCATTGGCAGGATATGGATAGTGACGCTCTGTCTTGGGGCCTCAGCGATTCACTATACTTATTAACAACTTAGATGATGGGATACGCATACGTATGTACATATGTATGAATTAGGAGCAGGAGTGAGGCCACTTGGCCCCTCGAGCCTGTTCCGCCATTCAATACGATCATGGCTGATCTGATTATAACCTCAATCCCACATTCCTGCCGACCCCCTGATAACCTTTCACGAATCTATCTAGCTCTGCCTTAAAAATATTTAAAGACTCTGCTTTCACTGCCTTTTGAGGAAGAGAGTTCCAAAGAGTCACGACCCTCTGAGAGAAAAAAATTCTCCTCATCTCCATCTTCAATGAGTGACCCCTTATTTTTAATCAGTGACCCATGGTTCTAGATTCTCCCACAAGAGGAAACATCTTCTCCACATCCACCCTGCCAAGACCTCTCAGGATCTTAAAGGTTTCAATTAAGTCGCCTCTTACTCTTCTAAACTCCAGCCTTTCCTCATAAGACAACCTGTCCATTCCTGGTATTAGTCTGGTAAACCTTCTCTGAACTGCTTCCAACACATTTACATCTTTCTTTAAATAGGGAGATCAATACTGTACACAATGCTCCAGATGTGGTCTCACCAGTTCCCTGTATAACTGAGGCATAACCTCCCTACTTTTGTAATCAATTCCCCTCACAATAAATGATAATATTCTATTAGCTTTCCTAATTACCTGCTCTTACTGCACACTAACCTTTTGTGATTCATGCACTTGGACACCCAGATCCCTCTGAACCTCCGAGCTCTGCAATCTCTCACCATTTAGATAAAAAGCTTCTTTTTTATTCTTCCTGCCAATATGAACAATTTCACATTTGCCCACATTAAACTCCATTCGCCAGATCTTTGCCCACTCACTGAACCTATCTATGTCACTTTATAGCCTCCTTACATTCTCTTCACAATTTAATTTCCCACTTACCTTTGTGTCTTCAGCAAATTTAGCCACCATTCCTTCAGTCCCTTCATCCAAATAGTTCACATAAATTGTAAAAAGTTGAGGCCCCAGCACTGATCCCTGTGGCACACCACTTGTTACATCTAGCCAAACAGAAAAAGACCCATTTATGCCAACTCTGTGCTTCCTGTTAGCTAGCTAACCTTCTATCCATGCCAATATGTTACCCCCAACACCATGAGCTTTTATTTTCTGCAATAGCCTTTAATGTGGCACTTTATCAAATGCCTTCTGGAAATCTAAGTACAGCACATCCACCGGTTCCCCTTTATCCACAGCACATGTGACTCCTTCAAATAACTCCAGTAAATTGGTTAAACATGATTTCCCTTTCACAAAACCATATTGACTTTGCCTGATTGCCTTGAATTGTTCTAAGTGCCCTGCTATAACATTTTTAATAATAGCTTCTAACATTTTCCCTATGACAGATGCTAAGCTAAATGCCCTGCAGTTTCCTGCTTTCTGTCTCCCTCCCTTTTTGAATAAAGAAGTTCTATTTGCTATTTTCCAATGTAATGGGGCCTTCCCCAAATCTAGGGAGTTTTGGAAAATTAAAACCAGTGCATCAACTATCTCACTGGCCAATTCTTTCAAGACCCTAGAGTGAAGTCCATCCGGACCTGGGGATTTATCAGCCCGCAGACCCAACAACTTGCTCAACACCACTTTCCTGGTGATTGTAATTTTCCCGAGTTCCTCCCTCCCATCCTGTTCCTGATTTACAGCTATTTTCGGGATGTGACTCATGTCCTCCAGGTTGAAGGCCGAAGCAAAATGCCTGCTTAATTCATCGCCCTACCTACCATTATCAAATCCCCAGATGCACTGCCTATAGGACCAACACTCACTTTGTTAACTCTTTCCTCATTTAAATATCTATAGAAGTTCTTACTATCTGTCTCTATATTACTAGCTAGCTTTCTCTTACTCATACTTTTCCCTCCTTATTAATCTTTTTGTCATTCTTTGCTGCTCTTTATATTCTTACCAATCTTCTGACCTGCTGCCCATCTGTGCGCAATTATAGCTTTTTCTTTAAGTTTGATACTCTCTTTAACTTTCTTAGTAAATCATGGATGGTGGGTCCTCCTCTTGGAATTTTTCTCTCTCATTGGAATGTATATATTCTGTGTATTCGGAAATATCCCCTTAAATGTCTGCCACTGAACCTCTATTGACACATCCCTTAACCTCAATTTCCAGTTTACTTTACTCTGCTTTCATGCCCTCATAATTGCCCTTATTTAAGTTTAAAACACTAGTCCTAGGAGCACTCGCTTCTCCCTCAAAATGAATGTAAAATTCAATCATATTATAGTCGCTGCTACTTAGGGGTGCCTTCACTAGGAGATTACTAATTAATCGTATCTCGTATCTCGTTGCTCAATACCAGGTCTGGCATAGCTTGCTCTCTGCTTGACTCCAGAACATGCTGTTATAAGGAACTGTCCCAAAAACATTCTATGAACTCTTCATCTGCTCTCCTTTGCCCATCTGATTTTTCCAGTCTATATGTAGATTAAAATCTCCCATGATTATTGCTGTACCTTTCTGGCAAGCTCCCATTATCTTCTCTTTTATACTTTGACCTACCGTGTAGTTACAATTAGGGGGCCTGTACACCACTACCACAAGTGATTTCTTGCCTTTATTATTCCTCATCTCAACCCAAGCCACTTCTACAACCTGGTTTCCTGAACTTAGGTCATCCCTCTCTAATGTGCTCGTACCATCATTAATTAACAGAGCCACCCCTCCACCTTTTCTAACTTCCTGTCCTTCCTAAATGTCACATACCCTTCAATATTCAGGACCCCAATCTATGTCATCCTGTCTCTGTAATGGCTATCAGATCATACTTCTTCATTTCTATTTGCGCTATCAGTTCACCTGTTTTGCTTCGAATGCTATGTGTGTTTAGATACAGAGCCTTTAGTTTTGTCCTTTAATTATTTTTGTAGCATTTAGCTTTATTGGCTGATTTACTCAGGTTTGTACTCTCTGTCACAGTCCTGTCACAGTCCATCAGTTCTCATATTAATACCTGTCTCTCTTATCTGCATGGTTCGGTGTAGGCCATTCTAACAGTACAGATCCCACTTCCCTAATACTGGTGCCAGTGCCCCACAAACCAGAGCCCACTTCTCCCACACCAGCCTTTGAGCCACGCGTTCATTTCTCTAATCTTATTTGTCCTATGCCAATTTACACATGGCTCAGGTAATAATCCAGAAATGATTCCCTTTTTGAGGCTCTGCTTCTTAATTTAGTGTCTAACTCCTCATACTGACTATGCAGAGCCTCTTTCCTCATCCTGCCTATGTTGTTGGTACCTACATGGACCATGACAACTGGATCCTCCCCCTCCCACAGCAAGTTCCTCTCCAGCCCTGAGCATTTGTCCCGAACTCTGGCACCAGGCAGGCAACACAGCTGCCCGGACTCTCGCTCTTTGCTGCAGACAACAATCTCCCTCACTATACTGAATTCTACTACCACCACATTCCTTTTTGTTCCCCCCCCCCACTTGGATTGCTTCCTGTACCATGGTGCCATGGTCAGTTTGCTCATCCAACCTGTAGTCCCCGCTCTCATCCAAACAAGCTGAGAAAACCACACTCCTGGATTCCTGCCCTCTGGGTCCTCTTACCTGCCTCACTCGCAGTCACATTCTCCTGTCCCTGGTTACTGACCAAATCGGACGACCCTATCCTAAGTGGTGTGACTGCCTCCTGTTATAAAGCATTCAGGTAACTTTCCCCCTCCCTGATGTGTTGCAGTGTCTGCAGCTCAGCCTCCAGATCAATGACTCTGAGCCAAAGCTCCTCAAGCCTCAACCACCTACTGCAGACTGTTTGTCCTGGATCACAATGTTATCCAGGAGCTCCCACTTGCTGCAGCCTTGACACATCACCTGTCCTGCCATCCTTAATGTGTTTTAATTAATTGCTTAATTATATTAATCACTTATTTGTGTTGCTTTCTTATACATGTTATTAACTTTACCACCAAATTGTGTTCTATTTTAAATCTTCAGGATAGAATAGAACTTACCCATTTACCAGATACTCACCAGTTAGCTCTGTTCCCTGTAGTAGAGTGACAGTCAACTCCTGTGGGCTGAGAAAGATAGAAAAAGGAAACAAACACCTCCTTCCCCGAACTCCCCCTCTCACCAAACTCCAAGTCTTCACTCAGTTAGTCAGCTGCACTCTATTTACCCAAATTTGTCCATGACACAAAGATAAGTGACATTGTGCGCGGGGTAGATGGAAGCTTAGAATTACAAAGAGCTATTGATAGATTAAGTGAATGGGCAAATCTGTGACAAATGGATTTCACTGTGAGGTCACCCACTTTGGACCGAACAAGAATAGAACAGGAGGGCTTCCAAATTGGTGAAAAGCCAGAAACAGTGGAGGTCCAAAGAGACTTGGGGGCGGGGTCCAGGTACACAGATAATTAAAATGTCACGGACAGGTACAGAAAATAATCAAAAAGGCTCATGGAATGCTGGTCTTTATATCTGGAGGATGAGAATACAAGGGGGTAGAAACCATGCTTCATAAGGCCACAAGGCATAGGAGAAGATATAGGCCATTCGGCCCATTGAGTCTGCTCCGTCATTCAATGAGATCATGGCTGATCTGATAATCCTCAACTCCACTTTCCTGCCTTTTCCCCATAACCCTTGATTCCCTTACTGATTAAAAATCTGTCTATCTCAGCCTTGAATATACTTAATGACCCAGCCGCTACAACCCTCTGCGGTAAAGAATTCCACAGATTCACTACCTTCTGAGAGAAGAAATTCCTCCTCATCTCTGTCTTAAATGGGTGCCCCCTTACTCTGAGATTATGCCCTCTGGTCCTAGACTCTCTCACAAGGGGAAACAACCTCTCAGCATTTACCCTGTCAAACCCCCAAGAATCTTATATCTTTCAATAAGGTCACCTCTCATTCTTCTAAACTCCAATGAGTACAGGCCCAACCTACTCAACCTCTCCTCATAAGAAAATCCCTCCATACCTGGGATCAATCTAGTGAACTTTCTCTGGACTGCCTCCAATGCCAGTATACCTTTCCTGTAGATAAGGGGACCAAAACTGCTCACAGTATTCTAGATGAGGTCTAACAAGTGCCTTGTATAGTTTTAGCAAGACTTCCCTATTTTTATACTCCATTCCCTTTGAAATAAAGGCCAACATTCCATTTGCCTTCCCTATTACCTACTAAACTTGTATGCTAGCTTTTTGTGATTCATACACAAGGACCTCAGCATCTCACCTGTACAAGCCCCGGTTAGACCATACCTGAGCAGTTCTGGGCACTACATCTTAGAATAGATAGAGAGAAACTATTGCCGCTGGTTGGGAGAGTCTCGGACTAGGGGGCAGAGTCTAAAAATGAGAGCCAGGCCTTTCAGGAGTGGGATTAGGAAACACTTCCACACACAAAGGGTGGGAGAAGTTTGGGAACGCTCTTCCGCAAATGGCAAGTGATGCTGGATCAATCGTTAGTTTGAAATCTGATTTTTGTTGATCAAAGGTATTAAGGGACATTGGGAAAAGGCGGGTATGTGGAGATAGGTTGTAGATCAATGATCTCATTGAATGGCGGAGGAACGGGCCTGAGGGGCTGAATGGCCTCCTCCTGTTTCTAAGTTTCCCTGTTCCTTTTCTGCCTGTTGCCCCTCTATCTCTATTGTCTCCCTCTCCCATTCCCTCTCTATCTCCCCTGTCCCTGTTCCCTTTTCATTGCTCTGCCCATCTTTTCCTGTCTCTATTTCCCCCTCTCTCTCCCCTATCTGACTCTCCCCTCTTCCCCCTCTCTATTTCTCTCCTACCTCATTCCCCTCAGCCGTTCTCTCTGCTCCACCACTCTATTTCCTGTCTTCACTCTTACCTAACACTTTGTCACTGCCACCTCTTTCTCTCTTTCCCTTTCATGTTCCTTCCACATTCTTCCTATCCCTTCTACCCCTCTCTCTCTTTCCCCTTTCTCTAACTCTTTCTCACTCTCCCTGTGCCCCTTTCTTTTCCTTACCATACACTCTCTCCATCTGTCTCTCACTCTCCCTCTTCTCTCTCTCCACCCGTATCTGTCTCCTGCCCTCCCTCTTCCCCCTCTCCTTCCCCCTCTCTCCATCGGGTTTCTGCACCCTTCCGTCTCTGTCTTTCTCCCTCTCCCCTTTCTTCTCCTTCCCCTCTCATAACTTCCCTCTCTATTCCTCCTATCTTCAATTCCTTCCCTGTTCCCTCTCCTTATCCCCCTCCGTCTCCTTCACCTCTCTCCCCTCCCCTTCCCCCCCCCTCCCTTTCCCTTTCCTACCCTTCTCTCCCCTACCCCCCTTTTCTTCCGTCCTCTCCTTCCCCCTTGTCTCCCCTTCCCCCTTGCCCCCCCTCCCCTTGGCCAACTCTCCCCTTGTCCCCTTTCCCGCTGGCCAAATCTCCCCTTGCCCCCCTCTTTCCCTCACTCTCCATCCCCCAGCCCCCTCCTTTCTCCCCCTTTATCTTTCCCCCCACCCAATCTCTCTCTCCTTCTTTTCCCTTCCCCCACTTTCTCCTCTCCCTTTCCATCTCCTTCCCCCTTGCCTCTTCGCTCTCTCTCCCACTCAATCTCCCCTTCCCTCTCTCCCATTTACCCTCCTCTACTTGCCTCTCATCCCTTCCCTCTTTCCCTTTTCACCCTGTCTCTCTCCCCCTTTCAATCATTCCTTCCCTCTCTCTCTTCCCACCCTCCCTCTTTCCCCCACTCCTTCCCTCTCTCCCCCTCTTTCTACCTCCATCCCTCTTTCTCCCTCCATCCCTCATTCCCTTCCTCCCTCTTTCTCCCTCCACCCTTCCCTCATTCCCTCCCTCATTCTTCCATCCTCCTTCTCCCACTCCTTCCCTCTCTCCTCAACCCTCTCCCTCCTCCCGCTTTCTCCCTCCAACGCTCCTTTTCTTCTCTCTCTCCTCTTTTCCCTCCATCTTCCCCCTCTTTCTCCCATCCTCCCTCCTACATTCTTCCTCCCCCCAACCTCTCTTTCACCCTCCCTCCCTCTGTCCATCCGTCTCTACATCTCCCTCCCTCTTCCTCCCACCATCCCTCTCCCTTTTGCCCTCCCTCCTTCTCTCCCTTTCTCTCTCCCTCCCTACCTCTTTCTCCCTCTCCTTTCCTCCTCTCCCACCCCTCCCTCTTTCCCTCCCTCCCTCCTTCTCCCACCCTCCCTCTCTTTTTCTCTTTCTCCCATCACTCCCTTCCCTTTCTCCTTCCCTCCCTCCCTCACGTTTTCCCGCTGCCTCCCTGTCTCTCCCCCTCCTGCCTCCCCCTCTCTTTCCCCTTCCCTCCCTCTCTTTCCACCTTCCTCTCTCTCTTTCCCCCTCCCTCTCTCTCTTTCCCCTCCCTCCCTCACTCGTTCCCCTCCCTCCCTCACTCACTCTTTCCCCTCCCTCCCTCTCTCTCTTTCCAACTCCCTCCCTCCATCTTTCCCCCTCCCTCTCCCCAACCTTCCCTCTCTCTCTCTCTCTCTCTTTCTCGCTCCCACTCCCACCCTCCATCTCTTCCCCCTTCCTCTTTCTCCCTCCCCTCCCTCCATTTTTCTTCCTCCCTCCCACTTTCTCCCATTTCTCTCTCCCTCCCTCTTTCTCCCTTCCTTTGTTCTGCCCTCCCTCTTTCCTCATCTCTCAATTCTTCTTTCCCCATTCCTCCCTCCTTCTCCCTCCTTCATTCCCTCCCTCCTTCCCTCTCTGCTCCGTCCTGTCCCTCTCTCCCTTCTTTCCGTATCTCCCGCACCCTCCCCCTTCCCCGCCGTCCCACCAACTTCCTCCTTTCTCCCACTCTCCCTCCCTCTCCCTCCTCTCCCACCCTCCCTCTCTCCCTCTTTCTCCCTCCCTCCTTCTTGTTCTCCCTTCCCTCCCTCTTTCTCCCTACTTCCCACATTCTCTCCCTCATTCTCCCACTCCTTCCCTCTCTCATAGCCCTTCTTCGTTCCTGCTCCTTCTCCCCCTCCTTCTTTCCCCCACCGTCCCTCACTCTTTCCATCCGTATCTCCATCTCTCTCCCTTTCTCACCCTCCCTCTCTCCTGCCCTCTTTCTCCCTCCCTCCCCACTCCCTCCTTCTCCCTCCATCCCTCCCCCTCCCACTTTCTCTGACACACCCTCCCCCTTCCCCTGTGTCCCCCCTCTCTATCTTCCTCCCCAACTCCCTCCCTCTCTCTTTTTCCTACTTCCTTCCTTCTTTCTTCCTCCTACCCTCTTGCCCCCTCCCTCCTTCCTTCCCTCTCTCCCTCCCTCTCTCCCTCCCCCTTCTCCCTCCACTGCCACCCTCCTATACCCTTCCTCCCTCCGTCTTTCTCCACTCCCTCCCTCCCCCTTTCTCTCTCTTTCATCTTCCCTCCCTCTTTCCCCTTTCCTCCCCCCTTTCTCCCTACCCTCCCTCCTCCTCCCTCCCTCTTTCTCCCTACCCTCCCTCCTCCTCCCTCTTCCCCTTCCCCGCTTCCTCCCCCTATTTCTCCCTAACCTCCCTCCCTCGTTCCCTCCCTCCTTCTACCACTCCTTCCCTTTCTCCTCACCCCTCGCTCCCTCCCTCCTTCTCCCATCCCTCCCCTCCCATCCCACCCCTCTTCCCTCCATCTCCCCCTTCTCCCACCCTTTGTCTCCTTCCCAACCTCCTTCTTCCTCCATCTCCCCCCTTTCTCCCTCCCTCCCTCATGCCCTCCCTCCTTCTTCCTCCCTCTTTCCCCCTCCATCCCTTCCTCTCGCTCTTTCTCACACCATCCCTCTCTTTCACCCGCCCTCCCTCTTTCCCCCAGCCTCCCTCTGCCTCTCCTCCTTTCTCCCTCGCTCTTCCCCTCTCTCCTTCCTTCCGCCTCCCTCTCTCTCCCTCTCTCCCTCCCTCTTCCCCCTCCCTTTTCTCCCTCCTTCCCGCTCTCCTTCTCTTCCCCCTCCCTTTCTCCCTTCATTTTTCCCCCGCCTTCCCTCTCCCTCCTCCCTTCATCTTTCCCCCGCCCTCCCTCTCCCTCCCTCCTTCTCCCTCCCCATTTCTCCCTCCCTCCCCCAATTCTCCCTCCCTCTTTCTCCCCCTCCCTCCCTCTTTCTCCCCCTCCCTCCCTCTTTCTCCCCCTCCCTCCCTCCCTCTTTCTCCCCCTCCCTCCCTCTTTCTCCCCCTCCCTCCCTCTTTCTCCCTCGCTCCCTCTCTCTCCCTCTCTCCCTCCCTCTTCCCCCTCCCTTTTCTCCCTCCTTCCCGCTCTCCTTCTCTTCCCCCTCCCTTTCTCCCTTCATTTTTCCCCCGCCTTCCCTCTCCCTGCTCCCTTCATCTTTCCCCCGTCCTCCCTCTCCCTCCCTCCTTCTCCCTCCCCATTTCTCCCTCCCTCCCCCAATTCTCCCTCCCTCTTTCTCCCCCTCCCTCCCTCCCTCCCTCTTTCTCCCCCTCCCTCCCTCCCTTCTTCTTTCTCCCCCTCCCTCCCTCCTTCTTTCTCCCCCTCCCTCCCTCCTTCTTTCTCCCCCTCCCTCCCTCCTTCTCCCCCTCCCTCCCTCTTTCTCCCCCTCCCTCCTTCTCCCCCTCCCTCCCTCTTTCTCCCCCTCCCTCCCTCCCTCTTTCTCCCCCTCCCTCCTTCTCCCCCTCCCTCCCTCTTTCTCCCCCTCCCTCCTTCTCCCCCTCCCTCCCTCTTTCTCCCCCTCCCTCCTTCTCCCCCTCCCTCCCTCTTTCTCCCCCTCCCTCCCTCCCTCTTTCTCCCTCCCCTCCCTCTTTCTCCCTTCCCTCCCTCTCTTTCTCCCACTCTAACCCCTTCCCCTTCTCCTCTTGCTGCTCCCTCCCTCCCCCGTTCCCCCCTCTCTCCCCGCTCTCTCTCCCCCCATGTCCTGCCGCCTCTCCCCTTATTACGTTTCCCGGTGCTGGTCCCGTCACAAGAGCCGGGACTGGGGACATGTGTCAAAGGCAAAGCAGCGACTCAGGCCGGACCCAGGATGGGATGCGGAGCGTCAAATCAAAATATTCCAGGTGAGTGTCTCCCCTCGCTCCGCTCCCCGGCCCCCACCCCAAAAAAAAACCTCGCAGTTAATCGAGAAATTATAAACTCCAAATAAACCTTCAGTATGTGCTGCAGAGTGAAACCCCCAAAACCAGAGGCTGTGCCCCAAAACTGTATCAAACTAGAGAAGCAGTGAACCCCCAGATTGTGTCCCCTGAATCTCAAATTCAGGCACCAAGCTCCAGGCCGGGTACTCAGCACCCACCTACCCACCTACCCACCCCCAAATTCAGGCACCAAGCTCCAGGCCGGGTACTCAGCACCCACCTACCCACCTACCCACCCCCAAATTCAGGCACCAAGCTCCAGGCCGGGTACTCAACACCCACCTACCCACCCCCAAATTCAGGCACCAAGCTCCAGGCCGGGTACTCAACACCCACCTACCCACCCCCAAATTCAGGCACCAAGCTCCAGGCCGGGTACTCAGCACCCACCTACCCACCTACCCACCCCCAAATTCAGGCACCAAGCTCCAGGCCGGGTACTCAACACCCACCTACCCACCCCCAAATTCAGGCACCAAGCTCCAGGCCGGGTACTCAACACCCACCTACCCACCCCCAAATTCAGGCACCAAGCTCCAGGCCGGGTACTCAGCACCCACCTACCCACCTCCAAATTCAGGCACCAAGCTCCAGGCCGGGTACTCAACACCCACCTACCCACCTCCAAATTCAGGCACCAAGCTCCAGGCCGGGTACTCAACACCCACCTACCCACCTACCCACCTCCAAATTCAGGCACCAAGCTCCAGGCCGGGAACTCAACACCCACCTACCCACCTCCAAATTCAGGCACCAAGCTCCAGGCCGGGATCTCAACACCCACCTACCCACCTACCCACCCCCAAATTCAGGCACCAAGCTCCAGGCTGGGTACTCAACACCCACCTACCTACCTCCAAATTCAGGCCCCCAGCTCCAGGCCGGGTACTCAACACCCACCTACCCACCTACCCACCTCCAAATTCAGGCACCAAGCTCCAGGCCGGGTACTCAACACCCACCTACCCACCCCCAAATGCGGCACCAAGCTGCCGGAACTTGCATTGAATCCACTTCATAAATACTGTGGCTACAAGAGCAGGTCAGAGGCTGGGAATCCTATATTGAGTAACTGACCTCCTGACTCCCCCCAAAGCCTGTCCACCATCTACAAGGCATAAGTCAGGAGTGTGATGGAATACTCCCCACTTGCCTGGATGAGTGCAGCCCCCACAACACTCAAGAAGCTCAACACCATCCAGGACAAAGCAGCCCCGCTTGATCGGCACCACATCCACAAACATTCACTCCCTCCACCACCGACGCACACTGGCAGCAGTGTGTGTACAATCCAGAAGATGCACTGCAAGAATTCACCAAGGCTCCTTAGACAGCACCTTCCAAACCCACGACCTCTACCATCTAGAAGGACAAGGGCAGCAGACACATGGAAACACCACCACCTGCAAGTTCCCCTCCAAGTCACTTGGAAATATATCGGCCGTTCCTTCACTGTCACTGGGTCAAAATCCTGGAACTCCCTCCCTAACAGCACTGTGGGTGCATAATCTTCATGTAAGGCATCAAAGCAGATGAGGCATTGAGAATAGATTAATATGGGGGGCAGGGGGAGTGGGCAGAGGAAGGGGAGCGAAAGTCTTGGCCCTAAGATCATTGGACAGAGCAGACTGGGAATAGGGGCATCAGTCAGTGCAGGAACTGTGGTATAACTAAGAGGTAGAGGGAGGAAGGAGGATTTATACAGGGGGAAAGTGTTGGAGGGAAGAAGACATGAAATTTTAAGACAACTCAAAGTGCTTTACATGCAATGTAGTACTTTTTGAATTGCAGTCACTGTTATAATGTAGGATACGTGGCAGCCAATTTGTGCACAGCAAGATCCCACAAATGGCAATGTGCCAATGATTTGATAATCAGCTTCAGTGGTGCTGGTTGAGGGATAAATATTGGTCCCAAGACACTGGGGAGAACCCCCCACTTCTTCCAGTAAGGACTGGGGGGTCTTTTACTTCATCTTTAAAAGGTAGGTAGGGCCTAGATTTAATGTCTCAATGCAAAGACAGCCATTCCGACAGTGCAGCACTCCCTCAGTACTGACCCTCCGACAGTGCAGCACTCCCTCAGTACTGACCCTCTGACAGTGCAGCACTCCCTCAGTACTGACCCTCTGACAGTGCAGCCCTCCCTCAGTACTGACCCTCTGACAGTGCAGCGCTCCCTCAGTACTGACCCTCTGACAGTGCAGCGCTCCCTCAGTACTGACCCTCCGACAGTGCAGCACTCCCTCAGTACTGACCCTCCAACAGTGCAGCTCTCACTCAATACTGACCCTCCGACAGTGCAGTGCTCCCTCAGAACTGACCCTCCGACAGTGCGGCACTCACTCAGTACTGACCCTCCGACAGTGCGGCGCTCCTTCAGTACTGACCGTCTCTCAGTGCAGCACTCCCTCAGTACTGACCCTCTGACAGTGCAGCACCCCCTCAGTACTGATCCTCTGACAGTGAAGTACTCCTTCAGTACTGACCCTCTGACAATGCAACACTCCCTCAGTACTGATCCTCCGACAGTGTAGCACTCCCTCAGTACTGCCCCTCTGACAGTGCAGCACCCCCTCAGTACTGATCCTTTGACAGTGCAGCACCCCCTCGGTACTGCCCCTCCAACAGTGCAGCACTCCCTCAGTACTTCCCCTCCAACAATGCAGTGCTCCCTCAGTACTGCCCCTCCAACAATGCAGCACTCCCTCAGTACTGATCCTCTGACAGTGCAGCACTCCCTCAGTACTGACCCTCCGACAGTGTAGCACTCCCTCAGTACTGACCCTCTGACAGTGCAGCACTCCCTCAGTACTGACCCTCTGACAGTGCAGCACCCCCTCAGTACTGATCCTCTGACAGTGCAGTACTCCTTCAGTACTGACCCTCTGACAATGCAACACTCCCTCAGTACTGATCCTCCGACAGTGTAGCACTCCCTCAGTACTGCCCCTCTGACAGTGCAGCACCCCCTCAGTACTGATCCTTTGACAGTGCAGCACCCCCTCGGTACTGCCCCTCCAACAGTGCAGCACTCCCTCAGTACTTCCCCTCCAACAATGCAGTGCTCCCTCAGTACTGCCCCTCCAACAATGCAGCACTCCCTCAGTACTGATCCTCCAACAGTGAAGCACTCCCTCAATAGTGACCCTCCAACAGTGCAGCACTCCCTCAGGACTGACCCTCTGACAGTGCAACACTCCCTCAGTACTGACCCTCCGACACTGCAGCACTCCCTCAGTACTGACCCTCCGACAGTGCAGCACTCCCTCAGTACTGACCCTCCGACAGTGCAACACTCCCTCAGTAATGACCCTCCGACAGTGCAGCGCTCCCTCTGTACTGACCCTCCGACAGTGCAGTGCTCCCTCAGTACTGACCCTCCGACAGTGCAGCACTCCCTCAGTACTGACCCTCCGACAGTGCAGCACTCCCTCAGTACTGATCCTCCAACAGTGCAGCGCTCCATCAGTACTGCACCGCTGACAGTTCAAGCTCAAGTCTCTGTTGGTAGCGCTGGACCTCGACCTGTGCCCAGAATAGCAGGGGTGGGCGTGTGGGCACCAGGGAGTGGGTGCGGTGTAGGGTTCTGGATTGAGGAGCCCGTTCAGGATTCATGCCCCATCCGCTTGCCTGTGCGGCGGCAGAGTATCGGACTCCGGTGTGAATCCCGCCGCGGCCAAACAGCCGATGACGCTCACTGCGCGGGCGCGTCGATGGAGATCGCAGGGGGTGCGGGACGAGCTGGTGCCTCCCAGCCTGTATCAGGTGGCAGGGGTCTGGCGCGGGTGCATCTGCATGTTGGCTGGTGGAATGTACTAACGGCTGCCTCGCCCTGACCGCAGAGCCCGTTGTTGATGATGTCAGCGAGGCTGAAGCCAACCTTCCTCCGACCCCTTCGCCTTCACCCGATTCCCTGGACGATCAGGCCACGCCCATAGACACCATCGACCTGTCGGCTGCAGGCTTCGGCACCAAGCCCCGGCGGATGTGCAAGGTCGGCCAGAGACCGAGGAGGAAGAAAAAGTCACGCTCGTCACCCGTACCCCAGACGTCCACGAACTAAGGCCAAAACGGCCGCCTTCAGGGTGAGAAACCGGGCCGTTGGGGTGGGGAACTAGGGAATGAACCGGGTCCGAGGCTGGCACAATCCCTCCCTGACGCCCCTCGATCCCGCTGATACCCGATCCAGGATCCCGGATCCCTGCCCCATCGTTCCTGGATATCATTCCCAATCCTTCCGTTAGCAGCGGGAGCGCATCTGGAAACACTGGCCGGGCCATGAAGACCCAGACCCGCGCTGCTGGACCCCAGGACTGACTTGCGGGACTCCCGCGTGAGCCCTAAATAGGCAAGGGGAGGAGCTTTGGCTTCGGTGGAGGGACGGGGGGACAACCTGGGGACTTCTCACTCCCTTGAGCAGATGCCAGCCCTCGGCTGGTGGTGAAAAAAGACACGTCATTGTTGTTGATGGTTTGCGTCTCGCTATTGTCACGACAGTTCGCAAGAAACCAAATGTACACCAGTGCTCGCTCCCTTGCCAACCAATCGGCACTCTCTTCTCATGCAGTATAAATTGTTGTTCCCTTTACAGTTTGGTAATCTTGCGAATTGTCCTGATGAGTGCAAGGTGAAAAGCTTCGACAATGTGTCTTTCTTCAGCCATACTTAAGTTTCATACTACCCAGATACCAGCCCGTGAATCACTGCATTTATTGGATTCAATTTCCAATCGGGCCTGGGTTGGATTTCAGCTCCCGATTCCTCCCCTCCCCTCGACCAAACCCTCCCAAGAGTTCTTTGCCTCTCAGCGATGTGGCATTACCCCCTTCCTCCCGTGTCAGCTGCGGCTCATTTGGCAGCACAGTCCCCCCCTCCTCTGCATCACAGGGTTCTGGGTTCAAGTCCCACGCCAGGGCTCGAGCCCAAAAATCAAGGCTAACGCTCCAGCGTCCCGCTGAGGGAGTGCTGCCCTGTCCGAGATGCCTTCTTTCAGGCACGAACGGCTGTGCAAGGTACCCATGGAAACGTTCCGAAGAAGAGCAGTGGAGCTCTCGCTAGTGCCCTGGCCAACATTCATCCCTCAATCGATGTCACAAAAACAGATTATCTGGGTCACTGGGTTGCTGTTTGTGGGATCTTGCTGTGCGCAAATGGGCTGCCACGTTTCCTACATTACAACAGTGACTATGCTGCAAAGTGCTTTGGGACGACTGATGGTCATGAAAAGCACTATATAAATGCAAGCATTTCTTTCTTTCTAATAGCTTCCTCTGGCTGGTGGTTGTGGGGGGGGGTGGTGTCACAATCTCAGACTAAGGGGCCAGACCATTTAGGGCTGAGATGAGGAGGAATTTCTTCAGTTGGAGGGTTGCGAATCTTTGGAATTCTCGACCCCAGAGGGCAGTGTAAGCTCAATCATTGAGCACGTTCAAGAAAGAGATCGATGGATTTCCAGATGTTAAAGATATCCAGGGGTGTGGGAAAGTGGGGCTGGGGGAGATCAGCCATGACCCTATTGAGTGGCGGAGCAGGCTCCGAGGGGCTGAGTGGCCTCCTCCCGACCTTGCTTGTCATGTCCCCCAGCACCCCATCGGTGGGCTGAATCTCGGGAGGTCGAGTTCTGCGGCCTTATGTGGCAGAAGCTTGGGAGTGTGAGCGGGTGAAGGGTTTAGGAAGGGCGATAGGGAGGTGAATTCTGCGCCCCCCTCCGCTTCCCAGAGTATCACATTGTCCATTCGGGGTGGATGAAATGGCGGCTGGGGGTGGTGGTGGGTGCTGCACAGATGTTGTCTGTGGATTCAAGCCCCACTCCAGACATTTACGAGTTAGGAGCAGGAGCCAATCATTTTGGCTCTTTGACCCCGTTCCACCATTCAACATGATCGTGGCTGATCCTCCACCTCAACTTCATCTTCCCGCACTATCCCCAAATCCCTTAATCTCCTTGGCATTCAGAACTGCGATTGATGGACAGTTGAACGTACTGAATGACTGAGTATTCGCGGCTCCCTGGGGTAGAGAATTCCAAAGACTCTCCGAGTGAAGAAATTCCTGCTGACCCTGAGACTGTGATGCTAGTCCGAGACTCTCCAGCCAGGGGGAACGTTTCCCTCGAAGAATTTCGCATTTTGTTGAGGTCGCCTCTCGTTCTTTTAAAACTCTGGGGAATATCTTTTTTACGCTTTCACGGGATGCGGACGTCGCTGGCCGGGCCCAGCATTTATTGCCCATCCCTAATTGCCCCCTTGAGAAGGTGGGGGTGAGCCGCCTTCTTGAGCCGCCACAGTCCCTGTGGTGTAGGTGCGTTCGGGAGGGAGTTCCAGGATTTTGCCCCAGTGACAGTGAAGGAACGGCCAATGTATTTCCAAGTCAGGATGGTGAGTGGCTTGGAGGGGAACTTGCAGGCCGTGCATGAGAAGTTAAACCAAGGGCCCCACTGCCATGTCAGGTGGAGGCAAAAGATCCCACGGCCACTGTTGGGAAAGAGAAAGCAGAGAGTTCTCCCCACTGTCCCAGGGTCAATGTCGATCCCTTCAACTAACATCATCTGTACAGATTAACTGGTCAAATAGCAACAGGACTATAGGTCAAGTGCTGGAAAATGGGATTAGAACAGATAGGTGCTTGATGGCCGGCAGGGACATGATGGGCTGAAGGGCCTGTTTCTGTGCTGTCTAACTCTATGACCCTATGAATAAATCTCTCACTGTGATTTGCTGGTCATTGCTGGACTGCAATATACGCCTGCGTTCAGTTACAGAACAAGTCAGGACAAGTTGAGAAGGCTGTTTAAGAGAAAAGAAAATGGGTTCCTCAGCTTCATAAATAGAGGCATTGAGGACAAGGGCAAGGAAGTTATGTCAAACATATAGAAAACGCTGGTTATGTCCCAGTTTGTTTCATTCTTTCATGGGATGTGGGTGTCGCTGGCTGGGCCCAGCATTTATTGCCCATCCCTAATTGCCCTTCAGAGCTGGGTGGCTCGTTAGGCCATTTCAGAGGGCACTTAAGAGTCAACCACATTGCTGTGTGTCTGGAGTCACATGTAGGCCAGACCAGGTAAGGACAGCAAATTTCCTTCCCTAAAGGACATAGGTGGACCAAATGGGTTCATTAACAATTGACACTGTACATTGGTACTGTACCCAGTACACCCACCGATACTGTACCCAGTACACCGATACTGTACGCAGTACGCTGACACTGTACCCGGTACACTGATAGTGTACCCAGTACACTGATACTGTACCCAGTACACCCACTGATACTGTACCCAGTACACTGATACTGTACCCAGTACACCGATACTGTACCTAGTACACTGATACCGTACCCAGTACACCGATACTGTACCCAGTACACTGATACTGTACCCAGTACACCGATACTGTACCTAGTACACTGATACTGTACCCAGTACACCGATACTGTGCCCAGTACACTGATACTGTACCCAGTACACTGATACTGTACCCAGTACACCCACCGATACTGTACCCAGTACACCGATACTGTACCCAGTACACTGACACCGTACCCCGTACACTGACAACGGACAATGATTTCATGGTCAGTGTTTAATTACAGATTTTTTAAAAAAATTGAATTCCAATTTCACCCTCTGCCATGGTGGGATTTGAACCCAGGTCCCCGTAGCATTACCAGTGACAAGACCACAAAGCCACCGCCTCCCCACTTGGAGGATTGTGTCTAATTCTGGGTGCCGTACTTTAGGAAAGGTGCGGGGGAGATTTACCAGAATGGGATTAGATGACTGAAGTGGAGACATAGGAGAACCTTGGATTTTTCTCCTTGGGGCTGAAGTTGAGGGGAGATTTAATTGAATTGGATAATTGAACTGGCTAAACAAAGGGGGCTGTCATTCCCTGGTTCACCCCTCAGGGCAATGCCTTGACCAGTCAGAGTCCACCTGCCTGGTTTGAATTTGACCAAAGCTGGGCAGTTAACTTTTCCATGCTGCATTCTCCACGGCAATGCCTCCACCAATCAGAGCCCACTGGCTAACCAACCAGCACTGATGCAGCATTAATTGGGTAACTTTACCAATGAGCCAGCACAGGCACAATGGGTTGAATGGCCCTCCTGTGTTGTATCATTCTATGGATTGCCTGTGAAGCACCCTGGGTACATCCTCTGGGTGTAAATGAAAGGCATTTTATCATTGCAAATCAGTGGGTTTTATTGCTTAAAATACTGAACGTGAATCTGTCCTTTGAAAGGAGGAGGATGCAGAATGCACAGCGTCAGAGGGCGTGAGAGAAGAAGAAGATGATGAAATCTGGGACTCAATGGCCACAGTCACCGACAGAACTGACTCAAAGAGGAACGTGGACCAACAGGAGAGCTCCAAGAGGTGGAAGCAAGTGTGCATAGATCCCTAGGTTTAACCAGAAGAAATGCTGTAGCTCGGTATCTCTCTGTAAAATCGATTTATTATCTCACCGGCCCCTGTGTCTCTCCTTCTCTGATCGTTTGGAGCTGCCGGGCTCTGTGTGTGTGTGTGTGTGTGTGTGTGTGTGTGTGTGTGTGTGTGTGTGTGTGTGTGTGTGTGTCAATCCCCCCACAGACCCTCCATCACGTGTCAGCTCCCACCGCCCCCTCACCCAGGATTTACTGGACAAAACATGTGCTCGATCCCCAGCCGCCTTTTGCGGTTTCTCCTTCGCAATTTTCATAGAGTCAAACAGCTCAGAGGAAGCCATTCGGCCCACTGTGCCTCTGCTAGCCTGTTTTGACAGAGCTATCCAAGTAACTCTACCCCCCTCCTACTCTCTCCCCACAGTCCTGCAAAGTTTTTCCCCTTCAAGTGTTTATCCGTTTCCCCCTTCTGAAAGTTCCTATTAAATCTGCTTCCGCCACCCTTTCAGGCAGCGCCTTCCAGATAACCACAACTCGCTGTGTAAAAACAAAATTCTCCTCATCTCCCCCCACTCTGGTTCTTTTACCGATTCTTTTCAATCTGTGTCCCCCTCTGGTTATCGACCCTCCTGCCACTGGGAACAGTCTCTCCTTATTTACTCTATCAGAACTCTTCATGATGTCGAACGCCTCAATTAAATCTCCCCCTTAACCTTCTCTGCTCTGAGGAGAACAGTCCCAGCTTCTCCAGTCTCCCCCGATGAACCAAAGTCCCCTCATCCCTGATCCCATTCTGGCAAATCTCCTCCGCACTCTCTCCGAGGCCTTGACGATCCTTGCTAAAGTGCAGTGTCCAGAGTTGGACACAGTACTCCAGCTCAGGACTAGTTAGTGTCTTATAAAGGTTCACCATAACTTCCCTGCTTTTGTACTATGTCTCTATTTATAAAGCCCAGGATTCCCATGTGCTTTTTTTTTAAAAGAAATAAAAACAGCCTTCTTGACTTGTCCTGCCACCTTCAAAGATGGTTCCCGGGTCAATCTGTTCCTGCACGTCTTTAAAATTGAGCTGTTTAAGTTATGTCGCCTCTTTGCGAACCTCACAGTACCTCACAATTCTCCGCATTAAACTGCATCTGCCACTTGTCTGCCCATTTCACCAGTCTATCTGTGTTCTCCTCAAGTCTTAGTTTCCTCCTCGTTGCTTTTCTCAGTTTCACCTGCAAACTTTAAATTACACCCTGTATACTCAAAGTCTGATATATATATAAACATAGATATCAAAAAGAGCAGTGGTCCTATTGCTGGTAAACTTTGATTCACTTGTCAGTCAAAAATCAATCTACCTCAGCCTTAAAAATATTCAATGACCCAGCCTCCAGCGCTTCTGGGGAAAAGAGTTCCCCAAACACATGACCCCCAGAGTGAAAACTTATCCTCATCTCTTATTCTTAAACAGTGTCCCCTAGTTCTAGGTTCTCCCACATGGGCAAACATCCTCTCAGCATCCACCCTGTCAAGCTCCCTCAGGAATGGAAACACGTAAGATCAGCTCTCAAGCTCCTAAACTCCAATGGATAGAGGCCCAGCCTGACCAACCATTCCTCATGAGATAACCTGGGATGGGGAGGGTTATCAGTCAAGTGAACCTTCTCTGAACTGCTTCTAACGCGTTTGTATCTTTGCTTAAATAAGGAGACCAAAACTGTGCACAGTACTCCAGATGTGGTCACACCAACAGCCGGTACAACTCCCAGAAAACACCCCTACTTTTATATTCCAATCCCCTTGTAATAAGCAACAGCATTCTATTTGCATGCCTCATCAATTGCTGGACCTACATACCAACGTTACATGATTCATGTACCAGGAAACCGAGAACACACTGACTCTCAGATTCCCACAATCTCCATCCATTTAAATTATATGTTGATCTTCTATTCTTCCTTTCAAAGTGGAAAAGTAAATATTTTCGCACATTGAACTCCATCTACCAACTATTTCCCCACTCACTTTAGGAGCCTGCTCAGGAAAAAAGTAAAGCCTTCTTCACAACTGAGGTACACTTCTAAACACGTCCCCACAGAGTAAAAAAAGAGCTATGTAACATCACCGTCACTGCTTTCAAACAGATATCCATTGTGAGCGACGCCACTGCCCTCATCAACCCTCACACATCAACACCAAATCCACTGTTCTCATCAACCCTCACACATCAACACCAAATCCAATGTTCTCATCAACCCTCACAAATCAACACCAATTCCACTGCTCTCATCGACCCTGACACATCAACACCAAATCCACTGCTCTCATCAAGCCTCACACCTCAACACCAACTCCAATGCTCTCATCAACCCTCACACATCAACACCATTTCCACTGTTCTCATCAACCCTCACACATCAACACCAACTCCACTGCTCTCATTGACCCTGACACATCAACACCAACTTCACTGCTCTTATTGACCCTGACACATCAACACCAACTCCACTGCTCTCATCGACCCTGATACATCAACACCAACTCCACTGCTCTCGTTCAACCTGACACATCAACACCAACTCCACTGCTCATATCAACCATGACACATCAACTCCAACTCCAATGCTCTCATCGACCCTGACATGTCGACACCCACTCCACTACTCTCATCAACCCTGACACATCGCCACCAACTCCTCTGCTGTCATCAACTCTGACACTTCAACACCAACTCCACTGCTGTCATCAACCCTGACATATCAACACCAACTCCTCTGCTCTCATCAACCCTGACACATCAAAATCAACTCCACTGCTCTAATTCAACCTGACACATCAACACCAACTCCACTGCTCTCATCAACCCTGACACATCGACATCAACTCCACTGCTCTCATTCAACCTGACACATCAACACCAACTCCAATGCTCTCATCAACCCTGACACATAAATACCAACTGCTCTGCTCTCATCGACCCTGACACATCAACACCAACTCCTCTGCTCTCATCGACACTGACACATCAACACCAAGTCCACTGCTCTCATCGACCCTGACACATCAAAACCATCTCCACTGCTCTCATCAACCTTTACATCAACAGCAACTCCACTGCTCTCATCCACACTGACACATCAACACCAACTCCACTGCTCCCATCAATTCTGACACATCAACACCAACTCCAAAGCTCTCATCAACCCTGACATGTCGACACCCACTCCACTACCCTCATCAACTCTGACACTTCAACACCAACTCCACTGCTCTCATCAACCCTGACACATCAACACCAGTTCACTGCTCTCATCAACCCTGACACATCAACACCAGTTCACTGCTCTCATCAACCCTGACACATCAAGACCAACTCCAAAGCTCTCATCAACCCTGACACGTCGACACCCACTCCACTACTCTCATCAACTCTGACACGTCAACACAAACTATACTGCTCTCATCAACCCTGACACATCACCACCAACTCCACTGCTCTCATCAACCCTGACACATCACCACCAAATCCTCTGCTGTCATCAACCCTAAGACATCAACACCAACTCCTCTGCTCTCATCGACCCTGACACATCAACACCAGTTCACTGCTCTCATCAACTCTGACACATCAACACCAACTCCACTGCCCTCAACGTCCTGGACACATGAACACCAACACCACTGCTCTCATCGACCCTGACACATCAACACCAACTCCACTGCTCTCACCAACCCTGACACATCAACAATAACTCCTGTGCTCTCATCGAACCTGAAACATCAACACCAACGCCTCAGTTCTCATCAACCCTGACACAACAACACCAATTCCACTGATCTTATCGACCCTTACACATCAACACACACTCCACTGCTTTCATCAACCCTGACACATTAACACCAACTCCACTGCTCTCATCAAACCTCTCTGACACAGAACACCAACTCCACAGCTCTCATTAACCCTGACACATCAACACCAACTCCACTGCTCTCATCAAACCTCTCTGACACAGTACACCAACTCCACTGCTCTCATTAACCCTGACACATCAACACCAACTCCACTGCTCTCATCAACCCTGACGCATCAAAAGCAACTCGAATGCTCTCATCGACCCTAACACATCAACAGCAACTCCACTGCTCTCATCTACCCTGAAACATCAACACCAACTCGACTGCTCTCATCAACCCTAACACGTCAATACCAACTCCACAGCTCTCATCAACCCTGACACATCAACACCGGCTCCACAGCTCTCATCAACCCTGAAACATCAACATCAACTCCACTGCTCTCATCAACCCTAACACATCAACATGAACTGCACTGCTCTCATCGACCCTGACACATCAACACCAACAACACTGCTCTCATCCACTCTGATGCATCAACACCAACTCCACTGCTCTCATCAACCCTTACACATCAGCACCATCTCCACTGCTCTCATCAACCCTCACACTTCAAAACGAACTCCACGGTCCACATCGACCCTGACACATCAACACCAACTCCACTGCTCTCATCAACCCTGACGCATCAACAGCAACTCGAATGCTCTCATCGACCCTAACAAACCAACAGCAACTCCACTTCTCTCATCTACCCTGAAACATCAACACCAACTCGACTGCTCTCATCAACCCTAACACATCAACACCAACTCCTCTGCTCGCATCAACCCTGACACATCAACACCAACTCCTCTGCTCTCATCAACCCTGACACATCAACACCAACTCCACTATTCTCATCAACCCTGACACATCAACAACATCTCCACTATTCTCATCAACCCTGACACATCAACACCAATTCCACTGATCTTATCGACTCTGACACATGAACACCAACTCAGCTGCTCTCATCAACCCTGACACATCAACACCAACTCCACTGCTCTCATTCACCCTGACACATCAACCGCAACTCCAATGCTCTCTTCAACGCTGCATCATCAAAACAAACTCCACTACTCTCATCAGCCCTGACACGTCAACACAAACTCCACTGCTCTCATCAACACTGACACATCAACACCAATTCCACTGATCTTATCGACCCTGTCACATGAACACCAACTCCACTGCTCTCATCAACCCTGACACATCAACACCATCTCCACTGCTCTCATCAACCCTGACACATCAACACCAATTCCACTGATCTTATCGACCCTGACACATCAACTCAAACTCCGCTGCTCTCGTCAAACCTGACACATCAACACCCACTCCACTGCTCTCATCAACCCTGATACATCAACACCAATTCCACTGATCTTAACGACCCTGACACATCAACTCAAACTCCGCTGCTCTCGATAACCCTGACACATCAACATCACCTCCACTGCTCTCATCAACCCTGACACATCAATACCAATTTCACTGATCTTATCGACCCTGTCACATGAACACCAACTCCGCTGCTCTCATCAAACCTGACACATCAACAGCAACCCCACTGTTCTCTTCAACGCTGCATCATCAAAACCAACTCCACTGCTCTCATCAACCCTGACACATCAACACCAACTCCACTGCTCTCATCAACCCTGACACATCAACACCAACTCCACTGCTCTCATCAACCCTGACACATCATCACCAACTCCACTAATCTCATCAAACCTGACACATCAACACCAACTCCACTAATCTCATCAACCCTGACACATCAACACCAACTCCACTGCTCTCATCAACCCTGATACATCAACACTATCTCCACTGCTCTCATCAAACCTGACACATCAACACCAACTCCACTGATCTTATCGACCCTGACACATCAACACAAACCCCTCTGCTTTCATCAACCATGACACATCAACACCAACTCCACTGCTCTCATCAAACCTATCTGACACATCAACACGAACTCCACTGCTCTCATTTACACTGACACGTCAACACCAACTCCACTGCTGTCTTCAATGCTGACGCATCAAAACCAACTCCACTGCTCTCATCAACCCTGACACATCAACACAAACTCCACTGCTCTCATCAACCCTGACACATCAACTCAAACTCCACTGCTCTCGTCAACCCTGACACATCAACACCACCTCCACTGCTCTCATCAACCCGGACACATCAACACCAATTCCACTGATTTTATCGCCCCTGTCACATGAACACCAACTCCGCTGCTCTCATCAAACCTGACACATCAAGAGCAACCCCACTGCTCTCTTCAACGCTGCATCTTCAAAACCAACTCCACTGCTTTCATCAACCCTGACACATCAACACAAACTCCACTGCTCTCATGAACCCTGACCCATCAACAGCAAGTCCACTGCTCTCATCTACCCTGAAACATCAACACCAACTCGACTGCTCTCATCAACCCTAACACGTCAATACCAACTCCACAGCTCTCATCAACCCTGACACATCAATACCGGCTCCACAGCTCTCATCAACCCTGACACATCAACATCAACTCCACTGCTCTCATCAACCCTAACACATCAACATGAACTGCACTGCTCTCATCGACCCTGACACATCAACACCAACAACACTGCTCTCATCCACTCTGATGCATCAACACCAACTCCACTGCTCTCATCAACCCTTACACATCAGCACCATCTCCACTGCTCTCATCAACCCTCACACTTCAAAACGAACTCCACGGTCCACATCGACCCTGACACATTAACACTAGCTCCACGGGCCTCTTCAACACTGACACATCAACACCAACTCCACTGCTCTCATCAACCCTGACGCATCAACAGCAACTCGAATGCTCTCATCGACCCTAACAAACCAACAGCAACTCCACTTCTCTCATCTACCATGAAATATCAACACCAACTCGACTGCTCTCATCAACCCTAACACATCAACACCAACTCCTCTGCTCGCATCAACCCTGACACATCAACACCAACTCCTCTGCTCTCATCAACCCTGACACATCAACACCAACTCCACTATTCTCATCAACCCTGACACATCAACAACATCTCCACTGCTCTCATCAACCCTGACACATCAACACTAATTCCACTGATCTTATCGACTCTGACACATGAACACCAACTCCACTGCTCTCATTCACCCTGACACATCAACCGCAACTGCAATGCTCTCTTCAACGCTGCATCATCAAAACAAACTCCACTACTCTCATCAGCCCTGACACGTCAACACAAACTCCACTGCTCTCATCAACACTGACACATCAACACCAATTCCACTGATCTTATCGACCCTGTCACATGAATACCAACTCCACTGCTCTCATCAACCCTGACACATCAACACCATCTCCACTGCTCTCATCAACCCTGACACATCAACACCAATTCCACTGATCTTATCGACCCTGACACATCAACTCAAACTCCGCTGCTCTCGTCAAACCTGACACATCAACACCCACTCCACTGCTCTCATCAACCCTGATACATCAACACCAATTCCACTGATCTTAACGACCCTGACACATCAACTCAAACTCCGCTGCTCTCGTCAACCCTGACACATCAACATCACCTCCACTGCTCTCATCAACCCTGACACATCAATACCAATTTCACTGATCTTATCGACCCTGTCACATGAACACCAACTCCGCTGCTCTCATCAAACCTGACACATCAACAGCAACCCCACTGTTCTCTTCAACGCTGCATCATCAAAACCAACTCCACTGCTCTCATCAACCCTGACACATCAACACCAACTCCACTGCTCTCATCAACCCTGACACATCAACACCAACTCCACTGCTCTCATCAACCCTGACACATCATCACCAACTCCACTAATCTCATCAAACCTGACACATCAACACCAACTCCACTAATCTCATCAACCCTGACACATCAACACCAACTCCACTGCTCTCATCAACCCTGATACATCAACACTATCTCCACTGCTCTCATCAATCCTGACACATCAACACCAACTCCACTGATCTTATCGACCCTGACACATCAACACAAACCCCTCTGCTTTCATCAACCATGACACATCAACACCAACTCCACTGCTCTCATCAAACCTATCTGACACATCAACACGAACTCCACTGCTCTCATTTACACTGACACGTCAACACCAACTCCACTGCTGTCTTCAATGCTGACGCATCAAAACCAACTCCACTGCTCTCATCAACCCTGACACATCAACACAAACTCCACTGCTCTCATCAACCCTGACACATCAACACCAACTCGACTGCTCTCATCAACCCTAAAACATCAACACCAGCTCCTCAGCTCTCATCAACCCTGACACATCAACACCAACTCCTCTGCTCTCATCAACCCTGACACATCAACACCAACTCCACTATTCTCATCAACCCTGACACATCAACACCATCTCCACAGCTCTCATCAACCCTGACACATCAACACCAATTCCACTGATCTTATCGACTCTGACACATGAACACCAACTCCGCTGCTCTCATCAACCCTGACACATCAACACCAACTCCAAAGCTCTCATCAATCCTGACATGTCGACACCCACTCCACTACTCTCATCAACTCTGACACGTCAACACAAACTCCACTACTCTCATCAACCCTGACATGTCAACACAAACTCCACTGCTCTCATAAACCCTGACACATCACCACCAACTCCTCTGCTCTCATCAACCCTGACACATCGACACCAACTGCACTATTCTCATCAACCCTGACACATCAACACCATCTCCACTGCTCTCATCAACCTTTACATCAACAGCAACTCCACTGCTCTCATCCACACTGACACATCAACACCAACTCCACTGCTCCCATCAATTCTGACACATCAACACCAACTCCAAAGCTCTCATCAACCCTGACATGTCGACACCCACTCCACTACCCTCATCAACTCTGACACTTCAACACCAACTCCACTGCTCTCATCAACCCTGACACATCAACACCAGTTCACTGCTCTCATCAACCCTGACACATCAACACCAGTTCACTGCTCTCATCAACCCTGACACATCAAGACCAACTCCAAAGCTCTCATCAACACTGACACGTCGACACCCACTCCACTACTCTCATCAAGTCTGACACGTCAACACAAACTATACTGCTCTCATCAACCCTGACACATCACCACCAACTCCACTGCTCTCATCAACCCTGACACATCACCACCAAATCCTCTGCTGTCATCAACCCTAAGACATCAACACCAACTCCTCTGCTCTCATCGACCCTGACACACCAACACCAGTTCACTGCTCTCATCAACTCTGACACATCAACACCAACTCCACTGCCCTCAACGTCCTGGACACATGAACACCAACACCACTGCTCTCATCGACCCTGACACATCAACACCAACTCCACTGCTCTCATCAACCCTGACACATCAACAATAACTCCTGTGCTCTCATCGAACCTGAAACATCAACACCAACGCCTCAGTTCTCATCAACCCTGACACATCAACACCAATTCCACTGATCTTATCGACCCTTACACATCAACACACACTCCACTGCTTTCATCAACCCTGACACATTAACACCAACTCCACTGCTCTCATCAAACCTCTCTGACACAGAACACCAACTCCACAGCTCTCATTAACCCTGACACATCAACACCAACTCCACTGCTCTCATCAAACCTCTCTGACACAGTACACCAACTCCACTGCTCTCATTAACCCTGACACATCAACACCAACTCCACTGCTCTCATCAACCCTGACGCATCAAAAGCAACTCGAATGCTCTCATCGACCCTAACACATCAACAGCAACTCCACTGCTCTCATCTACCCTGAAACATCAACACCAACTCGACTGCTCTCATCAACCCTAACACGTCAATACCAACTCCACAGCTCTCATCAACCCTGACACATCAACACCGGCTCCACAGCTCTCATCAACCCTGAAACATCAACATCAACTCCACTGCTCTCATCAACCCTAACACATCAACATGAACTGCACTGCTCTCATCGACCCTGACACATCAACACCAACAACACTGCTCTCATCCACTCTGATGCATCAACACCAACTCCACTGCTCTCATCAACCCTTACACATCAGCACCATCTCCACTGCTCTCATCAACCCTCACACTTCAAAACGAACTCCACGGTCCACATCGACCCTGACACATCAACACCAACTCCACTGCGCTCATCAACCCTGACGCATCAACAGCAACTCGAATGCTCTCATCGACCCTAACAAACCAACAGCAACTCCACTTCTCTCATCTACCCTGAAACATCAACACCAACTCGACTGCTCTCATCAACCCTAACACATCAACACCAACTCCTCTGCTCGCATCAACCCTGACACATCAACACCAACTCCTCTGCTCTCATCAACCCTGACACATCAACACCAACTCCACTATTCTCATCAACCCTGACACATCAACAACATCTCCACTGCTCTCATCAACCCTGACACATCAACACCAATTCCACTGATCTTATCGACTCTGACACATGAACACCAACTCAGCTGCTCTCATCAACCCTGACACATCAACACCAACTCCACTGCTCTCATTCACCCTGACACATCAACCGCAACTGCAATGCTCTCTTCAACGCTGCATCATCAAAACAAACTCCACTACTCTCATCAGCCCTGACACGTCAACACAAACTCCACTGCTCTCATCAACACTGACACATCAACACCAATTCCACTGATCTTATCGACCCTGTCACATGAACACCAACTCCACTGCTCTCATCAACCCTGACACATCAACACCATCTCCACTGCTCTCATCAACCCTGACACATGAACACCAATTCCACTGATCTTATCGACCCTGACACATCAACTCAAACTCCGCTGCTCTCGTCAAACCTGACACATCAACACCCACTCCACTGCTCTCATCAACCCTGATACATCAACACCAATTCCACTGATCTTAACGACCCTGACACATCAACTCAAACTCCGCTGCTCTCGTCAACCCTGACACATCAACATCACCTCCACTGCTCTCATCAACCCTGACACATCAATACCAATTTCACTGATCTTATCGACCCTGTCACATGAACACCAACTCCGCTGCTCTCATCAAACCTGACACATCAACAGCAACCCCACTGTTCTCTTCAACGCTGCATCATCAAAACCAACTCCACTGCTCTCATCAACCCTGACACATCAACACCAACTCCACTGCTCTCATCAACCCTGACACATCAACACCAACTCCACTGCTCTCATCAACCCTGACACATCATCACCAACTCCACTGCTCTCATCAACCCTGATACATCAACACTATCTCCACTGCTCTCATCAATCCTGACACATCAACACCAACTCCACTGATCTTATCGACCCTGACACATCAACACAAACCCCTCTGCTTTCATCAACCATGACACATCAACACCAACTCCACTGCTCTCATCAAACCTATCTGACACATCAACACGAACTCCACTGCTCTCATTTACACTGACACGTCAACACCAACTCCACTGCTGTCTTCAATGCTGACGCATCAAAACCAACTCCACTGCTCTCATCAACCCTGACACATCAACACAAACTCCACTGCTCTCATCAACCCTGACACATCAACACGAACTGCACTGCTCTCATCAACCCTAACACATCAACACCAGCTCCTCAGCTCTCATCAACCCTGACACATCAACACCAACTCCTCTGCTCTCATCAACCCTGACACATCAACACCAATTCCACTGATCTTATCGACTCTGACACATGAACACCAACTCCGCTGCTCTCATCAACCCTGACACATCAACACCAACTCCAAAGCTCTCATCAACCCTGACATGTCGACACCCACTCCACTACTCTCATCAACTCTGACACGTCAACACAAACTCCACTACTCTCATCAACCCTGACACATCAACACAAACTCCACTGCTCTCATCAACCCTGACACATCACCACCAACTCCTCTGCTGTCATCAACCCTAAGACATCAACACCAACTCCTCTGCTCTCATCGACCCTGACACATCAACACCAGTTCACTGCTCTCATCAACACTGACACATCAACACCAACACCTCTGCTCTCATCGACCCTGACACATCAACACCAACTCAACTGCTCACATCAACCCTGACACATCAACACCAACTCCACTGCCCTCAAGTTCCTGGACACATGAACACCAACACCACTGCTCTCATCGACCCTGACACATCAATACCAATTTCACTGATCTTATCGACCCTTTCACATGAACACCAACTCCGCTGCTCTCATCAAACCTGACACATCAACAGCAACCCCACTGTTCTCTTCAACGCTGCATCATCAAAACCAACTCCACTGCTCTCATCAACCCTGACACATCAACACCAACTCCACTGCTCTCATCAACCCTGACACATCAACACCAACTCCACTGCTCTCATCAACCCTGACACATCATCACCAACTCCACTAATCTCATCAAACCTGACACATCAACACCAACTCCACTAATCTCATCAACCCTGACACATCAACACCAACTCCACTTCTCTCATCAACCCTGATACATCAACACTATCTCCACTGCTCTCATCAATCCTGACACATCAACACCAACTCCACTGATCTTATCGACCCTGACACATCAACACAAACCCCTCTGCTTTCATCAACCATGACACATCAACACCAACTCCACTGCTCTCATCAAACCTATCTGACACATCAACACGAACTCCACTGCTCTCATTTACACTGACACATCAACACCAACTGCACTGCTGTCTTCAATGCTGACGCATCAAAACCAACTCCACTGCTCTCATCAACCCTGACACATCAACACAAAATCCACTGCTCTCATCAACCCTGACACATCAACACCAACTCGACTGCTCTCATCAACCCTAACACATCAACTGCAGCTCCTCAGCTCTCATCAACCCTGACACATCAACACCAACTCCTCTGCTCTCATCAACCCTGACACATCAACACCAACTCCACTATTCTCATCAACCCTGACACATCAACACCATCTCCACAGCTCTCATCAACCCTGACACATCAACACCAATTCCACTGATCTTATCGACTCTGACACATGAACACCAACTCCGCTGCTCTCATCAACCCTGACACATCAACACCAACTCCAAAGCTCTCATCAATCCTGACATGTCGACACCCACTCCACTACTCTCATCAACTCTGACACGTCAACACAAACTCCACTACTCTCATCAACCCTGACATGTCAACACAAACTCCACTGCTCTCATAAACCCTGACACATCACCACCAACTCCTCTGCTGTCATCAACCCTAAGACATCAACACCAACTCCTCTGCTCTCATCGACCCTGACACATCAACACCAGTTCACTGCTCTCATCAACACTGACACATCAACACCAACACCTCTGCTCTCATCGACCCTGACACATCAACACCAACTCAACTGCTCACATCAACCCTGACACATCAACACCAACTCCACTGCCCTCAAGTTCCTGGACACATGAACACCAACACCAATGCTCTCATCGACCCTGACACATCAACACCAACTCCACTGCTCTCATCAACTCTGACACATCAACAATAACTTCTGTGCTCTCATCGAACCTGAAACATCAACACCAACGCCTCAGTTCTCATCAACCCTGACACATCAACACCAATTCCACTGATCTTATCGACCCTTACACATCAACACACACTCCACTGCTTTCATCAACCCTGACACATCAACACCAACTCCACTGCTCTCATCAAACCTCTCTGACACAGAACACCAACTCCACAGCTCTCATTAACCCTGACACATCAACACCAACTCCACTGCTCTCATCAACCCTGACACATCAACACCATCTGCACTTCTCTCATCAACCCTGACACATCAACACCAATTCCACTGATCTTATCGATTCTGACACATGAACACCAACTCCGCTGCTCTCATCAACCCTAACACATCAACACCAACTCCACTGCTCTCATTCACCCTGACACATCAACCGCAACTCCAATGCTCTCTTCAACGCTGCATCATCAAAACTAACTCCACTACTCTCATCAGCCCTGACACGTCAACACAAACTCCACTGCTCTCATCAACACTGACACATCAACACCATCTCCACTGCTCTCATCAACCTTTACATCAACAGCAACTCCACTGCTCTCATCCACACTGACACATCAACACCAACTCCACTGCTCCCATCAATTCTGACACATCAACACCAACTCCAAAGCTCTCATCAACCCTGACATGTCGACACCCACTCCACTACCCTCATCAACTCTGACACTTCAACACCAACTCCACTGCTCTCATCAACCCTGACACATCAACACCAGTTCACTGCTCTCATCAACCCTGACACATCAACACCAGTTCACTGCTCTCATCAACCCTGACACATCAAGACCAACTCCAAAGCTCTCATCAACACTGACACGTCGACACCCACTCCACTACTCTCATCAACTCTGACACGTCAACACAAACTATACTGCTCTCATCAACCCTGACACATCACCACCAACTCCACTGCTCTCATCAACCCTGACACATCACCACCAAATCCTCTGCTGTCATCAACCCTAAGACATCAACACCAACTCCTCTGCTCTCATCGACCCTGACACATCAACACCAGTTCACTGCTCTCATCAACTCTGACACATCAACACCAACTCCACTGCCCTCAACGTCCTGGACACATGAACACCAACACCACTGCTCTCATCGACCCTGACACATCAACACCAACTCCACTGCTCTCATCAACCCTGACACATCAACAATAACTCCTGTGCTCTCATCGAACCTGAAACATCAACACCAACGCCTCAGTTCTCATCAACCCTGACACATCAACACCAATTCCACTGATCTTATCGACCCTTACACATCAACACACACTCCACTGCTTTCATCAACCCTGACACATTAACACCAACTCCACTGCTCTCATCAAACCTCTCTGACACAGAACACCAACTCCACAGCTCTCATTAACCCTGACACATCAACACCAACTCCACTGCTCTCATCAAACCTCTCTGACACAGTACATCAACTCCACTGCTCTCATTAACCCTGACACATCAACACCAACTCCACTGCTCTCATCAACCCTGACGCATCAAAAGCAACTCGAATGCTCTCATCGACCCTAACACATCAACAGCAACTCCACTGCTCTCATCTACCCTGAAACATCAACACCAACTCGACTGCTCTCATCAACCCTAACACGTCAATACCAACTCCACAGCTCTCATCAACCCTGACACATCAACACCGGCTCCACAGCTCTCATCAACCCTGAAACATCAACATCAACTCCACTGCTCTCATCAACCCTAACACATCAACATGAACTGCACTGCTCTCATCGACCCTGACACATCAACACCAACAACACTGCTCTCATCCACTCTGATGCATCAACACCAACTCCACTGCTCTCATCAACCCTTACACATCAGCACCATCTCCACTGCTCTCATCAACCCTCACACTTCAAAACGAACTCCACGGTCCACATCGACCCTGACACATCAACACCAACTCCACTGCTCTCATCAACCCTGACGCATCAACAGCAACTCGAATGCTCTCATCGACCCTAACAAACCAACAGCAACTCCACTTCTCTCATCTACCCTGAAACATCAACACCAACTCGACTGCTCTCATCAACCCTAACACATCAACACCAACTCCTCTGCTCGCATCAACCCTGACACATCAACACCAACTCCTCTGCTCTCATCAACCCTGACACATCAACACCA
Source organism: Carcharodon carcharias (assembly GCF_017639515.1). Classification (NCBI taxonomy): domain Eukaryota; kingdom Metazoa; phylum Chordata; class Chondrichthyes; order Lamniformes; family Lamnidae; genus Carcharodon; species Carcharodon carcharias. The sequence continues at coordinate 1,748,636 of NW_024470758.1, forward strand.
ACTCCACTATTCTCATCAACCCTGACACATCAACAACATCTCCACTGCTCTCATCAACCCTGACACATCAACACCAATTCCACTGATCTTATCGACTCTGACACATGAACACCAACTCAGCTGCTCTCATCAACCCTGACACATCAACACCAACTCCACTGCTCTCATTCACCCTGACACATTAATCGCAACTCCAATGCTCTCTTCAACGCTGCATCATCAAAACAAACTCCACTACTCTCATCAGCCCTGACACGTCAACACAAACTCCACTGCTCTCATCAACACTGACACATCAACACCAATTCCACTGATCTTATCGACCCTGTCACATGAACACCAACTCCACTGCTCTCATCAACCCTGACACATCAACACCATCTCCACTGCTCTCATCAACCCTGACACATCAACACCAATTCCACTGATCTTATCGACCCTGACACATCAACTCAAACTCCGCTGCTCTCGTCAAACCTGACACATCAACACCCACTCCACTGCTCTCATCAACCCTGATACATCAACACCAATTCCACTGATCTTAACGACCCTGACACATCAACTCAAACTCCGCTGCTCTCGTCAACCCTGACACATCAACATCACCTCCACTGCTCTCATCAACCCTGACACATCAATACCAATTTCACTGATCTTATCGACCCTGTCACATGAACACCAACTCCGCTGCTCTCATCAAACCTGACACATCAACAGCAACCCCACTGTTCTCTTCAACGCTGCATCATCAAAACCAACTCCACTGCTCTCATCAACCCTGACACATCAACACCAACTCCACTGCTCTCATCAACACTGACACATCAACACCAACTCCACTGCTCTCATCAACCCTGACACATCATCACCAACTCCACTAATCTCATCAAACCTGACACATCAACACCAACTCCACTAATCTCATCAACCCTGACACATCAACACCAACTCCACTGCTCTCATCAACCCTGATACATCAACACTATCTCCACTGCTCTCATCAATCCTGACACATCAACACCAACTCCACTGATCTTATCGACCCTGACACATCAACACAAACCCCTCTGCTTTCATCAACCATGACACATCAACACCAACTCCACTGCTCTCATCAAACCTATCTGACACATCAACACGAACTCCACTGCTCTCATTTACACTGACACGTCAACACCAACTCCACTGCTGTCTTCAATGCTGACGCATCAAAACCAACTCCACTGCTCTCATCAACCCTGACACATCAACACAAACTCCACTGCTCTCATCAACCCTGACACATCAACACGAACTGCACTGCTCTCATCAACCCTAACACATCAACACCAGCTCCTCAGCTCTCATCAACCCTGACACATCAACACCAACTCCTCTGCTCTCATCAACCCTGACACATCAACACCAACTCCACTATTCTCATCAACCCTGACACATCAACACCATCTCCACTGCTCTCATCAACCCTGACACATCAACACCAATTCCACTGATCTTATCGACTCTGACACATGAACACCAACTCCGCTGCTCTCATCAACCCTGACACATCAACACCAACTCCAAAGCTCTCATCAACCCTGACATGTCGACACCCACTCCACTACTCTCATCAACTCTGACACGTCAACACAAACTCCACTACTCTCATCAACCCTGACACATCAACACAAACTCCACTGCTCTCATCAACCCTGACACATCACCACCAACTCCTCTGCTGTCATCAACCCTAAGACATCAACACCAACTCCTCTGCTCTCATCGACCCTGACACATCAACACCAGTTCACTGCTCTCATCAACACTGACCCATCAACACCAACACCTCTGCTCTCATCGACCCTGACACATCAACACCAACTCAACTGCTCACATCAACCCTGACACATCAACACCAACTCCACTGCCCTCAAGTTCCTGGACACATGAACACCAACACCACTGCTCTCATCGACCCTGACACATCAACACCAACTCCACTGCTCTCATCAACTCTGACACATCAACAATAACTTCTGTGCTCTCATCGAACCTGAAACATCAACACCAACGCCTCAGTTCTCATCAACCCTGACACATCATCACCAATTCCACTGATCTTATCGACCCTTACACATCAACACACACTCCACTGCTTTCATCAACCCTGACACATCAACACCAACTCCACTGCTCTCATCAAACCTCTCTGACACAGAACACCAACTCCACAGCTCTCATTAACCCTGACACATCAACACCAACTCCACTGCTCTCATCAACCCTGACACATCAACACCATCTGCACTTCTCTCATCAACCCTGACACATCAACACCAATTCCACTGATCTTATCGACTCTGACACATGAACACCAACTCCGCTGCTCTCATCAACCCTAACACATCAACACCAACTCCACTGCTCTCATTCACCCTGACACATCAATCGCAACTCCAATGCTCTCTTCAACGCTGCATCATCAAAACTAACTCCACTACTCTCATCAGCCCTGACACGTCAACACAAACTCCACTGCTCTCATCAACCCTGACACATCAACACCAATTCCACTGATCTTATCGACCCTGTCACATGAACACCAACTCCGCTGCTCTCATCAACACTGACACATCAACACCATCTCCACTGCTCTCATCAACCCTGACACATCAACACCAATTCCACTGATCTTATCGACCCTGACACGTCAACTCAAACTCCGCTGCTCTCGTCAAACCTGACACATCAACACACACTCCACTGCTCTCATCAACCCTGATACATCAACACCAATTCCACTGATCTTAACGACCCTGACACATCAACTCAAACTCCACTGCTCTCGTCAACCCTGACACATCAACACCACCTCCACTGCTCTCATCAACCCGGACACATCAACACCAACTCCGCTGCTCTCATCAAACCTCTCTGACACAGAACACCAACTCCACAGCTCTCATTAACCATGACACATCAACACCAACTCCACTGCTCTCATCAATTCTGACACATCAACAATAACTTCTGTGCTCTCATCGAACCTGAAACATCAACACCAACGCTTCAGTTCTCATCAACCCTGACACATCAACACCAATTCCACTGATCTTATCGACCCTTACACATCAACACACACTCCACTGCTTTCATCAACCCTGACACATCAACACCAACTCCACTGCTCTCATCAAACCTCTCTGACACAGAACACCAACTCCACAGCTCTCATTAACCCTGACACATCAACACCAACTCCACTGCTCTCATCAACCCTGACACATCAACACCATCTGCACTTCTCTCATCAACCCTGACACATCAACACCAATTCCACTGATCTTATCGATTCTGACACATGAACACCAACTCCGCTGCTCTCATCAACCCTAACACATCAACACCAACTCCACTGCTCTCATTCACCCTGACACATGAACCGCAACTCCAATGCTCTCTTCAACGCTGCATCATCAAAACTAACTCCACTACTCTCATCAGCCCTGACACGTCAACACAAACTCCACTGCTCTCATCAACACTGACACATCAACACCATCTCCACTGCTCTCATCAACCTTTACATCAACAGCAACTCCACTGCTCTCATCCACACTGACACATCAACACCAACTCCACTGCTCCCATCAATTCTGACACATCAGCACCAACTCCAAAGCTCTCATCAACCCTGACATGTCGACACCCACTCCACTACCCTCATCAACTCTGACACTTCAACACCAACTCCACTGCTCTCATCAACCCTGACACATCAACACCAGTTCACTGCTCTCATCTACCCTGACACATCAACACCAGTTCACTGCTCTCATCAACCCTGACACATCAAGACCAACTCCAAAGCTCTCATCAACACTGACACGTCGACACCCACTCCACTACTCTCATCAACTCTGACACGTCAACACAAACTATACTGCTCTCATCAACCCTGACACATCACCACCAACTCCACTGCTCTCATCAACCCTGACACATCACCACCAAATCCTCTGCTGTCATCAACCCTAAGACATCAACACCAACTCCTCTGCTCTCATCGACCCTGACACATCAACACCAGTTCACTGCTCTCATCAACTCTGACACATCAACACCAACTCCACTGCCCTCAACGTCCTGGACACATGAACACCAACACCACTGCTCTCATCGACCCTGACACATCAACACCAACTCCACTGCTCTCATCAACCCTGACACATCAACAATAACTCCTGTGCTCTCATCGAACCTGAAACATCAACACCAACGCCTCAGTTCTCATCAACCCTGACACATCAACACCAATTCCACTGATCTTATCGACCCTTACACATCAACACACACTCCACTGCTTTCATCAACCCTGACACATTAACACCAACTCCACTGCTCTCATCAAACCTCTCTGACACAGAACACCAACTCCACAGCTCTCATTAACCCTGACACATCAACACCAACTCCACTGCTCTCATCAAACCTCTCTGACACAGTACACCAACTCCACTGCTCTCATTAACCCTGACACATCAACACCAACTCCACTGCTCTCATCAACCCTGATGCATCAAAAGCAACTCGAATGCTCTCATCGACCCTAACACATCAACAGCAACTCCACTGCTCTCATCTACCCTGAAACATCAACACCAACTCGACTGCTCTCATCAACCCTAACACGTCAATACCAACTCCACAGCTCTCATCAACCCTGACACATCAACACCGGCTCCACAGCTCTCATCAACCCTGAAACATCAACATCAACTCCACTGCTCTCATCAACCCTAACACATCAACATGAACTGCACTGCTCTCATCGACCCTGACACATCAACACCAACAACACTGCTCTCATCCACTCTGATGCATCAACACCAACTCCACTGCTCTCATCAACCCTTACACATCAGCACCATCTCCACTGCTCTCATCAACCCTCACACTTCAAAACGAACTCCACGGTCCACATCGACCCTGACACATCAACACCAACTCCACTGCTCTCATCAACCCTGACGCATCAACAGCAACTCGAATGCTCTCATCGACCCTAACAAACCAACAGCAACTCCACTTCTCTCATCTACCCTGAAACATCAACACCAACTCGACTGCTCTCATCAACCCTAACACATCAACACCAACTCCTCTGCTCGCATCAACCCTGACACATCAACACCAACTCCTCTGCTCTCATCAACCCTGACACATCAACACCAACTCCACTATTCTCATCAACCCTGACACATCAACAACATCTCCACTGCTCTCATCAACCCTGACACATCAACACCAATTCCACTGATCTTATCGACTCTGACACATGAACACCAACTCAGCTGCTCTCATGAACCCTGACACATCAGCACCAACTCCACTGCTCTCATTCACCCTGACACATCAATCGCAACTCCAATGCTCTCTTCAACGCTGCATCATCAAAACAAACTCCACTACTCTCATCAGCCCTGACACATCAACACAAACTCCACTGCTCTCATCAACACTGACACATCAACACCAATTCCACTGATCTTATCGACCCTGTCACATGAACACCAACTCCACTGCTCTCATCAACCCTGACACATCAACACCATCTCCACTGCTCTCATCAACCCTGACACATCAACACCAATTCCACTGATCTTATCGACCCTGACACATCAACTCAAACTCCGCTGCTCTCGTCAAACCTGACACATCAACACCCACTCCACTGCTCTCATCAACCCTGATACATCAACACCAATTCCACTGATCTTAACGACCCTGACACATCAACTCAAACTCCGCTGCTCTCGTCAACCCTGACACATCAACATCACCTCCACTGCTCTCATCAACCCTGACACATCAATACCAATTTCACTGATCTTATCGACCCTGTCACATGAACACCAACTCCGCTGCTCTCATCAAACCTGACACATCAACAGCAACCCCACTGTTCTCTTCAACGCTGCATCATCAAAACCAACTCCACTGCTCTCATCAACCCTGACACATCAACACCAACTCCACTGCTCTCATCAACCCTGACACATCAACACCAACTCCACTGCTCTCATCAACCCTGACACATCATCACCAACTCCACTAATCTCATCAAACCTGACACATCAACACCAACTCCACTAATCTCATCAACCCTGACACATCAACACCAACTCCACTGCTCTCATCAACCCTGATACATCAACACTATCTCCACTGCTCTCATCAATCCTGACACATCAACACCAACTCCACTGATCTTATCGACCCTGACACATCAACACAAACCCCTCTGCTTTCATCAACCATGACACATCAACACCAACTCCACTGCTCTCATCAAACCTATCTGACACATCAACACGAACTCCACTGCTCTCATTTACACTGACACGTCAACACCAACTCCACTGCTGTCTTCAATGCTGACGCATCAAAACCAACTCCACTGCTCTCATCAACCCTGACACATCAACACAAACTCCACTGCTCTCATCAACCCTGACACATCAACACGAACTGCACTGCTCTCATCAACCCTAACACATCAACACCAGCTCCTCAGCTCTCATCAACCCTGACACATCAACACCAACTCCTCTGCTCTCATCAACCCTGACACATCAACACCAACTCCACTATTCTCATCAACCCTGACACATCAACACCATCTCCACTGCTCTCATCAACCCTGACACATCAACACCAATTCCACTGATCTTATCGACTCTGACACATGAACACCAACTCCGCTGCTCTCATCAACCCTGACACATCAACACCAACTCCAAAGCTCTCATCAACCCTGACATGTCGACACCCACTCCACTACTCTCATCAACTCTGACACGTCAACACAAACTCCACTACTCTCATCAACCCTGACACATCAACACAAACTCCACTGCTCTCATCAACCCTGACACATCACCACCAACTCCTCTGCTGTCATCAACCCTAAGACATCAACACCAACTCCTCTGCTCTCATCGACCCTGACACATCAACACCAGTTCACTGCTCTCATCAACACTGACACATCAACACCAACACCTCTGCTCTCATCGACCCTGACACATCAACACCAACTCAACTGCTCACATCAACCCTGACACATCAACACCAACTCCACTGCCCTCAAGTTCCTGGACACATGAACACCAACACCACTGCTCTCATCGACCCTGACACATCAACACCAACTCCACTGCTCTCATCAACTCTGACACATCAACAATAACTTCTGTGCTCTCATCGAACCTGAAACATCAACACCAACGCCTCAGTTCTCATCAACCCTGACACATCATCACCAATTCCACTGATCTTATCGACCCTTACACATCAACACACACTCCACTGCTTTCATCAACCCTGACACATCAACACCAACTCCACTGCTCTCATCAAACCTCTCTGACACAGAACACCAACTCCACAGCTCTCATTAACCCTGACACATCAACACCAACTCCACTGCTCTCATCAACCCTGACACATCAACACCATCTGCACTTCTCTCATCAACCCTGACACATCAACACCAATTCCACTGATCTTATCGACTCTGACACATGAACACCAACTCCGCTGCTCTCATCAACCCTAACACATCAACACCAACTCCACTGCTCTCATTCACCCTGACACATCAATCGCAACTCCAATGCTCTCTTCAACGCTGCATCATCAAAACTAACTCCACTACTCTCATCAGCCCTGACACGTCAACACAAACTCCACTGCTCTCATCAACCCTGACACATCAACACCAATTCCACTGATCTTATCGACCCTGTCACATGAACACCAACTCCGCTGCTCTCATCAACACTGACACATCAACACCATCTCCACTGCTCTCATCAACCCTGACACATCAACACCAATTCCACCGATCTTATCGACCCTGACACGTCAACTCAAACTCCGCTGCTCTCGTCAAACCTGACACATCAACACACACTCCACTGCTCTCATCAACCCTGATACATCAACACCAATTCCACTGATCTTAACGACCCTGACACATCAACTCAAACTCCACTGCTCTCGTCAACCCTGACACATCAACACCAACTCCGCTGCTCTCATGAAACCTCTCTGACACAGAACACCAACTCCACAGCTCTCATTAACCATGACACATCAACACCAACTCCACTGCTCTCATCAACTCTGACACATCAACAATAACTTCTGTGCTCTCATCGAACCTGAAACATCAACACCAACGCCTCAGTTCTCATCAACCCTGACACATCAACACCAATTCCACTGATCTTATCGACCCTTACACATCAACACACACTCCACTGCTTTCATCAACCCTGACACATCAACACCAACTCCACTGCTCTCATCAAACCTCTCTGACACAGAACACCAACTCCACAGCTCTCATTAACCCTGACACATCAACACCAACTCCACTGCTCTCATCAACCCTAACACATCAACACCAACTCCACTGCTCTCATTCACCCTGACACATCAACCGCAACTCCAATGCTCTCTTCAACGCTGCATCATCAAAACTAACTCCACTACTCTCATCAGCCCTGACATGTCAACACAAACTCCACTGCTCTCATCAACACTGACACATCAACACCATCTCCACTGCTCTCATCAAACTTTACATCAACAGCAACTCCACTGCTCTCATCCACACTGACACATCAACACCAACTCCACTGCTCCCATCAATTCTGACACATCAACACCAACTCCACTGCCCTCAAGTTCCTGGACACATGAACACCAACACCACTGCTCTCATCGACCCTGACACATCAACACCAACTCCACTGCTCTCATCAACTCTGACACATCAACAATAACTTCTGTGCTCTCATCGAACCTGAAACATCAACACCAACGCCTCAGTTCTCATCAACCCTGACACATCATCACCAATTCCACTGATCTTATCGACCCTGACACGTCAACTCAAACTCCGCTGCTCTCGTCAAACCTGACACATCAACACACACTCCACTGCTCTCATCAACCCTGATACATCAACACCAATTCCACTGATCTTAACGACCCTGACACATCAACTCAAACTCCACTGCTCTCGTCAACCCTGACACATCAACACCACCTCCACTGCTCTCATCAACCCGGACACATCAACACCAACTCCGCTGCTCTCATCAAACATCTCTGACACAGAACACCAACTCCACAGCTCTCATTAACCATGACACATCAACACCAACTCCACTGCTCTCATCAACCCTGACACATCAACACCATCTGCACTTCTCTCATCAACCCTGACACATCAACAGCAATTCCACTGATATTATCGACTCTGCCACATGAACACCAACTCCGCTGCTCTCATCAACCCTAACACATCAACACCAACTCCACTGCTCTCATTCACCCTGACACATCAGCCGCGACTCCAATGCTCTCTTCAACGCTGCATCATCAAAACTAACTCCACTACTCTCATCAGCCCTGACACGTCAACACAAACTCCACTGCTCTCATCAACCCTGACACATCAACACCAATTCCACTGATCTTATCGACCCTGTCACATGAACACCAACTCCGCTGCTCTCATCAACACTGACACATCAACACCATCTCCACTGCCTTCATCAACCCTGACACATCAACACCAATTCCACTGATCTTATCGACCCTGACACGTCAACTCAAACTCCGCTGCTCTCGTCAAACCTGACACATCAACACACACTCCACTGCTCTCATCAACCCTGATACATCAACACCAATTCCACTGATCTTAACGACCCTGAAACATCAACTGAAACTCCACTGCTCTCGTCAACCCTGACACATCAACACCACCTCCACTGCTCTCATCAACCCGGACACATCAACACCAACTCCGCTGCTCTCATCAAACATCTCTGACACAGAACACCAACTCCACAGCTCTCATTAACCATGACACATCAACACCAACTCCACTGCTCTCATCAACCCTGACACATCAACACCATCTGCACTTCTCTCATCAACCCTGACACATCAACAGCAATTCCACTGATATTATCGACTCTGACACATGAACACCAACTCCGCTGCTCTCATCAACCCTAACACATCAACACCAACTCCACTGCTCTCATTCACCCTGACACATCAGCCGCGACTCCAATGCTCTCTTCAATGCTGCATCATCAAAACTAACTCCACTACTCTCATCAGCCCTGACACGTCAACACAAACTCCACTGCTCTCATCAACCCTGACACATCAACACCAATTCCACTGATCTTATCGACCCTGTCACATGAACACCAACTCCGCTGCTCTCATCAACACTGACACATCAACACCATCTCCACTGCCTTCATCAACCCTGACACATCAACACCAATTCCACTGATCTTATCGACCCTGACACGTCAACTCAAACTCCGCTGCTCTCGTCAAACCTGACACATCAACACACACTCCACTGCTCTCATCAACCCTGATACATCAACACCAATTCCACTGATCTTAACGACCCTGAAACATCAACTGAAACTCCACTGCTCTCGTCAACCCTGACACATCAACACCACCTCCACTGCTCTCATCAACCCGGACACATCAACACCAATTCCACTGATTTCATCGCCCCTGTCACATGAACACCAACTCCGCTGCTCTCATCAAACCTGACACATCAAGAGCAACCCCACTGCTCTCTTCAACGCTGCATCATCAAAACCAACTCCACTGCTCTCATCAACCCTGACACATCAACACAAACTCCACTGCTCTCATGAACCCTGACCCATCAACAGCAACTCCACTGCTCTCATCTACCCTGAAACATCAACACCAACTCGACTGCTCTCATCAACCCTAACACGTCAATACCAACTCCACAGCTCTCATCAACCCTGACACATCAATACCGGCTCCACAGCTCTCATCAACCCTGACACATCAACATCAACTCCACTGCTCTCATCAACCCTAACACATCAACATGAACTGCACTGCTCTCATCGACCCTGACACATCAACACCAATAACACTGCTCTCATCCACTCTGATGCATCAACACCAACTCCACTGCTCTCATCAACCCTTACACATCATCACCATCTCCACTGCTCTCATCAACCCTCACACTTCAAAACGAACTCCACGGTCCACATCGACCCTGACACATTAACACTAGCTCCACTGGCCTCTTCAACCCTGACACATCAACACCAACTCCACTGCTCTCATCAACCCTGACGCATCAACAGCAACTCGAATGCTCTCCTCGACCCTAACAAACCAACAGCAACTCCACCTCTCATCTACCATGAAATATCAACACCAACTCGACTGCTCTCATCAACCCTAACACATCAACACCAACTCCTCTGCTCGCATCAACGCTGACACATCAACACCAACTCCTCTGCTCTCATCAACCCTGACACATCAACACCAACTCCACTATTCTCATCAACCCTGACACATCAACACTAATTCCACTGATCTTATCGACTCTGACACATGAACACCAACTCAGCTGCTCTCATCAACCCTGGCACATCAACACCAACTCCACTGCTCTCATTCACCCTGACACATCAACCGCAACTCCAATGCTCTCTTCAACGCTGCATCATCAAAACAAACTCCACTACTCTCATCAGCCCTGACACGTCAACACAAACTCCACTGCTCTCATCAACACTGACACATCATCACCAATTCCACTGATCTTATCGACCCTGTCACATGAACACCAACTCCACTGCTCTCATCAACCCTGACACATCAACACCATCTCCACTGCTCTCATCAACCCTGACACATCAACACCAATTCCACTGATCTTATCGACCCTGACACATCAACTCAAACTCCGCTGCTCTCGTCAACCCTGACACATCAACATCACCTCCACTGCTCTCATCAACCCTGACACATCAATACCAATTTCACTGATCTTATCGACCCTGTCACATGAACACCAACTCCGCTGCTCTCATCAAACCTGACACATCAACAGCAACCCAACTGTTCTCTTCAACGCTGCATCATCAAAACCAACTCCACTGCTCTCATCAACCCTGACACATCAACACCAACTCCACTGCTCTCATCAACCCTGACACATCAACACCAACTCCACTGCTCTCATCAACCCTGACACATCATCACCAACTCCACTAATCTCATCAAACCTGACACATCAACACCAACTCCACTAATCTCATCAACCCTGACACATCAACACCAACTCCACTGCTCTCATCAACCCTGATACATCAACACTATCTCCACTGCTCTCATCAATCCTGACACATCAACACCAACTCCACTGATCTTATCGACCCTGACACATCAACACAAACCCCTCTGCTTTCATCAACCATGACACATCAACACCAACTCCACTGCTCTCATCAAACCTATCTGACACATCAACACGAACTCCACTGCTCTCATTTACACTGACACGTCAACACCAACTCCACTGCTGTCTTCAATGCTGACGCATCAAAACCAACTCCACTGCTCTCATCAACCCTGACACATCAACACAAACTCCACTGCTCTCATCAACCCTGACACATCAACACCAACTCGACTGCTCTCATCAACCCTAACACATCAACACCAGCTCCTCAGCTCTCATCAACCCTGACACATCAACACCAACTCCTCTGCTCTCATCAACCCTGACACATCAACACCAACTCCTCTGCTCTCATCAACCCTGACACATCAACACCAACTCCACTATTCTCATCAACCCTGACTCATCAACACCATCTCCGCAGCTCTCATCAACCCTGACACATCAACACCAATTCCACTGATCTTATCGACTCTGACACATGAACACCAACTCCGCTGCTCTCATCAACCCTGACACATCAACACCAACTCCAAAGCTCTCATCAACCCTGACATGTCGACACCCACTCCACTACTCTCATCAACTCTGACACGTCAACACAAACTCCACTACTCTCATCAACCCTGACACATCAACACAAACTCCACTGCTCTCATCAACCCTGACACATCACCACCAACTCCTCTGCTGTCATCAACCCTAAGACATCAACACCAACTCCTCTGCTCTCATCGACCCTGACACATCAACACCAGTTCACTGCTCTCATCAACACTGACACATCAACACCAACACCTCTGCTCTCATCGACCCTGACACATCAACACCAATTCAACTGCTCACATCAACCCTGACACATCAACACCAACTCCACTGCCCTCAAGTTCCTGGACACATGAACACCAACACCACTGCTCTCATCGACCCTGACACATCAACACCAACTCCACTGCTCTCATCAACTCTGACACATCAACAATAACTTCTGTGCTCCCATCGAACCTGAAACATCAACACCAACGCCTCAGTTCTCATCAACCCTGACACATCATCACCAATTCCACTGATCTTATCGACCCTTACACATCAACACACACTCCACTGCTTTCATCAACCCTGACACATCAACACCAACTCCACTGCTCTCATCAAACCTCTCTGACACAGAACACCAACTCCACAGCTCTCATTAACCCTGACACATCAACACCAACTCCACTGCTCTCATCAACCCTGACACATCAACACCATCTGCACTTCTCTCATCAACCCTGACACATCAACACCAATTCCACTGATCTTATCGACTCTGACACATGAACACCAACTCCGCTGCTCTCATCAACCCTAACACATCAACACCAACTCCACTGCTCTCATTCACCCTGACACATCAATCGCAACTCCAATGCTCTCTTCAACGCTGCATCATCAAAACTAACTCCACTACTCTCATCAGCCCTGACACGTCAACACAAACTCCACTGCTCTCATCAACCCTGACACATCAACACCAATTCCACTGATCTTATCGACCCTGTCACATGAACACCAACTCCGCTGCTCTCATCAACACTGATACATCAACACCATCTCCACTGCTTTCATCAACCCTGACACATCAACACCAATTCCACTGATCTTATCGACCCTGACCCGTCAACTCAAACTCCGCTGCTCTCGTCAAACCTGACACATCAACACACACTCCACTGCTCTCATCAACCCTGATACATCAACACCAATTCCACTGATCTTAACGACCCTGAAACATCAACTGAAACTCCACTGCTCTCGTCAACCCTGACACATCAACACCACCTCCACTGCTCTCATCAACCCGGACACATCAACACCAATTCCACTGATTTTATCGCCCCTGTCACATGAACACCAACTCCGCTGCTCTCATCAAACCTGACACATCAAGAGCAACCCCACTGCTCTCTTCAACGCTGCATCATCAAAACCAACTCCGCTGCTCTCATCAACCCTGACACATCAACACAAACTCCACTGCTCTCATGAACCCTGACCCATCAACAGCAAGTCCACTGCTCTCATCTACCCTGAAACATCAACACCAACTCGACTGCTCTCATCAACCCTAACACGTCAATACCAACTCCACAGCTCTCATCAACCCTGAAACATCAATACCGGCTCCACAGCTCTCATCAACCCTGACACATCAACATCAACTCCACTGCTCTCATCAACCCTAACACATCAACATGAACTGCACTGCTCTCATCGACCCTCACACATCAACACCAACAACACTGCTCTCATCCACTCTGATGCATCAACACCAACTCCACTGCTCTCATCAACCCTTACACATCAGCACCATCTCCACTGCTCTCATCAACCCTCACACTTCAAAACAAACTCCACGGTCCACATCGACCCTGACACATTAACACTAGCTCCACTGGCCTCTTCAACCCTGACACATCAACACCAACTCCACTGCTCTCATCAACCCTGACGCATCAACAGCAACTCGAATGCTCTCATCGACCCTAACAAACCAACAGCAACTCCACCTCTCATCTACCATGAAATATCAACACCAACTCGACTGCTCTCATCAACCCTAACACATCAACACCAACTCCTCTGCTCGCATCAACCCTGACACATCAACACCAACTCCTCTGCTCTCATCAACCCTGACACATCAACACCAACTCCACTATTCTCATCAACCCTGACACATCAACAACATCTCCACTGCTCTCATCAACCCTGACACATCAACACTAATTCCACTGATCTTATCGACTCTGACACATGAACACCAACTCAGCTGCTCTCATCAACCCTGACACATCAACACCAACTCCACTGCTCTCATTCACCCTGACACATCAACCGCAACTCCAATGCTCTCTTCAACGCTGCATCATCAAAACAAACTCCACTACTCTCATCAGCCCTGACACGTCAACACAAACTCCACTGCTCTCATCAACACTGACACATCAACACCAATTCCACTGATCTTATCGACCCTGTCACATGAACACCAACTCCACTGCTCGCATCAACCCTGACACATCAACACCATCTCCACTGCTCTCATCAACCCTGACACATCAACACCAATTCCACTGATCTTATCGACCCTGACACATCAACTCAAACTCCGCTGCTCTCGTCAACCCTGACACATCAACATCACCTCCACTGCTCTCATCAACCCTGACACATCAATACCAATTTCACTGATCTTATCGACCCTGTCACATGAACACCAACTCCGCTGCTCTCATCAAACCTGACACATCAACAGCAACCCCACTGTTCTCTTCAACGCTGCATCATCAAAACCAACTCCACTGCTCTCATCAACCCTGACACATCAACACCAACTCCACTGCTCTCATCAACCCTGATACATCAACACTATCTCCACTGCTCTCATCAATCCTGACACATCAACACCAACTCCACTGATCTTATCGACCCTGACACATCAACACAAACCCCTCTGCTTTCATCAACCATGACACATCAACACCAACTCCACTGCTCTCATCAAACCTATCTGACACATCAACACGAACTCCACTGCTCTCATTTACACTGACACGTCAACACCAACTCCACTGCTGTCTTCAATGCTGACGCATCAAAACCAACTCCACTGCTCTCATCAACCCTGACACATCAACACAAACTCCACTGCTCTCATCAACCCTGACACATCAACACCAACTCGACTGCTCTCATCAACCCTAACACATCAACACCAGCTCCTCAGCTCTCATCAACCCTGAAACATCAACACCAACTCCTCTGCTCTCATCAACCCTGACACATCAACACCAACTCCTCTGCTCTCATCAACCCTGACACATCAACACCAACTCCACTATTCTCATCAACCCTGACACATCAACACCATCTCCACTGCTCTCATCAACCCTGACACATCAACACCAATTCCACTGATCTTATCGACTCTGACACATGAACACCAACTCCGCTGCTCTTATCAACCCTGACACATCAACACCAACTCCAAAGCTCTCATCAACCCTGACATGTCGACACCCACTCCACTACTCTCATCAACTCTGACACGTCAACACAAACTCCACTACTCTCTTCAACCCTGAAACGTCAACACAAACTCCACTGCTCCCATAAACCCTGACACCTCACCACCAACTCCTCTGCTGTCATCAACCCTAAGACATCAACACCAACTCCTCTGCTCTCATCGACCCTGACACATCAACACCAGTTCACTGCTCTCATCAACACTGACACATCAACACCAACACCTCTGCTCTCATCGACCCTGACACATCAACACCAACTCAACTGCTCACATCAGCCCTGACACATCAACACCAACTCCACTGCCCTCAAGTTCCTGGACACATGAACACCAACACCACTGCTCTCATCGACCCTGACACATCAACACCAACTCCACTGCTCTCATCAACTCTGACACATCAACAATAACTTCTGTGCTCTCATCGAACCTGAAACATCAACACCAACCCCTCAGTTCTCATCAACCCTGACACATCAACACCAATTCCACTGATCTTATCGACCCTTACACATCAACACACACTCCACTGCTTTCATCAACCCTGACACATCAACACCAACTCCACTGCTCTCATCAAACCTCTCTGACACAGAACACCAACTCCACAGCTCTCATTAACCCTGACACATCAACACCAACTCCACTGCTCTCATCAACCCTGACACATCAACACCATCTGCACTTCTCTCATCAACCCTGACACATCAACACCAATTCCACTGATCTTATCGACTCTGACACATGAACACCAACTCCGCTGCTCTCATCAACCCTAACACATCAACACCAATTCCACTGCTCTCATTCACCCTGACACATCAACCGCAACTCCAATGCTCTCTTCAACGCTGCATCATCAAAACTAACTCCACTACTCTCATCAGCCCTGACACGTCAACACAAACTCCACTGCTCTCATCAACCCTGACACATCAACACCAATTCCACTGATCTTATCGACCCTGTCACATGAACACCAACTCCGCTGCTCTCATCAACACTGACACATCAACACCATCTCCACTGCTCTCATCAACCCTGACACATCAACACCAATTCCACTGATCTTATCGACCCTGACACGTCAACTCAAACTCCGCTGCTCTCGTCAAACCTGACACATCAACACACACTCCACTGCTCTCATCAACCCTGACACATCAACACCAATTCCACTGATCTTATCGACCCTGTCACATGAACACCAACTCCGCTGCTCTCATCAACACTGACACATCAACACCATCTCCACTGCTCTCATCAACCCTGACACATCAACACCAATTCCACTGATCTTATCGACCCTGACACGTCAACTCAAACTCCGCTGCTCTCGTCAAACCTGACACATCAACACACACTCCACTGCTCTCATCAACCCTGATACATCAACACCAATTCCACTGATCTTAACGACCCTGACACATCAACTCAAACTCCACTGCTCTCGTCAACCCTGACACATCAACACCAACTCCACTGCTCTCATCTACCCTGAAACATCAACTCCAACTCGACTGCTCTCATCAACCCTAACACATCAACACCAACTCCACTGCACTCATCAACCCTGACACATCAACACCAACTCCACTGCACTCATCAACCCTAACACGTCAATACCAACTCCACTACTCTCATCAACCCTGACACATCAACACCAACTCCACTGCTCTCATCAACCCTGGCACATCAACACCAACTCCACTTCTCTCATCAACCCTGACACATCAACACCACCTCCACTGATCTTATCGACCCTCACACATCAACACCAACTCCACTGCTCTCATTCACCCTGACACATCAAAATCAACTCCACTGCTCTCTTCTATGCTGACGCATCAAAACCAACTCCTCTGCTCTCATCAACCCTGACACATCAACACAAACTCCACTGCTCTCATCAACCCTGACACATCAACACCAGCTCCACTGCTCTCATCAATCCTGACACATCATCACCAACTCCACTAATCTCATCAAACCTGACATATCAACACGAACTCCATTACTCTCATCAACCCTGACACATCAACACCAACTCCACTGCTCTCATCAACCCTGATTCATCAACACCATCTCCACTGCTCTCATCAATCCTGACACATCAACACCAATTCCACTGATCTTATCGACCCTGACACATCAACACAAACTCCTCTGCTTTCATCAACCATGACACATCAACACCAACTCCACTGCTCTCATCAAACCTATCTGACACATCAACACGAACTCCACTGCTCTCATTTACACTGACACGTCAACACCAACTCCACTGCTGTCTTCAATGCTGATGCATCAAAACCAACTCCACTGCTCTCAACAACCCTGACACATCAACACAAACTCCACTGCTCTCATCAACCCTGACACGTCAATACCAACTCCACTGCTCTCATCAACCCTGATACATCAACACTATCTCCACTGCTCTCATCAACCCTGACACTTCAACACGAACTGCACTGCTCTCATCGACCCTGACAGATCAACACCAACTTCAATGCTCTCATCCACTCTGATGCATCAACACCAACTCCACTGCTCTCATAAACCCTGACACATCAACACCAACACCACTGCTCTCATCAACCCTGACACATCAACACCAACACCACTGCTCTCATAAACCCTGAGACATCAACACCAACTGCACTGCTCTCATCAACCCTCACACTTCAACACGATCTCCACTGCTCTCATCGACCCTGACACATTAACACCAGCTCCACTGGCCTCTTCACCGCTGACACATCAACACCAGCTCCACTGCTCTCATCGAACCTGACACATCTATAGCAACTCCACTGCTCTCATGAACGCTGAAACATCAACACCAACTGCACTGCCATCATCATCCCTGACCCATCAGCACCTACGCCACAGTTCTCATCAACCCTGACACATCAACAGCAATTCCACTGATCTTATCGATTCTTACACATCAACACACACTCCACTGCTCTCATCAACCCTGACACACCAACAGCAATTCCACTGATCTTATCGACCCTTACACATCAACACACACGCCACTGCTTTCATCAACCCTGACACATCAACACCAACTCCACTGCTCTCATCAACCCTCACACATCAACACCAACTCCACTGCTCTCATCAATCCTGATGCATCAAAAGCAACTCGAATGCTCTCATCCACCCTAACACATCAACAGCAACTCCACTGCTCTCATCTACCCTGAAACATCAACTCCAACTCGACTGCTCTCATCAACCCTAACACATCAACACCAACTCCACTGCACTCATCAACCCTGACAAATCAACACCAACTCCACTGCACTCATCAACCCTAACACGTCAATACCAACTCCACTACTCTCATCAACCCTGACACATCAACACCAACTCCACTGCTCTCATCAACCCTGGCACATCAACACCAACTCCACTGCTCTCATCAACCCTGACACATCAACACCACCTCCACTGATCTTATCGACCCTCACACATCAACACCAACTCCACTGCTCTCATTCACCCTGACACATCAAAATCAACTCCACTGCTCTCTTCAATGCTGACGCATCAAAACCAACTCCTCTGCTCTTATCAACCCTGACACATCAACACCAACTCCACTACTCTCATCAACCCTGACAAATCAACACCAACTCCACTGCTCTCATCAACCCTGACACATCAACATCAACTCCACTGCTCTCATAAACCCTGACACATCAACACCAACTGCACAGTTCACATCAAACCTGACACATCAACACCATCTCCACTGCTCTCATCGAACCTGACACATCAACATGAACTCCACTGCTCTCATCAACCCTGACACATCAACACCAACTCTACTTCTTTCATCAACCCTGACACATAACCACATCTCCAATGCTCTCATCAACCCTAACACATCAAAATCAACTCCAATGCTCTCATCAACCCTGACACATCACCACATCTCCACTGCTCTCATCAAACCTGACACATCACCACATCTGCACTGCTCTCATCAACACTGACACATCAACATCAACTCCAATGCTCTCATCGACCCTGACACATCAGCACATTTCGACTGCTCTCAACAACCCTGACGCAACAACACCATCTACACTGCTCCCATCGACCCTGACACATCAACACCAACTCCAATGCTCTCATCAAACCTGACATATCAACATCAACTCCAATGCTCTCATCGAAACTGACACATCACCGCATCTCCACTGCTCTCATCGACCCTGACACATCAACACCAACTCCACTGTCTTCATCAACCCTAACACATCAACGTCAAATCTACTGCTCTAATCGAACCTGAAACTTCAACACCATTTCCACTGATCTCATCAACCCTGACACATCAACATCAACTCTACTGCTCTCATCAAACCTGACACATCAACATCAACACCACTGTTCTCAACAAGCCTGACACAACAGCACCATCTCCACTGCTCTCATCGACCCTGACACATCAGCACAAACTCCACTGATCTCATCAACCCTGACACATCAAAATCAACTCCAATGCTCTCATCAAACCTGACATATCACCACATCTCCACTGCTCTCATCAACCCTGACACATCAACACCTGCTCCACTGCTCACACCAACCCTGACACTTCAACACGAACTCCACTGCTCTCATCAACTATGACACATCAACACCAACTCCACTGCTCACATCAACCCTGACACTTCAACACGAACTCCATTGCTCTCATCAACCATAACACATCAACATGAACTCCACTGCTCTCATAAACCCTGACACATCAACACCAACTGCACAGTTCACATCAAACCTGACACATCAACACCAACTCTACTGCTTTCATCAACCCTGACACATCACCACATCTCCACTGCTCTCATCAACCCTGACACATCAAACTCAACTCCAATGCTCTCATCAACCCTGACACATCACCACATCTCCACTGCTCTCATCAAACCTGACACATCACCACATCTCCACTGCTCTCATCAACCCTGACACATCAACATCAACTCCAATGCTCTCATCGACCCTGACACATCAGCACATTTCGACTACTCTCAACAAACCTGATGCAACAACACCATCTACACTGCTCCCATCGACCCTGACACATCAACACCAACTCCAATGCTCTCATCAAACCTGACATATCAACATCAACTCCAATGCTCTCATCGGAACTGACACATCACCGCATCTCCACTGCTCTCATCGACCCTGACACATCAACACCAACTCCACTGTCTTCATCAACCCTAACACATCAACGTCAAATCTACTGCTCTAATCAAACCTGAAACTTCAACACCATTTCCACTGATCTCATCAACCCTGACACATCAACATCAACTCTACTGTTCTCAACAAGCCTGACACAACAACACCATCTCCACTGCTCTCATCGACCCTGACACATCAGCACAAACTCCACTGCTCTCATCAACCCTGACACATCAAAATCAACGCCAATTCTCTCATCAAACCTGACATATCACCACATCTCCACTGCTCTCATCAACCCTGACACATCAGCACCAAATCCACTTCTCACATCAACCCTGACACTTCAACACAAACTCCACTGCTTTCATCAACCATGACACATCAACACCAACTCCACTGCTCTTATCAACCCTGATAGACCAACACCAACTCCACTGTTCTCATCAACCCTGACACATAAAAATCAACTCCGCTGCTCTCATCGACCCTGACACATCAACACCAACTCCACTGCTCTCATCAACCCTGACACATCAAAACCAACTCCACTGCTCTCATCCACCCTGACACATCAACACCAGCTCAACTGCTCTCATCAACCCTGACACTTCAACACGAACTCCACCACTCTCATCAACCCTCACAAATCAACACCAACTCTACTGCTCTCATCAACCCTGACACATCAACACCAACTCCACTGCTCTTATTGACCCTGACGCATCAACGCCAACTCCATTGCTCTCATCAATCCTGACGCATCAACACCAACTGCACTGCTCTCATCAGCCCTGACTGATCAACACAAGCTCCACTGCTCTCATCAAGCTTGACACATCAACACCAACTCCACTGCTCTCATCAACCTTGACACATCAACACCAACTCCACTGCGCTCATGAACCCTGACACATCAACACCAACTCCACTGCTCTCATCAACCCCAACACGTCAATACCAACTCCACTGCTCTCATCAACCCTCATACATCAACACTATCTCCACTGCTCTCATCAACCCTGACACTTCAACACGACCTGCACTGCTCTCATCGACCCTGACAGATCAACACCAACTTCAATGCTCTCATCCACTCTGATGCATCAACACCAACTCCACTGCTCTCATAAACCCTGACACATCAACACCAACACCACTGCTTTCATCAACCCTGACACATCAACACCAACACCACTGCTCTCATAAACCCTGAGACATCAACACCAACTGCACTGCTCTCATCAACCCTCACACTTCAACACGGTCTCCACTGCTCTCATCGACCCTGACACATTAACACCAGCTCCACTGGCTACTTCACCGCTGACACATCAACACCAGCTCCACTGCTCTCATCGAACCTGACACATCTATAGCAACTCCACTGCTCTCATGAACGCTGAAACATCAACACCAACTGCACTGCCATCATCATCCCTGACCCATCAGCACCTACGCCACAGTTCTCATCAACCCTGACACATCAACAGCAATTCCACTGATCTTATCGATTCTTACACATCAACACACACTCCACTGCTCTCATCAACCCTGACACACCAACAGCAATTCCACTGATCTTATCGACCCTTACACATCAACACACACGCCACTGCTTTCATCAACCCTGACACATCAACACCAACTCCACTGCTCTCATCAACCCTCACACATCAACACCAACTCCACTGCTCTCATCAATCCTGATGCATCAAAAGCAACTCGAATGCTCTCATCCACCCTAACACATCAACACCAACTCCACTGCTCTCATCTACCCTGAAACATCAACTCCAACTCGACTGCTCTCATCAACCCTAACACATCAACACCAACTCCACTGCACTCATCAACCCTGACAAATCAACACCAACTCCACTGCACTCATCAACCCTAACACGTCAATACCAACTCCACTACTCTCATCAACCCTGACACATCAACACCAACTCCACTGCTCTCATCAACCCTGGCACATCAACACCAACTCCACTGCTCTCATCAACCCTGACACATCAACACCACCTCCACTGATCTTATCGACCCTCACACATCAACACCAACTCCACTGCTCTCATTCACCCTGACACATCAAAATCAACTCCACTGCTCTCTTCAATGCTGACGCATCAAAACCAACTCCTCTGCTCTCATCAACCCTGACACATCAACACCAACTCCACTACTCTCATCAACCCTGACAAATCAACACCAACTCCACTGCTCTCATCAACCCTGACACATCAACATCAACTCCACTGCTCTCATAAACCCTGACACATCAACACCAACTGCACAGTTCACATCAAACCTGACACATCAACACCATCTCCACTGCTCTCATCGAACCTGACACATCAACATGAACTCCACTGCTCTCATCAACCCTGACACATCAACACCAACTCTACTTCTTTCATCAACCCTGACACATAACCACATCTCCAATGCTCTCATCAACCCTAACACATCAAAATCAACTCCAATGCTCTCATCAACCCTGACACATCACCACATCTCCACTGCTCTCATCAAACCTGACACATCACCACATCTGCACTGCTCTCATCAACCCTAACACATCAAAATCAACTCCAATGCTCTCATCAACCCTGACACATCACCACATCTCCACTGCTCTCATCAAACCTGACACATCACCACATCTGCACTGCTCACACCAACCCTGACACTTCAACACGAACTCCACTGCTCTCATCAACTATGACACATCAACACCAACTCCACTGCTCACATCAACCCTGACACTTCAACACGAACTCCATTGCTCTCATCAACCATGACACATCAACATGAACTCCACTGCTCTCATAAACCCTGACACATCAACACCAACTGCACAGTTCACATCAAACCTGACACATCAACACCAACTCTACTGCTTTCATCAACCCTGACACATCACCACATCTCCACTGCTCTCATCAACCCTGACACATCAAACTCAACTCCAATGCTCTCATCAACCCTGACACATCACCACATCTCCACTGCTCTCATCAAACCTGACACATCACCACATCTCCACTGCTCTCATCAACCCTGACACATCAACATCAACTCCAATGCTCTCATCGACCCTGACACATCAGCACATTTCGACTGCTCTCAACAAACCTGATGCAACAACACCATCTACACTGCTCCCATCGACCCTGACACATCAACACCAACTCCAATGCTCTCATCAAACCTGACATATCAACATCAACTCCAATGCTCTCATCGGAACTGACACATCACCGCATCTCCACTGCTCTCATCGACCCTGACACATCAACACCAACTCCACTGTCTTCATCAACCCTAACACATCAACGTCAAATCTACTGCTCTAATCAAACCTGAAACTTCAACACCATTTCCACTGATCTCATCAACCCTGACACATCAACATCAACTCTACTGTTCTCAACAAGCCTGACACAACAACACCATCTCCACTGCTCTCATCGACCCTGACACATCAGCACAAACTCCACTGCTCTCATCAACCCTGACACATCAAAATCAACGCCAATTCTCTCATCAAACCTGACATATCACCACATCTCCACTGCTCTCATCAACCCTGACACATCAGCACCAAATCCACTTCTCACATCAACCCTGACACTTCAACACAAACTCCACTGCTTTCATCAACCATGACACATCAACACCAACTCCACTGCTCTTATCAACCCTGATAGACCAACACCAACTCCACTGCTCTCATCAACCCTGACACATAAAAATCAACTCCGCTGCTCTCATCGACCCTGACACATCAACACCAACTCCATTGCTCTCATCAACCCTGACACATCAAAACCAACTCCACTGCTCTCATCCACCCTGACACATCAACACCAGCTCAACTGCTCTCATCAACCCTGACACTTCAACACGAACTCCACCACTCTCATCAACCCTCACAAATCAACACCAACTCTACTGCTCTCATCAACCCTGACACATCAACACCAACTCCACTGCTCTTATTGACCCTGACGCATCAACACCAACTCCATTGCTCTCATCAATCCTGACGCTCCAACACCAACTGCACTGCTCTCATCAGCCCTGACTGATCAACACAAGCTCCACTGCTCTCATCAAGCTTGACACATCAACACCAACTCCACTGCTCTCATCAACCTTGACACATCAACACCAACTCCACTGCGCTCATGAACCCTGACACATCAACACCAACTCTATTGCTCTCATCAACCCTGACACATAAACCCCATCTCCACTGCTCTCATCGACCCTGACACATCAACATCAAATCTACTGCTCTAATCAACCCTGAACCATCAGCACCATTTCCACTGCTTTCATCAACCCTGACACATCAACAGAACTCTACTGCTCTCATCAAACCTGACACATCAACATCAACTCTATTGCTCTCATCAACCCTGACACATCAACGCAAACTCCACTGCTCTGAGCAACAATGACACATCAACACCAACTCTTATGCTCTCATCAGACCTGAAACATCACCACATCTCCAATGCTCTCATCGACCCTGACACATCACCACATCTCCACTGCTCTCAACAACCCTGACAGATCAGCACCATCTCCACTGCTCTCATCGACCCTGACACATCAACACCAACTCCACTGCTCTCACCAATCCTGACACATCAAATCCAACTCTACAGCGCTCATCAACCCTGACACATCACCACGTCTCCACTGCTCTCATCAACCCTGACACATCAACCACAAATCTACTGCTCTAATCAACCCTATAACATCAACACCATCTCCACTGCTCTCATCAACCCTGACATATCAACATCAACTCCACTGTTCTCATCAACCCTGACACATCAACATCAACTCCATAGCTCACATCAACCCTAA
Organism: Carcharodon carcharias; assembly: GCF_017639515.1. NCBI lineage: Eukaryota > Metazoa > Chordata > Chondrichthyes > Lamniformes > Lamnidae > Carcharodon > Carcharodon carcharias. Next base: position 1,775,161 of record NW_024470758.1, read on the forward strand.
CACATCAACCACAAATCTACTGCTCTAATCAACCCTGTAACTTCACACCATCTCCACTGCTCTCATCAACCCTGACACATCACCAACTCCACTGCTCTCATCAACCCCAACACTTCAAAACGAAATCCACGGCTCTCATCAAACCTGATACATCAACACCAACTCCACTGCTCTCATCAACCCTGACACATCAAAACCAACTACATTGCTCTCATCGACCCTGACGCATCAACACCAACTCCACTGCTCCCATCCACGCTGACAAATCAACGCCAACTCTGCTGTTCTCATGAACGCTGACACATCAACACCAACTCTACTGCTCTCATCAAACCTAAAACATCAACATCAACTCCACTGTTCTCATATAACCTGACACACCAAATCCAACTCCCCTGCTCTCTTCAACCCTGACACATCAAAACCAACTCTACTGTTCTCATGAACCCTGACACATCAACATCAACTCTACTGCTCTCATGAACCCTGTCACATCAAAACCAACTCCACTGCTCTCATCAATCCTAACACATCAACAGCATCTCCACTGCTCTCATGAACCCTTACACATCAACACGAACTCCACTGCTCTCATTTACACTGACACGTCAACACCAACTCCACTGCTGTCTTCAATGCTGACGCATCAAAACCAACTCCACTGCTCTCATCAACCCTGACACATCAACACAAACTCCACTGCTCTCATCAACACTGACACATCAACACCAACTCCACTGCTCTCATCAACCCCAACACGTCAATACCAACTCCACTGCTCTCATCAACCCTGACACATCAACACCAACTCCTCTATTCTCATCAACAATGACACATCAACAGCAACTCCACTGCTCTCATCAACCCTGATACATCAACACTAGCTCCACTGCTCTCATCAACCCTGACACTTCAACACGAACTGCACTGCTCTCATCGACCCTGAAAGATCAACACCAACTTCAATGCTCTCATCCACTCTGATGCATCAACACCAACTCCACTGCTCTCATCAACCCTAACACATCAACACCAACACCACTGCTCTCATCAACCCTGGCACATCAACACCAACACCACTGCTCTCATAAACCCTGAGACATCAACACCAACTGCACTGCTCTCATCAACCCTCACACTTCAACACGATCTCCACTGCTCTCATCGACCCTGACACATTAACACCAGCTCCACTGGCCTCTTCACCGCTGACACATCAACACCAGCTCCACTGCTCTCATCGAACCTGACACATCTATAGCAACTCCACTGCTCTCATGAAAGCTGAAACATCAACACCAACTGCACTGCCATCATCATCCCTGACCCATCAGCACCTACGCCACAGTTCTCATCAACCCTGACACACCAACAGCAATTCCACTGATCTTATCGACCCTTACACATCAACACACACTCCACTGCTTTCATTAACCCTGACACATCAACACCAACTCCACTGCTCTCATCAACCCTCACACATCAACACCAACTCCACTGCTCTCATCAATCCTGATGCATCAAAAGCAACTCGAATGCTCTCATCCACCCTAACACATCAACAGCAACTCCAGTGCTCTCATCTACCCTGAAACATCAACTCCAACTCGACTGCTCTCATCAACCCTAACACATCAACACCAACCCCACTGCACTCATCAACCCTGACAAATCAACACCAACTCCACTGCACTCATCAACCCTAACACGTCAATACCAACTCCACTACTCTCATCAACCCCAACACGTCAATACCAACTCCACTGCTCTCATCAACCCTGATACATCAACACTATCTCCACTGCTCTCATCAACCCTGACACTTCAACACGAACTGCACTGCTCTCATCGACCCTGACAGATCAACACCAACTTCAATGCTCTCATCCACTCTGATGCATCAACACCAACTCCACTGCTCTCATCAACCCTGACACATCAACACCAACACCACTGCTCTCATCAACCCTGACACATCAACACCAACACCACTGCTCTCATAAACCCTGAGACATCAACACCAACTGCACTGCTCTCATCAACCCTCACACTTCAACACGATCTCCACTGCTCTCATCGACCCTGACACATTAACACCAGCTCCACTGGCTACTTCAGCGCTGACACATCAACACCAGCTCCACTGCTCTCAACGAACCTGACACATCTATAGGAACTCCACTGCTCTCATGAACGCTGAAACATCAACACCAACTGCACTGCCATCATCATCCCTGACCCATCAGCACCTACGCCACAGTTCTCATCAACCCTGACACATCAACAGCAATTCCACTGATCTTATCGATTCTTACACATCAACACACACTCCACTGCTCTCATCAACCCTGACACACCAACAGCAATTCCACTGATCTTATCGACCCTTAAACATCAACACACACGCCACTGCTTTCATCAACCCTGACACATCAACACCAACTCCACTGCTCTCATCAACCCTCACACATCAACACCAACTCCACTGCTCTCATCAATCCTGATGCATCAAAAGCAACTCGAATGCTCTCATCCACCCTAACACATCAACAGCAACTCCACTGCTCTCATCTACCCTGAAACATCAACTCCAACTCGACTGCTCTCATCAACCCTAACACATCAACACCAACTCCACTGCACTCATCAACCCTGACAAATCAACACCAACTCCACTGCACTCATCAACCCTAACACGTCAATACCAACTCCACTACTCTCATCAACCCTGACACATCAACACCAACTCCACTGCTCTCATCAACCCTGGCACATCAACACCAACTCCACTGCTCTCATCAACCCTGACACATCAACACCACCTCCACTGATCTTATCGACCCTCACACATCAACACCAACTCCACTGCTCTCATTCACCCTGACACATCAAAATCAACTCCACTGCTCTCTTCAATGCTGACGCATCAAAACCAACTCCTCTGCTCTCATCAACCCTGACACATCAACACCAACTCCACTACTCTCATCAACCCTGACAAATCAACACCAACTCCACTGCTCTCATCAACCCTGACACGTCAACATCAACTCCACTGCTCTCATAAACCCTGACACATCAACACCAACTGCACAGTTCACATCAAACCTGACACATCAACACCATCTCCACTGCTCTCATCGAACCTGACACATCAACATGAACTCCACTGCTCTCATCAACCCTGACACATCAACACCAACTCTACTGCTTTCATCAACCCTGACACATAACCACATCTCCAATGCTCTCATCAACCCTAACACATCAAAATCAACTCCAATGCTCTCATCAACCCTGACACATCACCACATCTCCACTGCTCTCATCAAACCTGACACATCACCACATCTGCACTGCTCTCATCAACCCTGACACATCAACATCAACTCCAATGCTCTCATCGACCCTGACACATCAGCACATTTCGACTGCTCTCAACAACCCTGACGCAACAACACCATCTACACTGCTCCCATCGACCCTGACACATCAACACCAACTCCAATGCTCTCATCAAACCTGACATATCAACATCAACTCCAATGCTCTCATCGAAACTGACACATCACCGCATCTCCACTGCTCTCATCGACCCTGACACATCAACACCAACTCCACTGTCTTCATCAACCCTAACACATCAACGTCAAATCTACTGCTCTAATCGAACCTGAAACTTCAACACCATTTCCACTGATCTCATCAACCCTGACACATCAACATCAACTCTACTGCTCTCATCAAACCTGACACATCAACATCAACACCACTGTTCTCAACAAGCCTGACACAACAGCACCATCTCCACTGCTCTCATCGACCCTGACACATCAGCACAAACTCCACTGATCTCATCAACCCTGACACATCAAAATCAACTCCAATGCTCTCATCAAACCTGACATATCACCACATCTCCACTGCTCTCATCAACCCTGACACATCAACACCTGCTCCACTGCTCACACCAACCCTGACACTTCAACACGAACTCCACTGCTCTCATCAACTATGACACATCAACACCAACTCCACTGCTCACATCAACCCTGACACTTCAACACGAACTCCATTGCTCTCATCAACCATGACACATCAACATGAACTCCACTGCTCTCATAAACCCTGACACATCAACACCAACTGCACAGTTCACATCAAACCTGACACATCAACACCAACTCTACTGCTTTCATCAACCCTGACACATCACCACATCTCCACTGCTCTCATCAACCCTGACACATCAAACTCAACTCCAATGCTCTCATCAACCCTGACACATCACCACATCTCCACTGCTCTCATCAAACCTGACACATCACCACATCTCCACTGCTCTCATCAACCCTGACACATCAACATCAACTCCAATGCTCTCATCGACCCTGACACATCAGCACATTTCGACTGCTCTCAACAAACCTGATGCAACAACACCATCTACACTGCTCCCATCGACCCTGACACATCAACACCAACTCCAATGCTCTCATCAAACCTGACATATCAACATCAACTCCAATGCTCTCATCGGAACTGACACATCACCGCATCTCCACTGCTCTCATCGACCCTGACACATCAACACCAACTCCACTGTCTTCATCAACCCTAACACATCAACGTCAAATCTACTGCTCTAATCAAACCTGAAACTTCAACACCATTTCCACTGATCTCATCAACCCTGACACATCAACATCAACTCTACTGTTCTCAACAAGCCTGACACAACAACACCATCTCCACTGCTCTCATCGACCCTGACACATCAGCACAAACTCCACTGCTCTCATCAACCCTGACACATCAAAATCAACGCCAATTCTCTCATCAAACCTGACATATCACCACATCTCCACTGCTCTCATCAACCCTGACACATCAGCACCAAATCCACTTCTCACATCAACCCTGACACTTCAACACAAACTCCACTGCTTTCATCAACCATGACACATCAACACCAACTCCACTGCTCTTATCAACCCTGATAGACCAACACCAACTCCACTGCTCTCATCAACCCTGACACATAAAAATCAACTCCGCTGCTCTCATCGACCCTGACACATCAACACCAACTCCATTGCTCTCATCAACCCTGACACATCAAAACCAACTCCACTGCTCTCATCCACCCTGACACATCAACACCAGCTCAACTGCTCTCATCAACCCTGACACTTCAACACGAACTCCACCACTCTCATCAACCCTCACAAATCAACACCAACTCTACTGCTCTCATCAACCCTGACACATCAACACCAACTCCACTGCTCTTATTGACCCTGACGCATCAACACCAACTCCATTGCTCTCATCAATCCTGACGCATCAACACCAACTGCACTGCTCTCATCAGCCCTGACTGATCAACACAAGCTCCACTGCTCTCATCAAGCTTGACACATCAACACCAACTCCACTGCTCTCATCAACCTTGACACATCAACACCAACTCCACTGCGCTCATGAACCCTGACACATCAACACCAACTCTATTGCTCTCATCAACCCTGACACATAAACCCCATCTCCACTGCTCTCATCGACCCTGACACATCAACATCAAATCTACTGCTCTAATCAACCCTGAACCATCAGCACCATTTCCACTGCTTTCATCAACCCTGACACATCAACAGAACTCTACTGCTCTCATCAAACCTGACACATCAACATCAACTCTATTGCTCTCATCAACCCTGACACATCAACGCAAACTCCACTGCTCTGAGCAACAATGACACATCAACACCAACTCTTATGCTCTCATCAGACCTGAAACATCACCACATCTCCAATGCTCTCATCGACCCTGACACATCACCACATCTCCACTGCTCTCAACAACCCTGACAGATCAGCACCAACTCCACTGCTCTCACCAATCCTGACACATCAAATCCAACTCTACAGCGCTCATCAACCCTGACACATCACCACGTCTCCACTGCTCTCATCAACCCTGACACATCAACCACAAATCTACTGCTCTAATCAACCCTATAACATCAACACCATCTCCACTGCTCTCATCAACCCTGACATATCAACATCAACTCCACTGTTCTCATCAACCCTGACACATCAACATCAACTCCATAGCTCACATCAACCCTAACACATCAACCACAAATCTACTGCTCTAATCAACCCTGTAACTTCACACCATCTCCACTGCTCTCATCAACCCTGACACATCACCAACTCCACTGCTCTCATCAACCCCAACACTTCAAAACGAAATCCACGGCTCTCATCAAACCTGATACATCAACACCAACTCCACTGCTCTCATCAACCCTGACACATCAAAACCAACTACATTGCTCTCATCGACCCTGACGCATCAACACCAACTCCACTGCTCCCATCCACGCTGACAAATCAACGCCAACTCTGCTGTTCTCATGAACGCTGACACATCAACACCAACTCTACTGCTCTCATCAAACCTAAAACATCAACATCAACTCCACTGTTCTCATATAACCTGACACACCAAATCCAACTCCCCTGCTCTCTTCAACCCTGACACATCAAAACCAACTCTACTGTTCTCATGAACCCTGACACATCAACATCAACTCTACTGCTCTCATGAACCCTGTCACATCAAAACCAACTCCACTGCTCTCATCAATCCTAACACATCAACAGCATCTCCACTGCTCTCATGAACCCTTACACATCAACACGAACTCCACTGCTCTCATTTACACTGACACGTCAACACCAACTCCACTGCTGTCTTCAATGCTGACGCATCAAAACCAACTCCACTGCTCTCATCAACCCTGACACATCAACACAAACTCCACTGCTCTCATCAACACTGACACATCAACACCAACTCCACTGCTCTCATCAACCCCAACACGTCAATACCAACTCCACTGCTCTCATCAACCCTGACACATCAACACCAACTCCTCTATTCTCATCAACAATGACACATCAACAGCAACTCCACTGCTCTCATCAACCCTGATACATCAACACTAGCTCCACTGCTCTCATCAACCCTGACACTTCAACACGAACTGCACTGCTCTCATCGACCCTGAAAGATCAACACCAACTTCAATGCTCTCATCCACTCTGATGCATCAACACCAACTCCACTGCTCTCATCAACCCTAACACATCAACACCAACACCACTGCTCTCATCAACCCTGGCACATCAACACCAACACCACTGCTCTCATAAACCCTGAGACATCAACACCAACTGCACTGCTCTCATCAACCCTCACACTTCAACACGATCTCCACTGCTCTCATCGACCCTGACACATTAACACCAGCTCCACTGGCCTCTTCACCGCTGACACATCAACACCAGCTCCACTGCTCTCATCGAACCTGACACATCTATAGCAACTCCACTGCTCTCATGAAAGCTGAAACATCAACACCAACTGCACTGCCATCATCATCCCTGACCCATCAGCACCTACGCCACAGTTATCATCAACCCTGACACACCAACAGCAATTCCACTGATCTTATCGACCCTTACACATCAACACACACTCCACTGCTTTCATTAACCCTGACACATCAACACCAACTCCACTGCTCTCATCAACCCTCACACATCAACACCAACTCCACTGCTCTCATCAATCCTGATGCATCAAAAGCAACTCGAATGCTCTCATCCACCCTAACACATCAACAGCAACTCCAGTGCTCTCATCTACCCTGAAACATCAACTCCAACTCGACTGCTCTCATCAACCCTAACACATCAACACCAACCCCACTGCACTCATCAACCCTGACACATCAACACCAACTCCACTGCACTCATCAACCCTAACACGTCAATACCAACTCCACTACTCTCATCAATCCTGACACATCAACACCAACTCCACTGCTCGCATCAACCCTGGCACATGAACACCAACTCCACTGCTCTCATCAACACTGACACATCAACACCACCTCCACTGATCTTATCGACCTTCACACATCAACACCAACTCCACTGCTCTCATTCACCCTGACACATCAAAATCAACTCCACTGCTCTCTTCAATGCTGACGCATCAAAACTAACTCCTCTGCTCTCAACAACCCTGACACATCAACACCAACTCCACTACTCTCATCAACCCTGACAAATCAACACCAACTCCACTGCTCTCATCAACCCTGACACATCAAAATCAACTGCACAGTTCAAATCAAACCTGACACATCAACACCATCTCCACTGCTCTCATCGAACCTCACACATCAACATGAACTCCACTGCTCTCATGAACCCTGACACATCAACATCAACTCTACTGCTTTCATCAACCCTGACACATCACCACATCTCCACTGCTCTCATCAACCCTGACACATCAAAATCAACTCCAATGCTCTCATCAACCCTGACACATCACCACATCTCCACTGCTCTCATCAACCCTGACACATCAACATCAACTCCAATGCTCTCATCGACCCTGACACATCAGCACATTTCGACTGCTCTCAACAACCCTGACGCAACAACACCATCTACACTGCTCCCATCGACCCTGACACATCAACACCAACTCCAATGTTCTCATCAAACCTGACACATCAACATCAACTCCAATGCTCTCATCGAAACTGTCACATCACCGCATCTCCACTGCTCTCATCGACCCTGACACATCAACACCAACTCCACTGTCTTCATCAACCCTAACACATCAACGTCAAATCTACTGCTCTAATCAAACCTGAAACTTCAACACCATTTCCACTGATCTCATCAACCCTGAAACATCAACATCAACTCTACTGCTCTCATCAAACCTGACACATCAACATCAACTCCACTGTTCTCAACAAGCCTGACACAACAGCACCATCTCCACTGCTCTCATCGACCCTGACACATCAGCACAAACTCCACTGCTCTCATCAACCCTGACACATCAAAATCAACTCCAATGCTCTCATCAAACCTGACATATCACCACATCTCCACTGCTCTCATCAACCCTGACACATCAAGACCAACTCCACTGCTCACACCAACCCTGACACTTCAACACGAACTCCACTGCTCTCATCAACCATGACACATCAAAACCAACTCCACTGCTCTCATCAACCCTGACACATCAACACAAACTCCACTGCTCTCATCAACCCTGACACATCAACACCAACTCGACTGCTCTCATCAACCCTAACACATCAACCCCAGCTCCTCAGCTCTCATCAACCCTGAAACATCAACACCAACTCCTCTGCTCTCATCAACCCTGACACATCAACACCAACTCCTCTGCTCTCATCAACCCTGACACATCATCACCAACTCCACTATTCTCATCAACCCTGACACATCAACACCATCTCCACTGCTCTCATCAACCCTGACACATCAACACCAATTCCACTGATCTTATCGACTCTGACACATGAACACCAACTCCGCTGCTCTCATCAACCCTGACACATCAACACCAACTCCAAAGCTCTCATCAACCCTGACATGTCGACACCCACTCCACTACTCTCATCAACTCTGACACGTCAACATAAACTCCACTACTCTCTTCAACCCTGAAACGTCAACACAAACTCCACTGCTCTCATAAACCCTGACACCTCACCACCAACTCCTCTGCTGTCATCAACCCTAAGACATCAACACCAACTCCTCTGCTCTCATCGACCCTGACACATCAACACCAGTTCACTGCTCTCATCAACACTGACACATCAACACCAACACCTCTGCTCTCATCGACCCTGACACATCAACACCAACTCAACTGCTCACATCAGCCCTGACACATCAACACCAACTCCAATGCTCTCATCGACCCTGACACATCAGCACATTTCGACTGCTCTCAACAACCCTGACGCAACAACACCATCTACACTGATCCCATCGACCCTGACACATCAACACCAACTCCAATGCTCTCATCAAACCTGACACATCAAAATCAACTCCAATGCTCTCATCGAAACTGTCACATCACCGCATCTCCACTGCTCTCATCGACCCTGACACATCAACACCAACTCCACTGTCTTCATCAACCCTAACACATCAACGTCAAATCTACTGCTCTAATCAAACCTGAAACTTCAACACCATTTCCACTGATCTCATCAACCCTGAAACATCAACATCAACTCTACTGCTCTCATCAAACCTGACACATCAACATCAACTCCACTGTTCTCAACAAGCCTGACACAACAGCACCATCTCCACTGCTCTCATCGACCCTGACACATCAGCACAAACTCCACTGCTCTCATCAACCCTGACACATCAAAATCAACTCCAATGCTCTCATCAAACCTGACATATCACCACATCTCCACTGCTCTCATCAACCCTGACACATCAACACCAACTCCACTGCTCACACCAACCCTGACACTTCAACACGAACTCCACTGCTCTCATCAACCATGACACATCAAAACCAACTCCACTGCTCTCATCAACCCTGACACATCAACACAAACTCCACTGCTCTCATCAACCCTGACACATCAACACCAACTCGACTGCTCTCATCAACCCTAACACATCAACACCAGCTCCTCAGCTCTCATCAACCCTGAAACATCAACACCAACTCCTCTGCTCTCATCAACCCTGACACATCAACACCAACTCCTCTGCTCTCATCAACCCTGACACATCAACACCAACTCCACTATTCTCATCAACCCTGACACATCAACACCATCTCCACTGCTCTCATCAACCCTGACACATCAACACCAATTCCACTGATCTTATCGACTCTGACACATGAACACCAACTCCGCTGCTCTCATCAACCCTGACACATCAACACCAACTCCAAAGCTCTCATCAACCCTGACATGTCGACACCCACTCCACTACTCTCATCAACTCTGACACGTCAACACAAACTCCACTACTCTCTTCAACCCTGAAACGTCAACACAAACTCCACTGCTCTCATAAACCCTGACACCTCACCACCAACTCCTCTGCTGTCATCAACCCTAAGACATCAACACCAACTCCTCTGCTCTCATCGACCCTGACACATCAACACCAGTTCACTGCTCTCATCAACACTGACACATCAACACCAACACCTCTGCTCTCATCGACCCTGACACATCAACACCAACTCAACTGCTCACATCAGCCCTGACACATCAACACCAACTCCACTGCCCTCAAGTTCCTGGACACATGAACACCAACACCACTGCTCTCATCGACCCTGACACATCAACACCAACTCCACTGCTCTCATCAACTCTGACACATCAACAATAACTTCTGTGCTCTCATTGAACCTGAAACATCAACACCAACGCCTCAGTTCTCATCAACCCTGACACATCAACACCAATTCCACTGATCTTATCGACCCTTACACATCAACACACACTCCACTGCTTTCATCAACCCTGACACATCAACACCAACTCCACTGCTCTCATCAAACCTCTCTGACACAGAACACCAACTCCACAGCTCTCATTAACCCTGACACATCAACACCAACTCCACTGCTCTCATCAACCCTGACACATCAACACCATCTGCACTTCTCTCATCAACCCTGACACATCAACACCAATTCCACTGATCTTATCGACTCTGACACATGAACACCAACTCCGCTGCTCTCATCAACCCTAACACATCAACACCAACTCCACTGCTCTCATTCACCCTGACACATCAACCGCAACTCCAATGCTCTCTTCAACGCTGCATCATCAAAACTAACTCCACTACTCTCATCAGCCCTGACACGTCAACACAAACTCCACTGCTCTCATCAACCCTGACACATCAACACCAATTCCACTGATCTTATCGACCCTGTCACATGAACACCAACTCCGCTGCTCTCATCAACACTGACACATCAACACCATCTCCACTGCTCTCATCAACCCTGACACATCAACACCAATTCCACTGATCTTATCGACCCTGACACGTCAACTCAAACTCCGCTGCTCTCGTCAAACCTGACACATCAACACACACTCCACTGCTCTCATCAACCCTGATACATCAACACCAATTCCACTGATCTTAACGACCCTGACACATCAACTCAAACTCCACTGCTCTCGTCAACCCTGACACATCAACACCAACTCCACTTCTCTCATCTACCCTGAAACATCAACTCCAACTCGACTGCTCTCATCAACCCTAACACATCAACACCAACTCCACTGCACTCATCAACCCTGACACATCAACACCAACTCCACTGCACTCATCAACCCTAACACGTCAATACCAACTCCACTACTCTCATCAACCCTGACACATCAACACCAACTCCACTGCTCTCATCAACCCTGGCACATCAACACCAACTCCACTTCTCTCATCAACCCTGACACATCAACACCACCTCCACTGATCTTATCGACCCTCACACATCAACACCAACTCCACTGCTCTCATTCACCCTGACACATCAAAATCAACTCCACTGCTCTCTTCTATGCTGACGCATCAAAACCAACTCCTCTGCTCTCATCAACCCTGAAACATCAACACAAACTCCACTGCTCTCATCAACCCTGACACATCAACACCAGCTCCACTGCTCTCATCAATCCTGACACATCATCACCAACTCCGCTAATCTCATCAAACCTGACATATCAACACGAACTCCATTACTCTCATCAACCCTGACACATCAACACCAACTCCACTGCTCTCATCAACCCTGATTCATCAACACCATCTCCACTGCTCTCATCAATCCTGACACATCAACACCAATTCCACTGATCTTATCGACCCTGACACATCAACACAAACTCCTCTGCTTTCATCAACCATGACACATCAACAGCAACTCCACTGCTCTCATCAAACCTATCTGACACATCAACACGAACTCCACTGCTCTCATTTACACTGACACGTCAACACCAACTCCACTGCTGTCTTCAATGCTGATGCATCAAAACCAACTCCACTGCTCTCATCAACCCTGACACATCAACACAAACTCCATTGCTCTCATCAACCCTGACACATCAACACCAACTCCACTGCTCTCATCAACCCCAACACGTCAATACCAACGCCACTGCTCTCATCAACCCTGATACATCAACACTATCTCCACTGCTCTCACCAACCCTGACACTTCAACATGAACTGCACTGCTTTCATCAACCCTCACACATCAAACCCAACTCCATTGCCCATATCAACCCCGACACATCAACACCAACTCTACTGTTCTCATGAACGCTGACGCATCAATATCAACTCTACTGCTCTCATGAACCCTGACACATCAGTACCAACTCCAATGTTCTCATCAACCCTGATAATTCAACCCCATCTCAACTGCTCTCACCAGCCCTGACATATCAACACCAACTTCACTGCTCTCATCAACCCTGACACATCAATACCAACTCCATTGCTCTCATCCACCTTCACACATCAACACCAACTCCACTGCTCTCATCCACCCTGATACATCAACACCAATTCCACTGTTCTTATCCACCCTTACACATGAACACGAACTCCACTGCTCTCTTCAACCCTGACAATCAACACCAAATCCACTGCTCTCATCGACCCTGACATAACAACACCAACACCACTGCTCTCATCGACCCTCTCTGACACATCAACACCAACTGCACTAGTTTCATCAACCCTGACACAACAACAGCAACCACACTGCTTTCATCAACCCTCAAACATCAAAACAAACTCCATTGCCCTCATGAAGCCTGACGCATCAACACCAACTCTACTGTTCTCATGAACCCTGACACATCAAAATCAACTCTACTGCTCTCATGAACCCTGACACATCGTTACCAACTGCACTGTTCTCATCAACCCTGACACATCAACACTATCTCAACTACTCTCATCAATCCTGACACATCAACACCAACTCAACTGCTCTCATCCACCCTGACACATCAACACCAACTCCACTGCTCTCATCGACATTGTCACATGAACTCCAACTCCACTGCTCTCGTCAACCCTGACACATCAACACCAACTCCATTGCTCTCATCCACCCTGACACATCAACAACAACTCCACTGCTCTCATCCACCCTGATACATCAACACCAACTCCACTGCTCTCATCCACCCTTGCACAACAACACAAACTCGACTGCTCTAATCTTCCCTGATACATCAACACCAACCCCACTGCTCTCGTCAACCCTGAAACATCAACGTAAAATCCACTTCTCTCATAAACCCTGAGACATCAACACCAACTCCACTGCTCTCATTGTCCCTGACAAATTAACACCGAATCCCCTGCTCTCATCAATCCTAACACATCAAAACCTAATCCACTGCTCTAATCGACCCTGACACATCAACACCAACTTCAATTCTCTCAACAACCCTCACACATCAACACCAACTCCTCTGCTCTCATCCGCCCTGACACATCAACATCAACTCCACTGCTCTCATCAATCCTAACACATCAACACCACTCCACTGCTCTAATCAACCCTGACACATCAACATCAACTCCACTGCTCTCATCAACACTGACACATCAACACCAACTCCACTGCTCTCTTCAACACTGACACATCAACACCAACTCCACTGCTCTCTTCAACGCTGACACATCAACACCAACTCCACTGCTCTCTTCAACACTGAGATATCAACACCAACTCCACTGCTCTCTTCAACCCTGACAATCAACACCAAATTCACTGCTCTCATCGACCCTGACATAAAAAAACCAACACCACTGCTCTCATCGACCCTCTCTGACACATCAACTCCAACTGCACTAATTTAATCAACCCTGACACATCAACACCAACACCACTGCTTTCATCAACCCTCACACATCAAAACCAACTCCATTGCCCATATCAACCCCGACACATCAAAATCAACTCTACTGCTTTCAACTACCCAGACACATCAAAACCAACTCTACTTCTCTCATCAACCCTGATACATCAACACCAACTCCACTGCTCTCATCAACCCTGATACATCAAGAACAACTCTACTGTTCTCATGAACGCTGACGCATCAATACCAACTCTACTGCTCTCATGAACCCTGACACATCAGTACCAACTCCAATGTTCTCATCAACCCTGATAATTCAACCCCATCTCAACTGCTCTCACCAACCCTGACATATCAACACCAACTTCACTGCTCTCATCAACACTGACACATCAATACCAACTCCATTGCTCTCATCCACCCTGACACATCAACAACAACTCCACTGCTCTCATCCACCCTGATACATCAACAACAACTCCACTGCTCTCATCCACCCTTACACATCAACACAAACTCGACTGCTCTAATCGACCCTGATACATCAACACCGACCCCACTGCTCTCGTCAACCCTGACACATCAACGTCAAATCCAATTCTCTCATAAACCCTGACACATCAACACCAGCTCCACTGCTCTCATTGTCCCTGACAAATCACCACCGAATCCCCTGCTCTCATCAACCCGGACACATCAAAACCTACTCCACTGCTCTAATCAACCCTCACACATCAACACCAACTCCTCTGCTCTCATCCACCCTGACACATCAACACCAACTCCACTGCTCTCATCAATCCTAACACATCAACACCTCTCCACTGCTCTCATCAACCCTGACACATCAACATCAACTCCACTGCTCTCATCAACACTGACACATCAACACCAACTCCACTGCTCTCTTCAACACTGACACATCAACACCAACTCCACTGCACTCTTCAACACTGACACATCAACACCAACTCCACTGCTCTCTTCAACACTGAGACATCAACACCAACTCCACTGCTCTCTTCAACCCTGACAATCCACACCAAATCCACTGCTCTCATCGACCCTGACATAACAACACCAACACCACTGCTTTCATCAACCCTGACACATCAAAACCAACTCCATTGCCCTCATCAACCCCGACACATCAACACCAACTCGACTGTTCTCATGAACGCTGACACATCAATATCAACTCTACTGCTCTCATGAACCCTGACACATCAATACCAACTCCACTGTTCTCATCAACCCTGACACAACAGCACCATCTCAACTGCTCTCATCAACCCTGACTCATCAACACCAACTCCACTTCTCTCATCAACCCTGAAACATCAACATAAACTCCACTGCTCTCAGCAACCCTGACATATCAACACCAACTCCACTGCTCTCATCAATCCCGAAACATCAACACCACCTACACTTCTCTCGTCAACCCTAACACATCAACGTCAAATCCACTTCTCTCATCAAACCTGACACATCAACACCAACTCCACTGCTCTTGTCAACCCTGACACATCAACACCAACTCCACTCCTCTAATCGACCCTGACACATCAACAACAACTCCACTGCTCTCGTCAACCCTGACACATCAACGTCAAATCCACTTCTCTCATCAACCCTGACACATCAACACCAACTCCACTGCTCTCATCGACCATGGCACATCAGCACAAATTTCACTGCTCTCATCAAGCCTGACACATCAACACCAACTCCTGTACTCTCATATAGCCTGACACATCAGCACCAACTCCAATGCTCTCAGCAACCCTGACACATCAACACCAACTCCACTGCTCTCGTCAACCCTGACACATCAACACCAACTCCACTGCTCCAATCGACCCTGACACATCAACACCAACTCCACTGCTCTCATCAACCCTGACACATCAACGTCAAATCCACTTCTCTCATCAACCCTGACACATCAACACCAACTCCACTGCTCTAATCGACGCTGACACATCAACACCAACTCCACGGCTCTCGTCAACCCTGACACATCAACGTCAAATCCACTTCTCTCATCAACCCTGACACATCAACATCAACTCCACTGCTCTCATCAACACTGACAAATCAACACCAACTCCACTGCTCTCTTCAACACTGACACATCAACACCAACTCCACTGCACTCTTCAACACTGACACATCAACACCAACTCCACTGCTCTCTTCAACACTGAGACATCATCACCAACTCCACTGCTCTCTTCAACCCTGACAATCAACACCAAATCCACTGCTATCATCGAACCTGACATAACAGCACCAACACCATTGCTTTCATCAACCCTCACACATCAAAACCAACTCCATTGCCCTCATCAACCCCGACACATCAACACCAACTCTACTGTTCTCATGAACGCTGACACATCAATATCAACTCTACTGCTCTCATGGACCCTCACACATCAATACCAACTCCACTGTTCTCATCAACCCTGACACAACAGCACCATCTCAACTGCTCTCATCAACCCTGACTCATCAACACCAACTCCACTTCTCTCATCAACCCTGAAACATCAACATAAACTCCACTGCTCTCAGCAACCCTGACATATCAACACCAACTCCACTGCTCTCACCAATCCCGAAACATCAACACCGACTACACTGCTCTCGTCAACCCTAACACATCAACGTCAAATCCACTTCTCTCATCAACCCTGACACATCAACACCAACTCCACTGCTCTTGTCAACCCTGACACATCAACACCAACTCCACTCCTCTAATCGACCCTGACAAATCAACAACAACTCCACTGGTCTCGTCAACCCTGACACATCAACCTCAAATCCACTTCTCTCATCAACCCTGACACATCAACACCAACTCCACTGCTCTCATCGACCATGACACATCAGCACAAATTTCACTGCTCTCATTAAGCCTGACACATCAACACCAACTCCTGTACTCTCATATAGCCTGACACATCAGCACCAACTCCAATGCTCTCATCAACCCTGACACATCAACACCAACTCCACTGCTCTCGTCAACCCTGACACATCAAAACCAACTCCACTGCTCTAATCGACCCTGACACATCAACACAAACTCCAATGCTCTCATCAACACTGACAAATCAACACCAACTCCACTGCTCTAATCGACCCTGACACATCAACACCAACTCCACGGCTCTCGTCAACCCTGACACATCAACGTCAAATCCACTTCTCTAATCAACGCTGACACATCACCACCAACTCCACTGCTCTCTTCAACACTGAGATATCAACACCAACTCCACTGCTCTCTTCAACCCTGACAATCAACACCAAATTCACTGCTCTCATCGACCCTGACATAACAAAACCAACACCACTGCTCTCATCGACCCTCTCTGACACATCAACACCAACTGCACTATTTTCATCAACCCTGACACATCAACACCATCCCCACTGGTCTCATCAACCCTCACACATCAAACCCAACTCCATTGCCCATATCAACCCCGACACATCAACACCAACTCTACTGTTCTCATGAACGCTGACACATCAATATCAACTCTACTGCTCTCATGAACCCTCACACATCAATCCCAACTCCACTGTTCTCATCAACCCTGACATAACAGCACCATCTCAACTGCTCTCATCAACCCTGACTCATCAACACCAACTCCACTTCTCTCATCAACCCTGAAACATCAACATAAACTCCACTGCTCTCAGCAACCCTGACACATCAACACCAACTCCACTGCTCTCATCAATCCCGAAACATCAACACCGACTACACTGCTCTCGTCAACCCTGACACATCAACGTCAAATCCACTTCTCTCATCAACCCTGACACATCAACACCAACTCCACTGCTCTCATCGACCATGACACATCAGCACAAATTTCACTGCTCTCATCAAGCCTGACACATCAACACCAACTCCTGTACTCTCATATAGCCTGACACATCAGCACCAACTCCAATGCTCTCATCAACCCTGACACATCAACACCAACTCCACTGCTCTCGTCAACCCTGACACATCAAAACCAACTCCACTGCTCTAATCGACCCTGACACATCAACACCAACTCCACTGCTCTCATCAACCCTGACAAATCAACACCAACTCCACTGCTCTAATCGACCCTGACACATCAACACCAACTCCACGGCTCTCGTCAACCCTGACACATCAACGTCAAATCCACTTCTCTAATCAACACTGACACATCAACACCAACTCCACTGCTCTCTTCAACGCTGACACATCACCACCAACTCCACTGCTCTCTTCAACACTGAGATATCAACACCAACTCCACTGCTCTCTTCAACCCTGACAATCAACACCAAATTCACTGCTCTCATCGACCCTGACATAACAAAACCAACACCACTGCTCTCATCGACCCTCTCTGACACATCAACTCCAACTGCATTAATTTCATCAACCCTGACACATCAACACCAACACCACTGCTTTCATCAACCCTCACACATCAAACCCAACTCCATTGCCCATATCAACCCCGACACATCAACACCAACTCTACTGTTCTCATGAACGCTGACGCATCAATATCAACTCTACTGCTCTCATGAACCCTGACACATCAGTACCAACTCCAATGTTCTCATCAACCCTGATAATTCAACCCCATCTCAACTGCTCTCACCAGCCCTGACATATCAACACCAACTTCACTGCTCTCATCAACCCTGACACATCAATACCAACTCCATTGCTCTCATCCACCTTCACACATCAACACCAACTCCACTGCTCTCATCCACCCTGATACATCAACACCAATTCCACTGTTCTTATCCACCCTTACACATGAACACCAACTCCACTGCTCTCTTCAACCCTGACAATCAACACCAAAGCCACTGCTCTCATCGACCCTGACATAACAACACCAACACCACTGCTCTCATCGACCCTCTCTGACACATCAACACCAACTGCACTAGTTTCATCAACCCTGACACAACAACAGCAACCACACTGCTTTCATCAACCCTCAAACATCAAAACAAACTCCATTGCCCTCATGAAGCCTGACGCATCAACACCAACTCTACTGTTCTCATGAACGCTGACACATCAAAATCAACTCTACTGCTCTCATGAACCCTGACACATCGTTACCAACTGCACTGTTCTCATCAACCCTGACACATCAACACTATCTCAACTACTCTCATCAATCCTGACACATCAACACCAACTCAACTGCTCTCATCCACCCTGACACATCAACACCAACTCCACTGCTCTCATCGACATTGTCACATGAACTCCAACTCCACTGCTCTCGTCAACCCTGACACATCAACACCAACTCCATTGCTCTCATCCACCCTGACACATCAACAACAACTCAACTGCTCTCATCCACCCTGATACATCAACACCAACTCCACTGCTCTCATCCACCCTTGCACAACAACACAAACTCGACTGCTCTAATCTTCCCTGATACATCAACACCAACCCCACTGCTCTCGTCAACCCTGAAACATCAACGTAAAATCCACTTCTCTCATAAACCCTGAGACATCAACACCAACTCCACTGCTCTCATTGTCCCTGACAAATTAACACCGAATCCCCTGCTCTCATCAATCCTAACACATCAAAACCTAATCAACTGCTCTAATCGACACTGACACATCAACACCAACTTCAATTCTCTCAACAACCCTCACACATCAACACCAACTCCTCTGCTCTCATCCGCCCTGACACATCAACATCAACTCCACTGCTCTCATCAATCCTAACACATCAACACCACTCCACTGCTCTAATCAACCCTGACACATCAACATCAACTCCACTGCTCTCATCAACACTGACACATCAACACCAACTCCACTGCTCTCTTCAACACTGACACATCAACACCAACTCCACTGCTCTCTTCAACGCTGACACATCAACACCAACTCCACTGCTCTCTTCAACACTGAGATATCAACACCAACTCCACTGCTCTCTTCAACCCTGACAATCAACACCAAATTCACTGCTCTCATCGACCCTGACATAAAAAAACCAACACCACTGCTCTCATCGACCCTCTCTGACACATCAACTCCAACTGCACTAATTTAATCAACCCTGACACATCAACACCAACACCACTGCTTTCATCAACCCTCACACATCAAAACCAACTCCATTGCCCATATCAACCCCGACACATCAACACCAACTCTACTGTTCTCATGAACGCTGACGCATCAATATCAACTCTACTGCTCTCATGAACCCTGACACATCAGTACCAACTCCAATGTTCTCATCAACCCTGATAATTCAACCCCATCTCAACTGCTCTCACCAACCCTGACATATCAACACCAACTTCACTGCTCTCATCAACACTGACACATCAATACCAACTCCATTGCTCTCATCCACCCTGACACATCAACACCAACTCCACTGCTCTCATCCACCCTGATACATCAACACCAACTCCACTGCTCTCATCCACCCTTACACATCAACACAAACTCGACTGCTCTAATCGACCCTGCTACATCAACACCGACCCCACTGCTCTCGTCAACCCTGACACATCAACGTCAAATCCACTTCGCTCATAAACCCTGACACATCAACACCAGCTCCACTGCTCTCATTGTCCCTGACAAATCACCACCGAATCCCCTGCTCTCATCAACCCAGACACATCAAAACCTACTCCACTGCTCTAATCAACCCTCACACATCAACACCAACTCCTCTGCTCTCATCCACCCTGACACATCAACACCAACTCCACTGCTCTCATCCACCCTGATACATCAACACCAATTCCACTGTTCTTATCCACCCTTACACATGAACACCAACTCCACTGCTCTCTTCAACCCTGACAATCAACACCAAAGCCACTGCTCTCATCGACCCTGACATAACAACACCAACACCACTGCTCTCATCGACCCTCTCTGACACATCAACACCAACTGCACTAGTTTCATCAACCCTGACACAACAACAGCAACCACACTGCTTTCATCAACCCTCAAACATCAAAACAAACTCCATTGCCCTCATGAAGCCTGACGCATCAACACCAACTCTACTGTTCTCATGAACGCTGACACATCAAAATCAACTCTACTGCTCTCATGAACCCTGACACATCGTTACCAACTGCACTGTTCTCATCAACCCTGACACATCAACACTATCTCAACTACTCTCATCAATCCTGACACATCAACACCAACTCAACTGCTCTCATCCACCCTGACACATCAACACCAACTCCACTGCTCTCATCGACATTGTCACATGAACTCCAACTCCACTGCTCTCGTCAACCCTGACACATCAACACCAACTCCATTGCTCTCATCCACCCTGACACATCAACAACAACTCAACTGCTCTCATCCACCCTGATACATCAACACCAACTCCACTGCTCTCATCCACCCTTGCACAACAACACAAACTCGACTGCTCTAATCTTCCCTGATACATCAACACCAACCCCACTGCTCTCGTCAACCCTGAAACATCAACGTAAAATCCACTTCTCTCATAAACCCTGAGACATCAACACCAACTCCACTGCTCTCATTGTCCCTGACAAATTAACACCGAATCCCCTGCTCTCATCAATCCTAACACATCAAAACCTAATCCACTGCTCTAATCGACCCTGACACATCAACACCAACTTCAATTCTCTCAACAACCCTCACACATCAACACCAACTCCTCTGCTCTCATCCGCCCTGACACATCAACATCAACTCCACTGCTCTCATCAATCCTAACACATCAACACCACTCCACTGCTCTAATCAACCCTGACACATCAACATCAACTCCACTGCTCTCATCAACACTGACACATCAACACCAACTCCACTGCTCTCTTCAACACTGACACATCAACACCAACTCCACTGCTCTCTTCAACGCTGACACATCAACACCAACTCCACTGCTCTCTTCAACACTGAGATATCAACACCAACTCCACTGCTCTCTTCAACCCTGACAATCAACACCAAATTCACTGCTCTCATCGACCCTGACATAAAAAAACCAACACCACTGCTCTCATCGACCCTCTCTGACACATCAACTCCAACTGCACTAATTTAATCAACCCTGACACATCAACACCAACACCACTGCTTTCATCAACCCTCACACATCAAAACCAACTCCATTGCCCATATCAACCCCGACACATCAACACCAACTCTACTGTTCTCATGAACGCTGACGCATCAATATCAACTCTACTGCTCTCATGAACCCTGACACATCAGTACCAACTCCAATGTTCTCATCAACCCTGATAATTCAACCCCATCTCAACTGCTCTCACCAACCCTGACATATCAACACCAACTTCACTGCTCTCATCAACACTGACACATCAATACCAACTCCATTGCTCTCATCCACCCTGACACATCAACACCAACTCCACTGCTCTCATCCACCCTGATACATCAACACCAACTCCACTGCTCTCATCCACCCTTACACATCAACACAAACTCGACTGCTCTAATCGACCCTGCTACATCAACACCGACCCCACTGCTCTCGTCAACCCTGACACATCAACGTCAAATCCACTTCGCTCATAAACCCTGACACATCAACACCAGCTCCACTGCTCTCATTGTCCCTGACAAATCACCACCGAATCCCCTGCTCTCATCAACCCGGACACATCAAAACCTACTCCACTGCTCTAATCAACCCTCACACATCAACACCAACTCCTCTGCTCTCATCCACCCTGACACACCAACACCAACTCCACTGCTCTCATCAATCCTAACACATCACGTCTCTCCACTGCTCTCATCAACCCTGACACACCAACATCAACTCCACTGCTCTCATCAACACTGACACACCAACACCAACTCCACTGCTCTCTTCAACACTGACACATCAACACCAACTCCACTGCACTCTTCAACACTGACACATCAACACCAACTCCACTGCTCTCTTCAACACTGAGACATCAACACCAACTCCACTGCTCTCTTCAGCCCTGACAATCAACACCAAATCCACTGCTCTCATCAACCCTGACATAACAACACCAACACCACTGCTCTCATCGACCCTCTCTGACACATCAACACCAACTGCACTAGTTTCATCAACCCTGACACAACAACAGCAACCACACTGCTTTCATCAACCCTCAAATATCAAAACAAACTCCATTGCCCTCATGAAGCCTGACACATCAACACCAACTCTACTGTTCTCATGAACGCTGACACATCAATATCAACTCTACTGCTCTCATGAACCCTGACACATCGGTACCAACTCCACTGTTCTCATCAACCCTGACACATCAACACTATCTCAACTACTCTCATCAACCCTGACACATCAACACCAACTCAACTGCTCTCATCCACCCTGACACATCAACACCAACTCCATTGCTCTCATCGACATTGTCACATGAACTCCAACTCCACTGCTCTCATCAGCCCTGACACATCAATACCAACTCTACTGTTCTCATGAACGCTGACACATCAATATCAACTCTACTGCTCTCATGAACCCTGACACATCGTTACCAACTGCACTGTTCTCATCAACCCTGACACATCAACACTATCTCAACTACTCTCATCAATCCTGACACATCAACACCAACTCAACTGCTCTCATCCACCCTGACACATCAACACCAACTCCACTGCTCTCATCGACATTGTCACATGAACTCCAACTCCACTGCTCTCATCAACCCTGACACATCAACACCAACTCGATTGCTCTCATCCACCCTGACACATCAACAACAACTCCACTGCTCTCATCCACCCTGATACATCAACACCAACTCCACTGCTCTCATCCACCCTTGCACAACAACACAAACTCAACTGCTCTAATCGACCCTGATACATCAACACCAGCTCCACTGCTCTCGTCAACCCTGACACATCAACGTAAAATCCACTTCTCTCATAAACCCTAAGACATCAACACCAACTCCACTGCTCTCATTTTCCCTGACAAATTAACACCGAATCCCCTGCTCTCATCAATCCTAACACATCAAAACCTAATCCACTGCTAAAATCGACCCTGACACATCAACACCAACTTCAAAACTCTCAACAACCCTCACACATCAACACCAACTCCTCTGCTCTCATCCGCCCTGACACATCAACATCAACTCCACTGCTCTCATCAATCCTAACACATCAACACCACTCCACTGCTCTAATCAACCCTGACACATCAACATCAACCACAATGCTCTCATCAACACTGACACATCAACACCAACTCCAATGCTCTCTTCAACACTGACACATCAACACCAACTCCACTGCTCTCTTCAACGCTGACACATCAACACCAACTCCACTGCTCTCTTCAACACTGAGATATCAACACCAACTCCACTGCTCTCTTCAACCCTGACAATCAACACCAAATTCACTGCTCTCATCGACCCTGACATAAAAAAACCAACACCACTGCTCTCATCGACCCTCTCTGACACATCAACTCCAACTGCACTAATTTCATCAACCCTGACACATCAACACCAACCCCACTGCTTTCATCAACCCTCACACATCAAAACCAACTCCATTGCCCATATCAACCCCGACACATCAACACCAACTCTACTGTTCTCATGAACGCTGACGCATCAATATCAACTCTACTGCTCTCATGAACCCTGACACATCAGTACCAACTCCAATGTTCTCATCAACCCTGATAATTCAACCCCATCTCAACTGCTCTCACCAACCCTGACATATCAACACCAACTTCACTGCTCTCATCAACCCTGACACATCAATACCAACTCCATTGCTCTCATCCACCCTGACACATCAACACCAACTCCACTGCTCTCATCCACCCTGATACATCAACACCAACTCCACTGCTCTCATACACCCTTACACATCAACACAAACTCGACTGCTCTAATCGACCCTGATACATCAACACCGACCCCACTGCTCTCGTCAACCCTGACACATCAACGTCAAATCCACTTCTCTCATAAACCCTGACACATCAACACCAGCTCCACTGCTCTCATTGTCCCTGACAAATCACCACCGAATCCCCTGCTCTCATCAACCCGGACACATCAAAACCTACTCCACTGCTCTAATCAACCCTCACACATCAACACCAACTCCTCTGCTCTCATCCACCCTGACACATCAACACCAACTCCACTGCTCTCTTCAACACTGACACATCAACACCAACTCCACTGTACTCTTCAACACTGACACATCAACACCAACTCCACTGCTCTCTTCAACACTGAGACATCAACACCAACTCCACTGCTCTCTTCAACCCTGACAATCAACACCAAATCCACTGCTCTCATCGACCCTGACATAACAGCACCAACACCATTGCTTTCATCAACCCTCACACATCAAAACCATCTCCATTGCCCTCATCAACCCAGACACATCAACACCAACTCTACTGTTCTCATGAACGCTGACACATCAATATCAACTCTACTGCTCTCATGAACCCTCACACATCAATACCAACTCCACTGTTCTCATCAACCCTGACACAACAGCACCATCTCAACTGCTCTCATCAACCCTGACTCATCAACACCAACTCCACTTCTCTCATCAACCCTGAAACATCAACATAAACTCCACTGCTCTCAGCAACCCTGACATATCAACACCAACTCCACTGCTCTCATCAATCCCGAAACATCAACACCAACTACACTGCTCTCGTCAACTCTGACACATCAACGTCAAATCCACTTCTCTAATCAACCCTGACACATCAACACCAACTCCGCTGCTCTCATCGACCCGGACACATCAACACAAACTCCAATGCTCTCATCAAGCCTGACACATCAAAACCAACTCCTGTACTCTCATATACCCTGACACATCAGCACCAACTACACTGCTCTCATGAACACTCACACATCAACACCATCTCCTCTGATGTCATTGTCCCTGACAAATCAACACCGAATCCAAGGCTCTCATCAACCCTGACACATCAAAACATACTCCTCTGCTCTCCTCGACCCTGACCCATCAACCCCAACTCCACTGCTCTAATCGAACCTGACACATCAACACCAACTTCACATCTCTTAACAACCCTCACATATGAAGACCAACTCCTCTGCTCTCATCAAACATGACACATCAACACCAACTCCACTGCTCTCATCAACCCTGACACATCAAGACCAACCCCTCTGCTTTCATCAACCCTCACACATCAAAACCAACTCCATTGCCCATATCAACCCCGACACATCAACACCAACTCTACTGTTCTCATGAACGCTGACACATCAGTACCAACTCCAATGTTCTCATCAACCCTGATAATTCAACCCCATCTCAACTGCTCTCAACAACCCTGACATATCAACACCAACTTCACTGCTCTCATCAACCCTGACACATCAATACCAACTCCATTGCTCTCATCCACCTTCACACATCAACACCAACTCCACTGCTCTCATCCAACCTGATACATCAACACCAATTCCACTGTTCTCATCCAACCTTACACATGAACACCAACTCCACTGCTCTCTTCAACCCTGACAATCAAAACCAAATCCACTGCTCTCATCGACCCTGACATAATAACACCAACACCACTGCTCTCATCGACCCTCTCTGACACATCAACACCAAATGCACTAGTTTCATCAACCCTGACACATCAACAGCAACCACACTGCTTTCATCAACCCTCAAACATCAAAACAAACTCCATTGCCCTCATGAAGCCTGACACATCAACACCAACTCTACTGTTCTCATGAACGCTGACACATCAAAATCAACTCTACTGCTCTCATGAACCCTGACACATCGGTACCAACTCCACTGTTCTCATCAACCCTGACACATCAACACTATCTCAACTACTCTCATCAACCCTGACACATCAACACCAACTCAACTGCTCTCATCCACCCTGACACATCAACACCAACTCCATTGCTCTCATCGACATTGTCACATGAACTCCAACTCCACTGCTCTCATCAGCCCTGACACATCAATACCAACTCTACTGTTCTCATGAACGCTGACACATCAATATCAACTCTACTGCTCTCATGAACCCTGACACATCGTTACCAACTCCACTGTTCTCATCAACCCTGACACATCAACACTATCTCAACTACTCACATCAATCCTGACACATCAATACCAACTCAACTGCTCTCATCCACCCTGACACATCAACACTATCTCAACTACTCTCATCAATCCTGACACATCAACACCAACTCAACTGCTCTCATCCACCCTGACACATCAACACCAACTCCACTGCTCTCATCGACATTGTCACATGAACTCCAACTCCACTGCTCTCATCAACCCTGACACATCAACACCAACTCCATTGCTCTCATCCACCCTGACACATCAACAACAACTCCACTGCTGTCATCCACCCTGATACATCAACACCAACTCC
Organism: Carcharodon carcharias; assembly: GCF_017639515.1. NCBI lineage: Eukaryota > Metazoa > Chordata > Chondrichthyes > Lamniformes > Lamnidae > Carcharodon > Carcharodon carcharias. The sequence continues at coordinate 1,803,523 of NW_024470758.1, forward strand.
ACTGCTCTCATCCACCCTTGCACAACAACACAAACTCGACTGCTCTAATCGACCCTGATACATCAACACCAACCCCACTGCTCTCGTCAACCCTGACACATCAACGTAAAATCCACTTCTCTCATAAACCCTGAGACATCAACACCAACTCCACTGCTCTCATTGTCCCTGACAAATTAACACCGATTCCCCTGCTCTCATCAACCCTGACACATCAAAACCTAATCCACTGCTCTAATCGACCCTGACACATCAACACCAACTTCAATTCTCTCAACAACCCTCACACATCAACACCAACTCCTCTGCTCTCATCCGCTCTGACACATCAACATCAACTCCACTGCTCTCATCAATCCTAACACATCAACGCCACTCCACTGCTCTAATCAAATCTGACACATCAACATCAACTCCACTACTCTCATCAACACTGACACATCAACACCAACTCCACTGCTTTCTTCAACACTGACACATCAACACCAACTCCACTGCTCTCTTCAACGCTGACACGTCAACACCAACTCCACTGCTCTCTTCAACACTGAGATATCAACACCAACTCCACTGCTCTCTTCAACCCTGACAATCAACACCAAATTCACTGCTCTCATCGACCCTGACATAAAAAAACCAACACCACTGCTCTCATCGACCCTCTCTGACACATCAACTTAAACTGCACTAATTTCATCAACCCTGACACATCAACACCAACCCCACTGCTTTCATCAACCCTCACACATCAAAACCAACTCCATTGCCCATATCAACCCCGACACATCAACACCAACTCTACTGTTCTCATGAACGCTGACGCATCAATATCAACTCTACTGCTCTCATGAACCCTGACACATCAGTACCAACTCCAATGTTCTCATCAACCCTGATAATTCAACCCCATCTCAACTGCTCTCACCAAGCCTGACATATCAACACCAACTTCACTGCTCTCATCAACCCTGACACATCAATACCAACTCCATTGCTCTCATCCACCCTGACACATCAACACCAACTCCACTGCTCTCATCCACCCTGATACATCAACACCAACTCCATTGCTCTCATCCACCCTTACACATCAACACAAACTCGACTGCTCTAATCGACCCTGATACATCAACACCGACCCCACTGCTCTCGTCAACCCTGACACATCAACGTCAAATCCACTTCTCTCATAAACCCTGACACATCAACACCAGCTCCACTGCTCTCATTGTCCCTGACAAATCACCATCGAATCCCCTGCTCTCATCAACCCGGACACATCAAAACCTACTCCACTGCTCTAATCAACCCTCACACATCAACACCAACTCCTCTGCTCTCATCCACCCTGACACATCAACACCAACTCCACTGCTCTCATCAATCCTAACACATCAACACCTCTTCACTGCTCTCATCAACCCTGACACATCAACATCAACTCTACTGCTCTCATCAACACTGACACATCAACACCAACTCCACTGCTCTCTTCAACACTGACACATCAACACGAACTCCACTGCACTCTTCAACACTGACACATCAACACCAACTCCACTGCTCTCTTCAACACTGAGACATCAACACCAACTCCACTGCTCTCATCGACCCTGACATAACAACACCAACACTTCTGCTTTCATCAACCCTCACACATCAAAACCAACTCCATTGCCCTCATCAACCCCGACACATCAACACCAACTCGACTGTTCTCATGAACGCTGACACATCAGTATCAACTCTACTGCTCTCATGAACCCTCACACATCAATACCAACTCCACTGTTCTCATCAACCCTGACACAACAGCACCATCTCAACTGCTCTCATCAACCCTGACTCATCAACACCAACTCCACTTCTCTCATCAACCCTGAAACATCAACATAAACTCCACTGCTCTCAGCAACCCTGACATATCAACACCAACTCCACTGCTCTCATCAATCCTGAAACATCAACACCACCTACACTTCTCTCGTCAACCCTAACACATCAACGTCAAATCCACTTCTCTCATCAAACCTGACACATCAACACCAACTCCACTGCTCTTGTCAACCCTGACACATCAACACCAACTCCACTCCTCTAATCGACCCTGACACATCAACAACAACTCCACTGCTCTCGTCAACCCTGACACATCAACGTCAAATCCACTTCTCTCATCAACCCTGACACATCAACACCAACTCCACTGCTCTCATCGACCATGACACATCAGCACAAATTTCACTGCTCTCATCAAGCCTGACACATCAACACCAACTCCTGTACTCTCATATAGCCTGACACATCAGCACCAATTTTAATGCTCTCAGCAACCCTGACACATCAACACCAACTCCACTGCTCTCATCAACCCTGACATATCAACACCAACTCCACTGCTCCAATCGACCCTGACACATCAACACCAACTCCACTGCTCTCATCAACCCTGACAAATCAACACCAACTCCACTGCTCTAATCGACCCTGACACATCAACACCAACTCCAAGGCTCTCGTCAACCCTGACACATCAACGTCAAATCCACTTCTCTCATCAACCCTGACACATCAACATCAACTCCACTGCTCTCATCAACACTGACACATCAACACCAACTCCACTGCTCTCTTCAACACTGACACATCAACACCAACTCCACTGCACTCTTCAACACTGACACATCAACACCAACTCCACTGCTCTCTTCAACACTGAGACATCAACACCAACTCCACTGCTCTCTTCAACCCTGACAATCAACACCAAATCCACTGCTCTTATCGAACCTGACATAACAGCACCAACACCATTGCTTTCATCAACCCTCACACATCAAAACCAACTCCATTGCCCTCATCAACCCCGACACATCAACACCAACTCGACTGTTCTCATGAACGCTGACACATCAATATCAACTCTACTGCTCTCATGAACCCTGACACATCAATACCAACTCCACTGTTCTCATCAACCCTGACACAACAGCACCATCTCAACTGCTCTCATCAACCCTGACTCATCAACACCAACTCCACTTCTCTCATCAACCCTGAAACATCAACATAAACTCCACTGCTCTCAGCAACCCTGACATATCAACACCAACTCCACTGCTCTCATCAATCCCGAAACATCAACACCACCTACACTTCTCACGTCAACCCTAACACATCAACGTCAAATCCACTTCTCTCATCAACCCTGACACATCAACACCAACTCCACTGCTCTTGTCAACCCTGACACATCAACACCAACTCCACTGCTCTCATCGACCATGACACATCAGCACAAATTTCACTGCTCTCATCAAGCCTGACACATCAACACCAACTCCTGTACTCTCATATAGCCTGACACATCAGCACCAACTCCAATGCTCTCATCTTCCCTGACACCTCAACACCAACTCCACTGCTCTCGTCAACCCTGACACATCAAAACCAACTCCACTGCTCTAATCGACCCTGACACATCAACACCAACTCCACTGCTCTCATCAACCCTGACAAATCAACACCAACTCCACTGCTCTAATCGACCCTGACACATCAACACCAACTCCACGGCTCTCGTCAACCCTGACACATCAACGTCAAATCCACTTCTCTAATCAACACTGACACATCAACAACAACTCCACTGCTCTCGTCAACGCTGACACATCAACACCAACTCCATTGCTCTCTTCAACACTGAGATATCAACACCAACTCCACTGCTCTCTTCAACCCTGACAATCAACACCAAATTCACTGCTCTCATCGACCCTGACATAACAAAACCAACACCACTGCTCTCATCGACCCTCTCTGACACATCAACTCCAACTGCATTAATTTCATCAACCCTGACACATCAACACCAACCCCACTGCTTTCATCAACCCTCACACATCAAACCCAACTCCATTGCCCATATCAACCCCGACACATCAACACCATCTCTACTGTTCTCATGAACGCTGACGCATCAATATCAACTCTACTGCTCTCATGAACCCTGACACATCAGTACCAACTCCAATGTTCTCATCAAACCTGATAATTCAACCCCATCTCAACTGCTCTCACCAACCCTGACATATCAACACCAACTTCACTGCTCTCATCAACCCTGACACATCAATACCAACTCCATTGCTCTCATCCACGTTCACACATCAACACCAACTCCACTGCTCTCATCCACCCTGATACATCAACACCAATTCCACTGTTCCTATCCACCCTTACACATGAACACCAACTCCACTGCTCTCTTCAACCCTGACAATCAACACCATATCCACTGCTCTCATCGACCCTGACATAACAACACCAACACCACTGCTCTCATCGACCCTCTCTGACACATCAACACCAAATGCACTAGTTTCATCAACCCTGACACAACAACAGCAACCACACTGCTTTCATCAACCCTCAAACATCAAAACAAACTCCATTGCCCTCATGAAGCCTGACACATCAACACCAACTCTACTGTTCTCATGAACGCTGACACATCAAAATCAACTCTACTGCTCTCATGAACCCTGACACATCGTAACCAACTCCACTGTTCTCATCAACCCTGACACATCAACACTATCTCAACTACTCTCATCAATCCTGACACATCAACACCAACTCAACTGCTCTCATCCACCCTGACACATCAACACCAACTCCACTGCTCTCATCGACATTGTCACATGAACTCCAACTCCACTGCTCTCATCAACCCTGACACATCAACACCAACTCCACTGCTCTCATCCACCCTGACACATCAACAACAACTCCACTGCTCTCATCCACCCTGATACATCAACACCAACTCCACTGCTCTCATCCACCCTTGCACAACAACACAAACTCGACTGCTCTAATCTTCCCTGATACATCAACACCAACTCCACTGCTCTCGTCAACCCTGAAACATCAACGTAAAATCCACTTCTCTCATAAACCCTGAGACATCAACACCAACTCCACTGCTCTCATTGTCCCTGACAAATTAACACCGAATCCCCTGCTCTCATCAATCCTAACACATCAAAACCTAATCCACTGCTCTAATCGACCCTGACACATCAACACCAACTTCAATTCTCTCAACAAACCTCACACATCAACACCAACTCATCTGCTCTCATCCGCCCTGACACATCAACATCAACACCACTGCTCTCATCAATCCTAACACATCAACACCACTCCACTGCTCTAATCAACCCTGACACATCAACATCAACTCCACTGCTCTCATCAACACTGACACATCAACATCAACTCCACTGCTCTCTTCAACACTGACACATCAACACCAACTCCACTGCTCTCTTCAACGCTGACACATCAACACCAACTCCACTGCTCTCTTCAACACTGAGATATCAACACCAACTCCACTGCTCTCTTCAACCCTGACAATCAACACCAAATTCACTGCTCTCATCGACCCTGACATAAAAAAACCAACACCACTGCTCTCATCGACCCTCTCTGACACATCAACTCCAACTGCACTAATTTCATCAACCCTGACACATCAACACCAACCCCACTGCTTTCATCAACCCTCACACATCAAAACCAACTCCATTGCCCATATCAACCCCGACACATCAACACCAACTCTACTGTTCTCATGAACGCTGACGCATCAATATCAACTCTACTGCTCTCATGAACCCTGACACATCAGTACCAACTCCAATGTTCTCATCAACCCTGATAATTCAACCCCATCTCAACTGCTCTCACCAACCCTGACATATCAACACCAACTTCACTGCTCTCATCAACCCTGACACATCAATACCAACTCCATTGCTCTCATCCACCCTGACACATCAACACCAACTCCACTGCTCTCATCCACCCTGATACATCAACACCAACTCCACTGCTCTCATCCACCATTACACATCAACACAAACTCGACTGCTCTAATCGACCCTGATACATCAACACCGACCCCACTGCTCTCGTCAACCCTGACACATCAACGTCAAATCCACTTCGCTCATAAACCCTGACACATCAACACCAGCACCACTGCTCTCATTGTCCCTGAGAAATCACCACCGAATCCCCTGCTCTCATCAACCCGGACACATCAAAACCTACTCCACTGCTCTAATCAACCCTCACACATCAACACCAACTCCTCTGCTCTCATCCACCCTGACACACCAACAACAACTCCACTGCTCTCATCAATCCAACACATCACGTCTCTCCACTGCTCTCATCAACCCTGACACATCAACATCAACTCCACTGCTCTCATCAACACTGACACAACAACACCAACTCCACTGCTCTCTTCAACACTGACACGTCAACACCAACTCCACTGCACTCTTCAACACTGACACATCAACACCAACTCCACTGCTCTCATCGACCCTCTCTGACACATCAACACCAACTGCACTAGTTTCATCAACCCTGACACAACTACAGCAACCACACTGCTTTCATCAACCCTCAAACATCAAAACAAACTCCATTGCCCTCATGAAGCCTGACACATCAACACCAACTCTACTGTTCTCATGAACGCTGACACATCAATATCAACTCTACTGCTCTCATGAACCCTGACACATCGGTACCAACTCCACTGTTCTCATCAACCCTCACACATCAACACTATCTCAACTACTCTCATCAACCCTGACACATCAACACCAACTCAACTGCTCTCATCCACCCTGACACATCAACACCAACTCCATTGCTCTCATCGACATTGTCACATGAACTCCAACTCCACTGCTCTCATCAGCCCTGACACATCAATACCAACTCTACTGTTCTCATGAACGCTGACACATCAATATCAACTCTACTGCTCTCATGAACCCTGACACATCGTTACCAACTGCACTGTTCTCATCAACACTGACACATCAACACTATCTCAACTACTCTCATCAATCCTGACACATCAACACCAACTCAACTGCTCTCATCCACCCTGACACATCAACACCAACTCCACTGCTCTCATCGACATTGTCACATGAACTCCAACTCCACTGTTCTCATCAACACTGACACATCAACACCAACTCCATTGCTCTCATCCACCCTGACACATCAACAACAACTCCACTGCTCTCATCCACCCTGATACATCAACACCAACTCCACTGCTCTCATCCACCGTTGCACAACAACACAAACTCAACTGCTCTAATCGACCCTGATACATCAACACCAACCCCACTGCTCTCGTCAACCCTGACACATCAACGTAAAATCCACTTCTCTCATAAACCCTGAGACATCAACACCAACTCCACTGCTCTCATTGTCCCTGACAAATTAACACCGAATCCCCTGCTCTCATCAATCCTAACACATCAAAACCTAATCCACTGCTCTAATCGACCCTGACACATCAACACCAACTTCAATTCTCTCAACAACCCTCACACATCAACACCAACTCCTCTGCTCTCATCCGCCCTGACACATCAACATCAACTCCACTGCTCTCATCAATCCTAACACATCAACACCACTCCACTGCTCTAATCAACCCTGACACATCAACATCAACTCCAATGCTCTCATCAACACTGACACATCAACACCAACTCCACTGCTCTCTTCAACACTGACACATCAACACCAACTCCACTGCTCTCTTCAACGCTGACACATCAACACCAACTCCACTGCTCTCTTCAACACTGAGATATCAACACCAACTCCACTGCTCTCTTCAACCCTGACAATCAACACCAAATTCAATGCTCTCATCGACCCTGACATAAAAAAACCAACACCACTGCTCTCATCGATCCTCTCTGACACATCAACTCCAACTGCACTAATTTCATCAACCCTGACACATCAACACCAACCCCACTGCTTTCATCAACCCTCACACATCAAAACCAACTCCATTGCCCATATCAACCCCGACACATCAACACCAACTCTACTGTTCTCATGAACGCTGACGCATCAATATCAACTCTACTGCTCTCATGAACCCTGACACATCAGTACCAACTCCAATGTTCTCATCAACCCTGATAATTCAACCCCATCTCAACTGCTCTCACCAACCCTGACATATCAACACCAACTTCACTGCTCTCATCAACCCTGACACATCAATACCAACTCCATTGCTCTCATCCACCCTGACACATCAACACCAACTCCACTGCTCTCATCCACCCTGATACATCAACACCAACTCCACTGCTCTCATCCACCATTACACATCAACACAAACTCGACTGCTCTAATCGACCCTGATACATCAACACCGACCCCACTGCTCTCGTCAACCCTGACACATCAACGTCAAATCCACTTCGCTCATAAACCCTGACACATCAACACCAGCTCCACTGCTCTCATTGTCCCTGAGAAATCACCACCGAATCCCCTGCTCTCATCAACCCGGACACATCAAAACCTACTCCACTGCTCTAATCAACCCTCACACATCAACACCAACTCCTCTGCTCTCATCCACCCTGACACACCAACACCAACTCCACTGCTCTCATCAATCCAACACATCACGTCTCTCCACTGCTCTCATCAACCCTGACACATCAACATCAACTCCACTGCTCTCATCAACACTGACACAACAACACCAACTCCACTGCTCTCATCGACCCTCTCTGACACATCAACACCAACTGCACTAGTTTCATCAACCCTGACACAACTACAGCAACCACACTGCTTTCATCAACCCTCAAACATCAAAACAAACTCCATTGCCCTCATGAAGCCTGACACATCAACACCAACTCTACTGTTCTCATGAACGCTGACACATCAATATCAACTCTACTGCTCTCATGAACCCTGACACATCGGTACCAACTCCACTGTTCTCATCAACCCTGACACATCAACACTATCTCAACTACTCTCATCAATCCTGACACATCAACACCAACTCAACTGCTCTCATCCACCCTGACACATCAACACCAACTCCACTGCTCTCATCGACATTGTCACATGAACTCCAACTCCACTGTTCTCATCAACACTGACACATCAACACCAACTCCATTGCTCTCATCCACCCTGACACATCAACAACAACTCCACTGCTCTCATCCACCCTGATACATCAACACCAACTCCACTGCTCTCATCCACCGTTGCACAACAACACAAACTCAACTGCTCTAATCGACCCTGATACATCAACACCAACCCCACTGCTCTCGTCAACCCTGACACATCAACGTAAAATCCACTTCTCTCATAAACCCTGAGACATCAACACCAACTCCACTGCTCTCATTTTCCCTGACAAATTAACACCGAATCCCCTGCTCTCATCAATCCTAACAGATCAAATCCTAATCCACTGCTAAAATTGATTTTGACACATCAACACCAACTTCAATTCTCTCAACAACCCTCACACATCAACACCAACTCCTCTGCTCTCATCCGCCCTGACACATCAACATCAACTCCACTGCTCTCATCAATCCTAACACATCAACACCACTCCACTGCTCTAATCAACCCTGACACATCAACATCAACTCCAATGCTCTCATCAACACTGACACATCAACACCAACTCCACTGCTCTCTTCAACACTGACACATCAACACCAACTCCACTGCTCTCTTCAACGCTGACACATCAACACCAACTCCACTGCTCTCTTCAACACTGAGATATCAACACCAACTCCACTGCTCTCTTCAACCCTGACAATCAACACCAAATTCAATGCTCTCATCGACCCTGACATAAAAAAACCAACACCACTGCTCTCATCGATCCTCTCTGACACATCAACTCCAACTGCACTAATTTCATCAACCCTGACACATCAACACCAACCCCACTGCTTTCATCAACCCTCACACATCAAAACCAACTCCATTGCCCATATCAACCCCGACACATCAACACCAACTCTACTGTTCTCATGAACGCTGACGCATCAATATCAACTCTACTGCTCTCATGAACCCTGACACATCAGTACCAACTCCAATGTTCTCATCAACCCTGATAATTCAACCCCATCTCAACTGCTCTCACCAAGCCTGACATATCAACACCAACTTCACTGCTCTCATCAACCCTGACACATCAATACCAACTCCATTGCTCTCATCCACCCTGACACATCAACACCAACTCCACTGCTCTCATCCACCCTGATACATCAACACCAACTCCATTGCTCTCATCCACCCTTACACATCAACACAAACTCGACTGCTCTAATCGACCCTGATACATCAACACCGACCCCACTGCTCTCGTCAACCCTGACACATCAACGTCAAATCCACTTCTCTCATAAACCCTGACACATCAACACCAGCTCCACTGCTCTCATTGTCCCTGACAAATCACCATCGAATCCCCTGCTCTCATCAACCCGGACACATCAAAACCTACTCCACTGCTCTAATCAACCCTCACACATCAACACCAACTCCTCTGCTCTCATCCACCCTGACACATCAACACCAACTCCACTGCTCTCATCAATCCTAACACATCAACACCTCTTCACTGCTCTCATCAACCCTGACACATCAACATCAACTCTACTGCTCTCATCAACACTGACACATCAACACCAACTCCACTGCTCTCTTCAACACTGACACATCAACACCAACTCCACTGCACTCTTCAACACTGACACATCAACACCAACTCCACTGCTCTCTTCAACACTGAGACATCAACACCAACTCCACTGCTCTCATCGACCCTGACATAACAACACCAACACTTCTGCTTTCATCAACCCTCACACATCAAAACCAACTCCATTGCCCTCATCAACCCCGACACATCAACACCAACTCGACTGTTCTCATGAACGCTGACACATCAGTATCAACTCTACTGCTCTCATGAACCCTCACACATCAATACCAACTCCACTGTTCTCATCAACCCTGACACAACAGCACCATCTCAACTGCTCTCATCAACCCTGACTCATCAACACCAACTCCACTTCTCTCATCAACCCTGAAACATCAACATAAACTCCACTGCTCTCAGCAACCCTGACATATCAACACCAACTCCACTGCTCTCATCAATCCTGAAACATCAACACCACCTACACTTCTCTCGTCAACCCTAACACATCAACGTCAAATCCACTTCTCTCATCAAACCTGACACATCAACACCAACTCCACTGCTCTTGTCAACCCTGACACATCAACACCAACTCCACTCCTCTAATCGACCCTGACACATCAACAACAACTCCACTGCTCTCGTCAACCCTGACACATCAACGTCAAATCCACTTCTCTCATCAACCCTGACACATCAACACCAACTCCACTGCTCTCATCGACCATGACACATCAGCACAAATTTCACTGCTCTCATCAAGCCTGACACATCAACACCAACTCCTGTACTCTCATATAGCCTGACACATCAGCACCAATTTTAATGCTCTCAGCAACCCTGACACATCAACACCAACTCCACTGCTCTCATCAACCCTGACATATCAACACCAACTCCACTGCTCCAATCGACCCTGACACATCAACACCAACTCCACTGCTCTCATCAACCCTGACACATCAACGTCAAATCCACTTCTCTCATCAACCCTGACAAATCAACACCAACTCCACTGCTCTAATCGACCCTGACACATCAACACCAACTCCAAGGCTCTCGTCAACCCTGACACATCAACGTCAAATCCACTTCTCTCATCAACCCTGACACATCAACATCAACTCCACTGCTCTCATCAACACTGACACATCAACACCAACTCCACTGCTCTCTTCAACACTGACACATCAACACCAACTCCACTGCACTCTTCAACACTGACACATCAACACCAACTCCACTGCTCTCTTCAACACTGAGACATCAACACCAACTCCACTGCTCTCTTCAACCCTGACAATCAACACCAAATCCACTGCTCTTATCGAACCTGACATAACAGCACCAACACCATTGCTTTCATCAACCCTCACACATCAAAACCAACTCCATTGCCCTCATCAACCCCGACACATCAACACCAACTCGACTGTTCTCATGAACGCTGACACATCAATATCAACTCTACTGCTCTCATGAACCCTGACACATCAATACCAACTCCACTGTTCTCATCAACCCTGACACAACAGCACCATCTCAACTGCTCTCATCAACCCTGACTCATCAACACCAACTCCACTTCTCTCATCAACCCTGAAACATCAACATAAACTCCACTGCTCTCAGCAACCCTGACATATCAACACCAACTCCACTGCTCTCATCAATCCCGAAACATCAACACCACCTACACTTCTCACGTCAACCCTAACACATCAACGTCAAATCCACTTCTCTCATCAACCCTGACACATCAACACCAACTCCACTGCTCTTGTCAACCCTGACACATCAACACCAACTCCACTCCTCTAATCGACCCTGACACATCAACAACAACTCCACTGCTCTCGTCAACCCTGACACATCAACGTCAAATCCACTTCTCTCATCAACCCTGACACATCAACACCAACTCCACTGCTCTCATCGACCATGACACATCAGCACAAATTTCACTGCTCTCATCAAGCCTGACACATCAACACCAACTCCTGTACTCTCATATAGCCTGACACATCAGCACCAACTCCAATGCTCTCATCTTCCCTGACACCTCAACACCAACTCCACTGCTCTCGTCAACCCTGACACATCAAAACCAACTCCACTGCTCTAATCGACCCTGACACATCAACACCAACTCCACTGCTCTCATCAACCCTGACAAATCAACACCAACTCCACTGCTCTAATCGACCCTGACACATCAACACCAACTCCACGGCTCTCGTCAACCCTGACACATCAACGTCAAATCCACTTCTCTAATCAACACTGACACATCAACAACAACTCCACTGCTCTCGTCAACGCTGACACATCAACACCAACTCCATTGCTCTCTTCAACACTGAGATATCAACACCAACTCCACTGCTCTCTTCAACCCTGACAATCAACACCAAATTCACTGCTCTCATCGACCCTGACATAACAAAACCAACACCACTGCTCTCATCGACCCTCTCTGACACATCAACTCCAACTGCATTAATTTCATCAACCCTGACACATCAACACCAACCCCACTGCTTTCATCAACCCTCACACATCAAACCCAACTCCATTGCCCATATCAACCCCGACACATCAACACCATCTCTACTGTTCTCATGAACGCTGACGCATCAATATCAACTCTACTGCTCTCATGAACCCTGACACATCAGTACCAACTCCAATGTTCTCATCAAACCTGATAATTCAACCCCATCTCAACTGCTCTCACCAACCCTGACATATCAACACCAACTTCACTGCTCTCATCAACCCTGACACATCAATACCAACTCCATTGCTCTCATCCACGTTCACACATCAACACCAACTCCACTGCTCTCATCCACCCTGATACATCAACACCAATTCCACTGTTCCTATCCACCCTTACACATGAACACCAACTCCACTGCTCTCTTCAACCCTGACAATCAACACCATATCCACTGCTCTCATCGACCCTGACATAACAACACCAACACCACTGCTCTCATCGACCCTCTCTGACACATCAACACCAAATGCACTAGTTTCATCAACCCTGACACAACAACAGCAACCACACTGCTTTCATCAACCCTCAAACATCAAAACAAACTCCATTGCCCTCATGAAGCCTGACACATCAACACCAACTCTACTGTTCTCATGAACGCTGACACATCAAAATCAACTCTACTGCTCTCATGAACCCTGACACATCGTAACCAACTCCACTGTTCTCATCAACCCTGACACATCAACACTATCTGAACTACTCTCATCAATCCTGACACATCAACACCAACTCAACTGCTCTCATCCACCCTGACACATCAACACCAACTCCACTGCTCTCATCGACATTGTCACATGAACTCCAACTCCACTGCTCTCATCAACCCTGACACATCAACACCAACTCCACTGCTCTCATCCACCCTGACACATCAACAACAACTCCACTGCTCTCATCCACCCTGATACATCAACACCAACTCCACTGCTCTCATCCACCCTTGCACAACAACACAAACTCGACTGCTCTAATCTTCCCTGATACATCAACACCAACTCCACTGCTCTCGTCAACCCTGAAACATCAACGTAAAATCCACTTCTCTCATAAACCCTGAGACATCAACACCAACTCCACTGCTCTCATTGTCCCTGACAAATTAACACCGAATCCCCTGCTCTCATCAATCCTAACACATCAAAACCTAATCCACTGCTCTAATCGACCCTGACACATCAACACCAACTTCAATTCTCTCAACAAACCTCACACATCAACACCAACTCATCTGCTCTCATCCGCCCTGACACATCAACATCAACTCCACTGCTCTCATCAATCCTAACACATCAACACCACTCCACTGCTCTAATCAACCCTGACACATCAACATCAACTCCACTGCTCTCATCAACACTGACACATCAACATCAACTCCACTGCTCTCTTCAACACTGACACATCAACACCAACTCCACTGCTCTCTTCAACGCTGACACATCAACACCAACTCCACTGCTCTCTTCAACACTGAGATATCAACACCAACTCCACTGCTCTCTTCAACCCTGACAATCAACACCAAATTCACTGCTCTCATCGACCCTGACATAAAAAAACCAACACCACTGCTCTCATCGACCCTCTCTGACACATCAACTCCAACTGCACTAATTTCATCAACCCTGACACATCAACACCAACCCCACTGCTTTCATCAACCCTCACACATCAAAACCAACTCCATTGCCCATATCAACCCCGACACATCAACACCAACTCTACTGTTCTCATGAACGCTGACGCATCAATATCAACTCTACTGCTCTCATGAACCCTGACACATCAGTACCAACTCCAATGTTCTCATCAACCCTGATAATTCAACCCCATCTCAACTGCTCTCACCAACCCTGACATATCAACACCAACTTCACTGCTCTCATCAACCCTGACACATCAATACCAACTCCATTGCTCTCATCCACCCTGACACATCAACACCAACTCCACTGCTCTCATCCACCCTGATACATCAACACCAACTCCACTGCTCTCATCCACCATTACACATCAACACAAACTCGACTGCTCTAATCGACCCTGATACATCAACACCGACCCCACTGCTCTCGTCAACCCTGACACATCAACGTCAAATCCACTTCGCTCATAAACCCTGACACATCAACACCAGCACCACTGCTCTCATTGTCCCTGAGAAATCACCACCGAATCCCCTGCTCTCATCAACCCGGACACATCAAAACCTACTCCACTGCTCTAATCAACCCTCACACATCAACACCAACTCCTCTGCTCTCATCCACCCTGACACACCAACAACAACTCCACTGCTCTCATCAATCCAACACATCACGTCTCTCCACTGCTCTCATCAACCCTGACACATCAACATCAACTCCACTGCTCTCATCAACACTGACACAACAACACCAACTCCACTGCTCTCTTCAACACTGACACGTCAACACCAACTCCACTGCACTCTTCAACACTGACACATCAACACCAACTCCACTGCTCTCATCGACCCTCTCTGACACATCAACACCAACTGCACTAGTTTCATCAACCCTGACACAACTACAGCAACCACACTGCTTTCATCAACCCTCAAACATCAAAACAAACTCCATTGCCCTCATGAAGCCTGACACATCAACACCAACTCTACTGTTCTCATGAACGCTGACACATCAATATCAACTCTACTGCTCTCATGAACCCTGACACATCGGTACCAACTCCACTGTTCTCATCAACCCTCACACATCAACACTATCTCAACTACTCTCATCAACCCTGACACATCAACACCAACTCAACTGCTCTCATCCACCCTGACACATCAACACCAACTCCATTGCTCTCATCGACATTGTCACATGAACTCCAACTCCACTGCTCTCATCAGCCCTGACACATCAATACCAACTCTACTGTTCTCATGAACGCTGACACATCAATATCAACTCTACTGCTCTCATGAACCCTGACACATCGTTACCAACTGCACTGTTCTCATCAACACTGACACATCAACACTATCTCAACTACTCTCATCAATCCTGACACATCAACACCAACTCAACTGCTCTCATCCACCCTGACACATCAACACCAACTCCACTGCTCTCATCGACATTGTCACATGAACTCCAACTCCACTGTTCTCATCAACACTGACACATCAACACCAACTCCATTGCTCTCATCCACCCTGACACATCAACAACAACTCCACTGCTCTCATCCACCCTGATACATCAACACCAACTCCACTGCTCTCATCCACCGTTGCACAACAACACAAACTCAACTGCTCTAATCGACCCTGATACATCAACACCAACCCCACTGCTCTCGTCAACCCTGACACATCAACGTAAAATCCACTTCTCTCATAAACCCTGAGACATCAACACCAACTCCACTGCTCTCATTTTCCCTGACAAATTAACACCGAATCCCCTGCTCTCATCAATCCTAACAGATCAAATCCTAATCCACTGCTAAAATTGATTTTGACACATCAACACCAACTTCAATTCTCTCAACAACCCTCACACATCAACACCAACTCCTCTGCTCTCATCCGCCCTGACACATCAACATCAACTCCACTGCTCTCATCAATCCTAACACATCAACACCACTCCACTGCTCTAATCAACCCTGACACATCAACATCAACTCCAATGCTCTCATCAACACTGACACATCAACACCAACTCCACTGCTCTCTTCAACACTGACACATCAACACCAACTCCACTGCTCTCTTCAACGCTGACACATCAACACCAACTCCACTGCTCTCTTCAACACTGAGATATCAACACCAACTCCACTGCTCTCTTCAACCCTGACAATCAACACCAAATTCAATGCTCTCATCGACCCTGACATAAAAAAACCAACACCACTGCTCTCATCGATCCTCTCTGACACATCAACTCCAACTGCACTAATTTCATCAACCCTGACACATCAACACCAACCCCACTGCTTTCATCAACCCTCACACATCAAAACCAACTCCATTGCCCATATCAACCCCGACACATCAACACCAACTCTACTGTTCTCATGAACGCTGACGCATCAATATCAACTCTACTGCTCTCATGAACCCTGACACATCAGTACCAACTCCAATGTTCTCATCAACCCTGATAATTCAACCCCATCTCAACTGCTCTCACCAACCCTGACATATCAACACCAACTTCACTGCTCTCATCAACCCTGACACATCAATACCAACTCCATTGCTCTCATCCACCCTGACACATCAACACCAACTCCACTGCTCTCATCCACCCTGATACATCAACACCAACTCCACTGCTCTCATCCACCATTACACATCAACACAAACTCGACTGCTCTAATCGACCCTGATACATCAACACCGACCCCACTGCTCTCGTCAACCCTGACACATCAACGTCAAATCCACTTCGCTCATAAACCCTGACACATCAACACCAGCTCCACTGCTCTCATTGTCCCTGAGAAATCACCACCGAATCCCCTGCTCTCATCAACCCGGACACATCAAAACCTACTCCACTGCTCTAATCAACCCTCACACATCAACACCAACTCCTCTGCTCTCATCCACCCTGACACACCAACACCAACTCCACTGCTCTCATCAATCCAACACATCACGTCTCTCCACTGCTCTCATCAACCCTGACACATCAACATCAACTCCACTGCTCTCATCAACACTGACACAACAACACCAACTCCACTGCTCTCATCGACCCTCTCTGACACATCAACACCAACTGCACTAGTTTCATCAACCCTGACACAACTACAGCAACCACACTGCTTTCATCAACCCTCAAACATCAAAACAAACTCCATTGCCCTCATGAAGCCTGACACATCAACACCAACTCTACTGTTCTCATGAACGCTGACACATCAATATCAACTCTACTGCTCTCATGAACCCTGACACATCGGTACCAACTCCACTTTTCTCATCAACCCTGACACATCAACACTATCTCAACTACTCTCATCAATCCTGACACATCAACACCAACTCAACTGCTCTCATCCACCCTGACACATCAACACCAACTCCACTGCTCTCATCGACATTGTCACATGAACTCCAACTCCACTGTTCTCATCAACACTGACACATCAACACCAACTCCATTGCTCTCATCCACCCTGACACATCAACAACAACTCCACTGCTCTCATCCACCCTGATACATCAACACCAACTCCACTGCTCTCATCCACCGTTGCACAACAACACAAACTCAACTGCTCTAATCGACCCTGATACATCAACACCAACCCCACTGCTCTCGTCAACCCTGACACATCAACGTAAAATCCACTTCTCTCATAAACCCTGAGACATCAACACCAACTCCACTGCTCTCATTTTCCCTGACAAATTAACACCGAATCCCCTGCTCTCATCAATCCTAACAGATCAAATCCTAATCCACTGCTAAAATTGATTTTGACACATCAACACCAACTTCAATTCTCTCAACAACCCTCACACATCAACACCAACTCCTCTGCTCTCATCCGCCCTGACACATCAACATCAACTCCACTGCTCTCATCAATCCTAACACATCAACACCACTCCACTGCTCTAATCAACCCTGACACATCAACATCAACTCCAATGCTCTCATCAACACTGACACATCAACACCAACTCCACTGCTCTCTTCAACACTGACACATCAACACCAACTCCACTGCTCTCTTCAACGCTGACACATCAACACCAACTCCACTGCTCTCTTCAACACTGAGATATCAACACCAACTCCACTGCTCTCTTCAACCCTGACAATCAACACCAAATTCAATGCTCTCATCGACCCTGACATAAAAAAACCAACACCACTGCTCTCATCGATCCTCTCTGACACATCAACTCCAACTGCACTAATTTCATCAACCCTGACACATCAACACCAACCCCACTGCTTTCATCAACCCTCACACATCAAAACCAACTCCATTGCCCATATCAACCCCGACACATCAACACCAACTCTACTGTTCTCATGAACGCTGACGCATCAATATCAACTCTACTGCTCTCATGAACCCTGACACATCAGTACCAACTCCAATGTTCTCATCAACCCTGATAATTCAACCCCATCTCAACTGCTCTCACCAACCCTGACATATCAACACCAACTTCACTGCTCTCATCAACCCTGACACATCAATACCAACTCCATTGCTCTCATCCACCCTGACACATCAACACCAACTCCACTGCTCTCATCCACCCTGATACATCAACACCAACTCCACTGCTCTCATCCACCATTACACATCAACACAAACTCGACTGCTCTAATCGACCCTGATACATCAACACCGACCCCACTGCTCTCGTCAACCCTGACACATCAACGTCAAATCCACTTCGCTCATAAACCCTGACACATCAACACCAGCTCCACTGCTCTCATTGTCCCTGAGAAATCACCACCGAATCCCCTGCTCTCATCAACCCGGACACATCAAAACCTACTCCACTGCTCTAATCAACCCTCACACATCAACACCAACTCCTCTGCTCTCATCCACCCTGACACACCAACACCAACTCCACTGCTCTCATCAATCCAACACATCACGTCTCTCCACTGCTCTCATCAACCCTGACACATCAACATCAACTCCACTGCTCTCATCAACACTGACACAACAACACCAACTCCACTGCTCTCATCGACCCTCTCTGACACATCAACACCAACTGCACTAGTTTCATCAACCCTGACACAACTACAGCAACCACACTGCTTTCATCAACCCTCAAACATCAAAACAAACTCCATTGCCCTCATGAAGCCTGACACATCAACACCAACTCTACTGTTCTCATGAACGCTGACACATCAATATCAACTCTACTGCTCTCATGAACCCTGACACATCGGTAACAACTCCACTGTTCTCATCAACCCTGACACATCAACACTATCTCAACTACTCTCATCAACCCTGACACATCAACACCAACTCAACTGCTCTCATCCACCCTGACACATCAACACCAACTCCATTGCTCTCATCGACATTGTCACATGAACTCCAACTCCACTGCTCTCATCAGCCCTGACACATCAATACCAACTCTACTGTTCTCATGAACGCTGACACATCAATATCAACTCTACTGCTCTCATGAACCCTGACACATCGTTACCAACTGCACTGTTCTCATCAACACTGACACATCAACACTATCTCAACTACTCTCATCAATCCTGACACATCAACACCAACTCAACTGCTCTCATCCACCCTGACACATCAACACCAACTCCACTGCTCTCATCGACATTGTCACATGAACTCCAACTCCACTGTTCTCATCAACCCTGACACATCAACACCAACTCCATTGCTCTCATCCACCCTGACACATCAACAACAACTCCACTGCTCTCATCCACCCTGATACATCAACACCAACTCCACTGCTCTCATCCACCGTTGCACAACAACACAAACTCAACTGCTCTAATCGACCCTGATACATCAACACCAACCCCACTGCTCTCGTCAACCCTGACACATCAACGTAAAATCCACTTCTCTCATAAACCCTGAGACATCAACACCAACTCCACTGCTCTCATTTTCCCTGACAAATTAACACCGAATCCCCTGCTCTCATCAATCCTAACAGATCAAATCCTAATCCACTGCTAAAATTGATTTTGACACATCAACACCAACTTCAATTCTCTCAACAACCCTCACACATCAACACCAACTCCTCTGCTCTCATCCGCCCTGACACATCAACATCAACTCCACTGCTCTCATCAATCCTAACACATCAACACCACTCCACTGCTCTAATCAACCCTGACACATCAACATCAACTCCAATGCTCTCATCAACACTGACACATCAACACCAACTCCACTGCTCTCTTCAACACTGACACATCAACACCAACTCCACTGCTCTCTTCAACGCTGACACATCAACACCAACTCCACTGCTCTCTTCAACACTGAGATATCAACACCAACTCCACTGCTCTCTTCAACCCTGACAATCAACACCAAATTCACTGCTCTCATCGACCCTGACATAAAAAAACCAACACCACTGCTCTCATCGATCCTCTCTGACACATCAACTCCAACTGCACTAATTTCATCAACCCTGACACATCAACACCAACCCCACTGCTTTCATCAACCCTCACACATCAAAACCAACTCCATTGCCCATATCAACCCCGACACATCAACACCAACTCTACTGTTCTCATGAACGCTGACGCATCAATATC
Source organism: Carcharodon carcharias (assembly GCF_017639515.1). Lineage (NCBI taxonomy): Eukaryota > Metazoa > Chordata > Chondrichthyes > Lamniformes > Lamnidae > Carcharodon > Carcharodon carcharias. The sequence goes on from NW_024470758.1 coordinate 1,825,016, forward strand.
AACTCTACTGCTCTCATGAACCCTGACACATCAGTACCAACTCCAATGTTCTCATCAACCCTGATAATTCAACCCCATCTCAACTGCTCTCACCAACCCTGACATATCAACACCAACTTCACTGCTCTCATCAACCCTGACACATCAATACCAACTCCATTGCTCTCATCCACCCTGACACATCAACACCAACTCCACTGCTCTCATCCACCCTGATACATCAACACCAACTCCACTGCTCTCATCCACCCTTACACATCAACACAAACTCGACTGCTCTAATCGACCCTGATACATCAACACCGACCCCACTGCTCTCGTCAACCCTGACACATCAACGTCAAAACCACTTCTCTCATAAACCCTGACACATCAACACCAGCTCCACTGCTCTCATTGTCCCTGACAAATCACCACCGAATCCCCTGCTGTCATCAACCCGGACACATCAAAACCTACTCCACTGCTCTAACCAACCCTCACACATCAACACCAACTCCTCTGCTCTCATCCACCCTGACACACCAACACCAACTCCACTGCTCTCATCAATCCTAACACATCACGTCTCTCCACTGCTCTCATCAACCCTGACACATCAACATCAACTCCACTGCTCTCATCAACACTGACACATCAACACCAACTCCACTGCTCTCTTCAACACTGACACATCAACACCAACTCCACTGCACTCTTCAACACTGACACATCAACACCAACTCCACTGCTCTCTTCAACACTGAGACATCAACACCAAATCCACTGCTCTCTTCAGCCCTGACAATCAACACCAAATCCACTGCTCTCATCGACCCTGACATAACAACACCAACACCACTGCTCTCATCGACCCTCTCTGACACATCAACACCAACTGCACTAGTTTCATCAACCCTGACACAACAACAGCAACCACACTGCTTTCATCAACCCTCAAACATCAAAACAAACTCCATTGCCCTCATGAAGCCTGACACATCAACACCAACTCTACTGTTCTCATGAACGCTGACACATCAATATCAACTCTACTGCTCTCATGAACCCTGACACATCGTTACCAACTCCACTGTTCTCATCAACCCTGACACATCAACACTATCTCAACTACTCTCATCAAACCTGACACATCAACACCAACTCAACTGCTCTCATCCACCCTGACACATCAATACCAACTCCATTGCTCTCATCGACATTGTCACATGAACTCCAACTCCACTGCTCTCATCAGCCCTGACACATCAATACCAACTCTACTGTTCTCATGAACGCTGACACATCAATATCAACTCTACTGCTCTCATGAACCCTGACACATCGTTCCCAACTGCACTGTTCTCATCAACACTGACACATGAACACTATCTCAACTACTCTCATCAATCCTGACACATCAACACCAACTCAACTGCTCTCATCCACCCTGACACATCAACACCAACTCCATTGCTCTCATCCACCCTGACACATCAACAACAACTCCACTGCTCTCATCCACCCTGATACATCAACACCAACTCCACTGCTCTCATCCACCCTTGCACAACAACACAAACTCGACTGCTCTAATCGACCCTGATACATCAACACCAACTCCACTGCTCTCGTCAACCCTGACACAACAACGTAAAATCCACTTCTCTCATAAACCCTGAGACATCAACACCAACTCCACTGCTCTCATTTTCCCTGACAAATTAACACCGAATCCCCTGTTCTCATCAATCCTAACACATCAAAACCTAATCCACTGCTAAAATCGACCCTGACACATCAACACCAACTTCAATTCTCTCAACAACCCTCACACATCAACACCAACTCCTCTGCTCTCATCCGCCCTGACACATCAACATCAACTCCACTGCTCTCATCAATCCTAACACATCAACACCACTCCACTGCTCTAATCAACCCTGACACATCAACATCAACTCCAATGCTCTCATCAACAATGACACATCAACACCAACTCAACTGCTCTCTTCAACACTGACACATCAACACCAACTCCACTGCTCTCTTCAACGCTGACACATCAACACCAACTCCACTGCTCTCTTCAACACTGAGATATCAACACCAACTCCACTGCTCTCTTCAACCCTGACAATCAACACCAAATTCACTGCTCTCATCGACCCTGACATAAAAAAACCAACACCACTGCTCTCATCGATCCTCTCTGACACTTCAACTCCAACTGCACTAATTTCATCAACCCTGACAAATCAACACCAACCCCACTGCTTTCATCAACCCTCACACATCAAAACCAACTCCATTGCCCATATCAACCCCGACACATCAACACCAACTCTACTGTTCTCATGAACGCTGACGCATCAATACCAACTCCATTGCTCTCATCAACCCTGACACATCAATACCAACTCCATTGCTCTCATCCACCCTGACACATCAACACCAACTCCACTGCTCTCATCCACCCTGATACATCAACACCAACTCCACTGCTCTCATCCACCCTGATACATCAACACCAACTCCACTGCTCTCATCCACCCTTACACATCAACACAAACTCGACTGCTCTAATCGACCCTGATACATCAACACCGACCCCACTGCTCTCGTCAACCCTGACACATCAACGTCAAATCCACTTCTCTCATAAACCCTGACACATCAACACCAGCTCCACTGCTCTCATCAACCCTGACAAATCACCACCGAATCCCCTGCTCTCATCAACCCGGACACATCAAAACCTACTCCACTGCTCTAACCAACCCTCACACATCAACACCAACTCCTCTGCTCTCATCCACCCTGACACACCAACACCAACTCCACTGCTCTCATCAATCCTAACACATCACGTCTCTCCACTGCTCTCATGTCCCTGACACATCAACATCAACTCCACTGCTCTCAGCAACCCTGACATATCAACACCAACTCCACTGCTCTCATCAATCCCGAAACATCAACACCAACTACACTGCTCTCGTCAACCCTGACACATCAACATCAAATCCACTTCTCTAATCAACCCTGACACATCAACACCAACTCCGCTGCTCTCATCGACCCGGACACATCAACGTAAAATCCACTTCTCTCATAAACCCTGAGACATCAACACCAACTCCACTGCTCTCATTTTCCCTGACAAATTAACACCGAATCCCCTGCTCTCATCAATCCTAACAGATCAAATCCTAATCCACTGCTAAAATTGATTTTGACACATCAACACCAACTTCAATTCTCTCAACAACCCTCACACATCAACACCAACTCCTCTGCTCTCATCCGCCCTGACACATCAACATCAACTCCACTGCTCTCATCAATCCTAACACATCAACACCACTTCACTGCTCTAATCAACCCTGACACATCAACATCAACTCCAATGCTCTCATCAACACTGACACATCAACACCAACTCCACTGCTCTCTTCAACACTGACACATCAACACCAACTCCACTGCTCTCTTCAACGCTGACACATCAACACCAACTCCACTGCTCTCTTCAACACTGAGATATCAACACCAACTCCACTGCTCTCTTCAACCCTGACAATCAACACCAAATTCACTGCTCTCATCGACCCTGACATAAAAAAACCAACACCACTGCTCTCATCGATCCTCTCTGACACATCAACTCCAACTGCACTAATTTCATCAACCCTGACACATCAACACCAACCCCACTGCTTTCATCAACCCTCACACATCAAAACCAACTCCATTGCCCATATCAACCCCGACACATCAACACCAACTCTACTGTTCTCATGAACGCTGACGCATCAATATCAACTCTACTGCTCTCATGAACCCTGACACATCAGTACCAACTCCAATGTTCTCATCAACCCTGATAATTCAACCCCATCTCAACTGCTCTCACCAACCCTGACATATCAACACCAACTTCACTGCTCTCATCAACCCTGACACATCAATACCAACTCCATTGCTCTCATCCACCCTGACACATCAACACCAACTCCACTGCTCTCATCCACCCTGATACATCAACACCAACTCCACTGCTCTCATCCACCCTTACACATCAACACAAACTCGACTGCTCTAATCGACCCTGATACATCAACACCGACCCCACTGCTCTCGTCAACCCTGACACATCAACGTCAAAACCACTTCTCTCATAAACCCTGACACATCAACACCAGCTCCACTGCTCTCATTGTCCCTGACAAATCACCACCGAATCCCCTGCTGTCATCAACCCGGACACATCAAAACCTACTCCACTGCTCTAACCAACCCTCACACATCAACACCAACTCCTCTGCTCTCATCCACCCTGACACACCAACACCAACTCCACTGCTCTCATCAATCCTAACACATCACGTCTCTCCACTGCTCTCATCAACCCTGACACATCAACATCAACTCCACTGCTCTCATCAACACTGACACATCAACACCAACTCCACTGCTCTCTTCAACACTGACACATCAACACCACCTCCACTGCACTCTTCAACACTGACACATCAACACCAACTCCACTGCTCTCTTCAACACTGAGACATCAACACCAAATCCACTGCTCTCTTCAGCCCTGACAATCAACACCAAATCCACTGCTCTCATCGACCCTGACATAACAACACCAACACCACTGCTCTCATCGACCCTCTCTGACACATCAACACCAACTGCACTAGTTTCATCAACCCTGACACAACAACAGCAACCACACTGCTTTCATCAACCCTCAAACATCAAAACAAACTCCATTGCCCTCATGAAGCCTGACACATCAACACCAACTCTACTGTTCTCATGAACGCTGACACATCAATATCAACTCTACTGCTCTCATGAACCCTGACACATCGGTACCAACTCCACTGTTCTCATCAACCCTGACACATCAACACTATCTCAACTACTCTCATCAAACCTGACACATCAACACCAACTCAACTGCTCTCATCCACCCTGACACATCAATACCAACTCCATTGCTCTCATCGACATTGTCACATGAACTCCAACTCCACTGCTCTCATCAGCCCTGACACATCAATACCAACTCTACTGTTCTCATGAACGCTGACACATCAATATCAACTCTACTGCTCTCATGAACCCTGACACATCGTTCCCAACTGCACTGTTCTCATCAACACTGACACATGAACACTATCTCAACTACTCTCATCAATCCTGACACATCAACACCAACTCAACTGCTCTCATCCACCCTGACACATCAACACCAACTCCACTGCTCTCATCCACCCTGATACATCAACACCAACTCCACTGCTCTCATCCACCCTTGCACAACAACACAAACTCAACTGCTCTAATCGACCCTGATACATCAACACCAACTCCACTGCTCTCGTCAACCCTGACACAACAACGTAAAATCCACTTCTCTCATAAACCCTGAGACATCAACACCAACTCCACTGCTCTCATTTTCCCTGACAAATTAACACCGAATCCCCTGTTCTCATCAATCCTAACACATCAAAACCTAATCCACTGCTAAAATCGACCCTGACACATCAACACCAACTTCAATTCTCTCAACAACCCTCACACATCAACACCAACTCCTCTGCTCTCATCCGCCCTGACACATCAACATCAACTCCACTGCTCTCATCAATCCTAACACATCAACACCACTCCACTGCTCTAATCAACCCTGACACATCAACATCAACTCCAATGCTCTCATCAACAATGACACATCAACACCAACTCAACTGCTCTCTTCAACACTGACACATCAACACCAACTCCACTGCTCTCTTCAACGCTGACACATCAACACCAACTCCACTGCTCTCTTCAACACTGAGATATCAACACCAACTCCACTGCTCTCTTCAACCCTGACAATCAACACCAAATTCACTGCTCTCATCGACCCTGACATAAAAAAACCAACACCACTGCTCTCATCGATCCTCTCTGACACTTCAACTCCAACTGCACTAATTTCATCAACCCTGACAAATCAACACCAACCCCACTGCTTTCATCAACCCTCACACATCAAAACCAACTCCATTGCCCATATCAACCCCGACACATCAACACCAACTCTACTGTTCTCATGAACGCTGACGCATCAATACCAACTCCATTGCTCTCATCAACCCTGACACATCAATACCAACTCCATTGCTCTCATCCACCCTGACACATCAACACCAACTCCACTGCTCTCATCCACCCTGATACATCAACACCAACTCCACTGCTCTCATCCACCCTGATACATCAACACCAACTCCACTGCTCTCATCCACCCTTACACATCAACACAAACTCGACTGCTCTAATCGACCCTGATACATCAACACCGACCCCACTGCTCTCGTCAACCCTGACACATCAACGTCAAATCCACTTCTCTCATAAACCCTGACACATCAACACCAGCTCCACTGCTCTCATCAACCCTGACAAATCACCACCGAATCCCCTGCTCTCATCAACCCGGACACATCAAAACCTACTCCACTGCTCTAACCAACCCTCACACATCAACACCAACTCCTCTGCTCTCATCCACCCTGACACACCAACACCAACTCCACTGCTCTCATCAATCCTAACACATCACGTCTCTCCACTGCTCTCATGTCCCTGACACATCAACATCAACTCCACTGCTCTCAGCAACCCTGACATATCAACACCAACTCCACTGCTCTCATCAATCCCGAAACATCAACACCAACTACACTGCTCTCGTCAACCCTGACACATCAACATCAAATCCACTTCTCTAATCAACCCTGACACATCAACACCAACTCCGCTGCTCTCATCGACCCGGACACATCAACGTAAAATCCACTTCTCTCATAAACCCTGAGACATCAACACCAACTCCACTGCTCTCATTTTCCCTGACAAATTAACACCGAATCCCCTGCTCTCATCAATCCTAACAGATCAAATCCTAATCCACTGCTAAAATTGATTTTGACACATCAACACCAACTTCAATTCTCTCAACAACCCTCACACATCAACACCAACTCCTCTGCTCTCATCCGCCCTGACACATCAACATCAACTCCACTGCTCTCATCAATCCTAACACATCAACACCACTTCACTGCTCTAATCAACCCTGACACATCAACATCAACTCCAATGCTCTCATCAACACTGACACATCAACACCAACTCCACTGCTCTCTTCAACACTGACACATCAACACCAACTCCACTGCTCTCTTCAACGCTGACACATCAACACCAACTCCACTGCTCTCTTCAACACTGAGATATCAACACCAACTCCACTGCTCTCTTCAACCCTGACAATCAACACCAAATTCACTGCTCTCATCGACCCTGACATAAAAAAACCAACACCACTGCTCTCATCGATCCTCTCTGACACATCAACTCCAACTGCACTAATTTCATCAACCCTGACACATCAACACCAACCCCACTGCTTTCATCAACCCTCACACATCAAAACCAACTCCATTGCCCATATCAACCCCGACACATCAACACCAACTCTACTGTTCTCATGAACGCTGACGCATCAATATCAACTCTACTGCTCTCATGAACCCTGACACATCAGTACCAACTCCAATGTTCTCATCAACCCTGATAATTCAACCCCATCTCAACTGCTCTCACCAACCCTGACATATCAACACCAACTTCACTGCTCTCATCAACCCTGACACATCAATACCAACTCCATTGCTCTCATCCACCCTGACACATCAACACCAACTCCACTGCTCTCATCCACCCTGATACATCAACACCAACTCCACTGCTCTCATCCACCCTTACACATCAACACAAACTCGACTGCTCTAATCGACCCTGATACATCAACACCGACCCCACTGCTCTCGTCAACCCTGACACATCAACGTCAAAACCACTTCTCTCATAAACCCTGACACATCAACACCAGCTCCACTGCTCTCATTGTCCCTGACAAATCACCACCGAATCCCCTGCTGTCATCAACCCGGACACATCAAAACCTACTCCACTGCTCTAACCAACCCTCACACATCAACACCAACTCCTCTGCTCTCATCCACCCTGACACACCAACACCAACTCCACTGCTCTCATCAATCCTAACACATCACGTCTCTCCACTGCTCTCATCAACCCTGACACATCAACATCAACTCCACTGCTCTCATCAACACTGACACATCAACACCAACTCCACTGCTCTCTTCAACACTGACACATCAACACCACCTCCACTGCACTCTTCAACACTGACACATCAACACCAACTCCACTGCTCTCTTCAACACTGAGACATCAACACCAAATCCACTGCTCTCTTCAGCCCTGACAATCAACACCAAATCCACTGCTCTCATCGACCCTGACATAACAACACCAACACCACTGCTCTCATCGACCCTCTCTGACACATCAACACCAACTGCACTAGTTTCATCAACCCTGACACAACAACAGCAACCACACTGCTTTCATCAACCCTCAAACATCAAAACAAACTCCATTGCCCTCATGAAGCCTGACACATCAACACCAACTCTACTGTTCTCATGAACGCTGACACATCAATATCAACTCTACTGCTCTCATGAACCCTGACACATCGGTACCAACTCCACTGTTCTCATCAACCCTGACACATCAACACTATCTCAACTACTCTCATCAAACCTGACACATCAACACCAACTCAACTGCTCTCATCCACCCTGACACATCAATACCAACTCCATTGCTCTCATCGACATTGTCACATGAACTCCAACTCCACTGCTCTCATCAGCCCTGACACATCAATACCAACTCTACTGTTCTCATGAACGCTGACACATCAATATCAACTCTACTGCTCTCATGAACCCTGACACATCGTTCCCAACTGCACTGTTCTCATCAACACTGACACATGAACACTATCTCAACTACTCTCATCAATCCTGACACATCAACACCAACTCAACTGCTCTCATCCACCCTGACACATCAACACCAACTCCACTGCTCTCATCCACCCTGATACATCAACACCAACTCCACTGCTCTCATCCACCCTTGCACAACAACACAAACTCAACTGCTCTAATCGACCCTGATACATCAACACCAACTCCACTGCTCTCGTCAACCCTGACACAACAACGTAAAATCCACTTCTCTCATAAACCCTGAGACATCAACACCAACTCCACTGCTCTCATTTTCCCTGACAAATTAACACCGAATCCCCTGTTCTCATCAATCCTAACACATCAAAACCTAATCCACTGCTAAAATCGACCCTGACACATCAACACCAACTTCAATTCTCTCAACAACCCTCACACATCAACACCAACTCCTCTGCTCTCATCCGCCCTGACACATCAACATCAACTCCACTGCTCTCATCAATCCTAACACATCAACACCACTCCACTGCTCTAATCAACCCTGACACATCAACATCAACTCCAATGCTCTCATCAACAATGACACATCAACACCAACTCAACTGCTCTCTTCAACACTGACACATCAACACCAACTCCACTGCTCTCTTCAACGCTGACACATCAACACCAACTCCACTGCTCTCTTCAACACTGAGATATCAACACCAACTCCACTGCTCTCTTCAACCCTGACAATCAACACCAAATTCACTGCTCTCATCGACCCTGACATAAAAAAACCAACACCACTGCTCTCATCGATCCTCTCTGACACTTCAACTCCAACTGCACTAATTTCATCAACCCTGACAAATCAACACCAACCCCACTGCTTTCATCAACCCTCACACATCAAAACCAACTCCATTGCCCATATCAACCCCGACACATCAACACCAACTCTACTGTTCTCATGAACGCTGACGCATCAATACCAACTCCATTGCTCTCATCAACCCTGACACATCAATACCAACTCCATTGCTCTCATCCACCCTGACACATCAACACCAACTCCACTGCTCTCATCCACCCTGATACATCAACACCAACTCCACTGCTCTCATCCACCCTGATACATCAACACCAACTCCACTGCTCTCATCCACCCTTACACATCAACACAAACTCGACTGCTCTAATCGACCCTGATACATCAACACCGACCCCACTGCTCTCGTCAACCCTGACACATCAACGTCAAATCCACTTCTCTCATAAACCCTGACACATCAACACCAGCTCCACTGCTCTCATCAACCCTGACAAATCACCACCGAATCCCCTGCTCTCATCAACCCGGACACATCAAAACCTACTCCACTGCTCTAACCAACCCTCACACATCAACACCAACTCCTCTGCTCTCATCCACCCTGACACACCAACACCAACTCCACTGCTCTCATCAATCCTAACACATCACGTCTCTCCACTGCTCTCATGTCCCTGACACATCAACATCAACTCCACTGCTCTCAGCAACCCTGACATATCAACACCAACTCCACTGCTCTCATCAATCCCGAAACATCAACACCAACTCCACTGCTCTCTTCAACACTGAGATATCAACACCAACTCCACTGCTCTCTTCAACCCTGACAATCAACACCAAATTCACTGCTCTCATCGACCCTGACATAAAAAAACCAACACCACTGCTCTCATCGATCCTCTCTGACACTTCAACTCCAACTGCACTAATTTCATCAACCCTGACAAATCAACACCAACCCCACTGCTTTCATCAACCCTCACACATCAAAACCAACTCCATTGCCCATATCAACCCCGACACATCAACACCAACTCTACTGTTCTCATGAACGCTGACGCATCAATACCAACTCCATTGCTCTCATCAACCCTGACACATCAATACCAACTCCATTGCTCTCATCCACCCTGACACATCAACACCAACTCCACTGCTCTCATCCACCCTGATACATCAACACCAACTCCACTGCTCTCATCCACCCTGATACATCAACACCAACTCCACTGCTCTCATCCACCCTTACACATCAACACAAACTCGACTGCTCTAATCGACCCTGATACATCAACACCGACCCCACTGCTCTCGTCAACCCTGACACATCAACGTCAAATCCACTTCTCTCATAAACCCTGACACATCAACACCAGCTCCACTGCTCTCATCAACCCTGACAAATCACCACCGAATCCCCTGCTCTCATCAACCCGGACACATCAAAACCTACTCCACTGCTCTAACCAACCCTCACACATCAACACCAACTCCTCTGCTCTCATCCACCCTGACACACCAACACCAACTCCACTGCTCTCATCAATCCTAACACATCACGTCTCTCCACTGCTCTCATGTCCCTGACACATCAACATCAACTCCACTGCTCTCAGCAACCCTGACATATCAACACCAACTCCACTGCTCTCATCAATCCCGAAACATCAACACCAACTACACTGCTCTCGTCAACCCTGACACATCAACATCAAATCCACTTCTCTAATCAACCCTGACACATCAACACCAACTCCGCTGCTCTCATCGACCCGGACACATCAACACAAACTCCAATGCTCTCATCAAGCCTGACACATCAAAACCAACTCCTGTACTCTCATATACCCTGACACATCAGCACCAACTACACTGCTCTCATGAACACTCACACATCAACACCATCTCCTCTGATGTCATTAACCCTGACATAACAACACCATCTCCACTGCTCTCATTGTCCCTGACAAATCAACACCGAATCCAAGGCTCTCATCAACCCTGACACATCAAAACATAATCCTCTGCTCTCCTCGACCCTGACCCATCAACCCCAACTCCACTGCTCTAATCGAACCTGACACATCAACACCAACTTCACATCTCTTAACAACCCTTACATATGAAGACCAACTCCTCTGCTCTCATCAAACATGACACATCAACACCAACTCCACTGCTCTCATCAACCCTGACACATCAACACCAAATCCAGTGCTCTCAGCGACCCTGACATATCAACACCAACTCCACTGCTCTCATCGACCCTCTCTGACACATCAAAACCAACTGCACTACTTTCATCAACCCTGACACATCATCACCGTCTCCACTGCTCTCATCAACCCTGACACATCAACATCAAATCTACTGCTCTCACTAACCCTGACACATCAACATCATTTGAACTGCTCTCATCAACCCCGACACATCAACATCAACTCTACTGCTCTCATCAACCCTGAGACATCAAAACCAACTCTAATTCTCTCATCCACCCTGACACATCAACACCAACTCCACTGCTCTCATCGACCTTGACACATCACCTCCAACTCCACTGCTCTCATCAACCCTGACACATCAACGTCAAATCCACTTCTCTCATAAAACCTGACACATCAACAACAACTCCACAAATCTCATTGTCCCTGACAAATGAACACCGAATCCCTTGCTCTCATCAAGCCTGACACATCAAAACTTACTCCACTGCTCTAATCGACTCTGACACATCAACACCAAATTCACTTCTCTCAACAGCCCTCACACATCAACACCAACTCCTATGCTCTCTTCCACCCTGACACATCAACACCAACACCACTGCTCTCATCAATCCTAACACCTTACACCACTCCACTGCTCTCATCAACTCTAAAACATCAATATCAACTCCACTGCTGTCTTCAACACTGACACATCAACACCAACTCCACTGCTCTCTTCAGCACTGACACATCAACAACAACTCCACTGCTCTCTTCAACCCTGACAGATCAACACCAAATCCACTGCTCTCATCGACCCTGACATAACAACACCAACTCCACTGCTCTCATCGACCCTCTCTGACACATCAACACCAACTGCACTATTTTCATTAACCCTGACACATCAACACCATCCCCACTGCTCTCATCAACCCTGAAACATCAACGTCAACTCGACTGCTCTCATCAACCCTGACACATCAACACCAAATCCACTGGTCTCATCAACCCTGACACATCAACATCAACTCTAAGGTCTCACTAACCCTGACATATCAACAAAAATTGAACTGCTCTCAGCAACCCCGACACATCAAGATCAACTCTACTGCTCTCATCAACCCTGGCACATCAAAACCAACTCTACTTCTCTCATCAACCCTGATACATCAACACCAACTCCACTGCTCTCAACAACCCTGAAACGTCAAAACAAACTCCACTGCTCTCATCAACCCTGATACATCAAGACCGACTCCACAGCTATCATCGAACCTGACGCATCAACACCAACTCCACTGCTCTCATCAAACCTCGCTCATGAACACCAACTCCTCTGCTCTCATCAACGCTGACACATCAACACCAACTCCATTGCTCTCATCCACCCTGACACATCAACACCAACTCCACTGCTCTCATCCACCCTGATATATCAACACCAACTCCACTGCTCTCATCCGCCCTTACACATCAACACAAACTCGACTGCTCTAATCGACCCTGATACATCAACACCAACCCCACTGCTCTCATCAACCCTGACACATCAACGTCAAATCCACTTCTCTCATAAAACCTGACACATCAAAACTTACTCCACTGCTCTAATCGACCCTGACAAATCAACACCAAATTCACTTCTCTCAACAACCCCCACACATCAACACCAACTCCTCTGCTCTCATCCACCCTGACACATCAACACGAACTCCACTGCTCTCATCAATCCTAACAGATAAACACCACTCCACTGCTCTCATCAACCCTGACACATCAACATCAACTCCAATGCTCTCATCAACACTGACACATCAACACCAACTCCACTGCTCTCTTCAACACTGACACATCAACACCAACTCCACTGCTCTCTTCAACCCTGACAGATCAACACCAAATCCACTGCTCTCATCGACCCTGACATAGCAACACCAACTCCACTGCTCTCATCGACCCTCTCTGACACATCAACACCAACTGCACTATTTTCATCAACCCTGACACATCAACACCATCCCCACTGCTCTCATCAACCCTGAAACATCAACGTAAACTCTACTGCTCTCATCAACCCTGACACATCAACACCAGCTCCAATGCTCTCATCAACCCTCACACATCAACATCAACTCTACTGCTCTCATCAACCCCGACACATCAAAACCAACTCTACTTCTCTCATCAAGCCTGATACATCAACACCAACTCCACTGCTCTCAACAATCCTGAAACGTCAACACAAACTCCACTGCTCTCATCAACCCTGACACATCAAAACTTACTCCACTGCTCTAATCGACCCTGACACATCAACACTAAATTCACTTCTCTCAACAACCCTCACACATCAACACCAACTCCTCTGCTCTCATCCACCCTGACACAACAACACCAACTCCACTGCTCTCATCAATCCTAACAGATAAACACCACTCCACTGCTCTCATCAACCCTGACACATCAACATCAACTCCAATGCTCTCATCAACACTGATACATCAACACCAACTCCACTGCTCCCTTCAACACTGACACATGAACAGCAACTCCACTGCTCTCTTCAACACTGACACATCAACACCAAATCCACTGCTCTCATCGACCCTGACATAACAACACCAACTCCACTGCTCTCATCGACCCTCTCTGACACATCAACACCAACTGCACTATTTTCATCAACCCTGACACATCAACACCATCCCCACTGCTCTCATCAACCCTGAAACATCAACGTCAACTCTACTGCTCTCATCAACCCTGACACATCAACACCAACTCCACTGGTCTCATCAACCCTGACACATCAACATCAACTCTACTGCGCTCACTATCCCTGACATATCAACAAAAATTGAAATGCTCTCATCAACCCCGACACATCAAAATCAACTCTACTGCTCTCATCTACCCTGACACATCAAAACCAACTCTACTTCTCTCATCAACCCTGATACATCAACACCAACTCCACTGCTCTCATCAGCCCTGATACATCAAGAACAACTCTACTGTTCTCATGAACGCTGACACATCAATATCGACTCTACTGCTCTCCGGAACCCTGACACAACCATACCAACTCCACTGTTCTCATCAACCCTGACACATCAACACCATCTCAACTGCTCTCATCAACCCAGAAACATCAACACC
Organism: Carcharodon carcharias; assembly: GCF_017639515.1. Classification (NCBI taxonomy): domain Eukaryota; kingdom Metazoa; phylum Chordata; class Chondrichthyes; order Lamniformes; family Lamnidae; genus Carcharodon; species Carcharodon carcharias. Next base: position 1,840,117 of record NW_024470758.1, read on the forward strand.
AACTTCACTGCTCTCATCAACCCTGAAACATCAACATAAGCTCCACTGCTCTCACCAACTCTGACATATCAATACCAACTCCACTGTTCTCATCAACCCAGACAATTAAACGCCATCTCAACTGCTCTCACCAACCCTGACATATCAACACCAACTCCACTGCTCTCATCAACCCTGACCCATCAACACCAACTCCACTGCTCTCGTCAACCCTGACACATTAACGTCAAATCCACTTCTCTCATCAACCCTGACACACCAACACCAACTCCTCTGCTCTAATCGACCCTGACACATCAACAACAACTCCACTGCTCTCGTCAACCCTGACACACCAACACCAACTCCTCTGCTCTAATCGACCCTGACACATCAACACCAACTCCACTGCTCTCGTCAACCCTGACACATCAACGTCAAATCCACATCTCTCATCAACACTGACACATCAACACCAACTCCACTGCAAAAATCGACCCTGACACATCAACACCAACACCACTGCTCTCGTCAACCCTGACACATCAACGTCAAATCCACTTCTCTCATCGACCCTGACACATCAACTCTAACTCCACTGCTCTCATCGACCCTGACACATCAACACAAACTCCACTGCTGTCATCAAGCCTGACACATCAACACCAACTCCTGTACTCTCATATACCCTGACACATCAGCACCATCTCCATTGCTCTCATCAACCCTCACACATCAACACCAACTCCTCTGCTGTCATCAACCCTGACATATCAACACCATCTCCACTGCTCTCATTGTCCCTGACAAATCAACACCGAATCCACTGCTCTCATCAACCCTGACACATAAAAACCTACTCCTCTGCTCCCATCCACCCTGACACATCAACAAAAACACCACTGCCCTGATCAATCCTAACACATCAACACCACTGCACTGATCTCATCAACCCTCACACATCAACATCAACTCCACTGCTCTCATCAACCCTGACACATCAAACCAAGTCCACTGCTCTCATCAACCCTGACACATCAACGCCAAATCCACTGCTCTCATCAACCCTGATACATCAGGATCAAATCCACAGCTATCATCGAACCTGATGCATCAACACCAACTCCACTGCTCCCATCCACGCTGACACATCAACACCAACTCTACTGCTCCCATCAAACCTCGCTCATGAACACCAAATCCTCTGCTCTCATCGACCCTGACACATCAACAACAACTACACTGCTCTCCTCGACCCTGACCCATCAACACCAGCTCCTCTGCTCCCATCAACACTGACACATCAAAAACCAACTCCACTGCTCTCATCAACCCTGAAACATCAAAACCAACTCCACAGCTCTAATCGACCCTGACACATCAACACCAACTCCACTGCTCTCATCAACCCTGACACATCAACATCAACTCACTACTCTCATCAACCCTAACACATTAACATCAACTCACTGCTCTCATCAACACTGACACATGAACACCGACTGTACTACTCTCTTCAACCTGACAGATCAACACCAAATCCACTGCTCTCATCGACCCTGACATATCAACACCAACTCCACTGCTCTAATCAACCCTCTCTGACACATCAACACCAAACTGCCACCATTTTCATCAACCTTGACACATCAACACCATCTCCACTGCTCTCATCAACCCTGACACATCAACGTCAAATCTACTGCTCTCATCATACCTGACACATCAACATCAACTCTACTGCTCTCACTAACCCTGATACATCAATACAATTGAACTGCTCTCATCAACCCAGACACATCAACATCAATTCTACAGCTATCATCAGCTCTGACACATCAAAACCATCTCTACTTCTCTCATCAACCCTGACACATCAACACCAACTCCACTGCTCTCATCCACCCTGACACCTCAACACCATCTCCACTGCTCCCATCCACCCTGACACATCAACACCAACTCCACTGCTCTCATCCACCCTGATACATCAACACCAACTCCACTGCTCTCATCCACCCTTACACACCAACACAAACTCGACTGCTCTAATCGACCCTGATACATCAACACCAACCCCACTGCGCTCGTCAACCCTGACACATCAACTTCAAATCCACTTCTCTCATCAACCCTGACACATCAACACCCAACTCCACTGCTCTCATTTTATTTGACAAATCAAAACCGAATCCACTGCTCTCCTCAGCCCTGACACATCATAACCTACCCCACTGCTCTAAACGACCCTGACATATCCATACCAACTTCACATCTCTCAACAACCCACACACATCAACACCAAGTCCACTGCTCTCTTCAACCCTGACACATTAACATCAAATCCACTTCTCTCATCAACCATGACACATCAACACCAACTCCACTGCTCTCATTGTCCCTGACAAATCAACACCGAATCCACTGCTCTCATCATCCCTGACACATCAAAATCTACTTCAAAGCTCTCATCAACCCTAGCACATCAATACCAACTCCACTGCTCTCATCAACACTGACACATCAACACCAACTCCACTGCTCTCTTCAACACTGACACATCAACACCCAACTCCACTGCTCTCTTCAACCCTGACAGATCAACACCAAACCCAATGCTCTCATCGACCCTGACATATCAACACCAACTCTGCAGCTCTCATCGACCCTCTCTGACACATCAACACCAACTGCACTAGTTTCATCAAACCTGACACATCAACACCATCCCCACTGCTCTCATCAACCCTGAAACATCAACGTCAACAATACTGCTCTCATCAACCAGGACACATCAACACCAACTCCACTGGTATCATCAACCCTGACACATCAACATCAACTCTACTGCTCTCACTAACCCTGACACATCAACACCAATTGAACTGCTCTCATCAACCCTGACACATCAACATCAACCCTACTTCTCTCATCAACCCTGACACATCAAACCCAACTCTGCTTCTCTCATCAACCCTGATACATCAACACCAACTCCACTGCTCTCATCAACCCTTACACACCAACACCAACTCCACTGCTCTCATCACCCTGACACATCAACACCAACTCCACTAATCTCATCAACCCTGACACATCAACACCAACTCCACTGCTCTCATCAACCCTGACACATCAACACCAACTCCACTGATCTTATCGACCCTGACACATCAACACCAAACTCCACTGCTCTCATCAACCCTGACACATCAACACCAAACTCCACTGCTCTCATCAACCCTGACACATCAACACCAACTCCACTGCTCTCATCGACCCTGACACATCAACACCAACTCCACTGCTCTCATCAACCCTGACACATCAACACCAACTCCACTGCTCTCATCAACCCTGACACATCAACACCCACTCCACTGCCCTCATCAACCCCTGACACATCAACACCAACTCCACTGCTCTCATCAACCCTGACACATCAACACAACTCCACTGCTCTCATCAACCCTGACACATCAACACCAACTCCACTGCTCTCATCAACCCTGACACAACACACCATCTCAACTGCTCTCATCAACCCTGACACATCAACACCAACTCCACTTCTCTCATCAACCCTGACACATCAACATAAACTCCACTGCTCTCATCAACCCTGACACATCAACACCAACTCCACTGCTCTCATCATCCCTGACACATCAACACCAACTCCACTGCTCTCATCAACCCTGACACATCAACACAAATCCACTGCTCTCATCACCCTGACACATCAACACCAACTCCACTGCTCTCATCAACCCTGACACATCAACACCAACTCCACTGCTCTCATCAACCTGACACATCAACACCAACTCCTGTGCTCTCATCAAGCTGACACATCAACACCAACTCCACTCTCATCAACCCTGACACATCAACACCAACTCCACTGCTCTCATCAACCCTGACACATCAACACAACTCCACTGCTCTCATCGACCCTGACACATCAACACCAACTCCACTGCTCTCATCAACCCTGACACAAATTTTCCCAACACAAAAACCACCAACTCCACTGCTCTCATATCAACCCTGACACATCAAAACAACACCAACTCCACTGCTCTCATCAACCCTGACACATCAACCCAACTCCACTTCTCTCATCAACACTGACACATCAACACCAACTCCACTGCTCTCATCAACCCTGACACATCACAACCAACTCCACTGCTCTCATCAACCCTGACACATCAACACCAACTCCACTGCTCTCATCAACCCTGACAATCAACACCAACTTCACTGCTCTCATCAACCCTGACACATCAAAACAACTCCACTGCTCTCATCAACCCTGACACATCAACACCAACTCCACTGCTCTCATCAACCCTGACACATCAACACCAACTCCACTGCTCTCATCAACCCTGACACATCAACCCAACTCCACTGCTCTCATCAACCCTGACACATCAACACCAACTCCACTGCTCTCATCAACCCTGACACATCAACATCAACTCCACTGCTCTCATGAACCCTGACACATCATACCAACCTCCACTGCTCTCACAACCCTGACAATCAACCCCAACTCCACTGCTCTCACAACCCTGACACATCAACACCAACTCCACTGCTCTCATCAACCCTGACCATCAACACCAAACTCCACTGCTCTCATCCACCTTCACACATCAACACCAACTCCACTGCTCTCATCAACCCTGACACATCAACACAATTCCACTGCTTCTTATCAACCCTTACACATCAACACCAACTCCACTGCTCTCATCAACCCTGACAATCAACACCAAACCACTGCTCTCATCGACCCTGACATAACAACACCAACTCCACTGCTCTCATCGACCCTCTCTGACACATCAACACCAACTCCACTGCTTTCATCAACCCTGACACATCAACAGCAACCACACTGCTTCATCAACCCCAAACATCAAACAACTCCATGCTCTCATGAACCTGACGCATCAACACCAACTCTACTGTTCTCAGAACCCTGACACATCAAAACAACTCTACTGCTCTCATGAACCCTGACACATCGTTACCAACTCCACTGTTCTCATCACACCTGACACATCAACACTATCTCAACTACTCTCATCAATCCTGACACATCAACACCAACTCAACTGCTCTCATCAACCCTGACACATCAACACCAACTCCACTGCTCTCATCGACATTGTCACATCAACTCCAACTCCACTGCTCTCGTCAACCCTGACACATCAACACCAACTCCATTGCTCTCATCACCCTGACACATCAACAACAACTCCACTGCTCTCATCCACCCTGATAACATCAACACCAACTCCACTGCTCTCATCCACCCTTGCACAACAACACAAACTCGACTGCTCTAATCAACCCTGATACATCAACACCAACCCCACTGCTCTCGTCAACCCTGACACATCAACGTAAAATCCACTTCTCTCATAAACCCTGAGACATCAACACCAACTCCACTGCTCTCATTGTCCCTGACAAAATTACACCGAACCCCTGCTCTCATCAACCCTAACACACATCAAAACCTAATCCACTGCTCTAATCGACCCTGACACATCAACACCAACTCAATTCTCTCATCAACCCTGACACATCAACACCAACTCCTCTGCTCTCATCCGCCCTGACACATCAACATCAACTCCACTGCTCTCATCAATCCTAACACATCAACACCACTCCACTGCTCTAATCAACCCTGACACATCAACATCAACTCCACTGCTCTCATCAACACTGACACATCAACACAACTCCACTGCTCTCTTCAACACTGACACATCAACACCAACTCCACTGCTCTCTTCAACGCTGACACATCAACACCAACTCCACTGCTCTCTTCAACACTGAGATATCAACACCAACTCCACTGCTCTCTTCACCCTGACAATCACACCAATTCACTGCTCTCATCGACCCTGACATAAAAAAAACCAACACCACTGCTCTCATCCGACCCTCTCTGACACATCAACTCCAACTGCACTAATTTAATCAACCCTGACACATCAACACCAACACCACTGCTTTCATCAACCCTCACACATCAAAACCAACATCCATTGCCCATATCAACCCCGACACATCAACACCAACTCTACTGTTCTCATGAACGCTGACGCATCAATATCAACTCTACTGCTCTCATGAACCCTGACACATCAGTACCAACTCCAATGTTCTCATCAACCCTGATAATTCAACCCCATCTCAACTGCTCTCACCAACCCTGACATATCAACACCAACTTCACTGCTCTCATCAACACTGACACATCAATACCACTCCATTGCTCTCATCCACCCTGACACATCAACACCAACTCCATCTGCTCTCATCCACCCTGATACATCAACACCAACTCCACTGCTCTCATCCACCCTTACACATCAACACAAACTCGACTGCTCTAATCGACCCTGCTACATCAACACCGACCCCACTGCTCTCGTCAACCCTGACACATCAACGTCAAATCCACTTCGCTCATAAACCCTGACACCTCAACACCAGCTCCACTGCTCTCATTGTCCCTGACAAATCACCACCGAATCCCCTGCTCTCATCAACCCAGACACATCAAAACCTACTCCACTGCTCTAATCAACCCTCACACATCAACACCAACCTCCTCTGCTCTCATCCACCCTGACACATCATCACCAACTCCACTGCTCTCATCCACCCTGATACATCAACACCAATTTCCACTGTTCTTATCCACCCTTTACACATGAACACCAACTCCACTGCTCTCCTTCAACCCTGACAATCAACACCAAAGCCACTGCTCTCATCGACCCTGACATAACAACACCAACACCACTGCTCTCATCGACCCTCTCTGACACATCAACACCAACTGCACTAGTTTCATCAACCCTGACACAACAACAGCAACCACACTGCTTTCATCAACCCTCAAACATCAAAACAAACTCCATTGCCCTCATGAAGCCTGACGCATCAACACCAACTCTACTGTTCTCATGAACCTGACACATCAAAATCAACTCTACTGCTCTCATGAACCCTGACACATCGTTACCAACTGCACTGTTCTCATCAACCCTGACACATCAACACTATCTCAACTACTCTCATCAATCCTGACACATCAACACCAACTCAACTGCTCTCATCCACCCTGACACATCAACACCAACTCCACTGCTCTCATCGACATTGTCACATGAACTCCAACTCCACTGCTCTCGTCAACCCTGACACATCAACACCAACTCCATTGCTCTCATCCACCCTGACACATCAACAACAACTCAACTGCTCTCATCCACCCTGATACATCAACACCAACTCCACTGCTCTCATCCACCCTTGCACAACAACACAAACTCGACTGCTCTAATCTTCCCTGATACATCAACACCAACCCCACTGCTCTCGTCAACCCTGAAACATCAACGTAAAATCCACTTCTCTCATAAACCCTGAGACATCAACACCAACTCCACTGCTCTCATTGTCCCTGACAAATTAACACCGAATCCCCTGCTCTCATCAATCCTAACACATCAAAACCTAATCCACTGCTCTAATCGACCCTGACACATCAACACCAACTTCAATTCTCTCAACAACCCTCACACATCAACACCAACTCCTCTGCTCTCATCCGCCCTGACACATCAACATCAACTCCACTGCTCTCATCAATCCTAACACATCAACACCACTCCACTGCTCTAATCAACCCTGACACATCAACATCAACTCCACTGCTCTCATCAACACTGACACATCAACACCAACTCCACTGCTCTCTTCAACACTGACACATCAACACCAACTCCACTGCTCTCTTCAACGCTGACACATCAACACCAACTCCACTGCTCTCTTCAACACTGAGATATCAACACCAACTCCACTGCTCTCTTCAACCCTGACAATCAACACCAAATTCACTGCTCTCATCGACCCTGACATAAAAAAAACCAACACCACTGCTCTCATCGACCCTCTCTGACACATCAACTCCAACTGCACTAATTTAATCAACCCTGACACATCAACACCAACACCACTGCTTTCATCAACCCTCACACATCAAAACCAACTCCATTGCCCATATCAACCCCGACACATCAACACCAACTCTACTGTTCTCATGAACGCTGACGCATCAATATCAACTCTACTGCTCTCATGAACCCTGACACATCAGTACCAACTCCAATGTTCTCATCAACCCTGATAATTCAACCCCATCTCAACTGCTCTCACCAACCCTGACATATCAACACCAACTTCACTGCTCTCATCAACACTGACACATCAATACCAACTCCATTGCTCTCATCCACCCTGACACATCAACACCAACTCCACTGCTCTCATCCACCCTGATACATCAACACCAACTCCACTGCTCTCATCCACCCTTACACATCAACACAAACTCGACTGCTCTAATCGACCCTGCTACATCAACACCGACCCCACTGCTCTCGTCAACCCTGACACATCAACGTCAAATCCACTTCGCTCATAAACCCTGACACATCAACACCAGCTCCACTGCTCTCATTGTCCCTGACAAATCACCACCGAATCCCCTGCTCTCATCAACCCGGACACATCAAAACCTACTCCACTGCTCTAATCAACCCTCACACATCAACACCAACTCCTCTGCTCTCATCCACCCTGACACACCAACACCAACTCCACTGCTCTCATCAATCCTAACACATCACGTCTCTCCACTGCTCTCATCAACCCTGACACACCAACATCAACTCCACTGCTCTCATCAACACTGACACACCAACACCAACTCCACTGCTCTCTTCAACACTGACACATCAACACCAACTCCACTGCACTCTTCAACACTGACACATCAACACCAACTCCACTGCTCTCTTCAACACTGAGACATCAACACCAACTCCACTGCTCTCTTCAGCCCTGACAATCAACACCAAATCCACTGCTCTCATCAACCCTGACATAACAACACCAACACCACTGCTCTCATCGACCCTCTCTGACACATCAACACCAACTGCACTAGTTTCATCAACCCTGACACAACAACAGCAACCACACTGCTTTCATCAACCCTCAAATATCAAAACAAACTCCATTGCCCTCATGAAGCCTGACACATCAACACCAACTCTACTGTTCTCATGAACGCTGACACATCAATATCAACTCTACTGCTCTCATGAACCCTGACACATCGGTACCAACTCCACTGTTCTCATCAACCCTGACACATCAACACTATCTCAACTACTCTCATCAACCCTGACACATCAACACCAACTCAACTGCTCTCATCCACCCTGACACATCAACACCAACTCCATTGCTCTCATCGACATTGTCACATGAACTCCAACTCCACTGCTCTCATCAGCCCTGACACATCAATACCAACTCTACTGTTCTCATGAACGCTGACACATCAATATCAACTCTACTGCTCTCATGAACCCTGACACATCGTTCCCAACTGCACTGTTCTCATCAACCCTGACACATCAACACTATCTCAACTACTCTCATCAATCCTGACACATCAACACCAACTCAACTGCTCTCATCCACCCTGACACATCAACACCAACTCCACTGCTCTCATCGACATTGTCACATGAACTCCAACTCCACTGCTCTCATCAACCCTGACACATCAACACCAACTCGATTGCTCTCATCCACCCTGACACATCAACAACAACTCCACTGCTCTCATCCACCCTGGATACATCAACACCAACTCCACTGCTCTCATCCACCCTTGCACAACAACACAAACTCAACTGCTCTAATCGACCCTGATACATCAACACCAGCTCCACTGCTCTCGTCAACCCTGACACATCAACGTAAAAATCCACTTCTCTCATAAACCCTAAGACATCAACACCAACTCCACTGCTCTCATTTTCCCTGACAAATTAACACCGAATCCCCTGCTCTCATCAATCCTAACACATCAAAACCTAATCCACTGCTAAAATCGACCCTGACACATCAACACCAACTTCAAAACTCTCAACAACCCTCACACATCAACACCAACTCCTCTGCTCTCATCCGCCCTGACACATCAACATCAACTCCACTGCTCTCATCAATCCTAACACATCAACACCACTCCACTGCTCTAATCAACCCTGACACATCAACATCAACCACAATGCTCTCATCAACACTGACACATCAACACCAACTCCAATGCTCTCTTCAACACTGACACATCAACACCAACTCCACTGCTCTCTTCAACGCTGACACATCAACACCAACTCCACTGCTCTCTTCAACACTGAGATATCAACACCAACTCCACTGCTCTCTTCAACCCTGACAATCAACACCAAATTCACTGCTCTCATCGACCCTGACATAAAAAAACCAACACCACTGCTCTCATCGACCCTCTCTGACACATCAACTCCAACTGCACTAATTTCATCAACCCTGACACATCAACACCAACCCCACTGCTTTCATCAACCCTCACACATCAAAACCAACTCCATTGCCCATATCAACCCCGACACATCAACACCAACTCTACTGTTCTCATGAACGCTGACGCATCAATATCAACTCTACTGCTCTCATGAACCCTGACACATCAGTACCAACTCCAATGTTCTCATCAACCCTGATAATTCAACCCCATCTCAACTGCTCTCACCAACCCTGACATATCAACACCAACTTCACTGCTCTCATCAACCCTGACACATCAATACCAACTCCATTGCTCTCATCCACCCTGACACATCAACACCAACTCCACTGCTCTCATCCACCCTGATACATCAACACCAACTCCACTGCTCTCATACACCCTTACACATCAACACAAACTCGACTGCTCTAATCGACCCTGATACATCAACACCGACCCCACTGCTCTCGTCAACCCTGACACATCAACGTCAAATCCACTTCTCTCATAAACCCTGACACATCAACACCAGCTCCACTGCTCTCATTGTCCCTGACAAATCACCACCGAATCCCCTGCTCTCATCAACCCGGACACATCAAAACCTACTCCACTGCTCTAATCAACCCTCACACATCAACACCAACTCCTCTGCTCTCATCCACCCTGACACATCAACACCAACTCCACTGCTCTCTTCAACACTGACACATCAACACCAACTCCACTGTACTCTTCAACACTGACACATCAACACCAACTCCACTGCTCTCTTCAACACTGAGACATCAACACCAACTCCACTGCTCTCTTCAACCCTGACAATCAACACCAAATCCACTGCTCTCATCGACCCTGACATAACAGCACCAACACCATTGCTTTCATCAACCCTCACACATCAAAACCATCTCCATTGCCCTCATCAACCCAGACACATCAACACCAACTCTACTGTTCTCATGAACGCTGACACATCAATATCAACTCTACTGCTCTCATGAACCCTCACACATCAATACCAACTCCACTGTTCTCATCAACCCTGACACAACAGCACCATCTCAACTGCTCTCATCAACCCTGACTCATCAACACCAACTCCACTTCTCTCATCAACCCTGAAACATCAACATAAACTCCACTGCTCTCAGCAACCCTGACATATCAACACCAACTCCACTGCTCTCATCAATCCCGAAACATCAACACCAACTACACTGCTCTCGTCAACCCTGACACATCAACGTCAAATCCACTTCTCTAATCAACCCTGACACATCAACACCAACTCCGCTGCTCTCATCGACCCGGACACATCAACACAAACTCCAATGCTCTCATCAAGCCTGACACATCAAAACCAACTCCTGTACTCTCATATACCCTGACACATCAGCACCAACTACACTGCTCTCATGAACACTCACACATCAACACCATCTCCTCTGATGTCATTGTCCCTGACAAATCAACACCGAATCCAAGGCTCTCATCAACCCTGACACATCAAAACATACTCCTCTGCTCTCCTCGACCCTGACCCATCAACCACAACTCCACTGCTCTAATCGAACCTGACACATCAACACCAACTTCACATCTCTTAACAACCCTCACATATGAAGACCAACTCCTCTGCTCTCATCAAACATGACACATCAACACCAACTCCACTGCTCTCATCAACCCTGACACATCAAGACCAACCCCTCTGCTTTCATCAACCCTCACACATCAAAACCAACTCCATTGCCCATATCAACCCCGACACATCAACACCAACTCTACTGTTCTCATGAACGCTGACACATCAGTACCAACTCCAATGTTCTCATCAACCCTGATAATTCAACCCCATCTCAACTGCTCTCAACAACCCTGACATATCAACACCAACTTCACTGCTCTCATCAACCCTGACACATCAATACCAACTCCATTGCTCTCATCCACCTTCACACATCAACACCAACTCCACTGCTCTCATCCAACCTGATACATCAACACCAATTCCACTGTTCTCATCCAACCTTACACATGAACACCAACTCCACTGCTCTCTTCAACCCTGACAATCAAAACCAAATCCACTGCTCTCATCGACCCTGACATAATAACACCAACACCACTGCTCTCATCGACCCTCTCTGACACATCAACACCAAATGCACTAGTTTCATCAACCCTGACACATCAACAGCAACCACACTGCTTTCATCAACCCTCAAACATCAAAACAAACTCCATTGCCCTCATGAAGCCTGACACATCAACACCAACTCTACTGTTCTCATGAACGCTGACACATCAAAATCAACTCTACTGCTCTCATGAACCCTGACACATCGGTACCAACTCCACTGTTCTCATCAACCCTGACACATCAACACTATCTCAACTACTCTCATCAACCCTGACACATCAACACCAACTCAACTGCTCTCATCCACCCTGACACATCAACACCAACTCCATTGCTCTCATCGACATTGTCACATGAACTCCAACTCCACTGCTCTCATCAGCCCTGACACATCAATACCAACTCTACTGTTCTCATGAACGCTGACACATCAATATCAACTCTACTGCTCTCATGAACCCTGACACATCGTTACCAACTCCACTGTTCTCATCAACCCTGACACATCAACACTATCTCAACTACTCACATCAATCCTGACACATCAATACCAACTCAACTGCTCTCATCCACCCTGACACATCAACACTATCTCAACTACTCTCATCAATCCTGACACATCAACACCAACTCAACTGCTCTCATCCACCCTGACACATCAACACCAACTCCACTGCTCTCATCGACATTGTCACATGAACTCCAACTCCACTGCTCTCATCAACCCTGACACATCAACACCAACTCCATTGCTCTCATCCACCCTGACACATCAACAACAACTCCACTGCTCTCATCCACCCTGATACATCAACACCAACTCCACTGCTCTCATCCACCCTTGCACAACAACACAAACTCGACTGCTCTAATCGACCCTGATACATCAACACCAACCCCACTGCTCTCGTCAACCCTGACACATCAACGTAAAATCCACTTCTCTCATAAACCCTGAGACATCAACACCAACTCCACTGCTCTCATTGTCCCTGACAAATTAACACCGATTCCCCTGCTCTCATCAACCCTGACACATCAAAACCTAATCCACTGCTCTAATCGACCCTGACACATCAACACCAACTTCAATTCTCTCAACAACCCTCACACATCAACACCAACTCCTCTGCTCTCATCCGCTCTGACACATCAACATCAACTCCACTGCTCTCATCAATCCTAACACATCAACGCCACTCCACTGCTCTAATCAAATCTGACACATCAACATCAACTCCACTACTCTCATCAACACTGACACATCAACACCAACTCCACTGCTCTCTTCAACGCTGACACGTCAACACCAACTCCACTGCTCTCTTCAACACTGAGATATCAACACCAACTCCACTGCTCTCTTCAACCCTGACAATCAACACCAAATTCACTGCTCTCATCGACCCTGACATAAAAAAACCAACACCACTGCTCTCATCGACCCTCTCTGACACATCAACTTAAACTGCACTAATTTCATCAACCCTGACACATCAACACCAACCCCACTGCTTTCATCAACCCTCACACATCAAAACCAACTCCATTGCCCATATCAACCCCGACACATCAACACCAACTCTACTGTTCTCATGAACGCTGACGCATCAATATCAACTCTACTGCTCTCATGAACCCTGACACATCAGTACCAACTCCAATGTTCTCATCAACCCTGATAATTCAACCCCATCTCAACTGCTCTCACCAAGCCTGACATATCAACACCAACTTCACTGCTCTCATCAACCCTGACACATCAATACCAACTCCATTGCTCTCATCCACCCTGACACATCAACACCAACTCCACTGCTCTCATCCACCCTGATACATCAACACCAACTCCATTGCTCTCATCCACCCTTACACATCAACACAAACTCGACTGCTCTAATCGACCCTGATACATCAACACCGACCCCACTGCTCTCGTCAACCCTGACACATCAACGTCAAATCCACTTCTCTCATAAACCCTGACACATCAACACCAGCTCCACTGCTCTCATTGTCCCTGACAAATCACCATCGAATCCCCTGCTCTCATCAACCCGGACACATCAAAACCTACTCCACTGCTCTAATCAACCCTCACACATCAACACCAACTCCTCTGCTCTCATCCACCCTGACACATCAACACCAACTCCACTGCTCTCATCAATCCTAACACATCAACACCTCTTCACTGCTCTCATCAACCCTGACACATCAACATCAACTCCACTGCTCTCATCAACACTGACACATCAACACCAACTCCACTGCTCTCTTCAACACTGACACATCAACACCAACTCCACTGCACTCTTCAACACTGACACATCAACACCAACTCCACTGCTCTCTTCAACACTGAGACATCAACACCAACTCCACTGCTCTCATCGACCCTGACATAACAACACCAACACTTCTGCTTTCATCAACCCTCACACATCAAAACCAACTCCATTGCCCTCATCAACCCCGACACATCAACACCAACTCGACTGTTCTCATGAACGCTGACACATCAGTATCAACTCTACTGCTCTCATGAACCCTCACACATCAATACCAACTCCACTGTTCTCATCAACCCTGACACAACAGCACCATCTCAACTGCTCTCATCAACCCTGACTCATCAACACCAACTCCACTTCTCTCATCAACCCTGAAACATCAACATAAACTCCACTGCTCTCAGCAACCCTGACATATCAACACCAACTCCACTGCTCTCATCAATCCTGAAACATCAACACCACCTACACTTCTCTCGTCAACCCTAACACATCAACGTCAAATCCACTTCTCTCATCAAACCTGACACATCAACACCAACTCCACTGCTCTTGTCAACCCTGACACATCAACACCAACTCCACTCCTCTAATCGACCCTGACACATCAACAACAACTCCACTGCTCTCGTCAACCCTGACACATCAACGTCAAATCCACTTCTCTCATCAACCCTGACACATCAACACCAACTCCACTGCTCTCATCGACCATGACACATCAGCACAAATTTCACTGCTCTCATCAAGCCTGACACATCAACACCAACTCCTGTACTCTCATATAGCCTGACACATCAGCACCAATTTTAATGCTCTCAGCAACCCTGACACATCAACACCAACTCCACTGCTCTCATCAACCCTGACATATCAACACCAACTCCACTGCTCCAATCGACCCTGACACATCAACACCAACTCCACTGCTCTCATCAACCCTGACACATCAACGTCAAATCCACTTCTCTCATCAACCCTGACAAATCAACACCAACTCCACTGCTCTAATCGACCCTGACACATCAACACCAACTCCAAGGCTCTCGTCAACCCTGACACATCAACGTCAAATCCACTTCTCTCATCAACCCTGACACATCAACATCAACTCCACTGCTCTCATCAACACTGACACATCAACACCAACTCCACTGCTCTCTTCAACACTGACACATCAACACCAACTCCACTGCACTCTTCAACACTGACACATCAACACCAACTCCACTGCTCTCTTCAACACTGAGACATCAACACCAACTCCACTGCTCTCTTCAACCCTGACAATCAACACCAAATCCACTGCTCTTATCGAACCTGACATAACAGCACCAACACCATTGCTTTCATCAACCCTCACACATCAAAACCAACTCCATTGCCCTCATCAACCCCGACACATCAACACCAACTCGA
This sequence comes from Carcharodon carcharias, assembly GCF_017639515.1. NCBI lineage: Eukaryota > Metazoa > Chordata > Chondrichthyes > Lamniformes > Lamnidae > Carcharodon > Carcharodon carcharias. The sequence continues at coordinate 1,856,414 of NW_024470758.1, forward strand.
CTGTTCTCATGAACGCTGACACATCAATATCAACTCTACTGCTCTCATGAACCCTGACACATCAATACCAACTCCACTGTTCTCATCAACCCTGACACAACAGCACCATCTCAACTGCTCTCATCAACCCTGACTCATCAACACCAACTCCACTTCTCTCATCAACCCTGAAACATCAACATAAACTCCACTGCTCTCAGCAACCCTGACATATCAACACCAACTCCACTGCTCTCATCAATCCCGAAACATCAACACCACCTACACTTCTCACGTCAACCCTAACACATCAACGTCAAATCCACTTCTCTCATCAACCCTGACACATCAACATCAACTCCACTGCTCTTGTCAACCCTGACACATCAACACCAACTCCACTCCTCTAATCGACCCTGACACATCAACAACAACTCCACTGCTCTCGTCAACCCTGACACATCAACGTCAAATCCACTTCTCTCATCAACCCTGACACATCAACACCAACTCCACTGCTCTCATCGACCATGACACATCAGCACAAATTTCACTGCTCTCATCAAGCCTGACACATCAACACCAACTCCTGTACTCTCATATAGCCTGACACATCAGCACCAACTCCAATGCTCTCATCTTCCCTGACACCTCAACACCAACTCCACTGCTCTCGTCAACCCTGACACATCAAAACCAACTCCACTGCTCTAATCGACCCTGACACATCAACACCAACTCCACTGCTCTCATCAACCCTGACAAATCAACACCAACTCCACTGCTCTAATCGACCCTGACACATCAACACCAACTCCACGGCTCTCGTCAACCCTGACACATCAACGTCAAATCCACTTCTCTAATCAACACTGACACATCAACAACAACTCCACTGCTCTCGTCAACGCTGACACATCAACACCAACTCCACTGCTCTCTTCAACACTGAGATATCAACACCAACTCCACTGCTCTCTTCAACCCTGACAATCAACACCAAATTCACTGCTCTCATCGACCCTGACATAACAAAACCAACACCACTGCTCTCATCGACCCTCTCTGACACATCAACTCCAACTGCATTAATTTCATCAACCCTGACACATCAACACCAACCCCACTGCTTTCATCAACCCTCACACATCAAACCCAACTCCATTGCCCATATCAACCCCGACACATCAACACCATCTCTACTGTTCTCATGAACGCTGACGCATCAATATCAACTCTACTGCTCTCATGAACCCTGACACATCAGTACCAACTCCAATGTTCTCATCAAACCTGATAATTCAACCCCATCTCAACTGCTCTCACCAACCCTGACATATCAACACCAACTTCACTGCTCTCATCAACCCTGACACATCAATACCAACTCCATTGCTCTCATCCACGTTCACACATCAACACCAACTCCACTGCTCTCATCCACCCTGATACATCAACACCAATTCCACTGTTCCTATCCACCCTTACACATGAACACCAACTCCACTGCTCTCTTCAACCCTGACAATCAACACCATATCCACTGCTCTCATCGACCCTGACATAACAACACCAACACCACTGCTCTCATCGACCCTCTCTGACACATCAACACCAAATGCACTAGTTTCATCAACCCTGACACAACAACAGCAACCACACTGCTTTCATCAACCCTCAAACATCAAAACAAACTCCATTGCCCTCATGAAGCCTGACACATCAACACCAACTCTACTGTTCTCATGAACGCTGACACATCAAAATCAACTCTACTGCTCTCATGAACCCTGACACATCGTAACCAACTCCACTGTTCTCATCAACCCTGACACATCAACACTATCTCAACTACTCTCATCAATCCTGACACATCAACACCAACTCAACTGCTCTCATCCACCCTGACACATCAACACCAACTCCACTGCTCTCATCGACATTGTCACATGAACTCCAACTCCACTGCTCTCATCAACCCTGACACATCAACACCAACTCCACTGCTCTCATCCACCCTGACACATCAACAACAACTCCACTGCTCTCATCCACCCTGATACATCAACACCAACTCCACTGCTCTCATCCACCCTTGCACAACAACACAAACTCGACTGCTCTAATCTTCCCTGATACATCAACACCAACTCCACTGCTCTCGTCAACCCTGAAACATCAACGTAAAATCCACTTCTCTCATAAACCCTGAGACATCAACACCAACTCCACTGCTCTCATTGTCCCTGACAAATTAACACCGAATCCCCTGCTCTCATCAATCCTAACACATCAAAACCTAATCCACTGCTCTAATCGACCCTGACACATCAACACCAACTTCAATTCTCTCAACAAACCTCACACATCAACACCAACTCATCTGCTCTCATCCGCCCTGACACATCAACATCAACACCACTGCTCTCATCAATCCTAACACATCAACACCACTCCACTGCTCTAATCAACCCTGACACATCAACATCAACTCCACTGCTCTCATCAACACTGACACATCAACATCAACTCCACTGCTCTCTTCAACACTGACACATCAACACCAACTCCACTGCTCTCTTCAACGCTGACACATCAACACCAACTCCACTGCTCTCTTCAACACTGAGATATCAACACCAACTCCACTGCTCTCTTCAACCCTGACAATCAACACCAAATTCACTGCTCTCATCGACCCTGACATAAAAAAACCAACACCACTGCTCTCATCGACCCTCTCTGACACATCAACTCCAACTGCACTAATTTCATCAACCCTGACACATCAACACCAACCCCACTGCTTTCATCAACCCTCACACATCAAAACCAACTCCATTGCCCATATCAACCCCGACACATCAACACCAACTCTACTGTTCTCATGAACGCTGACGCATCAATATCAACTCTACTGCTCTCATGAACCCTGACACATCAGTACCAACTCCAATGTTCTCATCAACCCTGATAATTCAACCCCATCTCAACTGCTCTCACCAACCCTGACATATCAACACCAACTTCACTGCTCTCATCAACCCTGACACATCAATACCAACTCCATTGCTCTCATCCACCCTGACACATCAACACCAACTCCACTGCTCTCATCCACCCTGATACATCAACACCAACTCCACTGCTCTCATCCACCATTACACATCAACACAAACTCGACTGCTCTAATCGACCCTGATACATCAACACCGACCCCACTGCTCTCGTCAACCCTGACACATCAACGTCAAATCCACTTCGCTCATAAACCCTGACACATCAACACCAGCACCACTGCTCTCATTGTCCCTGACAAATCACCACCGAATCCCCTGCTCTCATCAACCCGGACACATCAAAACCTACTCCACTGCTCTAATCAACCCTCACACATCAACACCAACTCCTCTGCTCTCATCCACCCTGACACACCAACAACAACTCCACTGCTCTCATCAATCCAACACATCACGTCTCTCCACTGCTCTCATCAACCCTGACACATCAACATCAACTCCACTGCTCTCATCAACACTGACACAACAACACCAACTCCACTGCTCTCTTCAACACTGACACGTCAACACCAACTCCACTGCACTCTTCAACACTGACACATCAACACCAACTCCACTGCTCTCATCGACCCTCTCTGACACATCAACACCAACTGCACTAGTTTCATCAACCCTGACACAACTACAGCAACCACACTGCTTTCATCAACCCTCAAACATCAAAACAAACTCCATTGCCCTCATGAAGCCTGACACATCAACACCAACTCTACTGTTCTCATGAACGCTGACACATCAATATCAACTCTACTGCTCTCATGAACCCTGACACATCGGTACCAACTCCACTGTTCTCATCAACCCTCACACATCAACACTATCTCAACTACTCTCATCAACCCTGACACATCAACACCAACTCAACTGCTCTCATCCACCCTGACACATCAACACCAACTCCATTGCTCTCATCGACATTGTCACATGAACTCCAACTCCACTGCTCTCATCAGCCCTGACACATCAATACCAACTCTACTGTTCTCATGAACGCTGACACATCAATATCAACTCTACTGCTCTCATGAACCCTGACACATCGTTACCAACTGCACTGTTCTCATCAACACTGACACATCAACACTATCTCAACTACTCTCATCAATCCTGACACATCAACACCAACTCAACTGCTCTCATCCACCCTGACACATCAACACCAACTCCACTGCTCTCATCGACATTGTCACATGAACTCCAACTCCACTGTTCTCATCAACACTGACACATCAACACCAACTCCATTGCTCTCATCCACCCTGACACATCAACAACAACTCCACTGCTCTCATCCACCCTGATACATCAACACCAACTCCACTGCTCTCATCCACCGTTGCACAACAACACAAACTCAACTGCTCTAATCGACCCTGATACATCAACACCAACCCCACTGCTCTCGTCAACCCTGACACATCAACGTAAAATCCACTTCTCTCATAAACCCTGAGACATCAACACCAACTCCACTGCTCTCATTTTCCCTGACAAATTAACACCGAATCCCCTGCTCTCATCAATCCTAACAGATCAAATCCTAATCCACTGCTAAAATTGATTTTGACACATCAACACCAACTTCAATTCTCTCAACAACCCTCACACATCAACACCAACTCCTCTGCTCTCATCCGCCCTGACACATCAACATCAACTCCACTGCTCTCATCAATCCTAACACATCAACACCACTCCACTGCTCTAATCAACCCTGACACATCAACATCAACTCCAATGCTCTCATCAACACTGACACATCAACACCAACTCCACTGCTCTCTTCAACACTGACACATCAACACCAACTCCACTGCTCTCTTCAACGCTGACACATCAACACCAACTCCACTGCTCTCTTCAACACTGAGATATCAACACCAACTCCACTGCTCTCTTCAACCCTGACAATCAACACCAAATTCAATGCTCTCATCGACCCTGACATAAAAAAACCAACACCACTGCTCTCATCGATCCTCTCTGACACATCAACTCCAACTGCACTAATTTCATCAACCCTGACACATCAACACCAACCCCACTGCTTTCATCAACCCTCACACATCAAAACCAACTCCATTGCCCATATCAACCCCGACACATCAACACCAACTCTACTGTTCTCATGAACGCTGACGCATCAATATCAACTCTACTGCTCTCATGAACCCTGACACATCAGTACCAACTCCAATGTTCTCATCAACCCTGATAATTCAACCCCATCTCAACTGCTCTCACCAACCCTGACATATCAACACCAACTTCACTGCTCTCATCAACCCTGACACATCAATACCAACTCCATTGCTCTCATCCACCCTGACACATCAACACCAACTCCACTGCTCTCATCCACCCTGATACATCAACACCAACTCCACTGCTCTCATCCACCATTACACATCAACACAAACTCGACTGCTCTAATCGACCCTGATACATCAACACCGACCCCACTGCTCTCGTCAACCCTGACACATCAACGTCAAATCCACTTCGCTCATAAACCCTGACACATCAACACCAGCTCCACTGCTCTCATTGTCCCTGAGAAATCACCACCGAATCCCCTGCTCTCATCAACCCGGACACATCAAAACCTACTCCACTGCTCTAATCAACCCTCACACATCAACACCAACTCCTCTGCTCTCATCCACCCTGACACACCAACACCAACTCCACTGCTCTCATCAATCCAACACATCACGTCTCTCCACTGCTCTCATCAACCCTGACACATCAACATCAACTCCACTGCTCTCATCAACACTGACACAACAACACCAACTCCACTGCTCTCATCGACCCTCTCTGACACATCAACACCAACTGCACTAGTTTCATCAACCCTGACACAACTACAGCAACCACACTGCTTTCATCAACCCTCAAACATCAAAACAAACTCCATTGCCCTCATGAAGCCTGACACATCAACACCAACTCTACTGTTCTCATGAACGCTGACACATCAATATCAACTCTACTGCTCTCATGAACCCTGACACATCGGTACCAACTCCACTGTTCTCATCAACCCTGACACATCAACACTATCTCAACTACTCTCATCAATCCTGACACATCAACACCAACTCAACTGCTCTCATCCACCCTGACACATCAACACCAACTCCACTGCTCTCATCGACATTGTCACATGAACTCCAACTCCACTGTTCTCATCAACCCTGACACATCAACACCAACTCCATTGCTCTCATCCACCCTGACATATCAACAACAACTCCACTGCTCTCATCCACCCTGATACATCAACACCAACTCCACTGCTCTCATCCACCGTTGCACAACAACACAAACTCAACTGCTCTAATCGACCCTGATACATCAACACCAACCCCACTGCTCTCGTCAACCCTGACACATCAACGTAAAATCCACTTCTCTCATAAACCCTGAGACATCAACACCAACTCCACTGCTCTCATTTTCCCTGACAAATTAACACCGAATCCCCTGCTCTCATCAATCCTAACAGATCAAATCCTAATCCACTGCTAAAATTGATTTTGACACATCAACACCAACTTCAATTCTCTCAACAACCCTCACACATCAACACCAACTCCTCTGCTCTCATCCGCCCTGACACATCAACATCAACTCCACTGCTCTCATCAATCCTAACACATCAACACCACTCCACTGCTCTAATCAACCCTGACACATCAACATCAACTCCAATGCTCTCATCAACACTGACACATCAACACCAACTCCACTGCTCTCTTCAACACTGACACATCAACACCAACTCCACTGCTCTCTTCAACGCTGACACATCAACACCAACTCCACTGCTCTCTTCAACACTGAGATATCAACACCAACTCCACTGCTCTCTTCAACCCTGACAATCAACACCAAATTCACTGCTCTCATCGACCCTGACATAAAAAAACCAACACCACTGCTCTCATCGATCCTCTCTGACACATCAACTCCAACTGCACTAATTTCATCAACCCTGACACATCAACACCAACCCCACTGCTTTCATCAACCCTCACACATCAAAACCAACTCCATTGCCCATATCAACCCCGACACATCAACACCAACTCTACTGTTCTCATGAACGCTGACGCATCAATATCAACTCTACTGCTCTCATGAACCCTGACACATCAGTACCAACTCCAATGTTCTCATCAACCCTGATAATTCAACCCCATCTCAACTGCTCTCACCAACCCTGACATATCAACACCAACTTCACTGCTCTCATCAACCCTGACACATCAATACCAACTCCATTGCTCTCATCCACCCTGACACATCAACACCAACTCCACTGCTCTCATCCACCCTGATACATCAACACCAACTCCACTGCTCTCATCCACCCTTACACATCAACACAAACTCGACTGCTCTAATCGACCCTGATACATCAACACCGACCCCACTGCTCTCGTCAACCCTGACACATCAACGTCAAAACCACTTCTCTCATAAACCCTGACACATCAACACCAGCTCCACTGCTCTCATTGTCCCTGACAAATCACCACCGAATCCCCTGCTGTCATCAACCCGGACACATCAAAACCTACTCCACTGCTCTAACCAACCCTCACACATCAACACCAACTCCTCTGCTCTCATCCACCCTGACACACCAACACCAACTCCACTGCTCTCATCAATCCTAACACATCACGTCTCTCCACTGCTCTCATCAACCCTGACACATCAACATCAACTCCACTGCTCTCATCAACACTGACACATCAACACCAACTCCACTGCTCTCTTCAACACTGACACATCAACACCAACTCCACTGCACTCTTCAACACTGACACATCAACACCAACCCCACTGCTTTCATCAACCCTCACACATCAAAACCAACTCCATTGCCCATATCAACCCCGACACATCAACACCAACTCTACTGTTCTCATGAACGCTGACGCATCAATATCAACTCTACTGCTCTCATGAACCCTGACACATCAGTACCAACTCCAATGTTCTCATCAACCCTGATAATTCAACCCCATCTCAACTGCTCTCACCAACCCTGACATATCAACACCAACTTCACTGCTCTCATCAACCCTGACACATCAATACCAACTCCATTGCTCTCATCCACCCTGACACATCAACACCAACTCCACTGCTCTCATCCACCCTGATACATCAACACCAACTCCACTGCTCTCATCCACCATTACACATCAACACAAACTCGACTGCTCTAATCGACCCTGATACATCAACACCGACCCCACTGCTCTCGTCAACCCTGACACATCAACGTCAAATCCACTTCGCTCATAAACCCTGACACATCAACACCAGCACCACTGCTCTCATTGTCCCTGAGAAATCACCACCGAATCCCCTGCTCTCATCAACCCGGACACATCAAAACCTACTCCACTGCTCTAATCAACCCTCACACATCAACACCAACTCCTCTGCTCTCATCCACCCTGACACACCAACAACAACTCCACTGCTCTCATCAATCCAACACATCACGTCTCTCCACTGCTCTCATCAACCCTGACACATCAACATCAACTCCACTGCTCTCATCAACACTGACACAACAACACCAACTCCACTGCTCTCTTCAACACTGACACGTCAACACCAACTCCACTGCACTCTTCAACACTGACACATCAACACCAACTCCACTGCTCTCATCGACCCTCTCTGACACATCAACACCAACTGCACTAGTTTCATCAACCCTGACACAACTACAGCAACCACACTGCTTTCATCAACCCTCAAACATCAAAACAAACTCCATTGCCCTCATGAAGCCTGACACATCAACACCAACTCTACTGTTCTCATGAACGCTGACACATCAATATCAACTCTACTGCTCTCATGAACCCTGACACATCGGTACCAACTCCACTGTTCTCATCAACCCTCACACATCAACACTATCTCAACTACTCTCATCAACCCTGACACATCAACACCAACTCAACTGCTCTCATCCACCCTGACACATCAACACCAACTCCATTGCTCTCATCGACATTGTCACATGAACTCCAACTCCACTGCTCTCATCAGCCCTGACACATCAATACCAACTCTACTGTTCTCATGAACGCTGACACATCAATATCAACTCTACTGCTCTCATGAACCCTGACACATCGTTACCAACTGCACTGTTCTCATCAACACTGACACATCAACACTATCTCAACTACTCTCATCAATCCTGACACATCAACACCAACTCAACTGCTCTCATCCACCCTGACACATCAACACCAACTCCACTGCTCTCATCGACATTGTCACATGAACTCCAACTCCACTGTTCTCATCAACACTGACACATCAACACCAACTCCATTGCTCTCATCCACCCTGACACATCAACAACAACTCCACTGCTCTCATCCACCCTGATACATCAACACCAACTCCACTGCTCTCATCCACCGTTGCACAACAACACAAACTCAACTGCTCTAATCGACCCTGATACATCAACACCAACCCCACTGCTCTCGTCAACCCTGACACATCAACGTAAAATCCACTTCTCTCATAAACCCTGAGACATCAACACCAACTCCACTGCTCTCATTTTCCCTGACAAATTAACACCGAATCCCCTGCTCTCATCAATCCTAACAGATCAAATCCTAATCCACTGCTAAAATTGATTTTGACACATCAACACCAACTTCAATTCTCTCAACAACCCTCACACATCAACACCAACTCCTCTGCTCTCATCCGCCCTGACACATCAACATCAACTCCACTGCTCTCATCAATCCTAACACATCAACACCACTCCACTGCTCTAATCAACCCTGACACATCAACATCAACTCCAATGCTCTCATCAACACTGACACATCAACACCAACTCCACTGCTCTCTTCAACACTGACACATCAACACCAACTCCACTGCTCTCTTCAACGCTGACACATCAACACCAACTCCACTGCTCTCTTCAACACTGAGATATCAACACCAACTCCACTGCTCTCTTCAACCCTGACAATCAACACCAAATTCAATGCTCTCATCGACCCTGACATAAAAAAACCAACACCACTGCTCTCATCGATCCTCTCTGACACATCAACTCCAACTGCACTAATTTCATCAACCCTGACACATCAACACCAACCCCACTGCTTTCATCAACCCTCACACATCAAAACCAACTCCATTGCCCATATCAACCCCGACACATCAACACCAACTCTACTGTTCTCATGAACGCTGACGCATCAATATCAACTCTACTGCTCTCATGAACCCTGACACATCAGTACCAACTCCAATGTTCTCATCAACCCTGATAATTCAACCCCATCTCAACTGCTCTCACCAACCCTGACATATCAACACCAACTTCACTGCTCTCATCAACCCTGACACATCAATACCAACTCCATTGCTCTCATCCACCCTGACACATCAACACCAACTCCACTGCTCTCATCCACCCTGATACATCAACACCAACTCCACTGCTCTCATCCACCATTACACATCAACACAAACTCGACTGCTCTAATCGACCCTGATACATCAACACCGACCCCACTGCTCTCGTCAACCCTGACACATCAACGTCAAATCCACTTCGCTCATAAACCCTGACACATCAACACCAGCTCCACTGCTCTCATTGTCCCTGAGAAATCACCACCGAATCCCCTGCTCTCATCAACCCGGACACATCAAAACCTACTCCACTGCTCTAATCAACCCTCACACATCAACACCAACTCCTCTGCTCTCATCCACCCTGACACACCAACACCAACTCCACTGCTCTCATCAATCCAACACATCACGTCTCTCCACTGCTCTCATCAACCCTGACACATCAACATCAACTCCACTGCTCTCATCAACACTGACACAACAACACCAACTCCACTGCTCTCATCGACCCTCTCTGACACATCAACACCAACTGCACTAGTTTCATCAACCCTGACACAACTACAGCAACCACACTGCTTTCATCAACCCTCAAACATCAAAACAAACTCCATTGCCCTCATGAAGCCTGACACATCAACACCAACTCTACTGTTCTCATGAACGCTGACACATCAATATCAACTCTACTGCTCTCATGAACCCTGACACATCGGTACCAACTCCACTGTTCTCATCAACCCTGACACATCAACACTATCTCAACTACTCTCATCAACCCTGACACATCAACACCAACTCAACTGCTCTCATCCACCCTGACACATCAACACCAACTCCATTGCTCTCATCAACATTGTCACATGAACTCCAACTCCACTGCTCTCATCAGCCCTGACACATCAATACCAACTCTACTGTTCTCATGAACGCTGACACATCAATATCAATTCTACTGCTCTCATGAACCCTGACACATCGTTACCAACTGCACTGTTCTCATCAACACTGACACATCAACACTATCTCAACTACTCTCATCAATCCTGACACATCAACACCAACTCAACTGCTCTCATCCACCCTGACACATCAACACCAACTCCACTGCTCTCATCGACATTGTCACATGAACTCCAACTCCACTGTTCTCATCAACCCTGACACATCAACACCAACTCCATTGCTCTCATCCACCCTGACACATCAACAACAACTCCACTGCTCTCATCCACCCTGATACATCAACACCAACTCCACTGCTCTCATCCACCGTTGCACAACAACACAAACTCAACTGCTCTAATCGACCCTGATACATCAACACCAACCCCACTGCTCTCGTCAACCCTGACACATCAACGTAAAATCCACTTCTCTCATAAACCCTGAGACATCAACACCAACTCCACTGCTCTCATTTTCCCTGACAAATTAACACCGAATCCCCTGCTCTCATCAATCCTAACAGATCAAATCCTAATCCACTGCTAAAATTGATTTTGACACATCAACACCAACTTCAATTCTCTCAACAACCCTCACACATCAACACCAACTCCTCTGCTCTCATCCGCCCTGACACATCAACATCAACTCCACTGCTCTCATCAATCCTAACACATCAACACCACTCCACTGCTCTAATCAACCCTGACACATCAACATCAACTCCAATGCTCTCATCAACACTGACACATCAACACCAACTCCACTGCTCTCTTCAACACTGACACATCAACACCAACTCCACTGCTCTCTTCAACGCTGACACATCAACACCAACTCCACTGCTCTCTTCAACACTGAGATATCAACACCAACTCCACTGCTCTCTTCAACCCTGACAATCAACACCAAATTCACTGCTCTCATCGACCCTGACATAAAAAAACCAACACCACTGCTCTCATCGATCCTCTCTGACACATCAACTCCAACTGCACTAATTTCATCAACCCTGACACATCAACACCAACCCCACTGCTTTCATCAACCCTCACACATCAAAACCAACTCCATTGCCCATATCAACCCCGACACATCAACACCAACTCTACTGTTCTCATGAACGCTGACGCATCAATATCAACTCTACTGCTCTCATGAACCCTGACACATCAGTACCAACTCCAATGTTCTCATCAACCCTGATAATTCAACCCCATCTCAACTGCTCTCACCAACCCTGACATATCAACACCAACTTCACTGCTCTCATCAACCCTGACACATCAATACCAACTCCATTGCTCTCATCCACCCTGACACATCAACACCAACTCCACTGCTCTCATCCACCCTGATACATCAACACCAACTCCACTGCTCTCATCCACCCTTACACATCAACACAAACTCGACTGCTCTAATCGACCCTGATACATCAACACCGACCCCACTGCTCTCGTCAACCCTGACACATCAACGTCAAAACCACTTCTCTCATAAACCCTGACACATCAACACCAGCTCCACTGCTCTCATTGTCCCTGACAAATCACCACCGAATCCCCTGCTGTCATCAACCCGGACACATCAAAACCTACTCCACTGCTCTAACCAACCCTCACACATCAACACCAACTCCTCTGCTCTCATCCACCCTGACACACCAACACCAACTCCACTGCTCTCATCAATCCTAACACATCACGTCTCTCCACTGCTCTCATCAACCCTGACACATCAACATCAACTCCACTGCTCTCATCAACACTGACACATCAACACCAACTCCACTGCTCTCTTCAACACTGACACATCAACACCAACTCCACTGCACTCTTCAACACTGACACATCAACACCAACTCCACTGCTCTCTTCAACACTGAGACATCAACACCAAATCCACTGCTCTCTTCAGCCCTGACAATCAACACCAAATCCACTGCTCTCATCGACCCTGACATAACAACACCAACACCACTGCTCTCATCGACCCTCTCTGACACATCAACACCAACTGCACTAGTTTCATCAACCCTGACACAACAACAGCAACCACACTGCTTTCATCAACCCTCAAACATCAAAACAAACTCCATTGCCCTCATGAAGCCTGACACATCAACACCAACTCTACTGTTCTCATGAACGCTGACACATCAATATCAACTCTACTGCTCTCATGAACCCTGACACATCGTTACCAACTCCACTGTTCTCATCAACCCTGACACATCAACACTATCTCAACTACTCTCATCAAACCTGACACATCAACACCAACTCAACTGCTCTCATCCACCCTGACACATCAATACCAACTCCATTGCTCTCATCGACATTGTCACATGAACTCCAACTCCACTGCTCTCATCAGCCCTGACACATCAATACCAACTCTACTGTTCTCATGAACGCTGACACATCAATATCAACTCTACTGCTCTCATGAACCCTGACACATCGTTCCCAACTGCACTGTTCTCATCAACACTGACACATGAACACTATCTCAACTACTCTCATCAATCCTGACACATCAACACCAACTCAACTGCTCTCATCCACCCTGACACATCAACACCAACTCCATTGCTCTCATCCACCCTGACACATCAACAACAACTCCACTGCTCTCATCCACCCTGATACATCAACACCAACTCCACTGCTCTCATCCACCCTTGCACAACAACACAAACTCGACTGCTCTAATCGACCCTGATACATCAACACCAACTCCACTGCTCTCGTCAACCCTGACACAACAACGTAAAATCCACTTCTCTCATAAACCCTGAGACATCAACACCAATTCCACTGCTCTCATTTTCCCTGACAAATTAACACCGAATCCCCTGTTCTCATCAATCCTAACACATCAAAACCTAATCCACTGCTAAAATCGACCCTGACACATCAACACCAACTTCAATTCTCTCAACAACCCTCACACATCAACACCAACTCCTCTGCTCTCATCCGCCCTGACACATCAACATCAACTCCACTGCTCTCATCAATCCTAACACATCAACACCACTCCACTGCTCTAATCAACCCTGACACATCAACATCAACTCCAATGCTCTCATCAACAATGACACATCAACACCAACTCAACTGCTCTCTTCAACACTGACACATCAACACCAACTCCACTGCTCTCTTCAACGCTGACACATCAACACCAACTCCACTGCTCTCTTCAACACTGAGATATCAACACCAACTCCACTGCTCTCTTCAACCCTGACAATCAACACCAAATTCACTGCTCTCATCGACCCTGACATAAAAAAACCAACACCACTGCTCTCATCGATCCTCTCTGACACTTCAACTCCAACTGCACTAATTTCATCAACCCTGACAAATCAACACCAACCCCACTGCTTTCATCAACCCTCACACATCAAAACCAACTCCATTGCCCATATCAACCCCGACACATCAACACCAACTCTACTGTTCTCATGAACGCTGACGCATCAATACCAACTCCATTGCTCTCATCAACCCTGACACATCAATACCAACTCCATTGCTCTCATCCACCCTGACACATCAACACCAACTCCACTGCTCTCATCCACCCTGATACATCAACACCAACTCCACTGCTCTCATCCACCCTGATACATCAACACCAACTCCACTGCTCTCATCCACCCTTACACATCAACACAAACTCGACTGCTCTAATCGACCCTGATACATCAACACCGACCCCACTGCTCTCGTCAACCCTGACACATCAACGTCAAATCCACTTCTCTCATAAACCCTGACACATCAACACCAGCTCCACTGCTCTCATCAACCCTGACAAATCACCACCGAATCCCCTGCTCTCATCAACCCGGACACATCAAAACCTACTCCACTGCTCTAACCAACCCTCACACATCAACACCAACTCCTCTGCTCTCATCCACCCTGACACACCAACACCAACTCCACTGCTCTCATCAATCCTAACACATCACGTCTCTCCACTGCTCTCATGTCCCTGACACATCAACATCAACTCCACTGCTCTCAGCAACCCTGACATATCAACACCAACTCCACTGCTCTCATCAATCCCGAAACATCAACACCAACTCCACTGCTCTCTTCAACACTGAGATATCAACACCAACTCCACTGCTCTCTTCAACCCTGACAATCAACACCAAATTCACTGCTCTCATCGACCCTGACATAAAAAAACCAACACCACTGCTCTCATCGATCCTCTCTGACACTTCAACTCCAACTGCACTAATTTCATCAACCCTGACAAATCAACACCAACCCCACTGCTTTCATCAACCCTCACACATCAAAACCAACTCCATTGCCCATATCAACCCCGACACATCAACACCAACTCTACTGTTCTCATGAACGCTGACGCATCAATACCAACTCCATTGCTCTCATCAACCCTGACACATCAATACCAACTCCATTGCTCTCATCCACCCTGACACATCAACACCAACTCCACTGCTCTCATCCACCCTGATACATCAACACCAACTCCACTGCTCTCATCCACCCTGATACATCAACACCAACTCCACTGCTCTCATCCACCCTTACACATCAACACAAACTCGACTGCTCTAATCGACCCTGATACATCAACACCGACCCCACTGCTCTCGTCAACCCTGACACATCAACGTCAAATCCACTTCTCTCATAAACCCTGACACATCAACACCAGCTCCACTGCTCTCATCAACCCTGACAAATCACCACCGAATCCCCTGCTCTCATCAACCCGGACACATCAAAACCTACTCCACTGCTCTAACCAACCCTCACACATCAACACCAACTCCTCTGCTCTCATCCACCCTGACACACCAACACCAACTCCACTGCTCTCATCAATCCTAACACATCACGTCTCTCCACTGCTCTCATGTCCCTGACACATCAACATCAACTCCACTGCTCTCAGCAACCCTGACATATCAACACCAACTCCACTGCTCTCATCAATCCCGAAACATCAACACCAACTACACTGCTCTCGTCAACCCTGACACATCAACATCAAATCCACTTCTCTAATCAACCCTGACACATCAACACCAACTCCGCTGCTCTCATCGACCCGGACACATCAACACAAACTCCAATGCTCTCATCAAGCCTGACACATCAAAACCAACTCCTGTACTCTCATATACCCTGACACATCAGCACCAACTACACTGCTCTCATGAACACTCACACATCAACACCATCTCCTCTGATGTCATTAACCCTGACATAACAACACCATCTCCACTGCTCTTATTGTCCCTGACAAATCAACACCGAATCCAAGGCTCTCATCAACCCTGACACATCAAAACATAATCCTCTGCTCTCCTCGACCCTGACCCATCAACCCCAACTCCACTGCTCTAATCGAACCTGACACATCAACACCAACTTCACATCTCTTAACAACCCTTACATATGAAGACCAACTCCTCTGCTCTCATCAAACATGACACATCAACACCAACTCCACTGCTCTCATCAACCCTGACACATCAACACCAAATCCAGTGCTCTCAGCGACCCTGACATATCAACACCAACTCCACTGCTCTCATCGACCCTCTCTGACACATCAAAACCAACTGCACTACTTTCATCAACCCTGACACATCATCACCGTCTCCACTGCTCTCATCAACCCTGACACATCAACATCAAATCTACTGCTCTCACTAACCCTGACACATCAACATCATTTGAACTGCTCTCATCAACCCCGACACATCAACATCAACTCTACTGCTCTCATCAACCCTGAGACATCAAAACCAACTCTAATTCTCTCATCCACCCTGACACATCAACACCAACTCCACTGCTCTCATCGACCTTGACACATCACCTCCAACTCCACTGCTCTCATCAACCCTGACACATCAACGTCAAATCCACTTCTCTCATAAAACCTGACACATCAACAACAACTTCACAAATCTCATTGTCCCTGACAAATGAACACCGAATCCCTTGCTCTCATCAAGCCTGACACATCAAAACTTACTCCACTGCTCTAATCGACTCTGACACATCAACACCAAATTCACTTCTCTCAACAACCCTCACACATCAACACCAACTCCTATGCTCTCTTCCACCCTGACACATCAACACCAACACCACTGCTCTCATCAATCCTAACACCTTACACCACTCCACTGCTCTCATCAACTCTAAAACATCAATATCAACTCCACTGCTGTCTTCAACACTGACACATCAACACCAACTCCACTGCTCTCTTCAGCACTGACACATCAACAACAACTCCACTGCTCTCTTCAACCCTGACAGATCAACACCAAATCCACTGCTCTCATCGACCCTGACATAACAACACCAACTCCACTGCTCTCATCGACCCTCTCTGACACATCAACACCAACTGCACTATTTTCATTAACCCTGACACATCAACACCATCCCCACTGCTCTCATCAACCCTGAAACATCAACGTCAACTCGACTGCTCTCATCAACCCTGACACATCAACACCAAATCCACTGGTCTCATCAACCCTGACACATCAACATCAACTCTAAGGTCTCACTAACCCTGACACATCAACAAAAATTGAACTGCTCTCAGCAACCCCGACACATCAAGATCAACTCTACTGCTCTCATCAACCCTGGCACATCAAAACCAACTCTACTTCTCTCATCAACCCTGATACATCAACACCAACTCCACTGCTCTCAACAACCCTGAAACGTCAAAACAAACTCCACTGCTCTCATCAACCCTGATACATCAAGACCGACTCCACAGCTATCATCGAACCTGACGCATCAACACCAACTCCACTGCTCTCATCAAACCTCGCTCATGAACACCAACTCCTCTGCTCTCATCAACGCTGACACATCAACACCAACTCCATTGCTCTCATCCACCCTGACACATCAACACCAACTCCACTGCTCTCATCCACCCTGATATATCAACACCAACTCCACTGCTCTCATCCGCCCTTACACATCAACACAAACTCGACTGCTCTAATCGACCCTGATACATCAACACCAACCCCACTGCTCTCATCAACCCTGACACATCAACGTCAAATCCACTTCTCTCATAAAACCTGACACATCAAAACTTACTCCACTGCTCTAATCGACCCTGACAAATCAACACCAAATTCACTTCTCTCAACAACCCCCACACATCAACACCAACTCCTCTGCTCTCATCCACCCTGACACATCAACACGAACTCCACTGCTCTCATCAATCCTAACAGATAAACACCACTCCACTGCTCTCATCAACCCTGACACATCAACATCAACTCCAATGCTCTCATCAACACTGACACATCAACACCAACTCCACTGCTCTCTTCAACACTGACACATCAACACCAACTCCACTGCTCTCTTCAACCCTGACAGATCAACACCAAATCCACTGCTCTCATCGACCCTGACATAGCAACACCAACTCCACTGCTCTCATCGACCCTCTCTGACACATCAACACCAACTGCAATATTTTCATCAACCCTGACACATCAACACCATCCCCACTGCTCTCATCAACCCTGAAACATCAACGTAAACTCTACTGCTCTCATCAACCCTGACACATCAACACCAGCTCCAATGCTCTCATCAACCCTCACACATCAACATCAACTCTACTGCTCTCATCAACCCCGACACATCAAAACCAACTCTACTTCTCTCATCAAGCCTGATACATCAACACCAACTCCACTGCTCTCAACAATCCTGAAACGTCAACACAAACTCCACTGCTCTCATCAACCCTGACACATCAAAACTTACTCCACTGCTCTAATCGACCCTGACACATCAACACTAAATTCACTTCTCTCAACAACCCTCACACATCAACACCAACTCCTCTGCTCTCATCCACCCTGACACATCAACACCAACTCCACTGCTCTCATCAATCCTAACAGATAAACACCACTCCACTGCTCTCATCAACCCTGACACATCAACATCAACTCCAATGCTCTCATCAACACTGATACATCAACACCAACTCCACTGCTCCCTTCAACACTGACACATGAACAGCAACTCCACTGCTCTCTTCAACACTGACACATCAACACCAAATCCACTGCTCTCATCGACCCTGACATAACAACACCAACTCCACTGCTCTCATCGACCCTCTCTGACACATCAACACCAACTGCACTATTTTCATCAACCCTGACACATCAACACCATCCCCACTGCTCTCATCAACCCTGAAACATCAACGTCAACTCTACTGCGCTCACTATCCCTGACATATCAACAAAAATTGAAATGCTCTCATCAACCCCGACACATCAAAATCAACTCTACTGCTCTCATCTACCCTGACACATCAAAACCAACTCTACTTCTCTCATCAACCCTGATACATCAACACCAACTCCACTGCTCTCATCAGCCCTGATACATCAAGAACAACTCTACTGTTCTCATGAACGCTGACACATCAATATCGACTCTACTGCTCTCCGGAACCCTGACACAACCATACCAACTCCACTGTTCTCATCAACCCTGACACATCAACACCATCTCAACTGCTCTCATCAACCCAGAAACATCAACACCAACTTCACTGCTCTCATCAACCCTGAAACATCAACATAAGCTCCACTGCTCTCACCAACTCTGACATATCAATACCAACTCCACTGTTCTCATCAACCCAGACAATTAAACGCCATCTCAACTGCTCTCACCAACCCTGACATATCAACACCAACTCCACTGCTCTCATCAACCCTGACCCATCAACACCAACTCCACTGCTCTCGTCAACCCTGACACATTAACGTCAAATCCACTTCTCTCATCAACCCTGACACACCAACACCAACTCCTCTGCTCTAATCGACCCTGACACATCAACAACAACTCCACTGCTCTCGTCAACCCTGACACACCAACACCAACTCCTCTGCTCTAATCGACCCTGACACATCAACACCAACTCCACTGCTCTCGTCAACCCTGACACATCAACGTCAAATCCACATCTCTCATCAACACTGACACATCAACACCAACTCCACTGCAAAAATCGACCCTGACACATCAACACCAACACCACTGCTCTCGTCAACCCTGACACATCAACGTCAAATCCACTTCTCTCATCGACCCTGACACATCAACTCTAACTCCACTGCTCTCATCGACCCTGACACATCAACACAAACTCCACTGCTGTCATCAAGCCTGACACATCAACACCAACTCCTGTACTCTCATATACCCTGACACATCAGCACCATCTCCATTGCTCTCATCAACCCTCACACATCAACACCAACTCCTCTGCTGTCATCAACCCTGACATATCAACACCATCTCCACTGCTCTCATTGTCCCTGACAAATCAACACCGAATCCACTGCTCTCATCAACCCTGACACATAAAAACCTACTCCTCTGCTCCCATCCACCCTGACACATCAACAAAAACACCACTGCCCTGATCAATCCTAACACATCAACACCACTGCACTGATCTCATCAACCCTCACACATCAACATCAACTCCACTGCTCTCATCAACCCTGACACATCAAAACCAAGTCCACTGCTCTCATCAACCCTGACACATCAACGCCAAATCCACTGCTCTCATCAACCCTGATACATCAGGATCAAATCCACAGCTATCATCGAACCTGATGCATCAACACCAACTCCACTGCTCCCATCCACGCTGACACATCAACACCAACTCTACTGCTCCCATCAAACCTCGCTCATGAACACCAAATCCTCTGCTCTCATCGACCCTGACACATCAACAACAACTACACTGCTCTCCTCGACCCTGACCCATCAACACCAGCTCCTCTGCTCCCATCAACACTGACACATCAAAACCAACTCCACTGCTCTCATCAACCCTGAAACATCAAAACCAACTCCACAGCTCTAATCGACCCTGACACATCAACACCAACTCCACTGCTCTCATCAACCCTGACACATCAACATCAACTCCACTACTCTCATCAACCCTAACACATTAACATAAACTCCACTGCTCTCATCAACACTGACACATGAACACCGACTGTACTACTCTCTTCAACCCTGACAGATCAACACCAAATCCACTGCTCTCATCGACCCTGACATATCAACACCAACTCCACTGCTCTAATCAACCCTCTCTGACACATCAACACCAACTGCACCATTTTCATCAACCTTGACACATCAACACCATCTCCACTGCTCTCATCAACCCTGACACATCAACGTCAAATCTACTGCTCTCATCATACCTGACACATCAACATCAACTCTACTGCTCTCACTAACCCTGATACATCAATACCAATTGAACTGCTCTCATCAACCCAGACACATCAACATCAATTCTACAGCTATCATCAGCCCTGACACATCAAAACCATCTCTACTTCTCTCATCAACCCTGACACATCAACACCAACTCCACTGCTCTCATCCACCCTGACACATCAACACCATCTCCACTGCTCCCATCCACCCTGACACATCAACACCAACTCCACTGCTCTCATCCACCCTGATACATCAACACCAACTCCACTGCTCTCATCCACCCTTACACACCAACACAAACTCGACTGCTCTAATCGACCCTGATACATCAACACCAACCCCACTGCGCTCGTCAACCCTGACACATCAACTTCAAATCCACTTCTCTCATCAACCCTGACACATCAACACCAACTCCACTGCTCTCATTTTATTTGACAAATCAAAACCGAATCCACTGCTCTCCTCAGCCCTGACACATCAAAACCTACCCCACTGCTCTAAACGACCCTGACATATCCATACCAACTTCACATCTCTCAACAACCCACACACATCAACACCAAGTCCACTGCTCTCTTCAACCCTGACACATTAACATCAAATCCACTTCTCTCATCAACCATGACACATCAACACCAACTCCACTGCTCTCATTGTCCCTGACAAATCAACACCGAATCCACTGCTCTCATCATCCCTGACACATCAAAATCTACTTCAAAGCTCTCATCAACCCTAGCACATCAATACCAACTCCACTGCTCTCATCAACACTGACACATCAACACCAACTCCACTGCTCTCTTCAACACTGACACATCAACACCAACTCCACTGCTCTCTTCAACCCTGACAGATCAACACCAAACCCAATGCTCTCATCGACCCTGACATATCAACACCAACTCTGCAGCTCTCATCGACCCTCTCTGACACATCAACACCAACTGCACTAGTTTCATCAAACCTGACACATCAACACCATCCCCACTGCTCTCATCAACCCTGAAACATCAACGTCAACAATACTGCTCTCATCAACCAGGACACATCAACACCAACTCCACTGGTATCATCAACCCTGACACATCAACATCAACTCTACTGCTCTCACTAACCCTGACACATCAACACCAATTGAACTGCTCTCATCAACCCTGACACATCAACATCAACCCTACTTCTCTCATCAACCCTGACACATCAAACCCAACTCTGCTTCTCTCATCAACCCTGATACATCAACACCAACTCCACTGCTCTCATCAACCCTTACACACCAACACCACTCCACTGCTCTCATCAACCCTGACACATCAACATCAACTCCACTGCTCTCATCAACCCTCGCTCATGAACACCAACTGCTCTGCTCTCATCAACGCTAACATGTCAACACCAACTCCTCTGCTCTCATTAACCCTGACACATTACCCCCAACTCCAGTGCTCTAATCAAATCTGACACATCAACACAAACTCCAGTGCTCTAATCGACCCTGATACATCAACACCAACGCCACTGCTTTCATCAACCCACAGACATCAAAATCAACTCCAATGCCCTCATCTGCTCCGACATATCAACACCAACTCTACTGTTCTCATGAACCCTGACACATCAATACCAACTCCACTGTTCTCTTCAACCCCGACACATCAAAACCATCTCAACTGCTCTCATCAACCCTGACACATCAACACCAACTCCATTGCTCCCATCAATCCTGAAACTAAAACACAAACTCCACTGCTCTCGTCAACCCTGACATATCAACACCAACTTCACTGCTCTCATCGACCCTGACACATCAACACCAACTCCACTGCTCTCATCAATCCTAACAGATAAACACCACTCCACTGCTCTCATCAACTCTGACACATCAACACCAACTCCATTGCTCCCATCAATCCTGAAACTAAAACACAAACTCCACTGCTCTCGTCAACCCTGACATATCAACACCAACTTCACTGCTCTCATCGACCCTGACACATCAACACCAACTCCACTGCTCTCATCAATCCTAACAGATAAACACTACTCCACTGCTCTCATCAACCCTGACACATCAACACCAACTCCATTGCTCCCATCAATCCTGAAACTAAAACACAAACTCCACTGCTCTCGTCAACCCTGACACATCAACGTCAAATCCACTTCTCTCATCAACCCTGACACAACAACACCAACTCCACTGCTCTCATCGACCATGACACATCAACACCAACTCCACTGCTCTCATCAACCCTGACACATCAACATCAAATCCACTTCTCTCATCAACCCTGACACATCAACACCAACTCCGCTGCTCTCATCGACCCGGACACAACACAAACTCCAATGCTCTCATCAAGCCTGACACATCAAAACCAACTCCTGTACTCTCATATACCCTGACACATCAGCACCAACTACACTGCTCTCATGAACACTCACACATCAACACCATCTCCTCTGATGTCATTAACCCTGACATAACAACACCATCTCCACTGCTCAAATTGTCCCTGACAAATCAACACCGAATCCAATGCTCTCATCAACCCTGACACATCAAAACATACTCCTCTGCTCTCCTCGACCCTGACACATCAACGTCAAATCCACTTCTCTCATCAACCCTGACACATCAACACCAACTCCACTGCTCTAATCGACCCTGACACATCAACACCAACTCCACTGCTCTCATCAACCCTGACACATCAACATCAAATCCACTTCTCTCATCAACCCTGACACATCAACACCAACTCCGCTGCTCTCATCGACCCGGACACATCAACACAAACTCCAATGCTCTCATCAAGCCTGACACATCAAAACCAACTCCTGTACTCTCATATACCCTGACACATCAGCACCAACTACACTGCTCTCATGAACACTCACACATCAACATCATCTCCTCTGATGTCATTAACCCTGACATAACAACACCATCTCCACTGCTCAAATTGTCCCTGACAAATCAACACCGAATCCAATGCTCTCATCAACCCTGACTCATCAAAACATACTCCTCTGCTCTCCTCGACCCTGACCCATCAACCCCAACTCCACTGCTCTAATCGACCTTGACACATCAACACGAAATTCACATCTCTTAACAACCCTCACATATGAAGACCAACTCCTCTGCTCTCATCAAACATGACACATCAACACCAACTCCACTGCTCTCATCAACCCTGACACATCAACACCAAATCTAGTGCTCTCAGCGACCCTGACATATCAACACCAACTCCACTGCTCTCATCGACCCTCTCTGACACATCAAAACCAACTGCACTACTTTCATCAACCCTGACACATCATCACCGTCTCCACTGCTCTCACTAACCCTGACACATCAACATAATTTGAACTGCCCTCATCAACCCTGACACATCAACATCAACTCTACTGCTCTCATCAACCCTGAGACATCAAAACCAACTCTACTTCTCTCATCCACCCTGACAGATCAACACCAACTCCACTGCTCTCATCGACCCTGACACATCAACGTCAAATCCACTTCTCGCATAAAACCTGACACATCAACAACAACTCCACTAATCTCATTGTCCCTGACAAATGAACACCGAATCCCTTGCTCTCATCAAGCCTGAAACATCAAAACTTACTCCACTGCTCTAATCGACTCTGACACATCAACACCAAATTCACTTCTCTCAACAACCCTCACACATCAACACCAACTCCTATGCTCACTTCCAACCTGACACATCAACACCAACACCACTGCTCCCATCAATCCTAACACCTAAACACCACTCCACTGCTCTCATCAACTCTAAAACATCAATATCAACTCCACTGCTGTCTTCAACACTGACACATCAACACCAACTCCACTGCTCTCTTCAGCACTGACACACCAACAACAACTCCACTACTCTCTTCAACCCTGACAGATCAACCCCAAATCCACTGCTCTCATCGACCCTGACATAACAACACCAACTCCACTGCTCTCATCGACCCTCTCTGACACATCAACACCAGCTGCAGTATTTTCATTAACCCCGACACATCAACACCATCCCCACTGCTCTCATCAACCCTGAAACATCAACGTCAACTCGACTGCTCTCATCAACCCTGACACATCAACACCAAATCCACTGGTCTCATCAACCCTGACACATCAACATCAACTCTACTGGTCTCAATAACCCTGACACATCAACAAAAATTGTACTGCTCTCATCAACCCCGACACATCAAGATCAACTCTACAGCTCTCATCAACCCTGACACATCAAAACCAACTCTACTTCTCTCATCAACCCTGATACATCAAAACCAACTCCACTGTTCTCAACAACCCTGAAACGTCAAAAGAAACTCCACTGCTCTCATCAACGCTGATACATCAAGACCGACTCCACAGCTATCATCGAACCTGACGCATCAACACCAACTCCACTGCTCTCATCAAACCTCGCTCATGAACACCAACTCCTCTGCTCTCATCAACGCTGACACATCAACACCAACTCCATTGCTCTCATCCACCCTGACACATCAACACCAACTCCACTGCTCTCATCCACCCTGATATATCAACGCCAACTCCACTGCTCTCATCCACCCTTACACATCAACACAAACTCGACTGCTCTAATCGACCCTGATACATCAACACCAACCCCACTGCTCTCATCAACCCTGACACATCAACGTCAAATCCACTTCTCTCATAAAACCTGACACATCAAAACTTACTCCACTGCTCTAATCGACCCTGACAAATCAACACCAAATTCACTTCTCTCAACAACCCTCACACATCAACACCAACTCCTCTGCTCTCATCCACCCTGACACATCAACACCAACTCCACTGCTCTCATCAATCCTAACAGATAAACACCACTCCACTGCTCTCATCAACCCTGACACATCAACATCAACTCCAATGCTCTCATCAACACTGACACATCAACACCAACTCCACTGCTCTCTTCAACACTGACACATCAACACCAACTCCACTGCTCTCTTCAACCCTGACAGATCAACACCAAATTCACTGCTCTCATCGACCCTGACATAGCAACACCAACTCCACTGCTCTCATCGACCCTCTCTGACACATCAACACCAACTGCACTATTTTCATCAACCCTGACACATCAACACCATCCCCACTGCTCTCATCAACCCTGAAACATCAAAGTCAACTCTACTGCTCTCATCAACCCCGACACATCAAAACCAACTCTACTTCTCTCATCAACCCTGATACATCAACACCAACTCCACTGCTCTCAACAATCCTGAAACGTCAACACAAACTCCACTGCTCTCATCAACCCTGATACATCAAGACCCACTCTACTGTTCTCATGAACGCTGACACATCAATATAAAATCTACTGCTCTCAGGAACCCTGACACAACAATACCAACTCCACTGCTCTCATCAACCCTGACACATCAACACCATCTCAACTGCTCTCATCAAACCAGACACATCAACACAAACTTCACTGCTCTCATCAACCCTGCAACATCAACATAAGCTCCACTGCTCTCACCATCCCTGACATATCAATACCAACTCACCTGTTCTCATCAACCCTGACAATTCAACGCCATCTCAACTGCTCTCACCAACCCTGACATATCAACAGCAACTCCACTGCTCTCATCAACACTGACCCATCAACACCATCTCCACTGCTCTCGTCAACCCTGACACATCAAAGTCAAATCCACTTCTCTCATCAACCCTGACACATCAACACCAACTCCACTGCTCTCATCGACCCTGACACATCAACAACAACTCCACTGTTCTCACTGTCCCTGAGAAATCAACACCGAATCCCCTGCTCTCATCAACCCTGACACATCAAAACTTACTCCACTGCTCTAATCGACCCTGACACATCAACACCAAATTCACTTCTCTCAACAACCCTCACACATCAACACCAACTCCTCTGCTCTCATCCACCCTGACACATCAACACCAACTCCACTGCTCTCATCAATCCTAACAGATAAACACCACTCCACTGCTCTCATCAACCCTAACACATCAACATCAACTCCAATGCTCTCATCAACACTGATACATCAACACCAACTCCACTGCTCTCTTCAACACTGACACATCAACACCAACTCCACTGCTCTCTTCAACCCTGACAGATCAACACCAAATCCACTGCTCTCATCGACCCTGACATAGCAACACCAACTCCACTGCTCTCATCGACCCTCTCTGACACATCAACACCAACTGCACTATTTTCATCAACCCTGACACATCAACACCATCCCCACTGCTCTCATCAACCCTGAAACATCAAAGTCAACTCTACTGCTCTCATCAACCCTGAAACATCAACACCAGCTCCACTGGTCTCATCAACCCTGACACATCAACATCAACTCTACTGCGCTCACTAACCCTGACACATCAACAAAAATTGAAATGCTCTCATCAACCCCGACACATCAACATCAACTCTACTGCTCTCATCAACCCTGAACATCAAAACCAACTCTACTTCTCTCATCAACCCTGATACATCAACACCAACTCCACTGCTCTCAACAATCCTGAAACGTCAACACAATCTCCACTGCTCTCATCAACCCTGATACATCAAGACTAACTCTACTGTTCTCATGAACGCTGACACATCAATATAAACTCTGCTGCTCTCAGGAACCCTGACACAACAATACCAACTCCACTGCTCTCATCAACCCTGACACATCAACACCATCTCAACTGCTCTCATCAACCCAGACACATCAACACCAACTTCACTGCTCTCATCAACCCTGCAACATCAACATAAGCTCCACTGCTCTCACCAACCCTGACATATCAATACCAACTCCACTGTTCTCATCAAACCTGACAATTCAACGCCATCTCAACTGCTCTCACCAACTCTGACATATCAAATGCAACTCCACTGCTCTCATCAACACTGACCCATCAACACCAACTCCACTGCTCTCGTCAACCCTGACACATCAAAGTCAAATCCACTTCTCTCATCAACCCTGACACATCAACACCAACTCCACTGCTCTCATCGACCCTGACACATCAACACAAACTCCACTGCTTTGATATACCATGACACATCAACACCAACTCCACTGCTCTCATCAACCCTGACACATGAACACCAACTCCACTGCTCTCAACAACCCTGACAGATCAACGTCAAATCCACTTCTCTCATAAAACCTGACACATCAACAACAACTCCACTGTTCTCTCTGTCCCTGACAAATCAACACCGAATCCCCTGCTCTCATCAACCCTGACACATCAAAACTTACTCCACTGCTCTAATCGACCCTGACACATCAACACCAAATTCACTTCTCTCAACAACCCTCACACATCAACACCAACTCCTCTGCTCTCATCAACCCTGACACATCAACACCAACTCCACTGCTCTCATCAATCCTAACAGATAAACACCACTCCACTGCTCTCATCAACCCTGACACATCAACATCAACTCCAATGCTCTCATCAACACTGATACATCAACACCAACTCCACTGCTCTCTTCAACACTGACACATCAACACCAACTCCACTGCTCTCTTCAACACTGACACATCAACAGCAACTCCACTGCTCTCTTCAAAACTGACACATCAACACCAACTCCACTGCTCTCTTCAACCCTGACAGATCAACACCAAATCCACTGCTCTCATCGACCCTGACATAACAACACCAACTCCACTGCTCTCATCGACCCTCTCTGACACATCAACACCAACTGCACTATTTTCATCAACCCTGACACATCAACACCATCCCCACTGCTCTCCTCAACCCTGAAACAGCAACATCAACTCTACTGCTCTCATCAACCCTGACACATCAACACCAACTGCACTGATCTAATCAACGCTGACACATCAACATCAACTCTACTGCGCTCACTATCCCTGACATATCAACAAAAATTGAAATGCTCTCATCAACCCCGACACATCAAAATCAACTCTACTGCTCTCATCTACCCTGACACATCAAAACCAACTCTACTTCCCTCATCAACCCTGACATATCAACACCAACTCCACTGCTCTAATCAACCCTCTCTGACACATCAACACCAACTGCACCATTTTCATCAACCTTGACACATCAACACCATCTCCACTGCTCTCATCAACCCTGACACATCAACGTCAAATCTACTGCTCCCATCATACCTGACACATCAACATCAACTCTACTGCTCTCACTAACCCTGATACATCAACACCAATTGAACTGCTCTCATCAACCCCGACACATCAACATCAATTCTACAGCTATCATCAGCCCTGACACATCAAAACCATCTCTACTTCTCTCATCAACCCTGACACATCAACACCAACTCCACTGCTCTCTTCAACAATGACACATCAACAACAACTCCACTGCTCTCTTCAACCCTGACAGATCAACACCAAATCCACTGCTCTCATCGACCCTGACATAGCAACACCAACTCCACTGCTCTCATCGACCCTCTCTGACACATCAACACCAACTGCACTATTTTCATCAACCCTGACACATCAACACCATCCCCACTGCTCTCATAAACCCTGAAACATCAAAGTCAACTCTACTGCTCTCATCAACCCTGACACATCAACACCAGCTCCACTGGTCTCATCAACCCTGACACATCAACATCAACTCTACTGCGCTCACTAACCCTGACACATCAACAAAAATTGAAATGCTCTCATCAACCCCGACACATCAACATCAACTCTACTGATCTCATCAACCCCGACACATCAAAACCAACTCTACTTCTCTCATCAACCCTGATACATCAACACCAACTCTACTGTTCTCATGAACGCTGACACATCAATATAAACTCTACTGCTCTCAGGAACCCTGACACAACAATTCCAACTCCATTGCTCTCATCAACCCTGACACATCAACACCATCTCAACTGCTCTCATCAACCCAGACACATCAACACCAACTTCACTGCTCTCATCAACCCTGCAACATCAACATAAGCTCCACTGCTCTCACCAACGCTGACATATCAATACCAACTCCACTGTTCTCATCAACCCTGACAATTCAACGCCATCTCAACTGCTCTCACCAACCCTGACATATCAACAGCAACTCCACTGCTCTCATCAACACTGACCCATCAACACCATCTCCACTGCTCTCGTCAACCCTGACACATCAAAGTCAAATCCACTTCTCTCATCAACCCTGACACATCAACACCAACTCCACTGTTCTCATCGACCCTGACACATCAACACAAACTCCACTGCTCTCATATACCATGACACATCAACACCAACTCCACTGCTCTCATCAACCCTGACACATGAACACCAACTCCACTGCTCTCAACAACCCTGACAGATCAATGTCAAATCCACTTCTCTCATAAAACCTGACACATCAACAACAACTCCACTGTTCTCACTGTCCCTGAGAAATCAACACCGAATGCCCTGCTCTCATCAACCCTGACACATCAAAACTTACTCCACTGCTCTAATCGACCCTGACACATCAACACCAAATTCACTTCTCTCAACAACCCTCACACATCAACACCAACTCCTCTGCTCTCATCCACCCTGACACATCAACACCAACTCCACTGCTCTCATCAATCCTAACAGATAAGCACCACTCCACTGCTCTCATCAACCCTGACACATCAACATCAACTCCAATGCTCTCATCAACACTGATACATCAACACCAACTCCACTGGTCTCATCAACCCTGACACATCAACATCAACTCTACTGCGCTCACTATCCCTGACATATCAACAAAAATTGAAATGCTCTCATCAACCCCGACACATCAAAATCAACTCTACTGCTCTCAACTACCCAGACACATCAAAACCAACTCTACTTCTCTCATCAACCCTGATACATCAACACCAACTCCACTGCTCTCATCAACCCTGATACATCAAGAACAACTCTACTGTTCTCATGAACGCTGACACATCAATATCGACTCTACTGCTCTCCGGAACCCTGACACAACAATACCAACTCCACTTTTCTCATCAACCCTGACACATCAACACCATCTCAACTGCTCTCATCAACCCAGACACATCAACACCAACTTCACTGCTCTCATCAACCCTGAACCATCAACATAAGCTCCACTGCCCTCACCAACTCTGACATATCAATACCAACTCCACTGTTCTCATCAACCCCGACAATTCAACGCCATCTCAACTGCTCTCACCAACCCTGACATATCAACACCAACTCCACTGCTCTCATCAACCCTGACCCATCAACACCAACTCCACTGCTCTCGTCAACCCTGACACATTAACGTCAAATCCACATCTCTCGTCAGCCCTGACCCATCAACACCAACTCCACTGCTCTCGTCAACCCTGACACATTAACGTCAAATCCACTTCTCTCATCAACCCTGACACACCAACACCAACTCCTCTGCTCTAATCGACCCTGACACATCAACACCAACTCCACTGCTCTAATCGACCCTGAAACATCAACAACAACTCCACTGCTCTCGTCAACCCTGACACACCAACACCAACTCCTCTGCTCTAATCGACCCTGACACATCAACACCAACTCCACTGCTCTCGTCAACCCTGACACATCAACGTCAAATCCACATCTCTCGTCAACACTGACACATCAACACCAACTCCACAGCTCTCGTCAACCCTGACACATCAACGTCAAATCCACATCTCTCGTCAACACTGACACATCAACACCAACTCCACTGCAAAAATCGACCCTGACACATCAACACCAACACCACTGCTCTCGTCAACCCTGACACATCAACGTCAAATCCACTTCTCTCATCAACCCTGACACATCAACACCAACACCACTGCTCTCGTCAACCCTGACACATCAACTCTAACTCCACTGCTCTCATCGACCATGACACATCAACACAAACTCCACTGCTGTCATCAAGCCTGACACATCAACACCAACTCCTGTACTCTCATATACCCTGACACATCAGCACCATCTCCATTGCTCTCATGAACCCTCACACATCAACACCAACTCCTCTGCTGTCATCAACCCTGACATATCAACACCATCTCCACTGCTCTCATCAACCCTGAAACATCAACGTCAACTTGACTGCTCTCATCAACCCTGACACATCAACACCAAATCCACTGGTCTCATCAACCCTGACACATCAACATCAACTCTACTGGTCTCAATAACCCTGACACATCAACAAAAATTGAAATGCTCTCATCAACCCCGACCCATCAAGATCAACTCTACAGCTCTCATCAACCCTGACACATCAAAACCAACTCTACTTCTCTCATCAACCCTGATACATCAAAACCAACTCCACTGCTCTCAACAACCCTGAAACGTCAAAACAAACTCCACTGCTCTCATCAACGCTGATACATCAAGACCGACTCCACAGCTATCATCGAACCTGACGCATCAACACCAACTCCACTGCTCTCATCAAACCTCGCTCATGAACACCAACTCCTCTGCTCTCATCAACGCTGACACATCAACACCAACTCCATTGCTCTCATCCACCCTGACACATCAACACCAACTCCACTGCTCTCATCCACCCTGATATATCAACGCCAACTCCACTGCTCTCATCCACCCTTACACATCAACACAAACTCGACTGCTCTAATCGACCCTGATACATCAACACCAACCCCACTGCTCTCATCAACCCTGACACATCAACGTCAAATCCACTTCTCTCATAAAACCTGACACATCAAAACTTACTCCACTGCGCTAATCGACCCTGACAAATCAACACCAAATTCACTTCTCTCAACAACCCTCACACATCAACACCAACTCCTCTGCTCTCATCCACCCTGACACATCAACACCAACTCCACTGCTCTCATCAATCCTAACAGATAAACACCACTCCACTGCTCTCATCAACCCTGACACATCAACATCAACTCCAATGCTCTCATCAACACTGACACATCAACACCAACTCCACTGCTCTCTTCAACACTGACACATCAACACCAACTCCACTGCTCTCTTCAACCCTGACAGATCAACACCAAATTCACTGCTCTCATCGACCCTGACATAGCAACACCAACTCCACTGCTCTCATCGACCCTCTCTGACACATCAACACCAACTGCACTATTTTCATCAACCCTGACACATCAACACCATCCCCACTGCTCTCATCAACCCTGAAACATCAAAGTCAACTCTACTGCTCTCATCAACCCCGACACATCAAAACCAACTCTACTTCTCTCATCAACCCTGATACATCAACACCAACTCCACTGCTCTCAACAATCCTGAAACGTCAACACAAACTCCACTGCTCTCATCAACCCTGATACATCAAGACCCACTCTACTGTTCTCATGAACGCTGACACATCAATATAAAATCTACTGCTCTCAGGAACCCTGACACAACAATACCAACTCCACTGCTCTCATCAACCCTGACACATCAACACCATCTCAACTGCTCTCATCAAACCAGACACATCAACACAAACTTCACTGCTCTCATCAACCCTGCAACATCAACATAAGCTCCACTGCTCTCACCAACCCTGACATATCAATACCAACTCCACTGTTCTCATCAACCCTGACAATTCAACGCCATCTCAACTGCTCTCAGCAACCCTGACATATCAACAGCAACTCCACTGCTCTCATCAACACTGACCCATCAACACCATCTCCACTGCTCTCGTCAACCCTGACACATCAAAGTCAAATCCACTTCTCTCATCAACCCTGACACATCAACACCAACTCCACTGCTCTCATCGACCCTGACACATCAACACAAACTCCACTGCTCTCATATACCATGACACATCAACACCAACTCCACTGCTCTCATCGACCCTGACACATGAACACCAACTCCACTGCTCTCAACAACCCTGACAGATCAACGTCAAATCCACTTCTCTCATAAAACCTGACACATCAACAACAACTCCACTGTTCTCACTGTCCCTGAGAAATCAACACCGAATCCCCTGCTCTCATCAACCCTGACACATCAAAACTTACTCCACTGCTCTAATCGACCCTGACACATCAACACCAAATTCACTTCTCTCAACAACCCTCACACATCAACACCAACTCCTCTGCTCTCATCCACCCTGACACATCAACACCAACTCCACTGCTCTCATCAATCCTAACAGATAAACACCACTCCACTGCTCTCATCAACCCTAACACATCAACATCAACTCCAATGCTCTCATCAACACTGATACATCAACACCAACTCCACTGCTCTCTTCAACACTGACACATCAACACCAACTCCACTGCTCTCTTCAACCCTGACAGATCAACACCAAATCCACTGCTCTCATCGACCCTGACATAGCAACACCAACTCCACTGCTCTCATCGACCCTCTCTGACACATCAACACCAACTGCACTATTTTCATCAACCCTGACACATCAACACCATCCCCACTGCTCTCATCAACCCTGAAACATCAAAGTCAACTCTACTGCTCTCATCAACCCTGAAACATCAACACCAGCTCCACTGGTCTCATCAACCCTGACACATCAACATCAACTCTACTGCGCTCACTAACCCTGACACATCAACAAAAATTGAAATGCTCTCATCAACCCCGACACATCAACATCAACTCTACTGCTCTCATCAACCCTGAACATCAAAACCAACTCTACTTCTCTCATCAACCCTGATACATCAACACCAACTCCACTGCTCTCAACAATCCTGAAACGTCAACACAATCTCCACTGCTCTCATCAACCCTGATACATCAAGACTAACTCTACTGTTCTCATGAACGCTGACACATCAATATAAACTCTACTGCTCTCAGGAACCCTGACACAACAATACCAACTCCACTGCTCTCATCAACCCTGACACATCAACACCATCTCAACTGCTCTCATCAACCCAGACACATCAACACCAACTTCACTGCTCTCATCAACCCTGCAACATCAACATAAGCTCCACTGCTCTCACCAACCCTGACATATCAATACCAACTCCACTGTTCTCATCAAACCTGACAATTCAACGCCATCTCAACTGCTCTCACCAACCCTGACATATCAAATGCAACTCCACTGCTCTCATCAACACTGACCCATCAACACCAACTCCACTGCTCTCGTCAACCCTGACACATCAAAGTCAAATCCACTTCTCTCATCAACCCTGACACATCAACACCAACTCCACTGCTCTCATCGACCCTGACACATCAACACAAACTCCACTGCTTTGATATACCATGACACATCAACACCAACTCCACTGCTCTCATCAACCCTGACACATGAACACCAACTCCACTGCTCTCAACAACCCTGACAGATCAACGTCAAATCCACTTCTCTCATAAAACCTGACACATCAACAACAACTCCACTGTTCTCTCTGTCCCTGACAAATCAACACCGAATCCCCTGCTCTCATCAACCCTGACACATCAAAACTTACTCCACTGCTCTAATCGACCCTGACACATCAACACCAAATTCACTTCTCTCAACAACCCTCACACATCAACACCAACTCCTCTGCTCTCATCCACCCTGACACATCAACACCAACTCCACTGCTCTCATCAATCCTAACAGATAAACACCACTCCACTGCTCTCATCAACCCTGACACATCAACATCAACTCCAATGCTCTCATCAACACTGATACATCAACACCAACTCCACTGCTCTCTTCAACACTGACACATCAACACCAACTCCACTGCTCTCTTCAACACTGACACATCAACAGCAACTCCACTGCTCTCTTCAAAACTGACACATCAACACCAACTCCACTGCTCTCTTCACCCTGACAGATCAACACCAAATCCACTGCTCTCATCGACCCTGACATAACAACACCAACTCCACTGCTCTCATCGACCCTCTCTGACACATCAACACCAACTGCACTATTTTCATCAACCCTGACACATCAACACCATCCCCACTGCTCTCATCAACCCTGAAACAGCAACGTCAACTCTACTGCTCTCATCAACCCTGACACATCAACACCAACTGCACTGATCTAATCAACGCTGACACATCAACATCAACTCTCTTGCGCTCACTATCCCTGACATATCAACAAAAATTGAAATGCTCTCATCAACCCCGACACATCAAAATCAACTCTACTGCTCTCATCTACCCTGACACATCAAAACCAACTCTACTTCCCTCATCAACCCTGACATATCAACACCATCTCCACTGCTCTCATCAACCCTGAAACATCAACGTCAACTTGACTGCTCTCATCAACCCTGACACATCAACACCAAATCCACTGGTCTCATCAACCCTGACACATCAACATCAACTCTACTGGTCTCAATAACCCTGACACATCAACAAAAATTGAACTGCTCTCATCAACCCCGACCCATCAAGATCAACTCTACAGCTCTCATCAACCCTGACACATCAAAACCAACTCTACTTCTCTCATCAACCCTGATACATCAAAACCAACTCCACTGCTCTCAACAACCCTGAAACGTCAAAACAAACTCCACTGCTCTCATCAACGCTGATACATCAAGACCGACTCCACAGCTATCATCGAACCTGACGCATCAACACCAACTCCACTGCTCTCATCAAACCTCGCTCATGAACACCAACTCCTCTGCTCTCATCAACGCTGACACATCAACACCAACTCCATTGCTCTCATCCACCCTGACACATCAACACCAACTCCACTGCTCTCATCCACCCTGATATATCAACGCCAACTCCACTGCTCTCATCCACCCTTACACATCAACACAAACTCGACTGCTCTAATCGACCCTGATACATCAACACCAACCCCACTGCTCTCATCAACCCTGACACATCAACGTCAAATCCACTTCTCTCATAAAACCTGACACATCAAAACTTACTCCACTGCGCTAATCGACCCTGACAAATCAACACCAAATTCACTTCTCTCAACAACCCTCACACATCAACACCAACTCCTCTGCTCTCATCCACCCTGACACATCAACACCAACTCCACTGCTCTCATCAATCCTAACAGATAAACACCACTCCACTGCTCTCATCAACCCTGACACATCAACATCAACTCCAATGCTCTCATCAACACTGACACATCAACACCAACTCCACTGCTCTCTTCAACACTGACACATCAACACCAACTCCACTGCTCTCTTCAACCCTGACAGATCAACACCAAATTCACTGCTCTCATCGACCCTGACATAGCAACACCAACTCCACTGCTCTCATCGACCCTCTCTGACACATCAACACCAACTGCACTATTTTCATCAACCCTGACACATCAACACCATCCCCACTGCTCTCATCAACCCTGAAACATCAAAGTCAACTCTACTGCTCTCATCAACCCCGACACATCAAAACCAACTCTACTTCTCTCATCAACCCTGATACATCAACACCAACTCCACTGCTCTCAACAATCCTGAAACGTCAACACAAACTCCACTGCTCTCATCAACCCTGATACATCAAGACCCACTCTACTGTTCTCATGAACGCTGACACATCAATATAAAATCTACTGCTCTCAGGAACCCTGACACAACAATACCAACTCCACTGCTCTCATCAACCCTGACACATCAACACCATCTCAACTGCTCTCATCAAACCAGACACATCAACACAAACTTCACTGCTCTCATCAACCCTGCAACATCAACATAAGCTCCACTGCTCTCACCAACCCTGACATATCAATACCAACTCCACTGTTCTCATCAACCCTGACAATTCAACGCCATCTCAACTGCTCTCACCAACCCTGACATATCAACAGCAACTCCACTGCTCTCATCAACACTGACCCATCAACACCATCTCCACTGCTCTCGTCAACCCTGACACATCAAAGTCAAATCCACTTCTCTCATCAACCCTGACACATCAACACCAACTCCACTGCTCTCATCGACCCTGACACATCAACACAAACTCCACTGCTCTCATATACCATGACACATCAACACCAACTCCACTGCTCTCATCGACCCTGACACATGAACACCAACTCCACTGCTCTCAACAACCCTGACAGATCAACGTCAAATCCACTTCTCTCATAAAACCTGACACATCAACAACAACTCCACTGTTCTCACTGTCCCTGAGAAATCAACACCGAATCCCCTGCTCTCATCAACCCTGACACATCAAAACTTACTCCACTGCTCTAATCGACCCTGACACATCAACACCAAATTCACTTCTCTCAACAACCCTCACACATCAACACCAACTCCTCTGCTCTCATCCACCCTGACACATCAACACCAACTCCACTGCTCTCATCAATCCTAACAGATAAACACCACTCCACTGCTCTCATCAACCCTAACACATCAACATCAACTCCAATGCTCTCATCAACACTGATACATCAACACCAACTCCACTGCTCTCTTCAACACTGACACATCAACACCAACTCCACTGCTCTCTTCAACCCTGACAGATCAACACCAAATCCACTGCTCTCATCGACCCTGACATAGCAACACCAACTCCACTGCTCTCATCGACCCTCTCTGACACATCAACACCAACTGCACTATTTTCATCAACCCTGACACATCAACACCATCCCCACTGCTCTCATCAACCCTGAAACATCAAAGTCAACTCTACTGCTCTCATCAACCCTGAAACATCAACACCAGCTCCACTGGTCTCATCAACCCTGACACATCAACATCAACTCTACTGCGCTCACTAACCCTGACACATCAACAAAAATTGAAATGCTCTCATCAACCCCGACACATCAACATCAACTCTACTGCTCTCATCAACCCTGAACATCAAAACCAACTCTACTTCTCTCATCAACCCTGATACATCAACACCAACTCCACTGCTCTCAACAATCCTGAAACGTCAACACAATCTCCACTGCTCTCATCAACCCCGACACATCAACACCAACTCTACTGTTCTCATGAACGCTGACACATCAATATAAACTCTACTGCTCTCAGGAACCCTGACACAACAATACCAACTCCACTGCTCTCATCAACCCTGACACATCAACACCATCTCAACTGCTCTCATCAACCCAGACACATCAACACCAACTTCACTGCTCTCATCAACCCTGCAACATCAACATAAGCTCCACTGCTCTCACCAACGCTGACATATCAATACCAACTCCACTGTTCTCATCAAACCTGACAATTCAACGCCATCTCAACTGCTCTCACCAACCCTGACATATCAAATGCAACTCCACTGCTCTCATCAACACTGACCCATCAACACCAACTCCACTGCTCTCGTCAACCCTGACACATCAAAGTCAAATCCACTTCTCTCATCAACCCTGACACATCAACACCAACTCCACTGCTCTCATCGACCCTGACACATCAACACAAACTCCACTGCTTTGATATACCATGACACATCAACACCAACTCCACTGCTCTCATCAACCCTGACACATGAACACCAACTCCACTGCTCTCAACAACCCTGACAGATCAATGTCAAATCCACTTCTCTCATAAAACCTGACACATCAACAACAACTCCACTGTTCTCTCTGTCCCTGACAAATCAACACCGAATCCCCTGCTCTCATCAACCCTGACACATCAAAACTTACTCCACTGCTCTAATCGACCCTGACACATCAACACCAAATTCACTTCTCTCAACAACCCTCACACATCAACACCAACTCCTCTGCTCTCATCCACCCTGACACATCAACACCAACTCCACTGCTCTCATCAATCCTAACAGATAAACACCACTCCACTGCTCTCATCAACCCTGACACATCAACATCAACTCCAATGCTCTCATCAACACTGATACATCAACACCAACTCCACTGCTCTCTTCAACACTGACACATCAACACCAACTCCACTGCTCTCTTCAACACTGACACATCAACAGCAACTCCACTGCTCTCTTCAAAACTGACACATCAACACCAACTCCACTGCTCTCTTCAACCCTGACAGATCAACACCAAATCCACTGCTCTCATCGACCCTGACATAACAACACCAACTCCACTGCTCTCATCGACCCTCTCTGACACATCAACACCAACTGCACTATTTTCATCAACCCTGACACATCAACACCATCCCCACTGCTCTCATCAACCCTGAAACAGCAACGTCAACTCTACTGCTCTCATCAACCCTGACACATCAACACCAACTGCACTGATCTAATCAACGCTGACACATCAACATCAACTCTCTTGCGCTCACTATCCCTGACATATCAACAAAAATTGAAATGCTCTCATCAACCCCGACACATCAAAATCAACTCTACTGCTCTCATCTACCCTGACACATCAAAACCAACTCTACTTCCCTCATCAACCCTGACATATCAACACCAACTCCACTGCTCTAATCAACCCTCTCTGACACATCAACACCAACTGCACCATTTTCATCAACCTTGACACATCAACACCATCTCCACTGCTCTCATCAACCCTGACACATCAACGTCAAATCTACTGCTCCCATCATACCTGACACATCAACATCAACTCTACTGCTCTCACTAACCCTGATACATCAACACCAATTGAACTGCTCTCATCAACCCCGACACATCAACATCAATTCTACAGCTATCATCAGCCCTGACACATCAAAACCATCTCTACTTCTCTCATCAACCCTGACACATCAACACTAACTCCACTGCTCTCTTCAACAATGACACATCAACAACAACTCCACTGCTCTCTTAAACCCTGACAGATCAACACCAAATCCACTGCTCTCATCGACCCTGACATAGCAACACCAACTCCACTGCTCTCATCGACCCTCTCTGACACATCAACACCAACTGCACTATTTTCATCAACCCTGACACATCAACACCATCCCCACTGCTCTCATAAACCCTGAAACATCAAAGTCAACTCTACTGCTCTCATCAACCCTGACACATCAACACCAGCTCCACTGGTCTCATCAACCCTGACACATCAACATCAACTCTACTGCGCTCACTAACCCTGACACATCAACAAAAATTGAAATGCTCTCATCAACCCCGACACATCAACATCAACTCTACTGATCTCATCAACCCCGACACATCAAAACCAACTCTACTTCTCTCATCAACCCTGATACATCAACACCAACTCTACTGTTCTCATGAACGCTGACACATCAATATAAACTCTACTGCTCTCAGGAACCCTGACACAACAATTCCAACTCCATTGCTCTCATCAACCCTGACACATCAACACCATCTCAACTGCTCTCATCAACCCAGACACATCAACACCAACTTCACTGCTCTCATCAACCCTGCAACATCAACATAAGCTCCACTGCTCTCACCAACGCTGACATATCAATACCAACTCCACTGTTCTCATCAACCCTGACAATTCCACGCCATCTCAACTGCTCTCAGCAACCCTGACATATCAACAGCAACTCCACTGCTCTCATCAACACTGACCCATCAACACCAACTCCACTGCTCTCGTCAACCCTGACACATCAAAGTCAAATCCACTTCTCTCATCAACCCTGACACATCAACACCAACTCCACTGTTCTCATCGACCCTGACACATCAACACAAACTCCACTGCTCTCATATACCATGACACATCAACACCAACTCCACTGCTCTCATCAACCCTGACACATGAACACCAACTCCACTGCTCTCAACAACCCTGACAGATCAACGTCAAATCCACTTCTCTCATAAAACCTGACACATCAACAACAACTCCACTGTTCTCACTGTCCCTGAGAAATCAACACCGAATCCCCTGCTCTCATCAACCCTGACACATCAAAACTTACTCCACTGCTCTAATCGACCCTGACACATCAACACCAAATTCACTTCTCTCAACAACCCTCACACATCAACACCAACTCCTCTGCTCTCATCCACCCTGACACATCAACACCAACTCCACTGCTCTCATCAATCCTAACAGATAAGCACCACTCCACTGCTCTCATCAACCCTGACACATCAACATCAACTCCAATGCTCTCATCAATCCTAACAGATAAGCACCACTCCACTGCTCTCATCAACCCTGACACATCAACATCAACTCCAATGCTCTCATCAACACTGATACATCAACACCAACTCCACTGGTCTCATCAACCCTGACACATCAACATCAACTCTACTGCGCTCACTATCCCTGACATATCAACAAAAATTGAAATGCTCTCATCAACCCCGACACATCAAAATCAACTCTACTGCTCTCAACTACCCAGACACATCAAAACCAACTCTACTTCTCTCATCAACCCTGATACATCAACACCAACTCCACTGCTCTCATCAACCCTGATACATCAAGAACAACTCTACTGTTCTCATGAACGCTGACACATCAATATCGACTCTACTGCTCTCCGGAACCCTGACACAACAATACCAACTCCACTTTTCTCATCAACCCTGACACATCAACACCATCTCAACTGCTCTCATCAACCCAGACACATCAACACCAACTTCACTGCTCTCATCAACCCTGAACCATCAACATAAGCTCCACTGCCCTCACCAACTCTGACATATCAATACCAACTCCACTGTTCTCATCAACCCCGACAATTCAACGCCATCTCAACTGCTCTCACCAACCCTGACATATCAACACCAACTCCACTGCTCTCATCAACCCTGACCCATCAACACCAACTCCACTGCTCTCGTCAACCCTGACACATAAACGTCAAATCCACATCTCTCGTCAGCCCTGACCCATCAACACCAACTCCACTGCTCTCGTCAACCCTGACACATTAACGTCAAATCCACTTCTCTCATCAACCCTGACACACCAACACCAACTCCTCTGCTCTAATCGACCCTGACACATCAACACCAACTCCACTGCTCTAATCGACCCTGAAACATCAACAACAACTCCACTGCTCTCGTCAACCCTGACACACCAACACCAACTCCTCTGCTCTAATCGACCCTGACACATCAACACCAACTCCACTGCTCTCGTCAACCCTGACACATCAACGTCAAATCCACATCTCTCGTCAACACTGACACATCAACACCAACTCCACTGCTCTCGTCAACCCTGACACATCAACGTCAAATC
Source organism: Carcharodon carcharias (assembly GCF_017639515.1). Taxonomy (NCBI): domain Eukaryota; kingdom Metazoa; phylum Chordata; class Chondrichthyes; order Lamniformes; family Lamnidae; genus Carcharodon; species Carcharodon carcharias. The sequence goes on from NW_024470758.1 coordinate 1,900,489, forward strand.
CACATCTCTCGTCAACACTGACACATCAACACCAACTCCACTGCAAAAATCGACCCTGACACATCAACACCAACACCACTGCTCTCGTCAACCCTGACACATCAACGTCAAATCCACTTCTCTCATCAACCCTGACACATCAACACCAACACCACTGCTCTCGTCAACCCTGACACATCAACTCTAACTCCACTGCTCTCATCGACCATGACACATCAACACAAACTCCACTGCTGTCATCAAGCCTGACACATCAACACCAACTCCTGTACTCTCATATACCCTGACACATCAGCACCATCTCCATTGCTCTCATGAACCCTCACACATCAACACCAACTCCTCTGCTGTCATCAACCCTGACATATCAACACCATCTCCACTGCTCTCATTGTCCCTGACAAATCAACACCGAATCCACTGCTCTCATCAACCCTGACACATAAAAACCTACTCCTCTGCTCCCATCCACCCTGACACATCAACAAAAACTCCACTGCCCTGATCAATCCTAACACATCAACACCACTGCACTGATCTCATCAACCCTCACACATCAACATCAACTCCACTGCTCTCATCAACCCTGACACATCAAAACCAAGTCCACTGCTCTCATCAACCCTGACACATCAACGCCAAATCCACTGCTCTCATCAACCCTGATACATCAGGATCAAATCCACAGCTATCATCGACCCTGATGCATCAACACTAACTCCACTGCTCCCATCCACGCTGACACATCAACACCAACTCTACTGCTCCCATCAAACCTCGCTCATGAACACCAAATCCTCTGCTCTCATCGACCCTGACACATCAACAACAACTACACTGCTCTCCTCGACCCTGACCCATCAACACCAGCTCCTCTGCTCTCATCAACACTGACACATGAACACCGACTGTACTACTCTCTTCAACCCTGACAGATCAACACCAAATCCACTGCTCTCATCGACCCTGACATATCAACACCAACTCCACTGCTCTAATCAACCCTCTCTGACACATCAACACCAACTGCACCATTTTCATCAACCTTGACACATCAACACCATCTCCACTGCTCTCATCAACCCTGACACATCAACGTCAAATCTACTGCTCCCATCATACCTGACACATCAACATCAACTCTACTGCTCTCACTCACCCTGATACATCAACACCAATTGAACTGCTCTCATCAACCCCGACACATCAACATCAATTCTACAGCTATCATCAGCCCTGACACATCAAAACCATCTCTACTTCTCTCATCAACACTGACACATCAACACCAACTCCAATGCTCTCTTCAACAATGACACATCAACAACAACTCCACTGCTCACTTGAACCCTGACAGATCAACACCAAATCCACTGCTCTCATCGACCCTGACATAGCAACACCAACTCCACTGCTCTCATCCACCCTTACACACCAACTCAAACTGGACTGCTCTAATCGACCCTGATACATCAACTCCAACCCCACTGCTCTCGTCAACCCTGACACATCAACTTCAAATCTACTTCTCTCATCAACCCTGACACATCAACACCAACTCCACTGCTCTCATTGTATTTGACAAATCAAAACCGAATCCACTGCTCTCCTCAGCCCTGACACATCAAAACCTACTCCACTGCTCTAAACGACCCTGACATATCAACACCAACTTCACATCTCTCAACAACCCACACACATCAACACCAAGTCCACTGCTCTCTTCAACCCTGACACATTAACATCAAATCCACTTCTCTCATCAACCATGACACATCAACACCAACTCCACTGCTCTCATTGTCCCTGACAAGTCAAAACCGAATCCACTGGTCTCATCATCCCTGACACATCAAAACCTACTTCACAGATCTCATCAACCCTAGCACATCAATACCAACTCCACTGCTCTCATCAACACTGACACATCAACACCAACTCCACTGCTCTCTTCAACACTGACACATCAACACCAACTCCACTGCTCTCTTCAACCCTGACAGATCAACTCCAAACCCAATGCTCTCATCGACCCTGACATATCAACACCAACTCTGCAGCTCTAATCGACCCACTCTGACACATCAACACCAACTCCACTAGTTTCATCAACCCTGACACATCAACATCAACTCTACTGCTCTCACTAACCCTGACACATCAACACCAATTGAACTGCTCTCATCAACCCTGACACATCAACATCAACCCTACTTCTCTCATCAACCCTGACACATCAAACCCAACTCTACTTCTCTCATCAACCCTGATACATCAACACCAACTCCACTGCTCTCATCAACCCTTACACACCAACACCACTCCACTGCTCTCATCAACCCTGACACATCAACACCAACTCCACAGCTATCATCGACACTGACGCATCAACACCAACTCCACTGCTCCCGTCCACGCTGACACATCAACACCAACTCCACTGCTCTCATCAACCCTCGCTCATGAACACCAACTGCTCTGCTCTCATCAACGCTAACATGTCAACACCAACTCCTCTGCTCTCATTAACCCTGACACATTACCCCCAACTCCAGTGCTCTAATCAAATCTGACACATCAACAAAAACTCCAGTGCTCTAATCGACCCTGATACATCAACACCAACGCCACTGCTTTCATCAACCCACACACATCAAAACCAACTCCAATGCCCTCATCAACCCCGACATATCAACACCAACTCTACTGTTCTCATGAACCCTGACACATCAATACCAATTCCACGGTTCTCATCAACCCCGACACATCAAAACAATCTCAACTGCTCTCATCAACCCTGACACATCAACACCAACTCCATTGCTCCCATCAATCCTGAAACTAAAACACAAACTCCACTGCTCTCCTCAACCCTGACACATCAACACCGAATCCACTGCTCTCATCAACCCTCACACATCAACACCAACTCCTCTGCTGTCATCAACCCTGACATATCAACACCATCTCCACTGCTCTGATGAACCCTCACACATCAACAGCAACTCCACTGCACTGATCGACCCTGAAACATCAGCAACAACTACACTGCTCTCATCAACACTGACATATCAACACCAACTCCACGGCTCTCATCAACTCTCCCTGACAAATCAACACCAAATTCACTGATCTCATCAACCCTGATACATGAACACCAACTCCACTGCTCTCATCAACCCTGACACATCAACACCGACTCCACTGCTCTCATCAACCCTCACACATCAACACCAACTCCTCTGCTGTCATCAACCCTGACATATCAACACCATCTCCACTGCTCTGATGAACCCTCACACATCAACAGCAACTCCACTGCACTGATCGACCCTGAAACATCAGCAACAACTACACTGCTCTCATCAACACTGACATATCAACACCAACTCCACTGCTCTCATCGACCTTGACACATCAAAACCAACACTACTGCTCTCATCAACCCTGACACATCAACACCAGTCCACTGCTCTCATCAATCCCGACACATCAACACCAACTCCACTACTCTCATCAACCCTGACACATCACGTCAAATCCACTTCTCTCATCAACCCTGACACATCAACACCAACTCCACTGTTCTCAATGTCCCTGACAAATCAACACCAAATCCATGCTCTCATCAACTCTCCCTGACAAATCAACACCAAATCCACTGATCTCATCAACCCTGATACATGAACACCAACGCCACTGTTCTAATCAACCCTGACACATCAACACCGACTCCACTGCTCTCATCAACCCTCACACATCAACACCAACTCCTCTGCTGTCATCAACCCTGACATATCAACACCATCTCCACTGCTCTGATGAACCCTCACACATCAACAGCAACTCCACTGCACTGATCGACCCTGAAACATCAGCAACAACTACACTGCTCTCATCAACCCTGACATATCAACACCAGCTCCACTGTTCTCATCGACCCTGACCCATCAGCACCAACACAACTGCTCTCCTCGACACTGACCCATCAACAACAACTCCTCTGCTCCCATCAACACTGACACATCAACCCCAAATCCACTGCTCTCATCAACCCTGACACATGAACACCAACTCCACTGCTCTCATCGACCCTGATACATCAGCACCAACTCCACTGCTCTCATCAACCCTGACACATCAAAACCAACTCCACTGCTCTAATCGACTCAGATACATCAACACCAACTCCTCTGCTCTCATCAACCCTGACACATCAACACCAACTCCACTGCTCTCATCAATCCCAACACATCAACACCAATCCACTGCTCTAATCAACCCTAACACATTAACACCAACTCCACTGCTCTCATCAACATGGTCACGTCAACACCAACTCCACTGCTCTCTTCAACCCTGACAGATCAACACCAAATCCACTGCTCTCATCGACCCTAACATATCAACACCAACTCCATTGCTCTCATTGACCCTCTCTGACACATCAGCACCAACTGCACTACTTTCATCTACCTTGACACATCAAGACCATCTCCACGGATCTCATTAACCCTGACACATCAACACCAATTGAATTGCTCTCATCAACCCCGACACATCAACATCAACTCTACTGCTCTCATCAACCCTGACACATCGAAACCAACTCTAAATCTCTCATCAACCCTGATACATCAACACCAACTCCACTGCTCTCATCAACCCTGAAATATCAACACAAACTCCACTGCTCTCACCAACCCTGACATATGAACACAAACTTCAATGCTCTCATCAACCCTGACACATCAACACCATCCCCACTGCCCTCATCAACCCTGAAACATCAACACCAACTCCACTGCTCTCATCAACCCTGACACATCAACGTCAAATCCACTTCTCTCATCAACCTGACACATCAACACCAACTCCACTGCTATTATTGTCCCGGACAAATCAACACCGAATCCACTACTCTCATCAACTCTCCCTGACACATCAACACCAAATACTCTGCTCTCATCAACCCTGATACACCAACATCAAATCCTCTGCTCTCATCAACCCTGATACATCAACCACAATTCCTCTGCTCTCATCAACCCTGACACATCAACACCAACTCCACTGCTCTCATCAATCCTAACACATCAACACCAATCCACTGCTCTCATCAACCCTGACACATCAACATCAACTCCACTGCTCTCATCAACCCTAACACATTAACACCACCTCCACTGCTCTCATAAACACTGACACATCGACACCGACTGCACTACTCTCTTCAACCCTGACAGATCAACACCAAATCCACTGCTCTCATCGACCCTGACATATCAACGCCAACACCACTGCTCTAATCCACCCTCTCTGACAGATCAACATCAACTGCACTACTTTCATCAACCTTGACACATCAACACCATCTCCACTGCTCTCATCAACCCTGACACATCAACGTCAAATCTACTGCTCTCATCAACATGGACACATCAACATCAACTCTACTGCTCTCACTAACCCTGACACATCAAAACCAATTGAACTGCTCTCATCAACCCCAACACGTCAACATCAACTCTACTGCTATCATCAACCATGACACAACAAAACCAACTCTACTTCTCTCATCAACCCTGATACATCAACACCAACACCACTGCTTTCATCCACCCTGACACATCAACACCAACTCCACTGCTCCCATCCACCCTGACACATCAACACCAACTCCACTGCTCTCATCAACCCTGAGACATCAACACCCACTCCACAGCTATTATCGACCCTGACGCAACAACATCATCTCAACTGCGCTCATCAACCCTGCACATTAACACCAACTCCACTGCTCTCATCAACCCTGAAATATCAATACAAACTCCACTGCTCTCACCAACCCTGACATATGAACACAAACTTCAAAGCTCTCATCAACCCTGACACATCAACACCAACACTACTGCTCTCATCAACCCTGAAACATCAACACCAACTCCACTGCTCTCATCAACCCTGACACATCAACGTCAAATCCACTTCTCTCATCAACCTGACACATCAACACCAACTCCACTGTTCTCAATGTCCCTGACAAATCAACACCAAATCCACGGCTCTCATCAACTCTCCCTGACAAATCAACACCAAATTCACAGATCTCATCAACCCTGATACATGAACACCAACTCCACTGCTCTCATCAACCCTGACACATCAACACCGACTCCACTGCTCTCATCAACCCTCACACATCAACACCAACTCCTCTGCTGTCATCAACCCTGACATATCAACACCATCTCCACTGCTCTGATGAACCCTCACACATCAACAGCAACTCCACTGCACTGATCGACCCTGAAACATCAGCAACAACTACACTGCTCTCATCAACACTGACATATCAACACCAATTCCACTGCTCTCATCGACCTTGACACATCAACACCAACACTACTGCTCTCATCAACCCTGACACATCAACACCAGTCCACTGCTCTCATCAATCCCGACACAACAACACCAACTCCACTACTCTCATCAAACCTGACACATCACGTCAAATCCACTTCTCTCATCAACCCTGACACATCAACACCAACTCCACTGTTCTCAATGTCCCTGACAAATCAACACCAAATCCACTGCTTTCATCAACTCTCCCTGACAAATCAACACCAAATCCACTGATCTCATCAACCCTGATACTTGAACACCAACTCCACTGCTCTCATCAACCCTGACACATCAACACCGACTCCACTGCTCTCATCAACCCTCACACATCAACACCAACTCCTCTGCTGTCATCAACCCTGACATATCAACACCATCTCCACTGCTCTGATGAACCCTCACACATCAACAGCAACTGCACTGCACTGATCGACCCTGAAACATCAGCAACAACTACACTGCTCTCATCAACCCTGACATATCAACACCAGCTCCACTGTTCTCATCGACCCTGACCCATCAGCACCAACACAACTGCTCTCCTCGACACTGACCCATCAACAACAACTCCTCTGCTCCCATCAACACTGACACATCAACCCCAAATCCACTGCTCTCATCAACCCTGACACATGAACACCAACTCCACTGCTCTCATCGACCCTGATACATCAGCACCAACTCCACTGCTCTCATCAACCCTGACACATCAAAACCAACTCCACTGCTCTAATCGACTCAGATACATCAACACCAACTCCTCTGCTCTCATCAACCCTGACACATCAACACCAACTCCACTGCTCTCATCAATCCCAACACATCAACACCAATCCACTGCTCTAATCAACCCTAACACATTAACACCAACTCCACTGCTCTCATCAACATGGTCACGTCAACATCAACTCCACTGCTCTCTTCAACCCTGACAGATCAACACCAAATCCACTGCTCTCATCGACCCTAACATTTCAACACCAATTCCACTGCTCTCATTGACCCTCTCTGACACATCAGCACCAACTGCACTACTTTCATCTACCTTGACACATCAAGACCATCTCCACGGATCTCATTAACCCTGACACATCAACACCAATAGAATTGCTCTCATCAACCCCGACACATCAACATCAACTCTACTGTTCTCATCAACCCTGACACATCGAAACCAACTCTAAATCTCTAATCAACCCTGATACATCAACACCAACTCCAATGCTCTCATCAACACTGACACATCAACACCAACTCCACTGCTCTCTTCAACCCTGATACATCAACACCAAATCCACTGCTATCATCGACCCTGACGCATCAACACCAACTCCACTGCTCCCATCCACGCTGACACATCAACACCAACTCCACTACTCTCATCAACCCTGAGACATCAACACCCACTCCACAGCTATCATCGACCCTGACGCAACAACATCATCTCAACTGCTCTCATCAACCCTGCACATTAACAACAACTCCACTGCTCTCATCAACCCTGAAATATCAACACAAACTCCACTGCTCTCACCAACCCTGACATATGAACACAAACTTCAATGCTCTCAACAACCCTGACACATCAACACCATCCCCACTGCCCTCATCAACCGTGAAACATCAACACCAACTCCACTGCTCTCATCAACCCTGACACATCAACGTCAAATCCACTTCTCTCATCAACCTGACACATCAACACCAACTCCACTGCTATCATTGTCCCGGACAAATCAACACCGAATCCACTACTCTCATCAACTCTCCCTGACACATCAACACCAAATACTCTGCTCTCATCAACCCTGATACACCAACATCAAATCCTCTGCTCTCATCAACCCTGATACATCAACCACAATTCCTCTGCTCTCATCAACCCTGACACATCAACACCAACTCCACTGCTCTCATCAATCCTAACACATCAACACCAATCCACTGCTCTCATCAACCCTGACACATCAACATCAACTCCACTGCTCTCATCAACCCTAACACATTAACACCACCTCCACTGCTCTCATAAACACTGACACATCGACACCGACTGCACTACACTCTTCAACCCTGACAGATCAACACCAAATCCACTGCTCTCATCGACCCTGACATATCAACGCCAACACCACTGCTCTAATCCACCCTCTCTGACAGATCAACATCAACTGCACTACTTTCATCAACCTTGACACATCAACACCATCTCCACTGCTCTCATCAACCCTGACACATCAACGTCAAATCTACTGCTCTCATCAACATGGACACATCAACATCAACTCTACTGCTCTCACTAACCCTGACACATCAACACCAATTGAACTGCTCTCATCAACCCCAACACGTCAACATCAACTCTACTGCTATCATCAACCATGACACAACAAAACCAACTCTACTTCTCTCATCAACCCTGATACATCAACACCAACACCACTGCTCTCATCCACCCTGACACATCAACACCAACTCCACTGCTCCCATCCACCCTTTCACATCAACACCAACTCCACTGCTCTCATCCACCCTGATACATCAACACCAACTCCACTGCTCTCATCCATCCTTACACATCAACACAATCTCGAATGCTCTAATCGACCCTGATACATCAACAACAACCCCACTGCTCTCGTCAACCCTGACACATCAACGTCAAATCCACTTCTCTCATCAACCCTGACACATCAACACCAACTCCACTGCTCTCATTGTCCATGACAAATCAAAACCGAATCCACTGCTCTCATCAACCCTGACACATCAAAACCTACTCCACTGCTCTAATCGACCCTGACACATCAACACCAACTTCACTTCTCTCAACAACCCTCACACATCAACACCAACTCCCCTGCTCTCATCCACCCTGACACATCAACACCAACTCCACTGCTCTCATCAATCCTAACACATCAACACCACTCCAATGCTCTCATCAACCCTGACACATCAAAACCAACTCCACTGCTCTAAACGACCCTGACATATCAACACCAACACTACTGCTCTCATCAACCCTGAAACATCAACACCAACTCCACTGCTCTCATCAACCCTGACACATCAACGTCAAATCCACTTCTCTCATCAACCTGACACATCAACACCAACTCCACTGCTATTATTGTCCCGGACAAATCAACACCGAATCCACTACTCTCATCAACTCTCCCTGACACATCAACACCAAATACTCTGCTCTCATCAACCCTGATACACCAACATCAAATCCTCTGCTCTCATCAACCCTGATACATCAACCACAATTCCTCTGCTCTCATCAACCCTGACACATCAACACCAACTCCACTGCTCTCATCGACCTTGACACATCAACACCAACACTACTGCTCTCATCAACCCTGACACATCAACACCAGTCCACTGCTCTCATCAATCCCGACACATCAACACCAACTCCACTACTCTCATCAACCCTGACACATCACGTCAAATCCACTTCTCTCATCAACCCTGACACATCAACACCAACTCCACTGTTCTCAATGTCCCTGACAAATCAACACCAAATCCACTGCTCTCATCAACTCTCCCTGACAAATCAACACCAAATACACTGATCTCATCAACCCTGATACATGAACACCAACTCCACTGCTCTCATCAACCCTGACACATCAACACCGACTCCACTGCTCTCATCAACCCTCACACATCAACACCAACTCCTCTGCTGTCATCAACCCTGACATATCAACACCATCTCCACTGCTCTGATGAACCCTCACACATCAACAGCAACTCCACTGCACTGATCGACCCTGAAACGTCAGCAACAACTACACTGCTCTCATCAACACTGACATATCAACACCAGCTCCACTGTTCTCATCGACCCTGACCCATCAGCACCAACACAACTGCTCTCCTCGACACTGACCCATCAACAACAACTCCTCTGCTCCCATCAACACTGACACATCAACCCCAAATCCACTGCTCTCATCAACCCTGACACATGAACACCAACTCCACTGCTCTCATCGACCCTGATACATCAGCACCAACTCCACTGCTCTCATCAACCCTGACACATCAAAACCAACTCCACTGCTCTAATCGACTCAGATACATCAACACCAACTCCTCTGCTCTCATCAACCCTGACACATCAACACCAACTCCACTGCTCTCATCAATCCCAACACATCAACACCAATCCACTGCTCTAATCAACCCTAACACATTAACACCAACTCCACTGCTCTCATCAACATGGTCACGTCAACACCAACTCCACTGCTCTCTTCAACCCTGACAGATCAACACCAAATCCACTGCTCTCATCGACCCTAACATATCAACACCAACTCCACTGCTCTCATTGACCCTCTCTGACACATCAGCACCAACTGCACTACTTTCATCAACCTTGACACATCAAGACCATCTCCACGGATCTCATTAACCCTGACACATCAACACCAATTGAATTGCTCTCATCAACCCCGACACATCAACATCAACTCTACTGCTCTCATCAACCCTGACACATTGAAACCAAATCTAAATCTCTCATGAACCCTGATACATCAACACCAACTCCACTGCTCTCATCAACACTGACACATCAACACCAACTCCACTGCTCTCTTCAACCCTGATACATCAACACCAACTCCACAGCTATCATCGACCCTGACGCATCAACACCAACTCCACTGCTCCCATCCACGCTGACACATCAACACCAACTCCACTACTCTCATCAACCCTGAGACATCAACACCCACTCCACAGCTATCATCGACCCTGACGCAACAACATCATCTCAACTGCTCTCATCAACCCTGCACATTAACACCAACTCCACTGCTCTCATCAACCCTGAAATATCAACACAAACTCCACTGCTCTCACCAACCCTGACATATGAACACAAACTTCAATGCTCTCATCAACCCTGACACATCAACACCAACACTACTGCTCTCATCAACCTGACACATCAACATCAACTCCACTGCTCTCATCAACCCTAACACATTAACACCACCTCCACTCCTCTCATAAACACTGACACATCGACACTGACTGCACTACTCTCTTCAACCCTGACAGATCAACAACAAATCCACTGCTCTCATCGACCCTGACATATCAACGCCAACACCACTGCTCTAATCCACCCTCTCTGACAGATCAACGTCAACTGCACTACTTTCATCAACCTTGACACATCAACACCATCTCCACTGCTCTCATCAACCCTGACACATCAACGTCAAATCTAATGCTCTCATCAACATGGACACATCAACATCAACTCTACTGCTCTCACTAACCCTGACACATCAACACCAATTGAACTGCTCTCATCAACCCCAACACGTCAACATCAACTCTAATGCTATCATCAACCATGACACAACAAAACCAACTCTACTTCTCTCATCAACCCTGATACATCAACACCAACACCACTGCTCTCATCCACCCTGACACATCAACACCAACTCCACTGCTCCCATCCACCCTGACACATCAACACAAACTCCACTGCTCTCATCCACCCTGATACATCAACACCAACTCCACTGCTCTCATCCATCCTTACACATCAACACAATCTCGACTGCTCTAATCGACCCTGATACATCAACAACAACCCCACTGCTCTCGTCAACCCTGACACATCAACGTCAAATCCACTTCTCTCATCAACCCTGACACATCAACACCAACTCCACTGCTCTCATTGTCCATGACAAATCAAAACCGAATCCACTGCTCTCATCAACCCTGACACATCAAAACCTACTCCACTGCTCTAATCGACCCTGACACATCAACACCAACTTCACTTCTCTCAACAACCCTCACACATCAACACCAACTCCCCTGCTCTCATCCACCCTGACACATCAACACCAACTCCACTGCTCTCATCAATCCTAACACATCAACACCACTCCAATGCTCTCATCAACCCTGACACATCAAAACCAACTCCACTGCTCTAAACGACCCTGACATATCAACACCAACACTACTGCTCTCATCAACCCTGAAACATCAACACCAACTCCACTGCTCTCATCAACCCTGACATATCAACGTCAAATCCACTTCTCTCATCAACCTGACACATCAACACCAACTCCACTGCTATTATTGTCCCGGACAAATCAACACCGAATCCACTACTCTCATCAACTCTCCCTGACACATCAACACCAAATACTCTGCTCTCATCAACCCTGATACACCAACATCAAATCCTCTGCTCTCATCAACCCAGATACATCAACCACAATTCCTCTGCTCTCATCAACCCTGACACATCAACATCAACTCCACTGCTCTCATCAATCCTAACACATCAACACCAATCCACTGCTCTCATCAACCTTGACACATCAACATCAACTCCACTGCTCTCATCAACCCTAACACATTAACACCACCTCCACTGCTCTCATAAACACTGACACATCGACACCGACTGCACTACTCTCTTCAACCCTGACAGATCAACACCAAATCCACTGCTCTCATCGACCCTGACATATCAACGCCAACACCACTGCTCTAATCCACCCTCTCTGACAGATCAACATCAACTGCACTACTTTCATCAACCTTGACACATCAACACCATCTCCACTGCTCTCATCAACCCTGACACATCAACGTCAAATCTACTGCTCTCATCAACATGGACACATCAACATCAACTCTACTGCTCTCACTAACCCTGACACATCAACACCAATTGAACTGCTCTCATCAACCCCAACACGTCAACATCAACTCTACTGCTATCATCAACCATGACACAACAAAACCAACTCTACTTCTCTCATCAACCCTGATACATCAACACCAACACCACTGCTCTCATCCACCCTGACACATCAACACCAACTCCACTGCTCCCATCCACCCTGACACATCTACACAAACTCCACTGCTCTCATCCACCCTGATACATCAACACCAACTCCACTGCTCTCATCCATCCTTACACATCAACACAATCTCGACTGCTCTAATCGACCCTGATACATCAACAACAACCCCACTGCTCTCGTCAACCCTGACACATCAACGTCAAATCCACTTCTCTCATCAACCCTGACACATCAACACCAACTCCACTGCTCTCATTGTCCATGACAAATCAAAACCGAATCCACTGCTCTCATCAACCCTGACACATCAAAACCTACTCCACTGCTCTAATCGACCCTGACACATCAACACCAACTTCACTTCTCTCAACAACCCTCACACATCAACACCAACTCCCCTGCTCTCATCCACCCTGACACATCAACACCAACTCCACTGCTCTCATCAATCCTAACACATCAACACCACTCCAATGCTCTCATCAACCCTGACACATCAAAACCAACTCCACTGCTCTAAACGACCCTGACATATCAACACCAACACTACTGCTCTCATCAACCCTGAAACATCAACACCAACTCCACTGCTCTCATCAACCCTGACACATCAACGTCAAATCCACTTCTCTCATCAACCTGACACATCAACACCAACTCCACTGCTATAATTGTCCCGGACAAATCAACACCGAATCCACTACTCTCATCAACTCTCCCTGACACATCAACACCAAATACTCTGCTCTCATCAACCCTGATACACCAACATCAAATCCTCTGCTCTCATCAACCCTGATACATCAACCACAATTCCTCTGCTCTCATCAACCCTGACACATCAACACCAACTCCACTGCTCTCATCGACCTTGACACATCAACACCAACACTACTGCTCTCATCAACCCTGACACATCAACACCAGTCCACTGTTCTCATCAATCCCGACACATCAACACCAACTCCACTACTCTCATCAACCCTGACACATCACCTCAAATCCACTTCTCTCATCAACCCTGACACATCAACACCAACTCCACTGTTCTCAATGTCCCTGACAAATCAACACCAAATCCACTGCTCTCATCAACTCTCCCTGACAAATCAACACCAAATACACTGATCTCATCAACCCTGATACATGAACACCAACTCCACTGCTCTCATCAACCCTGACACATCAACACCGACTCCACTGCTCTCATCAACCCTCACACATCAACACCAATTCCTCTGCTGTCATCAACCCTGACATATAACACCATCTCCACTGCTCTGATGAACCCTCACACATCAACAGCAACTCCACTGCACTGATCGACCCTGAAACATCAGCAACAACTACACTGCTCTCATCAACCCTGACATATCAACACCAGCTCCACTGTTCTCATCGACCCTGACCCATCAGCACCAACACAACTGCTCTCCTCGACACTGACCCATCAACAACAACTCCTCTGCTCCCATCAACACTGACACATCAACCCCAAATCCACTGCTCTCATCAACCCTGACACATGAACACCAACTCCACTGCTCTCATCGACCCTGATACATCAGCACCAAATCCACTGCTCTCATCAACCCTGACACATCAAAACCAACTCCAATGCTCTAATCGACTCAGATACATCAACACCAACTCCTCTGCTCTCATCAACCCTGACACATCAACACCAACTCCACTGCTCTCATCAATCCCAACACATCAACACCAATCCACTGCTCTAATCAACCCTAACACATTAACACCAACTCCATTGCTCTCATCAACATGGTCACGTCAACACCAACTCCACTGCTCTCTTCAACCCTGACAGATCAACACCAAATCCACTGCTCTCATCGACCCTAACATATCAACACCAACTCCACTGCTCTCATTGACCCTCTCTGACACATCAGCACCAACTGCACTACTTTCATCAACCTTGACACATCAAGACCATCTCCACGGATCTCATTAACCCTGACACATCAACACCAATTGAATTGCTCTCATCAACCCCGACACATCAACATCAACTCTACTGCTCTCATCAACCCTGACACATCGAAACCAACTCTAAATCTCTAATCAACCCTGATACATCAACACCAACTCCACTGCTCTCATCAACACTGACACATCAACACCAACTCCACTGCTCTCTTCAACCCTGATACATCAACACCAACTCCACAGCTATCATCGAATCTGACGCATCAACACCAACTCCACTGCTCCCATCCACGCTGACACATCAACACCAACTCCACTACTCTCATCAACCCTGAGACATCAACACCCACTCCACAGCTATCATCGACCCTGACGCAACAACATCATCTCAACTGCTCTCATCAACCCTGCACATTAACACCAACTCCACTGCTCTCATCAACCCTGAAATATCAACACAAACTCCACTGCTCTCACCAACCCTGACATATGAACACAAACTTCAATGCTCTCATCAACCCTGACACATCAACACCAACACTACTGCTCTCATCAACCCTGAAACATCAACACCAACTCCACTGCTCTCATCAACCCTGACATATCAACGTCAAATCCACTTCTCTCATCAACCTGACACATCAACACCAACTCCACTGCTATTATTGTCCCGGACAAATCAACACCGAATCCACTACTCTCATCAACTCTCCCTGACACATCAACACCAAATACTCTGCTCTCATCAACCCTGATGCACCAACATCAAATCCTCTGCTCTCATCAACCCTGATACATCAACCACAATTCCTCTGCTCTCATCAACCCTGACACATCAACACCAACTCCACTGCTCTCATCAATCCTAACACATCAACACCAATCCACTGCTCTCATCAACCCTGACACATCAACATCAACTCCACTGCTCTCATCAACCCTAACACATTAACACCACCTCCACTGCTCTCATAAACACTGACACATCGACACCGACTGCACTACTCTCTTCAACCCTGACAGATCAACACCAAATCCACTGCTCTCATCGACCCTGACATATCAACGCCAACACCACTGCTCTAATCCACCCTCTCTGACAGATCAACATCAACTGCACTACTTTCATCAACCTTGACACATCAACACCATCTCCACTGCTCTCATCAACCCTGACACATCAACGTCAAATCTACTGCTCTCATCAACATGGACACATCAACATCAACTCTACTGCTCTCACTAACCCTGACACATCAACACCAGTTGAACTGCTCTCATCAACCCCAACACGTCAACATCAACTCTACTGCTATCATCAACCATGACACAACAAAACCAACTCTACTTCTCTCATCAACCCTGATACATCAACACCAACACCACTGCTCTCATCCACCCTGACACATCAACACCAACTCCACTGCTCCCATCCACCCTGACACATCAACACAAACTACACTGCTCTCATCCACCCTGATACATCAACACCAACTCCACTGCTCTCATCCATCCTTATACATCAACACAATCTCGACTGCTCTAATCGACCCTGATACATCAACAACAACCCCACTGCTCTCGTCAACCCTGACACATCAACGTCAAATCCACTTCTCTCATCAACCCTGACACATCAACACCAACTCCACTGCTCTCATTGTCCATGACAAATCAAAACCGAATCCACTGCTCTCATCAACCCTGACACATCAAAACCTACTCCACTGCTCTAATCGACCCTGACACATCAACACCAACTTCACTTCTCTCAACAACCCTCACACATCAACACCAACTCCCCTGCTCTCATCCACCATGACACATCAACACCAACTCCACTGCTCTCATCAATCCTAACACATCAACACCACTCCAATGCTCTCATCAACCCTGACACATCAAAACCAACTCCACTGCTCTAAACGACCCTGACATATCATCACCAACACTACTGCTCTCATCAACCCTGAAACATCAACACCAACTCCACTGCTCTCATCAACCCTGACACATCAACGTCAAATCCACTTCTCTCATCAACCTGACACATCAACACCAACTCCACTGCTATTATTGTCCCGGACAAATCAACACCGAATCCACTACTCTCATCAACTCTCCATGACACATCAACACCAAATACTCTGCTCTCATCAACCCTGATACACCAACATCAAATCCTCTGCTCTCATCAACCCTGATACATCAACCACAATTCCTCTGCTCTCATCGACCCTGACACATCAACACCAACTCCACTGCTCTCATCAATCCTAACACATCAACACCAATCCACTGCTCTCATCAACCCTGACACATCAACATCAACTCCACTGCTCTCATCAATCCTAACACATCAACACCAATCCACTGCTCTCATCAACCCTGACACATCAACATCAACTCCACTGCTCTCATCAACCCTAACACATTAACACCACCTCCACTGCTCTCATAAACACTGACACATCGACACCGACTGCACTACTCTCTTCAACCCTGACAGATCAACACCAAATCCACTGCTCTCATCGACCCTGACATATCAACGCCAACACCACTGCTCTAATCCACCCTCTCTGACAGATCAACATCAACTGCACTACTTTCATCAACCTTGACACATCAACACCATCTCCACTGCTCTCATCAACCCTGACACATCAACGTCAAATCTACTGCTCTCATCAACATGGACACATCAACATCAACTCTACTGCTCTCACTAACCCTGACACATCAACACCAATTGAACTGCTCTCATCAACCCCAACACGTCAACATCAACTCTACTGCTATCATCAACCATGACACAACAAAACCAACTCTACTTCTTTCATCAACCCTGATACATCAACACCAACACCACTGCTCTCATCCACCCTGACACATCAACACCAACTCCACTGCTCCCATTCACCCTGACACATCAACACAAACTCCACTGCTCTCATCCACCCTGATACATCAACACCAACTCTACTGCTCTCATTGTCCATGACAAATCAAAACCGAATCCACTGCTCTCATCAACCCTGACGCATCAACATCAACTCTACTGCTCTCACTAACCCTAACACATCAACACCAATTGAACTGCTCTCATCAACCCTGACACATCAACATCAACCCTACTTCTCTCATCAGCCCTGACACATCAAACCCAACTCTACTTCTCTCATCAACCCTGATACATCAACACCAACTCCACTGCTCTCATCAACCCTTACACACCAACACCAACTCCACTGCTTCCGTCCACGCTGACACATCAACACCAACTCCACTGCTCTCATCAACCCTCGCTCATGAACACCAACTCCTCTGCTCTCATCAACGCTAACATGTCAACACCAACTCCTCTGCTCTCATTAACCCTGACACATTACCCCCAACTCCAGTGCTCTAATCAACTCTGACACATCAACACAAACTCCAGTGCTCTAATCGACCCTGATACATCAACACCAATGCCACTACTTTCATCAACCCACACACATCAAAACCAACTCCATTGCCCTCATCAACCCTGACACATCAACACCAACTCTACTGTTCTCATGAACCCTGACACATCAATACCAACTCCACTGTTCTCATCAACCCCGACACATCAAAACCATCTCAACTGCTCTCATCAACCCTGACACATCAACACCAACTCCATTGCTCCCATCAATCCTGAAACTAAAACACAAACTCCACCGCTCTCGTCAACCCTGACATATCAACACCAACTCCACTGCTCTCATCGACCCTGACACATCAACACCAACACTACTGCTCTCATCAACCCTGAAACATCAACACCAGTCCACTGGTCTCATCAATCCCGACACATCAACACCAACTCCACTACTCTCGTCAACCCTGGACACATCACGTCAAATCCACTTCTCTCATCAACCCTGACACATCAACACCAACTCCACTGTTCTCAATGTCCCTGACAAATCAACACCAAATCCACTGCTCTCATCAACTCTCCCTGACACATCAACACCAAATCCACTGATCTCATCAACCCTGATACATCAACACCAACTCCACTGCTCTCATCAACCCTGACACGTCAACACAAACTCCACTGCTCTCATCAACCCTGACACATCAACACCGACTCCACTGCTCTCATGAACACTCACACATCAACACCAACTCCTCTGCTGTCATCAACACTGACATATCAACACCATCTCCACTGCTCTGATGAACCCTCACACATCAACAGCAACTCCACTGCATTCATCGACCCTGAAACATCAACAACAACTACACTGCTCTCATGAACCCTGACATATCAACACCAGCTCCACTGTTCTCATCGACCCTGACCCATCAGCACCAACTCAACTGCTCTCCTCGACCCTGACCCATCAACAACAACTCCTCTGCTCCCATCAACACTGACACATCAACCCCAAATCCACTGCTCTCATCAACCCTGAGACATGAACACCAACTCCACTGCTCTCATCGACCCTGATACATCAACACCAACTCCACTGCTCCCATCAATCCTGAAACATCAACACAAACTCCACCGCTCTCGTCAACCCTGACATATCAACACCAACTCCACTGCTCTCATCGACCCTGACCCATCAGCACCAACTCAACTGCTCTCCTCGACCCTGACCCATCAACAACAACTCCTCTGCTCCCATCAACACTGACACATCAACCCCAAATCCACTGCTCTCATCAACCCTGAGACATGAACACCAACTCCACTGCTCTCATCGACCCTGATACATCAACACCAACTCCACTGCTCTCATCAACCCTGACACATCAATACCAACTCCACTGCTCTAATCGACTCTGACACGTCAACACCAACTTCACTTCTCTCAACAAACCTCACACATCAACACCAACTCCTCTGCTCTCATCAACCCTGACACATCAACACCAACTCCACTGCTCTCATCAATCCTAACACATCAACACCAATCCACTGCTCTAATCAACCCTAACACATTAACACCGACTCCACTGCTCTCATCAACATGGTCACGTCAACACCAACTTCACTTCTCTCAACAAACCTCACACATCAACACCAACTCCACTGCTCTCTTCAACCCTGACAGATCAACACCAAATCCACTGCTCTCATCGACCCTAACATATCAACACCAACTCCACTGCTCTCATCGACCCTCTCTGACACATCAACACCAACTGCACTACTTTCATCAACTTTGACACATCAACACCATCTCCACTGCTCTCATCAACCCTAACACATCAACGCCAATTGAATTGCTCTCATCAACCCTGACACATCAACATCAACACTACTGCTCTCATCAACCCTGACACATCATAACCAACTCTAAATCTCTCATCAACCCTCATACATCAACACCAACTCCACAGCTCTCATCAACCCTGACACATCAACACCAACTCCACTGCTCTCTTCAACCCTGATACATCAACACCAACTCCACAGCTATCATCGTCCCTGATGCATCAACACCAACTCCACGGCTCCCATATACACTGACACATCAACACCAACTCCACTGCACTCATCAACCCTCGCTCATGAACACCAAATCCTCTGCTCTCATCAACGCTGACACATCAACACCAATTCCTCTGCTCTCATTTTCCTGACCCATTGCTCCCAACTCCACTGCGCTCATCAACTCTGACACATCAACACAAACCCCACTGCTCTAATCGACCCTGATACATCGACACCAATGCCAATGCTTTCATCAACCCTCACACATAAATAGCAACTCCATTGCCCTCATCAAAGCGGACACATCAACACCAACTCTACTGTTTTAATGAACCCTGACACATCAATATCAACTCGACTGCTCTCATGAACCCTGACACATCAATACCAACTCCACTGATCTCATCAACCCTGACACATCAACACCATCTCAACTGCTCTCACCAACACTGACACATTAACACCAACTCCACTGCTCTCATCAACCCTGAAATATCAACACAAACTCCACTGCTCTCACCAACCCTGACATATCAACACCAACTCCAATGCTCTCATCAACCCTGACACATCAACACCAACACTACTACTCTCATCAACCCTGAAACATCAACACCAACTACACTGCTCTCATCAACCCTGACACATCAACGTCAAATCCACTTATCTCATCAACCCTGACACATCAACACCAACTCCACTGCTCTTATTTTCCCTGACAATTCAACACCGAATCCGCTGCTCTTATCAACTCTCCATGACACATCAACACCAAATCCTCTGCCCTCATCAACCCTGATACACCAACACCCAATCCTCTGCTCTCATCAATCCTGATACATCAACCCCAATTCCTCTGCTCTCATCAACCCTGACACATCAACATCAACTCCACTGCTCTCATCAAACCTAACACATTAACACCAACTCCACTGCTCTCATCAACACTGACACATCTACACCGATTGCACTACTCTCTTCAACCCTGACAGATCAACACCAGATCCACTGCTCTCATCGACCGTGACCTATCAACACCAACACCACTGATCTAATCCAACCTCTCTGACACATCAACACCAACTGCACTACTTCATCAACATTGACACATCAACACCATCTCCACTGCTCTCATCAACCCTGACACATCAACGTCAAATCTACTGCTCCCATCAACACGGACACATCAACATCAACTCTACTGCTGTCACTAACCCTGACACATCAACACCAATTGAACTGCTCTCATCAACCCCGACACGTCAACATCAACTCTACTGCTATAATCAAACCTGACACATCAACACCAACTCCACTGCTCCCATCCACCCTGACACATCAACACAAACTCCACTGCTCTCATCCATCCTTACACATCAACACAATCTCGACTGCTCCAATCGACCCTGATACATCAACAACAACCCCACTGCTCTCGTCAACCCTGACACATCAACGTCAAATCCACTTCTCTCATCAACCCTGACACATCAACACCAACTCCACTGCTCTCATTGTCCATGACAAATCAAAACCGAATCCACTGCTCTCATCAACCCTGACACATCAAAACCTACTCCCCTGCTCTCATCCACCCTGACACATCAACACCAACTCCACTGCTCTCATCAATCCTAACACATGAACACCACTCCAATGCTCTCATCAACCCTGACACATCAAAACCAACCCCACTGCTCTAAACGACCCTGACATATCAACACCAACTTCACTTCTCTCAACAACCCACACACATCAACACCAAGTCCACTGCTCTCTTCAACCCTGACACATCAACGTCAAATCCACTTGTCTCGTCAACCCTGACACATCAACTCCAACTCCACTGCTCTCATTGTCCCTGACAAATCAACACCGAATCCACTGCTCTTATCATCCCTGACACATCAAAACCTACTCCACTGCTCTCATCAACCCTGACACATCAATACCAACTCCACTGCTCTCATCAACACTGACACATCAACACCAACTCCACTGCTCTCTTCAACACTGACACATCAACACCAACTCCACTGCTCTCTTCAACCCTGACAGATCAACACCAAATCCAATGCTCTCATCGACCCTGACATATCAACACCAACTCTGCAGCTCTAATCGACCCACTCTGGCACATCAACACCAACTGCACTAGTTTCATCAAACCTGACACATCAACACCATCCCCACTGCTCTCATCAACCCTGAAACATCAACGTCAACAATACTGCTCTCATCAACCAGGACACATCAACACCAACTCCACTGGTCTCATCAACACTGACACATCAACATCAACTCTACTGCTCTCACTAACCCTGACACATCAACACCAATTGAACTGCTCTCATCAACCCTGACACATCAACATCAACCCTACTTCTCTCATCAGCCCTGACACATCAAACCCAACTCTACTTCTCTCATCAAACCTGATACATCAACACCAACTCCACTGCTCTCATCAACCCTTACACACCAACACCACTCCACTGCTCTCATCAACCCTGACATATCAACACCAACTCCACAGCTATCATCGACACTGACGCATCAACACCAACTCCACTGCTCCCGTCCACGCTGACACATCAACACCAACTCCACTGCTCTCATCAACCCTCGCTCATGAACACCAACTCCTCTGCTCTCATCAACGCTAACATGTCAACACCAGCTCCTCTGCTCTCATTAACCCTGACACATTACCCCCAACTCCAGTGCTCTAATCAACTCTGGCACATCAACACAAACTCCAGTGCTCTAATCGACCCTGATACATCAACACCAATGCCACTACTTTCATCAACCCACACACATCAAAACCAACTCCATTGCCCTCATCAACCCCGACACATCAACACCAACTCTACTGTTCTCATGAACCCTGACACATCAATTCCAACTCCACTGTTCTCATCAACCCCGACACATCAAAACCATCTCAACTGCTCTCATCAACCCTGACACATCAACACCAACTCCATTGCTCCCATCAATCCTGAAACATCAACACAAACTCCACCGCTCTCGTCAACCCTGACATATCAACACCAACTCCACTGCTCTCATCGACCCTGACACATCAACACCAACTCAACTGCTCTCCTCGACCCTGACCCATCAACAACAACTCCACTGCTCCCATCAACACTGACACATCAACCCCAAATCCACTGCTCTCATCAACCCTGAGACATGAACACCAACTCCACTGCTCTCATCGACCCTGATACATCAACACCAACTCCACTGCTCTCATCAACCCTGACACATCAATACCAACTCCACTGCTCTAATCGACTCTGACACGTCAACACCAACTTCACTTCTCTCAACAAACCTCACACATCAACACCAACTCCTCTGCTCTCATCAACCCTGACACATCAACACCAACTCCACTGCTCTCATCAATCCTAACACATCAACACCAATCCACTGCTCTAATCAACCCTAACACATTAACACCAACTCCACTGCTCTCTTCAACCCTGACAGATCAACACCAAATCCACTGCTCTCATCGACCCTAACATATCAACACCAGCTCCACTGCTCTCATCGACCTTCTCTGACACATCAACACCAACTGCACTACTTTCATCAACTTTGACACATCAACACCATCTCCACTGCTCTCATCAACCCTAACACATCAACGCCAATTGAATTGTTCCCATCAACCCTGACACATCAACATCAACTCTACTGCTCTCATCAACCCTGACACATCATAACCAACTCTAAATCTCTCATCAACCCTCATACATCAACACCAACTCCACAGCTCTCATCAACCCTGACACATCAACACCAACTCCACTGCTCTCTTCAACCCTGATACATCAACACCAACTCCACAGCTATCATCGACCCTGACGCATCAACACCAACTCCACGGCTCCCATATACACTGACACATCAACACCAACTCCACTGCACTCATCAACCCTCGCTCATGAACACCAAATCCTCTGCTCTCATCAACGCTGACACATCAACACCAATTCCTCTGCTCTCATTTTCCTGACCCATTACTCCCAACTCCACTGCGCTCATCAACTCTGACACATCAACACAAACCCCACTGCTCTAATCGACCCTGATACATCAACACCAATGCCAATGCTTTCATCAACCCTCACACATAAATACCAACTCCATTGCCCTCATCAAAGCCGACACATCAACACCAACTCTACTGTTTTAATGAACCCTGACACATCAATATCAACTCGACTGCTCTCATGAACCCTGACACATCAATACCAACTCCACTGATCTCATCAACCCTGACACATCAACGCCATCTCAACTGTTCTCACCAACACTGACACATTAACACCAACTCCACTGCTCTCATCAACCCTGAAATATCAACACAAACTCCACTGCTCTCACCAACCCTGACATATCAACACCAACTCCAATGCTCTCATCAACCCTGACACATCAACACCAACACTACTGCTCTCATCAACCCTGAAACATCAACACCAACTACACTGCTCTCATCAACCCTGACACATCAACGTCAAATCCACTTATCTCATCAACCCTGACACATCAACACCAACTCCACTGCTCTTATTGTCCCTGACAATTCAACACCGAATCCGCTGCTCTTATCAACTCTCCATGACACATCAACACCAAATCCTCTGCTCTCATCAACCCTGATACATCAACCCCAATTCCTCTGCTCTCATCAACCCTGACACATCAACATCAACTCCACTGCTCTCATCAACCCTAACACATTAACACCAACTCCACTGCTCTCATCAACACTGACACATCTACACCGATTGCACTACTCTCTTCAACCCTGACAGATCAACACCAAATCCACTGCTCTCATCAACCCTGACACATCAACGTCAAATCTAATGCTCTCATCAACACGGACACATCAACATCAACTCTACTGCTGTCACTAACCCTGACACATCAACACCAATTGAACTGCTCTCATCAACCCCGACACGTCAACATCAACTCTACTGCTATCATCAACCCTGACACATCAACACCAACTCCACTGCTCCCATCCACCCTGACACATCAACACAAACTCCACTGCTCTCATCCATCCTTACACATCAACACAATCTCGACTGCTCTAATCGACCCTGATACATCAACAACAACCCCACTGCTCTCGTCAACCCTGACACATCAACGTCAAATCCACTTCTCTCATCAACCCTGACACATCAACACCAACTCCACTGCTCTCATTGTCCATGACAAATCAAAACCGAATCCACTGCTCTCATCAACCCTGACACATCAAAACCTACTCCACTGCTCTAATCGACCCTGACACATCAACACCAACTTCACTTCTCTCAACAACCCTCACACATCAACACCAACTCCCCTGCTCTCATCCACCCTGACACATCAACACCAACTCCACTGCTCTCATCAATCCTAACACATCAACACCACTGCAATGCTCTCATCAACCCTGACACATCAAAACCAACTCCACTGCTCTAAACGACCCTGACATATCAACACCAACTTCACTTCTCTCAACAACCCACACACATCAACACCAAGTCCACTGCTCTCTTCAGCCCTGACACATCAACGTCAAATCCACTTGTCTCGTCAACCCTGACACATCAACTCCAACTCCACTGCTCTCATTGTCCCTGACAAATCAACACCGAATCCACTGCTCTCAGCATCCCTGACACATCAAAACCTACTCCACTGCTCTCATCAACCCTGACACATCAATACCAACTCCACTGCTCTCATCAACACTGACACATCAACACCAACTCCACTGCTCTCTTCAACACTGACACATCAACACCAACTCCACTGCTCTCTTCAACCCTGACAGATCAACACCAAATCCAATGCTCTCATCGACCCTGACATATCAACACCAACTCCACAGCTCTAATCAACCCTCTCTGACACATCAACACCAACTGCACTAGTTTCATCCACTCTGACACATCAACACCATCCCCACTGCTCTCATCAACCCTGAAACATCAACGTCAACAATACTGCTCTCATCAACCAGGACACATCAACACCAACTCCACTGCTCTCTTCAACCCTGACAGATCAACACCAAATCCACTGCTCTCATCGACCCTAACATATCAACACCAGCTCCACTGCTCTCATCGACCCTCTCTGACACATCAACACCAACTGCACTACTTTCATCAACTTTGACACATCAACACCATCTCCACTGCTCTCATCAACCCTAACACATCAACGCCAATTGAATTGCTCTCATCAACCCTGACACATCAACATCAACTCTACTGCTCTCATCAACCCTGACACATCATAACCAACGCTAAATCTCTCATCAACCCTCATACATCAACACCAACTCCACAGCTCTCATCAACCCTGACACATCAACACCAACTCCACTGCTCTCTTCAACCCTGATACATCAACACCAACTCCACAGCTATCATCGACCCTGACGCATCAACACCAACTCCACTGCTCTCATCAACACTGACACATCAACACCAACTCCACTGCTCTCTTCAACCCTGACAGATCAACACCAAACCCAATGCTCTCATCGACCCTGACATATCAACACCAACTCTGCAGCTCTAATCGACCCACTCTGACACATCAACACCAACTGCACTAGTTTCATCAAACCTGACACATCAACACCATCCCCACTGCTCTCATCAACCCTGAAACATCAACGTCAACAACACTGCTCTCATCAACCAGGACACATCAACACCAACTCCACTGGTCTCATCAACCCTGACACATCAACATCAACTCTACTGCTCTCACTAACCCTGACACATCAACACCAATTGAACTGCTCTCATCAACCCTGACACATCAACATCAACCCTATTTCTCTCATCAACCCTGACACATCAAACTCAACTCTACTTCTCTCATCAACCCTGATACATCAACACCAACTCCACTGCTCTCATCAACCCTTACACACCAACACCACTCCACTGCTCTCATCAACCCTGACACATCAACACCAACTCCACAGCTATCATCGACACTGACGCATCAACACCAACTCCACTGCTCCCGTCCACGCTGACACATCAACACCAACTCCACTGCTCTCATCAACCCTCGCTCATGAACACCAACTCCTCTGCTCTCATCAACGCTAAAATGTCAACACCAACTCCTCTGCTCTCATTAACCCTGACACATTACCCCCAACTCCAGTGCTCTAATCAACTCTGGCACATCAACACAAACTCCAGTGCTCTAATCGACCCTGATACATCAACACCAACTCCACTGTTCTCAATGTCCCTGACAAATCAACACCAAATCCACTGCTCTCATCAACTCTCCCTGACACATCAACACCAAATCCACTGATCTCATCAACCCTGATACATCAACACCAACTCCACTGCTCTCATCAACCCTGACACATCAACACCGACTCCACTGCCCTCATGAACACTCACACATCATCACCAACTCCTCTGCTGTCATCAACACTGACATATCAACACCATCTCCACTGCTCTGATGAACCCTCACACATCAACAGCAACTCCACTGCACTCATCGACACTGAAACATCAACAACAACTACACTGCTCTCATGAACCCTGACATATCAACACCAGCTCCACTGTTCTCATCGACCCTGTCCCATCAGCACCAACTCAACTGCTCTCCTCGACCCTGACCCATCAACAACAACTCCTCTGCTCCCATCAACACTGACACATCAACCCCAAATCCACTGCTCTCATCAACCCTTAGACATGAACACCAACTCCACTGCTCTCATCGACCCTGATACATCAACACCAACTCCACTGCTCTCATCAACCCTGACACATCAATACCAACTCCACTGCTCTAATCGACTCTGACACGTCAACACCAACTTCACTTCTCTCAACAAACCTCATACATCAACACCAACTCCACTGCTCTCATCAATCCTAACACATCAACACCAATCCACTGCTCTAATCAACCCTAACACATTAACACCAACTCCACTGCTCTCATCAACATGGTCACGTCAACACCAACTCCACTGCTCTCTTCAACCCTGACAGATCAACACCAAATCCACTGCTCTCATCGACCCTAACATATCAACACCAGCTCCACTGCTCTCATCGACCCTCTCTGACACATCAACACCAACTGCACTACTTTCATCAACTTTGACACATCAACACCATCTCCACTGCTCTCATCAACCCTAACACATCAACGCCAATTGAATTGCTCTCATCAACCCTGACACATCAACATCAACTCTACTGCTCTCATCAACCCTGACACATCATAACCAACTCTAAATCTCTCATCAACCCTCATACATCAACACCAACTCCACAGCTCTCATCAACCCTGACACATCAACACCAACTCCACTGCTCTCTTCAACCCTGATACATCAACACCAACTCCACAGCTATCATCGACCCTGACGCATCAACACCAAATCCACGGCTCCCATATACACTGACACATCAACACCAACTCCACTGCTCTCATCAACCCTCACTCATGAACACCAAATCCTCTGCTCTCATCAACGCTGACACATCAACACCAATTCCTCTGCTCTCATTTTCCTGACCCATTACCCCCAACTCCACTGCGCGCATCAACTCTGACACATCAACACAAACCCCACTGCTCTAATCGACCCTGATACATCAACACCAATGCCAATGCTTTCATCAACCCTCACACATAAATAACAACTCCATTGCCCTCATCAACCCCGACACATCAACACCAACTCTACTGTTTTAATGAACCCTGACACATCAATATCAACTCGACTGCTCTCATGAACCCTGACACATCAATACCAACTCCACTGATCTCATCAACCCTGACACATCAACGCCATCTCAACTGCTCTCACCAACACTGACACATTAACACCAACTCCACTGCTCTCATCAACCCTGAAATATCAACACAAACTCCACTGCTCTCACCAACCCTGACATATCAACACCAACTCCAATGCTCTCATCAACCCTGACACATCAACACCAACACTACTGCTCTCATCAACCCTGAAACATCAACACCAACTACACTGCTCTCATCAACCCTGACACATCAACGTCAAATCCACTTATCTCATCAACCCTGACACATCAACACCAACTCCACTGCTCTTATTGTCCCTGACAATTCAACACCGAATCCGCTGCTCTTATCAACTCTCCATGACACATCAACACCAAATAATCTGCTCTCATCAACCCTGATACACCAACACCCAATCCTCTGCTCTCATCAATCCTGATACATCAACCCCAATTCCTCTGCTCTCATCAACCCTGACACATCAACATCAACTCCACTGCTCTCATCAACCCTAACACATTAATACCAACTCCACTGCTCTCATCATCACTGACACATCGACACCGACTGCACTACTCTCTTCAACCCTGACAGATCAACACCAAATCCACTGCTCTCATCGACCCTGACATATCAACACCAACACCACTGCTCTAATCCACCCTCTCTGACACATCAACACCAACTGCACAACTTTCATCAACCTTGACACATCAACACCATCTCCACTGCTCTCATCAACCCTGACACATCAACGTCAAATCTACTGCTCTCATCAACACGGACACATCAATATCAACTCTACTGCTGTCACTAACCCTGACACATCAACACCAATTGAACTGCTCTCATCAACCCCGACAAGTCAACATCAACTCTGCTGCTATCATCAATCCTGACACATCAACACCAACTCCACTGCTCCCATCCACCCTGACACATCAACACAAACTCCACTGCTCTCATCCACCCTGACACATCAACACCAACTCCACTGGTCTCATCAACCCTGACACATCAACATCAACTCTACTGCTCTCACTAACCCTGGCACATCAACACCAATTGAACTGCTCTTATCAACCCCAACACATCAACATCCACTCTACTGATCTCATCAACCCTGACACATCAAAACCAACTCTACTTCTCTCATCAACCCTGATACATCAACACCAACTCCACTGCTCTCATCAACCCTGACACATCAACACCAACTCCACTGCTCTCATCAACCCTGATACATCAACACCCACTCCACAGCTATCATCGACCCTGACGCATCAGCACCAACTGTACTGCTCCCATCCACGCTGACACATCAACACCAACTCCTCAGCTCTCATTAACCCTGACCCATTACCCGCAACTCCATCGCACTCATCAACTCTGACACATCAACACAAACTCCACTGCTCTAATCAACCCTGATACATCAAAACGAACCCCACTGCTTTCATCAACCCTGACACATCAAAACTAACTCCATTGCCCTCATCAACCCCGACACATCAAGACCAACTCTACTGTACTCATGAGCCCTGACACATCAAAACCAACTCCACTGTTCTCATCAACCCTGACACATCAACACCATCTCAACTGCTCTCATCAACCCTGACACATCAACACCAACTCCACTGGTCTCATCACCCCTGACACATCAACACCAACTAAACTGCTCTCATCAACCCTGACACATCAACACCATCTCAACTGCTCTCATCAACCCTGACACATCAACACCAACTCCACTGGTCTCATCACCCCTGACACATCAACACCAACTAAACTGCTCTCATCAACCCTGATACATCAACACCCACTCCACCCCTATCATCGACCCTGACGCATCAACATCAACTGTACTGCTCCCATCCATGCTGACACATCAACACCAACTCCTCTGCTCTCATTAACCCTGACCCATTAACCCCAACTCCACTGCTCTCATCAATTCTGACACATCAACACAAACTCCACTGCTCTAATCGACCCTGATACATCAAAACCAACCCCACTGTTCTCATCAACCCTGACACATCAACACCATCTCAACTGCTCTCATCAACCCTGACACATCATCGTCAACTCTACTGCTCTCATCAACCCTGACACATCAACACCAACTCCACTGCTCTCATCAACCCCGAAACATCAACACAAACTCCACTGCTCTCACCAACCCTGACATATCAACACCAACTCCACTGCTCTCATCAACCCTGACACATCAACACCAACTCCACTGCTCTCGTCAACCCTGACACATCAACGTCAAATCCACTTCTCTCAACAACCCTGACAAATCAATACCAACTCCACTGCTCTCATTGTCTCTGACAAATCAACACCGAATCCACTGCTCTCATCAACTCTCCCTGACACATCAACACCAACTCCACTGCTCTTATCAACCCTGACATGTCAACACCAACTCCATTGCTGTCATCAACCCAGACACATCAACACCAACTCCAGTACTCTCATATACCCTGACACATCAACACCAACTCCACTGCTCTCATCGACCCTGACTCATCAACAACAACTACACTGCTCTCATCAACCCTGACACATCAACACCAGCTCCACTTTTCTCATCGACCCTGACCCATCAGCACCAGCTCAACTGCTCTCCTCGACCCTGACCCATCAACACCAACTCCAGTACTCTCATATACCCTGAGACATCAACAGCAACTCCACTGCTCTCATGAACCCTCACACATCAACACCAACTCCTCTGCTGTCATCAACCCTGGCATATCAACACCATCTCCACTGCTCTGATGAACCCTGACACATCAACATCAACTCCACTGCTCTCATCAACCCTGATACATCAACAACAACTACACTGCCCTCATCAACCCTGACACATCAACACCAGCTCTTCTGCTCCCATCAACACTGACACATCAACCCCAACTCCACTGCACTAATCGACCCTGTCACATCAACACCAACTGCACTTCTCTCAACAACCCTCACACATCAACACCAACTCCTCTGCTCTCATCAACCCTGACACATCAACACCAACTCCACTGCTCTCATCAATCCTTACACATCAACACCAATCCAATGCTCTCATAAACCCTGACATATCAACACCAACTCCACTGCTCTCTTCAACCCTGACATATCAACACCAACTCCACTGCTCTCATCGACCCTCTCTGACACATCAACACCAACTGCACTACTTTCATCAACATTGACACATCAACACCATCTCCACTGCTCTCATCAACCCTGACACATCAACGTCAAATCTACTGCTCTCATCAACACGGACACATCAACATCAACTCTACTGCTATCATCAACCCTGACACATCAAAACCAACTTCACTTCTCTCATCAACCCTGATACATCAACACCAACACCACTGCTCTCATCCACCCTGACACATCAACACCAACTCCACTGCTCCCATCCACCCTGACACATCAACACAAACTCCACTGCTCTCATCCACCCTGACACATCAACACCAACTCCACTGGTCTCATCAACCCTGACACATCAATATCAACTCTACTGCTCTCACTAACCCTGGCACATCAACACCAATTGAACTGCTCTTATCAACCCCAATACATCAACATCCACTCTACTGATCTCATCAACCCTGACACATCAAAACCAACTCTACGTCTCTCATCAACCCTGATACATCAACACCAACTCCACTGCTCTCATCAACCCTAATACATCAACACCCACTCCACAGCTATCATCGACCCTGACACATCAGCAACAACTGTACTGCTCCCATCCACGCTGACACATCAACACCAACTCCTCTGCTCTCATTAGCCCTGACCCATTACCCGCAACTCCACTGCACTCATCAACTCTGACACATCAACACAAACTCCACTGCTCTAATCGACCCTGATACATCAAAACGAACCCCACTGCTTTCATCAACCCTGACACATCAAAACTAACTCCGTTGCCCTCATCAACCCCGACACATCAACACCAACTCTACTGTACTCATGAGCCCTGACACATCAAAACCAACTCCACTGTTCTCATCAACCCTGACACATCAACACCATCTCCACTGGTCTCATCAACCCTGACACATCAACATCAACTCTACTACTCTCACTAACCCTGGCACATCAACACCAATTGAACTGCTCTTATCAACACCAACACATCAACATCCACTCTACTGATCTCATCAACCCTGACACATCAAAACCAACTCTACTTCTCTCATCAACCCTGATACATCAACAACAACTCCACTGCTCTCATCAACCCTGATACATCAACACCCACTCCACCCCTATCATCGACCCTGACACATCAACACCAACTGTACTGCTCCCATCCACGCTGACACATCAACACCAACTCCTCTGCTCTCATTAACCCTGACCCATTACCCCCAACTCGACTGCTCTCATCAACTCTGACACATCAACACAAACTCCACTGCTCTAATCGACCCTGATACATCAAAACCAACCCCACTGCTTTCATCAACCCTGACACATCAAAACTAACTCCATTGCCCTCATCAACCCCGACACATCAACACCAACTCTACTGTACTCATGAACCCTGACACATCAAAACCAACTCCACTGTTCTCATCAACTCTGACACATCATCGTCAACTCCACTGCTCTCATCAACCCTGACACGTCAACACCAACTCCATTGCTGTCATCAACCCAGACACATCAACACCAACTCCAGTACTCTCATATACCCTGACACATCAACACCAACTCTACTGCTCTCATCGACCCTGACACATCAACACCAGCTCCACTTTTCTCATCGACCCTGACCCATCAGCACCAACTCAACTGCTCTCATCAACCCTGAAACATCAACAAAAACTCCACTGCTCTCACCAACCCTGACATATCAACACCAACTCCACTGCTCTCATCAACGCTGACACATCAACACCAACTCCACTGCTCTCGTCAACCCTGACACATCAACGTCAAATCCACTTCTCTCAACAACCCTGACAAATCAATACCAACTCCACTGCTCTCATTGTCTCTGACAAATCAACACCGAATCCACAGCTCTCATCAACTCTCCCTGACACATCAACAGCAACTCCACTGCTCTCATGAACCCTCACACATCAACACCAACTCCTCTGCTGTCATCAACCCTGGCATATCAACACCATCTCCACTGCTCTGATGAACCCTGACACATCAACATCAACTCCACAGCTCTCATCGACCCTGATACATCAACAACAACTACACTGCCCTCATCAACCCTGACACATCAACACCAGCTCCACTGTTCTCCTCGACCTTGACCCATCAACACCAACTCTTCTGCTCCCATCAACACTGACACATCAACCCCAACTCCACTGCACTAATCGACCCTGTCACATCAACACCAACTGCACTTCTCTCAACAACCCTCACACATCAACACCAACTCCTCTGCTCTCATCAACCCTGACACATCAACACCAACTCCACTGCTCTCATCAATCCTTACACATCAACACCAATCCAATGCTCTCATAAACCCTGACATATCAACACCAACTCCACTGCTCTCTTCAACCCTGACATATCAACACCAACTCCACTGCTCTCATTGACCCTCTCTGACACATCAAGACCAACTGCACTACTTTCATCAACATTGACACATCAACACCAACTCCACTGGTCTCATCAACCCCGACACATCAACATCAACTCTACTGCTCTCACTAACCCTGACACATCAACACCAATTGAACTGCTCTCATCAACCCTGATACATCAACACCATCTCCACTGCTCTCATCAACCCTGACACATCAACACCAACTCCAGTGCTCTCAACAACTCTGATATATCAACACCAACTCCACAGCTATCATCAACCCTGACGCATCAACACCAACTCCACTGCTCCCATCCACGCTGACACATCAACACCAACTCCACTGCTCTCATCAACCATCGCTCATGATCAACAAATCCTCTGCTCTCATCAACGCTGACACATTAACACCAACTCCTCTGCTCTCATTAACCCTGACCCATTACGCCCAACTCCACTGCTCTCGTCAACTCTGACACATCAACACAAACTCCACTGCTCTAATCGACCCTGATACATCAAAACCAACCCCACTGCTTTCATAAACCCTCACACATCAAAACCAACTCCATTGCCCTCATCAACCCCGACACATCAACACCAACTCTACTGTTCTCATGAACCCTGACACATCAATATCAACTCTACTGTTCTCATGAACCCTGACACATCAATACCAACTCCACTGTTCTCATCAACCCTGACACATCAATACCATCTCAACTGCTCTCATCAACCCTGACACACCAACACCAAATCCACTGCTGTCATCAACCCTGAAACATCAACACAAACTCCACTGCTCTCACCAACCCTGACACATCAAATCCTACTCCACTGCTCTCATCAACCCTGACACATCAACACCAACACTACTGCTCTCATCAACCCTGACACATCAACACCAACTCCACTGCTCTCATCAATCCCGACACATCAACACCAACTCCACTGCTCTCATCAATCCCGACATATCAACACCAACTCCACTGCTCTCGTCAACCCTTACACATCAACGTCAAATCTACTTCTCTCATCAAACCTGACACATCAACACCAACTCCACTGCTCTCATAGTCCCTGAAAAATCAACACCGAATCCAATGCTCTCATCAACTCTCCCTGACACATCAACACCAACTCCTCTGCTCTCACCAACCCTGACACATCAACACCAACTCCGCTGCTCTCATCGACCCTGATACATCAGCACCAACTCCATTGCTGTCATCAACACTGACACATCAACACCAACTCCAGTACTCTCATATACCCTGACACATCAACACAAACACCACTGCTCTCATCAACCGTGACACATCAACACCAGCTGCACTGTTCTCATCGACCTTGACCCATCAGCACCAACTCAACTGCTCTACTCGACCCTGACCCATCAACAACATCTCCAGTACTCTAATATACCCTGACACATCAACACCAACTCCACTGCTCTCATCGACCCTCACACATCAACACCAACTCCTCTGCTGTCATGTACCCTGGCATATCAACACCATCTCCACTGCTCTGATGAACCCTCACACAACAACATCAACTCCACTGCTTTCATCGACCCTGACACATCAACAACAACTACACTGCTGTCATCAACCCTGACACATCAACACCAGCTCCACTGCTCTCCTCGACCCTGACCCATCAACACCAACTCCTCTGCTCCCATCAACAATGACACATCAACCCCAACTCCACTGCTCTAATCGACCCTGTCACATCAACACCAACTTCACTTCTGTCAACAACCCTCACACATCAACACCAGCTCCTCTGCTCTCATCAACACTGACACATCAACACTAACTCCACTGCTCTCATCAATCCTAACACATCAACACCAATCCAATGCTCTCATCAACCCTGACACATCAACATCAACTCCACTGATCTCTTCAACCCTGACAGATCAACACCAACTCCAGTGCTCTCATCGACCCTCTCTGACACATCAACACCAACTGCACTACTTTCATCAACATTGACACATCAACACGAACTCCACTGGTCTCATCAACACTGACACATCAACATCAACTCTACTGCTCTCACTAACCCTGACACATCAACACCAATTGAACTGCTCTCATCAACCCCGACACATCAACATCAACTCTACTGCTCTCATCAACCCTGACACATCAAAACCAACTCTACTTCTCCCATCAACCCTGATACATCAACACCAACTCCACTGCTCTCATCAACCATCGCTCATGATCAACAAATCCTCTGCTCTCATCAACGCTGACACATTAACACCAACTCCTCTGCTCTCATTAACCCTGACCCATTACGCCCAACTCCACTGCTCTCGTCAACTCTGACACATCAACACAAACTCCACTGCTCTAATCGACCCTGATACATCAAAACGAACCCCACTGCTTTCATCAACCCTGACACATCAAAACTAACTCCGTTGCCCTCATCAACCCCGACACATCAACACCAACTCTACTGTACTCATGAGCCCTGACACATCAAAACCAACTCCACTGTTCTCATCAACCCTGACACATCAACACCATCTCAACTGCTCTCATCAACCTTGACACATCATCGCCAACTCTACTGCTCTCATCAACCCTGACACATCAACACCAACTCCACTGTTCTCATCAACCCTGACACATCAACACCATCTCAACTGCTCTCATCAACCCTGACACATCAACACCAACTCCACTGGTCTCATCACCCCTGACACATCAACACCAACTAAACTGCTCTCATCAACCCTGACACATCAACACCATCTCAACTGCTCTCATCAACCCTGACACATCAACACCAACTCCACTGGTCTCATCACCCCTGACACATCAACACCAACTAAACTGCTCTCATCAACCCTGATACATCAACACCCACTCCACCCCTATCATCGACCCTGACGCATCAACACCAACTGTACTGCTCCCATCCATGCTGACACATCAACACCAACTCCTCTGCTCTCATTAACCCTGACCCATTAACCCCAACTCCACTGCTCTCATCAATTCTGACACATCAACACAAACTCCACTGCTCTAATCGACCCTGATACATCAAAACCAACCCCACTGTTCTCATCAACCCTGACACATCAACACCATCTCAACTGCTCTCATCAACCCTGACACATCATCGTCAACTCTACTGCTCTCATCAACCCTGACACATCAACACCAACTCCACTGCTCTCATCAACCCCGAAACATCAACACAAACTCCACTGCTCTCACCAACCCTGACATATCAACACCAACTCCACTGCTCTCATCAACTCTGACACATCAACACCAACTCCACTGCTCTCGTCAACCCTGACACATCAACGTCAAATCCACTTCTCTCAACAACCCTGACAAATCAATACCAACTCCACTGCTCTCATTGTCTCTGACAAATCAACACCGAATCCACTGCTCTCATCAACTCTCCCTGACACATCAACACCAACTCCACTGCTCTTATCAACCCTGACATGTCAACACCAACTCCATTGCTGTCATCAACCCAGACACATCAACACCAACTCCAGTACTCTCATATACCCTGACACATCAACACCAACTCCACTGCTCTCATCGACCCTGACTCATCAACAACAACTACACTGCTCTCATCAACCCTGACACATCAACACCAGCTCCACTTTTCTCATCGACCCTGACCCATCAGCACCAGCTCAACTGCTCTCCTCGACCCTGACCCATCAACACCAACTCCAGTACTCTCATATACCCTGAGACATCAACAGCAACTCCACTGCTCTCATGAACCCTCACACATCAACACCAACTCCTCTGCTGTCATCAACCCTGGCATATCAACACCATCTCCACTGCTCTGATGAACCCTGACACATCAACATCAACTCCACTGCTCTCATCAACCCTGATACATCAACAACAACTACACTGCCCTCATCAACCCTGACACATCAACACCAGCTCTTCTGCTCCCATCAACACTGACACATCAACCCCAACTCCACTGCACTAATCGACCCTGTCACATCAACACCAACTGCACTTCTCTCAACAACCCTCACACATCAACACCAACTCCTCTGCTCTCATCAACCCTGACACATCAACACCAACTCCACTGCTCTCATCAATCCTTACACATCAACACCAATCCAATGCTCTCATAAACCCTGACATATCAACACCAACTCCACTGCTCTCTTCAACCCTGACATATCAACACCAACTCCACTGCTCTCATCGACCCTCTCTGACACATCAACACCAACTGCACTACTTTCATCAACATTGACACATCAACACCATCTCCACTGCTCTCATCAACCCTGACACATCAACGTCAAATCTACTGCTCTCATCAACACGGACACATCAACATCAACTCTACTGCTATCATCAACCCTGACACATCAAAACCAACTTCACTTCTCTCATCAACCCTGATACATCAACACCAACACCACTGCTCTCATCCACCCTGACACATCAACACCAACTCCACTGCTCCCATCCACCCTGACACATCAACACAAACTCCACTGCTCTCATCCACCCTGACACATCAACACCAACTCCACTGGTCTCATCAACCCTGACACATCAATATCAACTCTACTGCTCTCACTAACCCTGGCACATCAACACCAATTGAACTGCTCTTATCAACCCCAATACATCAACATCCACTCTACTGATCTCATCAACCCTGACACATCAAAACCAACTCTACTTCTCTCATCAACCCTGATACATCAACACCAACTCCACTGCTCTCATCAACCCTAATACATCAACACCCACTCCACAGCTATCATCGACCCTGACACATCAGCAACAACTGTACTGCTCCCATCCACGCTGACACATCAACACCAACTCCTCTGCTCTCATTAGCCCTGACCCATTACCCGCAACTCCACTGCACTCATCAACTCTGACACATCAACACAAACTCCACTGCTCTAATCGACCCTGATACATCAAAACGAACCCCACTGCTTTCATCAACCCTGACACATCAAAACTAACTCCGTTGCCCTCATCAACCCCGACACATCAACACCAACTCTACTGTACTCATGAGCCCTGACACATCAAAACCAACTCCGCTGCTCTCATCGACCCTGATACATCAGCACCAACTCCATTGCTGTCATCAACACTGACACATCAACACCAACTCCAGTACTCTCATATACCCTGACACATCAACACAAACACCACTGCTCTCATCAACCGTGACACATCAACACCAGCTGCACTGTTCTCATCGACCTTGACCCATCAGCACCAACTCAACTGCTCTACTCGACCCTGACCCATCAACAACATCTCCAGTACTCTAATATACCCTGACACATCAACACCAACTCCACTGCTCTCATCGACCCTCACACATCAACACCAACTCCTCTGCTGTCATGTACCCTGGCATATCAACACCATCTCCACTGCTCTGATGAACCCTCACACAACAACATCAACTCCACTGCTTTCATCGACCCTGACACATCAACAACAACTACACTGCTGTCATCAACCCTGACACATCAACACCAGCTCCACTGCTCTCCTCGACCCTGACCCATCAACACCAACTCCTCTGCTCCCATCAACAATGACACATCAACCCCAACTCCACTGCTCTAATCGACCCTGTCACATCAACACCAACTTCACTTCTGTCAACAACCCTCACACATCAACACCAGCTCCTCTGCTCTCATCAACACTGACACATCAACACTAACTCCACTGCTCTCATCAATCCTAACACATCAACACCAATCCAATGCTCTCATCAACCCTGACACATCAACATCAACTCCACTGATCTCTTCAACCCTGACAGATCAACACCAACTCCAGTGCTCTCATCGACCCTCTCTGACACATCAACACCAACTGCACTACTTTCATCAACATTGACACATCAACACGAACTCCACTGGTCTCATCAACACTGACACATCAACATCAACTCTACTGCTCTCACTAACCCTGACACATCAACACCAATTGAACTGCTCTCATCAACCCCGACACATCAACATCAACTCTACTGCTCTCATCAACCCTGACACATCAAAACCAACTCTACTTCTCCCATCAACCCTGATACATCAACACCAACTCCACTGCTCTCATCAACCATCGCTCATGATCAACAAATCCTCTGCTCTCATCAACGCTGACACATTAACACCAACTCCTCTGCTCTCATTAACCCTGACCCATTACGCCCAACTCCACTGCTCTCGTCAACTCTGACACATCAACACAAACTCCACTGCTCTAATCGACCCTGATACATCAAAACGAACCCCACTGCTTTCGTCAACCCTGACACATCAAAACTAACTCCGTTGCCCTCATCAACCCCGACACATCAACACCAACTCTACTGTACTCATGAGCCCTGACACATCAAAACCAACTCCACTGTTCTCATCAACCCTGACACATCAACACCATCTCAACTGCTCTCATCAACCTTGACACATCATCGCCAACTCTACTGCTCTCATCAACCCTGACACATCAACACCAACTCCACTGGTCTCATCAACCCTGACACATCAACATCAACTCTACTACTCTCACTAACCCTGGCACATCAACACCAATTGAACTGCTCTTATCAACACCAACACATCAACATCCACTCTACTGATCTCATCAACCCTGACACATCAAAACCAACTCTACTTCTCTCATCAACCCTGATACATCAACAACAACTCCACTGCTCTCATCAACCCTGATACATCAACACCCACTCCACCCCTATCATCGACCCTGACACATCAACACCAACTGTACTGCTCCCATCCACGCTGACACATCAACACCACCTCCTCTGCTCTCATTAACCCTGACCCATTACCCCCAACTCGACTGCTCTCATCAACTCTGACACATCAACACAAACTCCACTGCTCTAA
This sequence comes from Carcharodon carcharias, assembly GCF_017639515.1. Taxonomy (NCBI): domain Eukaryota; kingdom Metazoa; phylum Chordata; class Chondrichthyes; order Lamniformes; family Lamnidae; genus Carcharodon; species Carcharodon carcharias. The sequence goes on from NW_024470758.1 coordinate 1,942,626, forward strand.
TCGACCCTGATACATCAAAACCAACCCCACTGCTTTCATCAACCCTGACACATCAAAACTAACTCCATTGCCCTCATCAACCCCGACACATCAACACCAACTCTACTGTACTCATGAACCCTGACACATCAAAACCAACTCCACTGTTCTCATCAACTCTGACACATCATCGTCAACTCCACTGCTCTCATCAACCCTGACACGTCAACACCAACTCCATTGCTGTCATCAACCCAGACACATCAACACCAACTCCAGTACTCTCATATACCCTGACACATCAACACCAACTCTACTGCTCTCATCGACCCTGACACATCAACACCAGCTCCACTTTTCTCATCGACCCTGACCCGTCAGCACCAACTCAACTGCTCTCATCAACCCTGAAACATCAACAAAAACTCCACTGCTCTCACCAACCCTGACATATCAACACCAACTCCACTGCTCTCATCAACGCTGACACATCAACACCAACTCCACTGCTCTCGTCAACCCTGACACATCAACGTCAAATCCACTTCTCTCAACAACCCTGACAAATCAATACCAACTCCACTGCTCTCATTGTCTCTGACAAATCAACACCGAATCCACAGCTCTCATCAACTCTCCCTGACACATCAACAGCAACTCCACTGCTCTCATGAACCCTCACACATCAACACCAACTCCTCTGCTGTCATCAACCCTGGCATATCAACACCATCTCCACTGCTCTGATGAACCCTGACACATCAATATCAACTCCACAGCTCTCATCGACCCTGATACATCAACAACAACTACACTGCCCTCATCAACCCTGACACATCAACACCAGCTCCACTGTTCTCCTCGACCTTGACCCATCAACACCAACTCTTCTGCTCCCATCAACACTGACACATCAACCCCAACTCCACTGCTCTAATCGACCCTGTCACATCAACACCAACTGCACTTCTCTCAACAACCCTCACACATCAACACCAACTCCTCTGCTCTCATCAACCCTGACACATCAACACCAACTCCACTGCTCTCATCAATCCTTACACATCAACACCAATCCAATGCTCTCATAAACCCTGACATATCAACACCAACTCCACTGCTCTCTTCAACCCTGACATATCAACACCAACTCCACTGCTCTCATTGACCCTCTCTGACACATCAAGACCAACTGCACTACTTTCATCAACATTGACACATCAACACCAACTCCACTGGTCTCATCAACCCCGACACATCAACATCAACTCTACTGCTCTCACTAACCCTGACACATCAACACCAATTGAACTGCTCTCATCAACCCTGATACATCAACACCATCTCCACTGCTCTCATCAACCCTGACACATCAACACCAACTCCAGTGCTCTCAACAACTCTGATATATCAACACCAACTCCACAGCTATCATCAACCCTGACGCATCAACACCAACTCCACTGCTCCCATCCACGCTGACACATCAACACCAACTCCACTGCTCTCATCAACCATCGCTCATGATCAACAAATCCTCTGCTCTCATCAACGCTGACACATTAACACCAACTCCTCTGCTCTCATTAACCCTGACCCATTACGCCCAACTCCACTGCTCTCGTCAACTCTGACACATCAACACAAACTCCACTGCTCTAATCGACCCTGATACATCAAAACCAACCCCACTGCTTTCATAAACCCTCACACATCAAAACCAACTCCATTGCCCTCATCAACCCCGACACATCAACACCAACTCTACTGTTCTCATGAACCCTGACACATCAATATCAACTCTACTGTTCTCATGAACCCTGACACATCAATACCAACTCCACTGTTCTCATCAACCCTGACACATCAATACCATCTCAACTGCTCTCATCAACCCTGACACACCAACACCAAATCCACTGCTGTCATCAACCCTGAAACATCAACACAAACTCCACTGCTCTCACCAACCCTGACACATCAAATCCTACTCCACTGCTCTCATCAACCCTGACACATCAACACCAACACTACTGCTCTCATCAACCCTGACACATCAACACCAACTCCACTGCTCTCATCAATCCCGACACATCAACACCAACTCCACTGCTCTCATCAATCCCGACATATCAACACCAACTCCACTGCTCTCGTCAACCCTTACACATCAACGTCAAATCTACTTCTCTCATCAAACCTGACACATCAACACCAACTCCACTGCTCTCATAGTCCCTGAAAAATCAACACCGAATCCAATGCTCTCATCAACTCTCCCTGACACATCAACACCAACTCCTCTGCTCTCATCAACCCTGACACATCAACACCAACTCCGCTGCTCTCATCGACCCTGATACATCAGCACCAACTCCATTGCTGTCATCAACACTGACACATCAACACCAACTCCAGTACTCTCATATACCCTGACACATCAACACAAACACCACTGCTCTCATCAACCGTGACACATCAACACCAGCTGCACTGTTCTCATCGACCTTGACCCATCAGCACCAACTCAACTGCTCTACTCGACCCTGACCCATCAACAACATCTCCAGTACTCTAATATACCCTGACACATCAACACCAACTCCACTGCTCTCATCGACCCTCACACATCAACACCAACTCCTCTGCTGTCATGTACCCTGGCATATCAACACCATCTCCACTGCTCTGATGAACCCTCACACAACAACATCAACTCCACTGCTTTCATCGACCCTGACACATCAACAACAACTACACTGCTGTCATCAACCCTGACACATCAACACCAGCTCCACTGCTCTCCTCGACCCTGACCCATCAACACCAACTCCTCTGCTCCCATCAACAATGACACATCAACCCCAACTCCACTGCTCTAATCGACCCTGTCACAGCAACACCAACTTCACTTCTGTCAACAACCCTCACACATCAACACCAGCTCCTCTGCTCTCATCAACACTGACACATCAACACTAACTCCACTGCTCTCATCAATCCTAACACATCAACACCAATCCAATGCTCTCATCAACCCTGACACATCAACATCAACTCCACTGATCTCTTCAACCCTGACAGATCAACACCAACTCCAGTGCTCTCATCGACCCTCTCTGACACATCAACACCAACTGCACTACTTTCATCAACATTGACACATCAACACGAACTCCACTGGTCTCATCAACACTGACACATCAACATCAACTCTACTGCTCTCACTAACCCTGACACATCAACACCAATTGAACTGCTCTCATCAACCCCGACACATCAACATCAACTCTACTGCTCTCATCAACCCTGACACATCAAAACCAACTCTACTTCTCCCATCAACCCTGATACACCAACACCAACTCCACTGCTCTCATCAACCCTGACACATCAACACCAACTCCACTGCTCTCAACTCTGATACATCAACACCAACTCCACAGCTATCATCAACCCTGACGCATCAACACCAACTCCACTGCTCCCATCCACGCTGACACATCAACACCAACTCCTCTGCTCTCATCAACGCTGACACATTAACACCAATTCTTCTGCTCTCATTAACCCTGACCCATTAACCCCAACTCCATTGCTCTCATCAACTCCGACACATCAACACAACCTCCACTGCTCTAATCGACCCTGATACATCAACACCAACCCCACTGCTTTCATCAACCCTCACACATCAAAACCAACTCCATTGCCCTCATCAACCCCGAGATATCAGCACCAACTCTACTGTTCTCATGCACCCTGACACATCAATATCAACTCTACTGTTCTCATGAACCCTGACACATCAATACCAACTCCACTGCTCTCATCGACCTTGACACATCAACTCCAACTCCACTGCTCTCATCAACCCTGACACATCAACACCAACTCCACTGCTCTCATCCACCCTGCTACATCAACACCAACTCCACTGCTCTCATCCACCCTTACACATCAACACAAACTCCACAGCTCTAATCGACCCTGATACATCAACACCAACCCCACTGCTCTCATCAACCCTGACACATCAAAACCAACTCCACTGCTCTCATCAACCCTGACACATCAACACCAACTCTACTGTTCTCATGAACCCTGACACATCAGTATCAACTCTAATGCTCTCATCAACTCTGACACATCAAATCCATCTCCACTGCTCGCATCAACCCTGACACATCAACACCAACTCTACTGATCTCATCAACCCTGACACATCACTATCAACTCTACTGCTCTCATCAACTCTGACATATCAAAACCATCTCCACTGCTCTCATCAAACCTGACACTTCAACACCAACTCATCTGCTCTCATCGACCCTGACACATCAACACAAAATCCACTACTCTCATCAGCCCTGACACAGGAATACCCAAATCCACTGCTCTCATCAGCCCTGGCACATCAACATCAACTCTCCTGCTCTCATCAACCCTGACATATCAACACCATCTCCACTCCTCTCATCAACCCTGACACATCAACGTCAACTCTACTGCTCTCATCAACACTGACACATCAACACCAACTCCACTGTTCTCATCGACCCTGACACATCAATATCAACTCTACTGCTCTCACTAACCCTAACACATCAACACCAATTGAACTGCTCTCATCAACCCCGACACATCAAAACCAACTCTACTTCTCTCATCAACCCTGATACATCAACACCAACTCCACTGCTCTCATCGACCCTGACACATCAACACCAACTCCACTGCTCTCATCGACCCTGATGCATCAACACCAACTCCACTGCTCTCATCAACCCTGACACATCAACACAAACTCCACTGCTCTTATCCACCCTGACATATCAACACCAACTCCACTGCTCTTATCCACCCTTACACATCAACACAAACTCCACTGCTCTAATCGACCCTGATACATCAACACCAACCCCACTGCTCTCATCAACCCTGACACATCAAAACCAACTCCACTGCTCTCATCAACCCTGACACATCAACACCAACTCTACTGTTCTCATGAACCATGACACATCAATATCAACTCTAATGCTCTCATCAACTCTGACTCATCAACACCATCTCCACTGCTCTCATCAACCCTGACACATCAACACCAATTCTACTGTTCTCATCAACCCTAACACATCAATATCAACTCTACTGCTCTCATCAATTCTGACATATCAAAAGCATCTCCTCTGCTCTCATCAAACCTGACACGTCAACACCAACTCCTCTGCTCTCATCAACCCTGACACATCAACACAAAATCCACTACTCTCATCAACCCTGACACAGGAATACCAACTCCACTGCTCTCATCAGCCCTGACACATCAACATCAAATCTACTGCTCTCATCAACCCTGACATATCAACACCATCTCCACTCCTCTCATCAACCCTGACACATCAACGTCAACTCTACTGCCCTCATCAACCCTGACACATCAACACCAACTCCACTGCTCTCATCGACCCTGAAACATCAACACCAACTCAAATGCTCTCATCGACCCTGACGCATCAACACCAACTCCACTGCTCTCATCAACCCTGACTCATCAACACAAACTCCACTGCTCTCATCAAACCTGACACATCAACACCAACTCCACTGCTCCCATCCACGCTGACACTTCAACACCAACTCCACTGCTCTCATCAACCCTGACTCATCAACACCATCTCCACTCCTCTCATCAACCCTGACACATCAACGTCAACTCTACTGCCCTCATCAACCCTGACACATCAACACCAACTCCACTGCTCTCATCGACCCTGACACATCAACACCAACTCAAATGCTCTCATCGACCCTGACGCATCAACACCAACTTCACTGCTCTCATCAACCCTGACTCATCAACACAAACTCCACTGCTCTCATCCACCCTGACACATCAACACCAACTCCACTGCTCTCATCCACCCTGATACATCAACACCAACCCCACTGCTCTCATCAACCCTGACACATCAAAACCAACTCCACTGCTCTCATCAACCCTGACACATCAACACCAACTCTACTGTTCTCATGAACCATGACACATCAATATCAACTCTAATGCTCTCATCAACTCTGACTCATCAACACCATCTCCACTGCTCTCATCAACCCTGAAAACATCAACACCAATTCTACTGTTCTCATCAACCCTGACACATCAACATCAACTCTACTGCTCTCATCAACCCTGACATATCAACACCATCACCACTCCTCTCATCAACCCTGACACATCAACACCAGCTCCACTGCTCTCATCAACCCTGACACATCAAATCCAACTCCACTGCTCTCATCAACCCTGACACTTCAACATCAACTCCACTGCTCTCATCAACCCTGATACATCAAATCCAACTCCACTGCTCTCATCAACTCTGACGAATCAACACCAGCTCCACTGCTGTCATCGACCCTCAGACATCAACACCAACTCCACTGCTCTCATCACCCCTGACTCATCAACACCAACTCCACTGCTCTCATCGCCCCTGACTCATCAACACCAACTCCACTGCTCTCAATGACCCTGACACATCAACATCAGCTCCACTGCTGTCATCGACCCTCAGATATCAACACCAACTCCACTGCTCTCATCGCCCCTGACACATCAACACCAACTCCACTGCTCTCAATGACCCTGACACATCAACTCCAACTCCACTGCTCTCACCATCCTTGTCCGATACTTCTTAAAACAGCTTGGACACGGTAGTCAAACAGGATTTGCCTTGTAACAAATCCATCCTGTCTTTCACTCCTTAACCTGTGCTGCTTAAATGCCAACTAACATTGCTCTGGTTTACTGTCTCAGTCTCTGCAGCAGTGACCTTTAGCTAACCACTCTCTTTTAATCGGTTGCTTTAATCTTCTCCCTTTTGTTTATATTTTTAAAACCGGTAGTGCAGGGGTAACATCTGCATTCCTCTTGCAACCCCGGTCTCCACCCTCTGCCTCACATCTAAGCAAGTTTTGTGGACAGATACTCCTTAATCTCTGGCCTTACCTTCCTCAGTTCCCTCGGATGCTTCCCATCCGGACCAGGTGACTTTCCTGCATTGAGTACTGCTGACCTGCTAACGACCTCTTCTTCAATGCTACCCTATCCAATATTGCTACTGCCTCCTCCTCTACTGCTTCATTGGCAGTATTCTCTTCTCTAATGAAGATAAGACTAAATCCACATCCAGGCTCCCTGCATCCACATGAATATTTCCTATTTGCATCCTAATTTGTCCCAAGCTTTGTTCAAACCAGCCTCACATATTCCCTCTGTCCGATTCCCTCCTATTTTTGAGCTATTCTTTATTCTGACACGGGTTTGTCTCACCCAGTTCTCTGTACTCCTGGTTTCTCCTTGCTAACGCTTAACCCAGACGCCCTTCACTCTGCCAAATTTTCTCTCCTCCTCCCGCTTGTGATCTTCATTCTCTGATTCCCTTCCTCCCTCCCAGCTCCACTTTCCCTTCTCACTCCTCCTTCAAGCGTGAGGCTGTTTGCCTGTTAGGGGTTGGGACAGGAGTGTCACATCTGGGCCTGTGTCTGACCATCCCGCCTGTTGCTTGTTCAGACTCTGTCCTGTATATGTGCACAGGGCTTTGTCCTGGGCCTGGACAGTGTGATTTTTTGTTTTAAAAACTCTCCTGTTCTATCCTTAACTCACCCCATAGTGATCACCCTGTGCAGTGGCGACAGGACTGGATTACCACCAATTACTGTGCTGCTTACTGGGTGGGTTCAATGTGTGAACCAATACTGGACAGGGGACCCGTGTCCCAGGGAGTGGGCCCCACACTAGTTCGGGTAGCCGGCTCCCTGTACCTGATAGGCTGGGTTCTCTGACATGGCTTGTTTACCAAGAGTGAGTGGTTTGGCGCTGCCGATAGCCGCATCCCCCCCCCCATTCCCCCGCCCCTGAATTGTTCCTTCACAGTCCCAGCACCTCAATCACAGTTCGAGAGGCTGCCCGGCTGACTCATTCCTTCTTCTGTGTCCCTCCTACACTATGCCTTAACCAAATCGCTCGTGCATTCTGTGTATCAGTCCCTGTACCTTCTCTGGTCCCAGTGGGATCTGCAAAGCCTTTTCGTCACAGACCCAGCACCTCCTGCAACACTGCATCAGGCGCAATTCAAGTCCCCCCTGCAACAAGGCCCCACTTGCAATGCCTGTCCTTCCTGCAACACTGCCCCGTTCGGAATTCCGGTATCTCCTGTAACACTGCCCTGGTTGGAATTCCAGACTCCTGCAACACTGCCCCGGTCGGAATTCCGGACTCTCCCGCGACACTGCCCTGGTCGGAATTCCGGACTCTCCTTCCACACTGCCCCGGTCGGAATTCCGGACTCTCCTTCAACACTGCCCCGGTCGGAATTCCGGACTCTCCTGCAACACTGCCCTGGTCGGAATTCCAGAATCTCCTGGAACACTGCCCCGGTCGGAATTCCAGAATCTCCTGGAACACGGCCCCGGTCAGAATTCCAGAAGCTCCTGGAACACTGCCCCAGTCGGAATTCCGGACTCTCCTGGAACACTGCCCTGTTTGATCCAGCATCAACTGCTGTGGAGTTCTAAACTTCGACAGTACCATGTCAAATCTTTAAGGTCTGAGAGGTCTGGCTCTAATTTTTAGACAATGCCTCCTAGTCCTAGACTCCCCAACCAGTGGAAAGAATTTCCCTGTCTTCATCCTGTCTGTTCCCTTTATGTTCTTGAAAGTATAGATCAGATCACCCGTTAGTGTTCTAAATTACAGCGAACGCAACTCTGGATGTGATTCTCGATCCCGTCATCGGAGTTGCTAATAAATACGGTGAATCATTGAGGCCCCAACACAGATCCTTACAGGACACCACGAGTCACATCCTGCCAGTCAGAGTACCTGCCCATTGTCCCTACTCTCTGTCTCCTGCCATTCAGCCGATTCCCGAACCCGGTCAAGACGTTGCCTTTGAGTCCATGAGCTTTAACTGTAGCGAACCTGGAGAACGTTAAGAATTAGGAGCAGGAGGAGGCCATTCAGCCCGTCAAGTCTGCTCCGCCATTCGACATGATCATGGCTGATCTTAGCCTTCCACTGCATTTTCCCGCCTGCTCCCCATATCCCTTAATTCACTAACAGACCAAAAATCAGTCAATCCCACAGCCTTCAATGTATTCGACAATGGAGCATCTGCAACCCTCTAGGGTAGAGAATTCCAAAGATTCACAAGTTATTTGGGATTATATCAACTACCTTCTGGAAGTCCATATAAGTAACCGTCATAGGCAATTCCCTGTCCATTACTTCAGTCACGTCTCTGAAAAAAAACCCTCTTTCCTACAACAGCTCCCTAATCAGTTTATCTCTGCACCAATTTACACCTGTATTAATTTGCACATAGCTTGGGTAATAACCCTGAGGTTATTAATAACCCTGAGGTTCTGTACTTTAATTTAGCTCCTTGTTCCTGGTACTCTCCTTTAGTTGCTGGTCTCAACAGGGATCTCAACTGGTTCCCCCGACTCTCTCTCCAATATCCTTGCAAGCCAATTTCAGGTAGGTAACATACCAACATACCTTATGGGAGTCCTAATCCTGCTTACAAAGAATGCTGTCTACCAACACCCACTGCCCCCCCACCTCCCCCCCACCCCCATCCCACCCCCCCCACAATTATTGAATTCCCTATGACAAGCACATTAAGCCTCCCCTCCAGTTCTCACCCTCTTTAGACAACCTCCCGTTTAAGGGTGCAATGGCCCAAGTTCTAGCTCTCCTGCCAAGAGTCTTCATCGTTATCCTCAGAGACAGCAAGGATATAGTACCTGTCGGATAGGATTCGTCTCTGCAGATCCACATTTTCTATCTTATCTGAGCTCCCCTGACTCTGCACGCACTTGGACACACCCTCCCCCCCTTCTGTACCTGCATCTCTCCATGAGGTGAGAGAGAAGTCTGGAGCAAAGTGATGGAAGGTGTCATTGACAGTGCTATCAGGTGGCATCACTAGACAGCGCTGCTCACCGATGCTCAGTTTGTGTGTCGCCAGAGCCACGCGACTCCTGAGCTCATTACAGCCTTGGTCCAAACATGGACAAAAAGGGATGAATTCCCGAGGTGAGGTGAGAGTGATTGCCCTTGACATCAAGGCAACGTTTGACCAAGTGTCAGATCAGGCCTACCATAGCAAAACTGAAGTCAATGGGAATCGGGGGAGGGTAAAATTCTCCCCTGGTTGGAGTCATACTTAGCACAAAGGCAGATGGTTGTGGTTGTTGGAGACCAATCATCTCAGTCCCAGGACACCAACCCAGGAGGTCCTCAGGGTAATGTCATAGGCCCAACTATCTACAGCTGTTTCATCAATGACTTTACTTCCTGCATAAGGCCAGGCGTGGGGATGCTCGCAGTGGCTCCAGGAGCAGGTCAGAGGCTGGGAATTCTGTGGCAAGTAACTCTCGGCCTGTCAGCCACTTGGTCCACACTGCTGCCTCTGTGCGCCATCTACACGGCGCACTGCAGCAAATCACCAAGGATCCTTCGACAGCCCCTCCCAACCGGTGACCTGTACCACCTAGATAGACAAGGGTGCCCGGCGCATAGGCACACCGCTCCCCCCCGCAAGATCTCCAAGCAATACACCATCCACAGTTGGATCCATCGTTGCTCCATTAGTGTGGTCAAAATTCTACAGCTTCCTACTTAACAGTATTGCGAGAGCACCTCAACTACGTGGACCGCAGCAGTTCAAGGTAGCAGCTCACCACCAACTTGTGGAGGGCAACTCAGAACAGACAACTGGTGCCCAGTGCCTGCCTTGCCAGGGACATCTGCATCCTGGAACTGTATTTTTTTTTAAATAATCCCAGCATTTCTTGCAATTCCCACATCTCCTGCAGCTACACTGACAGGCGTCTGCTGGCGTGCATGTTGATATAAAAACTGGAGCAGGTGATTTCACACCACCCCCCCCACCCCCCCAAAGAGATCATGGCTCATCCACCCACCAGCCTTTGCCACACATCCTTTATCTTTCTTAACCAAATCTATCAATTTCAGATTTAAAATGAACAATTCATCCAGCGCCAATTGCCGCTCGCTGAAGAGATTTCCAAACTTCTACCGCCCTTTGCATGTAGAAGTATTTCCTAATTTCACTCTTGATAATCTTGTCTCTAATATATGGGCCATGAACCCCTAGTCGTGGACTTCCCAACCAGCAGCAGAAACGTCTTCAATTCTAAACATTTGCAAAAGCAAATATTGGCAAAGCAACCATGACCAATCAGAATTTGCAGGAAGTATGCAGACACACACCGCTACACTAGTCAGTCTCTGTGTTGCAGCAAATCAGAAAACTCAAACCTTTTATCCATTTCGCGCTAGCCTTTCTCGGGGTCTCTGTCTCTTTATCACCTCTTTCCCAGTTACCTTTGTCTTCTTTCTTGCAGTGTGTGGGCTTGTGAGGGAAAATGTGGTGCTTCAGCTCCTCCATTAATCACGAATGCTCTCTTCCTCCCACTTTTACCTTCCCCTCTGAAACGCCCTTGTAATCTCTGCCCCGCTCCGCAGTTACTCTCCTCACCTGTAACCCTCCCTCGTAGGGCATGTGGTAGAGCGAGGCCCGTTTCCTTCCTACAGTCCCTACTACGTATCTTGATTGGCAAGGGGATCAAAGGTTACGGGGAGAAGGCGGGAGAATGGGGTTGAGAAACTTATCGGCCATGATTGAATGGCGGACCAGACTCAATGGGCCGAATGGTCTAATTTCTGCTCCTATGTCTTATGGTCTTATGTATCAGTTTACTCAGAAGGGCCTTGGCTCTCGAGCAAAATTCCAATGTTCTAAAATTCTTTTTATAATCAGGGAAGGAAATGTCTGACCCTTCCCCCCTCTCTGTCTCTATTTTAGCCTTTCTGTGAATCTGTCCATTTCACAGCAGTTAGCAAGCAGTGTTAACCCTTTCTGAACCAGCAACACAAGCAGGCATTAATAACTTGTTAAAAGCAAAAAACTGTGGATGCTGGAAATCTAAAACAAAAATAAAAATATCTGGAAAAACACAGCAGGTCTGACAGCATCTGCGGAGAGGGATACAGTTAACGTTTCGAGTCCGTATGACTCTTCAACAGGACCAAGTAAAAGTAGAAAAGAGGTGAAATTTAAGCTGGTTTAAGGAGGGGGGGTGGGACAGGTAGAGCTGGATAGAGGGCCAGTGATAGGTGGAGATTGCCAAAAGATTTCATAGACAAAAGGATAAAGAGGTGTTGAAGGTGGTGATATTATCTAAGGAATGTGCTAATTAAGGGTAGATAATAATTAATAATTATTTAATATTTGTTAGATTAATAATTTGTTGGCTTCCGGTGTAGTCTTTGAAAATTGAGCAGTGCCCTGAACAGACAAAATTTCCCCTCAGTCCTTCATTCTTTCTCTCAACTCCCTTGCTCATCACACCCTCTCACAATTCTTTTTCTTAAGTTTTTTTGTTTATTTCCACAGGATGTGGGCATCACTGGCTAGGCCAACATTGATTATCCACCCCGAATTGCCCAGCCAACTTCTTGAACCGCTGCAGTCCATGTGGTGTAGGTACACCCACAGCGCTGTTAGGGTTCTTGACCCAACGACAGTGAAGGAATGGCCGATATAGTTCCAGGTCAGGATGGTGTGGAGTTCGGAGGGGAGCTTCCAGGTTGTGGTGTTCCCATGTATCTGCTGCCCTTGACCTTCGAGGTGCTAGAGGTCGTGGGTTTGGAATGTGCTGCCTAGGGAGCCTTGGTGAGTTGCTGCAGTGCATCTTATAGATGGTACACACACTGCTGCTACTGTGTGTTGGTGGTGGAGGGGGTGCTAATCTTGTGGGCTGCTTTGTCCTGGATGGTGTCGAGCTTCTTAAGTGTTGTTGGAGCTGTACTCATCCAGGCAAGTGGGGAGTATTCCATCACACTCCTGACTTGTGCCTTGTAGATCGTGGACAGGCTCTGGGGAGTCAGGAGGTGAGTTACTCACCGCAGAATTCCCAGCCTCTGACCTGTTCTTGTAGTCACAACATTTATACGGCTGGTCCAGTTCAGTTTCTGGTCAACGGTGACCCCCCCCAGGACGTTGATAATAGAAAAACATAAGCCACAATCTTTTAACTTTTTCAGAGGCTCGTTCTGAGCCTGAACTTCACTGATGTTTAGTCTGAAATTTATGCACATGGCTCAATCAACATAATCCAAATTCAGCTCACTCGCAGTTCTGTACAGAAGCATCAGTTCAAAGTCCAGGCTTTGAGAGATCAAGACCTTCAAGCCAGAACTGTAATGAAGGCACCAAACAGAGAACAGACAAGTCAACTGGATGAATTTTATGAAATAAAAGTAAAATGAGTTTTAATCAGAGGGAGACGGTGGTGCAGTGCTATTTTCACTGGACTAGTAATCCAGAAGCCCAGGCTAATGCTCTGGGAACATGGGTTCATCAAATCCCACCAAGGCAGCTAAAGGGGAACCTGTAGATGTGGTGTACTTGGATTTCCAGAAGGCATTTGAAAAGGTGTCAAATCAAAGGTTACTACATAAAATAAGATTACACGGTGTAGAGGGTAACATAATAGCATGGATAAAGGATTGGTTAGCCAACAGGAAGTGGAGGGTAGGGATAAATGGGTCTTTTTCAGGTTGGCAAGCCGTAACAAGTGGAGTGTCACCAGAATCAGTGCTGGAGCCTCAACTATTTACAATCTACATCAATGATTTGGATGAAGGGGCCGAACGTATGGTTGCTAAATATGCCGATGACACCAAGATAGGTATGCAAAGTAAGTTAAGAGGTAGAGGGATGTAGACAGATTCAGTGTGGGGGCAAAAATTTGGCAGATGAGGGTATGTGGGAAAAATGTGAACTCATCCACAAGAAGAATAGAAAAGCAGTGTACTATTTAAACGGAGAGAGAATGCAGAAGTTGGTGGTATAGGGGCATCTATGATCTGGGTGTCCTGGTACGTGAATCTGGAAGAGTTAGTATGCAGATACAGCAAGTGATTAGGAATGCAAATAGAATGTTGCTTATATTTTATTCCCCTTGCAATAAAAGTAGAGTTTTATTGCGGCTGTACAGGGCCTTGGTGAGATCAAATCTCAAATGCTATGGTAAATTTGGTCTCCTTACTTGTAAAAAGATAAAATTGTGTTAGAAGCAGTTCGACTCACACCCGGGGTGAGGGCCTTATCTTATGAAGAAAGGTTGAACAGATTGGGCCCACGTCCATTGGAGTTTAGAGGAATGAGTGGTGATCTTGTTAAAACATAGAAGATCCTGTGGGGACTTGACAGGGTAGATGCTGAGAGGATATTTCCACTTGTGGGAGCGTTAAGAATCAGGGAACACAGTTTAAGGACAAGAGGTCTACTGTTTTAAGATGGAGACGAGGAGAATTTTTTCCCCTCATAGGGTCATTAGTATGTGGAATTCTCTTCCCCAGAAAGCAGTGAAGACTGGGCCATTAAATTGATTCAAGGCAGAGTTGGCCAGGTTTTTGAGTCAAGGGTTATCGGGGGGAGGCAGGAAAGTGGAGTTGAGACCACAATCAGATCAGCCATGAACTTATTGAATGGCGAAGCTAGAAACAAAGGGCTGAATGCTCTACTCCTAAGTCCTATTTAAATCTGGAATTATGAACCGAGTCTCAGTAATGGTGCCCATGACAACCGTCACTGATCATTATACAAATCCCACCTAGTGCACCAATGTCCCCTTTAGGGAAGGAAATCCACCATCCTTACCTGGTCTGGCCTACATGTGACTCCAGACCCACAGCTATGTGGTTGACTTGTAAGAGCCCTCTGAAATGGCCAAGCGAGCCACTCAGTTCAAGGGCAAATATGGATGGGCATCAAATGCTGGGCCTTGCCAGTGACACCCACATCCCGTGAAAAATGAAAAAAGTGTTTGCTTTATGGGTTATGCGTTCAAGGGTCTGGAATGAGATCTGAACCCTCAGCCTTCTGACTCGGATGAGAAAGGCCCCCACCGAGCCACAGTTAGAATGATAAGACAAGGCATCTCTCTTTCAGTTAATGTCTTTTTTTGTGGGGTCTGGTTGACAGGTTGACTATACATTAGCCTGTTTCTGTGCTGTGGACTCAGTCATTTGGTCCACATTGGTGTTTATGCTCCACAAAAGCCTCTTCCCCACCCTCTCTTCATCTCACCCCATCAACATACCCTTCTATTCTTTTCTCCCGTGTGTTTATCCCTTAAACGCATCTATAGTATTCACCTCAACCACTCACTGTGGTAGCGTGTCCCGCTTTCTCACCACTCTCTGGGTAAAGAAGGTTCTCTCAAATCCCTGATTGGGTTTATTAGTGACTATCCTATACTGACAACCTCTAGTTCTGGTCTCTGCTATTAGTGGAAACATCTGCTCTACCTCTATCAAACCCTTCCATTATGTGAAAGGCCTCAAAAGGTCACCCCTCAGAACCCATTTTTGAGAAAAGAACATCAGCCTGATCAGTCTTTTCTTATGCGTATAACCTCTCCATTCTGGTACCATCCTAGTAAATCGTTTTTGCACCTTCCCCAGTGCCTCCATATCCTTTTTTTTCATAAAATGGAGACCAGAGCTTTGCGCAGGAACTCCAATGTGGTCTAACCAAGGTTCAATGCAAGTTTAACATAACTCCCTTGTTTTCAATTCTATCCCACTAGAAATAAACACTGGTGCTTTGTTTGCTTTCGTGTATACTGACCTGCGTCACTACTTTTCATGATCCCTCTGTTCCTCTAACTCTCTCAGATTCTTATTGTTCAGGCAACATATTACCTTCTTACTAATATGTAATACCTCTCACTTGTGCTGAAGTTCATTAGTCAATTAAAAATCCATTTCAACTTGGAGGGAGCTTTACTCTGTATCTAACACTGTGCTGTACCTGTCCTGGGAGTGTTTGATGGGGACAATGTAAAGGGAGCTTTACTCTGTATCTAACCCCGTGCTGTACCTGTCCTGGGAGTGTTTGACAGTGGAATGAGGCAGCATTCCCGCTCTTACCTTGAAATGAACACAAGTTTCCAAAAATGCAGTGTTGAGCTAGGGGATCCTGAAGAAGTTTATTACCTGCTTTATTGAGGTGTGAGTCTTTGGGCTGAAATGAATACATATTATACATTTTTAAGAAAAAATATTTAGCGCATATATTACATATGTAACAAAGGGATGCACTTCCAAGCAGAAAAATAGTCATCTGAAGTTACTTCTCACGCAGACTCAGAAAAAGCCAGCACTGTCTGCTCACCACTACCTGACACTCCAGTTGCTCCCTCAGCCTCTGTCACTGTGCCTCGGAGTGGCAGGATTGGTTGGGGGGGGGGGGGGGGGGGGGGGGGGCGGCTGGTGGGGGAGGTAGCCCCACTCTGGACCACCATGCAAGGAAGCAGGAGTTGGTCCTCTCCGAAGCTCAGAGGTTGCAAGGCGTGCCTGGTACTTTACACTTCAGTACAATACAGAGCCACTCATACTAGAAAGATCTTAGGTTCAATTGCAGGGAATGGCATAGTTTGCCACCATAGAGAGAGACAGAGTGGGCCAGAGAGAGGGGGTTAGCAGGGACAGTGGGGCTCCTACTTTTGATCAGTATCAAGCGTTCCTCTGCCACCGAGTGTAGACGTGTCAAGTGGAAGAGAGTTTGTCCACATGTTAAGCACCTGAGTCCACCCTCACTGAACAGCTGGTTGGGGGCTGGACTGGCAGAGGGCATCTCTGGAATAGACACTCTAGAACGAGGTGGGTGAGTGAGAGAGTGAATGGAGAGAGAGGAAACTGGGCTTGGTAGGGAGAAATGTGAGTTAAAGGACTGTAGAGAGTTGTGCAGCAACAATGGACAAACAGTGCAGGCAGAGATTCTGACTTTAACACTGATGGGGCAATGGAGGGTGTCTGCAGTAGTGGGAGGGGCGGGGGACCAGATATATGGATCTGGGGAGGTGCTGGGGGCGAGGGGAAAAGAGTGTGGGGCACTCTGCGGAGCGGTGACCCAGATCACAGTAATTTATCAAAACCAAAAAAAGGACAAGAACAAGCTAATCTACAGATACCAAGCAGGAACTTTATGTACAGTTTTATACAGTTCACCCTAACCTGCTCCTCAGAAAAATACAAAGAGCAGAAAAGCTTCATTTACAGCAGGCGCGTCCTGGGGGATGGGGGGTTGGGGGGGGAACGATGCATTTTTCTTTTATATAAAACTGGAGCTGCGCACACACACACACACACCGTAGATCTTGCTGTACCGGTCCCCTCCCCCAGTGGAAGACGAGCTTCAGCCAGCACAGCGGGCAGACCGCCTTCTGACGCGCCGAGCACCCTCCAACGTGCAAACCTGCGTCGCTCGCCTTCCCCGATTTACCGGCAGCAGAGCAGAGTCCAGCTCACCGAGCGCCCCCACCTTCCTTCCGGAGCCCGCGGTGGATCGTAAACCGGGACGTTAGGTTGTGGCGGGGGAGGGAGAGAGGGGTGGTCACAGGTGCAGAGGGGCACAAGTGGTTGCAAACTCAAGCTGGTCCCAGCCCTCTGTGCTCATCCTTTAACTTTCTTGGGGGCACAAACCGTCGACAGTCCTTTGTTGGTACGCAGCTCGCTGTTTGGTAAAAGCTCCACAGAAAATCAAGTGTTAATCCTGTGCCACCCGGAATAACCAACTGCTAGTCAATGCAACACAAGCCGGAATTACACTTGCAAGCGCAGGAACCTAGTTTAATAATAATTTGTTACATCTTAAGTTAAGAAATAATTACATTTTTTTTTTAAAAAAAAAAATCAAATTGATTAGAGCTAAAAAATAAAAACCAACTCCTGGCTAAAGTAATCAGAGGGTTTTTTTTTAAAGTGGAAAGCTGGTCAGCCTAGATGCTGAGAAGGTCAGTGACACGCGTGTTATACTTTCAGTCTGGTCAGTGTTACGGTGCTGCATTGGGTCTCGGCACCTGTGGGTTCAGGAGGTTTTGCACTCCTAGCCATCGTCCAGCCAGATCTGGGGTGGTGGGCCGGGGGGGGGGGGGCGGAATGGGTGACTTGCATGCCATCCCCTCCATGGCCAAATAGCCGCGGCCAAGGCTGCTAGGAGCGAGCAGGCCGGTTCCTCAGAAACTTGCCCAAGGTGAGTGAGGCTGAGGGGAGGGAGTCGGTTGGCAGAGGGAGCCGGTGAGTGGGAGTGGGGAAGGGATATTGCTCGCGGTGGTTTTTGGCATGGTGCAGCACGACGGTGTTGGGGGGGGGAAGTACTTGCATGAGGCACCCCGCTCAGGAGGGAAGCTTCACATTTGCAGAGGGATTCCATTCAACATTGGCTGGGACCTGCTGCCGGCCATCAGCTCTAAGACACAGCAGCTGGAGGAGGTAAGGCTCAGTGATAATCACCAGCGAACGGGAATCTGGGATCAAATCACCAAGGCTCAGTGATAATCACCAGCGAGCAGGAATCTGGGATCAAATCACCAAGGCTCAGTGATAATCACCAGCGAGCGGGAATCTGGGATCAAATCACCAAGGCTCAGTGATAATCACCAGCGAGCAGGAATCTGGGATCAAATCACCAAGGCTCAGTGATAATCACCAGCGAGCGGGAATCTGGGATCAAATCACCAAGGCTCAGTGATAATCACCAGCGAGCGGGAATCTGGGATTCAGCAGCAACTCAAAAGGGGGAGGGGGTGCCAATTCCCCATTTTCCCTTCCACCATTCTCTCCCCTCTCCCTTCCATTTCTCAGCCCTTAGAGACTGTCATGGCAGCTCAGCAACAATTAGAAAGGGCTCCCCACTGACACCTCCACAATACTGAACATGAGTAAACTTGACAAACACTTTATAAAGGGTTGCTCCCGATTCTCGCTCTCTCTGGAGGAGCCGGCAGTGAAATATGGTCAACCATGGTTATGTAATCCATAACCCGTTCACCAGTATATACACACACACACACACGCACACACACGGGTGTGACAGACATTTTACAGAATCATCCGGAACCTTCTCAGGACTCATTTTCTTGTATTTTCTGTCTCCTTGGCTGAGATCTTTTAAGTAACCGCCACGGGTTACTGGGCAGATTTAAGAGAGCTCGGAGTGGGACTAAAATCAGTCAAGGGTCTTGCTCCTTGTCACTACCTAGTGATCCCACATCCCCCCCCCCCCACCCCCCACCCCCCCACCACCCTGCCACAGCTCACAGGCCAGACCTGGGTGGCACGAACCAGGATTGGGCTGCTCTGCAAAGCCCTCCAGGGTGGGAGAGTTAAGTCTGCCTCCTTCTGGGCTCCCGCGTGCAGGAACACGGGTGAGACGACAAGCGAGCTGCCCATCCGATCGATGCCCAGCGCATCCCGGCGCCTTCAAGGGGGATGCGATGCAAGTTGGGGAGGAAGAAATTGAGAAAAGAGCTCTCGACCGTTTTTTTGGGTGTGTGTTGACGGTGGGGGGATGCAGGGAGGGAAAAGGAGGGGAGAAAAAAGGCATTGAGGGGACAGCTCAAAGTTCACATGCGGGGAGAGAGCGAGCAAAGCAGCACGTTCCAACCACAGGCCTCAGCAGATTCTAAATCCCCAGCCCAAGTTACGATAGAGTCCAGTCTTCCCACGTTGACGGAGGCCTCGCGGAGTGGAGGAGGAGGAGGAGGAGGAGGGGGGAGGGTCGCAAACACCTTCCAACTCCTGAGACGACGCAGACTGGTCCGCATTCACGTCGGGTTGCTTGCTAAGTAGCCTCATCGACGGTCAACAGTTGAACCTCGCGGCAACCCGAGCAGTGTCACGTTTCGATTTAAAAGCAGGGTCAGCGGCTGGTGGGAGACAGACGAAGGGGGGGGATGGGGGTGGGGTGAGTGGGGAGTCTAGGTGAAGAGCTGGCCTGCGGGCGTGAACGGTCTCTGTTTTTGAAGGGTGGGCCAAGTCCATTTTCTTGGCTGGAAACAGTTCCGCTCCGGTAACTCCCTGGGTTTTTTTTGCAGACCACTGACCTGGCAGGACAAGGTAGAGGAGGGTGAAGAAAACGCTGCAGTTGCACAGCAGCAGCAGTGTCGCAGGGAGGAAGAGGGAAGGTCAATGTGTCCCACAGAGGGAGGTGGGGGGGAGTTGCCGAGAGCCAACAGTTAAGTGCCCCTTTTTCGGAGGTCCAGAGGCCGGCCCTGCTGTACAGTTCTGGACTTTTCTCCTTTCGCTCCAGTTGGCTGCAGATTGTGTTTGGGGCGGTGGGGGGGGGTCCTGTTTTCGGTGGAGATCGACAAAATCCTGCGAAGAACAGCACTGCACTTGGCAGCAACGGCCACCTTCGAACTCTGGTCAGAGGGGAAAGTGTTTGGTCCAACTCTGCTGCCGCTTGCCTTTCTCCGGCCTTCAATGCCAAAGTCCGTGCAGAAAGAGAGCACTCTTGGGTGTGGGGGGAGGAGGGGGGGTCAGTGGATAGGCTGGGGGTGAGTTGGGTGGGGGAGAGAGGGGGTTGGTTCGGTTCTAGGCCAGGAACACCACAAAGACGATGAAGAACACAGCAAGGATGAGGAAGATCTTGATCATCAGCCAGCGGTTGGAGGTGACGGACTGGAAGTACTTCAGGATCTCCGAGTGGGCCGCCTCCACATTCAGCTGTGTGTCCTCGACGTTGGCGTCGATCCTACGGGCAAGGGAGACTAGAGTTGGGGCGTGGTGCCTTTGGCTTGTTGTGGACATAGTGCAGCGAAACGAAGCGCGACCCCCACCCCACCCCCCTCCCCAAACCAAAGCCCGGCCTGCCGGAGTCTGAACTCGGGAGTCTCAGTTCGCTGTCCCTCTAATGGCCGCCTCTTGCTCTGTATCCCCAAGGTTACCCCCCCCATCAGGTTTGAGGCCGTGGGGATGTGCCAGGGCGGGTGCCTGGCTGGGTTTCCCCACCCACCCCATTTTCCCGATCGCAAGCAGCAACTCCATGGTGGAATACTCGCAGTTGCTGGTGGGGGGTCTGCGGGGTGGGGGAGAGAAGGGTCCAGGAGCAAGCTTGGCCAGGATGCCACCCGTAGTCAAACAGCCCGACAGGCAGGTGAAAACTGGCCGACTCTGGCAAGATGCCTCGCACTGTGGGGAAACCAGAGTGTCAGGGCACAGGGTAGGACATCAACAGGGAAAGGTAGCTCCCAGGCTCACGATGGGCTGAGTGGCCTCCTTCTGCGCTGCACGATTCTAGGTACCCGCCTGGAACCTTATTTCTACCGACCCCTCTGGGGCGCCCGACTTGTGCTCTGCATGGAACAGTACCCTGGGCCAGCGGGTTGAGGTGGCACCCTGACCCCATCACGCCCCTCTCCATCCTACCTCTGTATGGTCTCCTCTTGCTCCTTGACCATGTGTGCAAGCTGCTGGAATATGGAGCCCAGTTCCACGATGGTGGCTTCAATGTTTTGCATTGTGTCCGCTCTGCTCTGGATGTAGGAGTCCTGGGCGGGTGTGGGGAAGGAGGAGGAGAAGAAGACACCAGGTTATACAGGCTGTTTCCTCAGTGCTCTTTGCTATGAGAGTTGGTGGAGTGGGGTGGAACTGGATCGTGGAACATGCTCCTTGGAGGGGGGGGCGGTCTCCTTTGGTGGGCAGCCACCCTGCAACCCACCACAGACCCAGGCGGGGGATGTGTGTTCAAATCCCACCAAGGCAGCTGGTGGAATTTAAATTTAATTAATAAATCTGGAATTGAGAGCTAGTCTCAGAGACGGTAACCATGGCAGTTATCATCGATTGTTGTAAAAACCCATCTGGTTCACTAATGTCCCTTTAGGGAAGGAAATCTGCCGTCCTTACCCGGTCTGGGCCTACATGTGACTCCAGACCCCACAGCCATGTGATTGACTCTTAACTGGCCCCTGAAATGGCGAGCGAGTCACTCAGGTCAAGGGGCAACAAATGTGGGCCTTGCCAGCGACACCCACATCCCATGAAAGCATAATGGAAAAAAACACTCACTGCAGCCAAGACCAGTCCCCCAATCAAGTACTGCACCGCAATATACAGGTAGGAACGCACCACCCCCACCCCACCCCAGTTTAATCCCCTCTTTGAGCTTGGTAAAGCTCCCTCCCTTCTGGGACCATGCCCTAAGAGGGCATTGGTGACCATGGACTTCCATGTGTTGGTCCATGGTTATGCTTGTCAAGGGCTGACTAGGAGACTCTCCCCCTCTTACCGCCCACTGTGGGTGTATTGGAAGGATTTGCAGGCTGACGATCAACCTGTTTGGCTATGCTACGAACACCTCTTCCATGACCATCAATTCCTGGAGTGGGACTCGGACCGGGAGCTTCTGGTTCAGAGGCAGGGGCGCTACCCACTACGCCACAAGGTGCCCTCTGTTCGACTACCCAGAACAAACTATTACATTCACAACAAACAAAAAGCACTTGGTAGCTGGCTCTTACTACAGGCAGCTGCAGGACTGGAGTCCTGGTGGCTCCCCATCCCCCCCCACCCCACAAATGCCAATCTCTTGGGTCAATGTGCCATGTGGTGCAGTACCAGGCTGAGCGACCAGTTGCCATCCCCCGACTTGTGTCACACTCCCAGCAGGGATAGCGGCAGGTATCCTTCAGTGAGGGAGGGGAGCATGCTGCCACTCAGTGGCCCCCTACAGGAATGTGTGTCTTCACATACAGGATCATGCTGCACTGCGATGTCCTCTAAAGTCGAATAGCAAACTAATGCCCACATTTCTGGCCCCCCCCCACCGCATGAAGACCAGGCTGGCCGGGTAAAAAGATGGACAGCCCCACTACTATCTAGAAGGACAAGGGCAGCAGACACATGGGGAACATCACCACCTGGAAGTTCCCCTCCAAGCCACTCACCATCCTGACTTGGAAATAAATCGGCCGTTCCTTCACTGTCGCTGGGTCAAAATCCTGGAACTCCCTCCCTAACAGCACCGTGGGTGTACCTACACCACAGGGACTGCAGCGGTTCAAGAAGGCAGCTCACCCCCCACCTTCTCAAGGGGCAATCAGGGATGGGGATTAAATGCTGGCCCAGCCAGCGACGCCCACATCCCATGAAAATTTTTTTTAAAAGCACCTGTACAGCCGTTGCTCAGGTCAAGGGTGAGGAGGGCAGGGAGAAGGGGGAGCAGTAAGGAAGGTATGGTCAAATAGTTGTCTAGTAATACAGAACTTGAGTATTGCTGTCAAAGCTTCTTGTCTTGCACTCATCAGGACAAAATGTCATGGGAAGCAACAACTTTACTGTATGAAAAGTGTGTGCTGACTGGTTGGCAAGTGGACTCTGATTGGTAGAGGTGTTGCCATGGAGAATGCAGCAGTTAATGACGACTGACAGTTAACTGCCAAGCATTGTTTGAAATTTAAACCAGGCAGCTTGACTCTGGTTGGTCAAGGCATTGGCAAGGAATGAACCAGCGAATGGCTGTCACTTATTTTGTTTAGTTGTTGCTTCCCCAATATAGGTATTCTTGCAATTGTCTTGACGATTGAAAGACGAAAAGCTTTGACAAAAAGTCTTTTTCAGCAATACTTAAGGTATGGTCCTCCCTACCTGCTCGTCGATGAGCTGAAGCTGCTGGCTGGCCTTGGCGTCCATGTCAATGGCGACATCTCCTGCTCTGCGCGCGTCATCTTGCAGCAACACTGATCCTCCTGTGCAGGCAGAGACACAGAGATTAGAGACATTAGCAAACAACACAAGGCAAATGGGGTGTTAAGCAAATCACCAGGATGGGAGGCCAAGGGGGAAAACTGATTCCCTGCGCAATGGCGAATACCATCATAGAATAGCGTCATGGAAACACCACCACCTGCAAGTTCCCCTTCAAGCCACCCACCATCCTGATTTGGAAATATATCGGCTGTTCCTTCAATGTCGCTGGGTCAAAATCCTGGAATTCCCTTCCTAACATCACTGTGGGTGTACCTACACCACATGGGCTGCAGTGTTCAAAGTGGCAGCTCACCACCACCTTCGAGGAATGGGTAATAAACGTTGGACCAGCCAGCGACTCCCACATCCTGCAAAATAATTTTTTTTAAATCCCAAGACGGTTCGGCAGACCCTGATGGGCTGAGGTTCCAATTCCCAAATCACCCCAGCATCTGTGTGTAGGAGATAGGATGGGGCTCTGCAGTACAGCAGTTAGTTGGTAGCGCAAGTACCAAGTGACAGCGCCCCCAGCCCCAACACCCCACAACTGCACAGGCAGGCTGTGTTTCTTCATTGAAGAGCAGAGTGCACAGGGAGCGGATCAACAATCCCACATTAATGCTGCCATTCCCCACCCCTATCATTACACAAAGCCCTGATAAACCCCCCCCACCTGGACCCCCATCTCCTCTGAAGAAGAGTCATACGGATTCGAAACGTTAACTCTATCTTTCTCTCCACAGATGCTGTCAGACCTGCTGAGTTTTTCCAGCATTTTTTGTTTTTGTTTCAGATTTCCAGCGTCCGCAGCCTTTACCCCATCTGCAGTAACTGAGTTCAGTTCTGGGCACCACACTGCAGGAAGGAGTGGGGGGGTATGGCGCAGGTTCAGCAGAATGATACCAGGGATAAAAGGTTTAAATTATAAGGACAGATTACACTGTCTAGGGCTTGTATTCCCTTGAACACAGAAGATTAAAAGGGTGATCAGATTAAAATGCTTAAGACGATTAAAGGATCTGAGAGTTGATAGACAAGAAATTATTTCCTCTTGTGGGGGTG
The DNA here is from genome assembly GCF_017639515.1 of Carcharodon carcharias. Lineage (NCBI taxonomy): Eukaryota > Metazoa > Chordata > Chondrichthyes > Lamniformes > Lamnidae > Carcharodon > Carcharodon carcharias. The sequence continues at coordinate 1,967,311 of NW_024470758.1, forward strand.
AGGATGCCCAGAGCAAGGGGGCAGAACCTTAAAATTACAGCCAGGCCATTCGTTTTGAAGCCGGGGGGGGGCTGTGCACAGAAGAACAGGGTGAAGCGGTTCAGCGAGATCATGGCTCATTTGTACCTCAACTCCATCCCCCTGTTCTGGCTCCATGTCCCTCGCTATTCTTGGCTAGCGAAAATCTATCGCTCGCAGACTTCTTATTAATTGAGGGAGCATCAACTGCTCTCCCTGGGAAGGTTCTCTACACTCTTACAATCCTTTGCGTGGAGAACTGTGGCCTAACTTACAGGACAGGAGGCAGCTACTCGGCCCCTCGAGCCTGCTTCACCATTCAATAAGATCATGGCTGACAAGAATCTATCAAAACTCCACTTTAAAATTAACTGATATGTTCCAAACTTCTACCACCCTGCGTGTGCAGAAGTGATACCTAATTTCACTCCTGAGGGGTCTGGCTCGAATTTTTGGGCTAAATCCGCTAGGGTACAGTCCCTACATCCCCGAGACTCCCCAGCCAGTGGAAACAGGGTAGATGGAGTAAAACTGTCTCCCTTAATATCTTGAAAACTTCAATCACCCCTTGACGTTCTAAATTCCAGGGATTACAAATCTAGCTTGTGTAATAAGAACAGAAAATGCTGGAAGTACTTGGCAGGTTCTGTATGGAAAGAGACAGAATTAAAGTTTCAGATCAGTGACCTGCCATGTTCTGATGAAAGCAAAAGTGATAGATTTGTTAGACACGGATATTAAGGTATGTGGAGCCAGGACGGGTAGATGGAGTTAAGGTGCTGTTCAGCCATGATTCTAATAGAATGACAGAACAGGATTGAGGGGCTGAACGGCCCATTCCCAATGTTCCACAGGAGATGCAGGGAACCAGCATGGGCACAGATTGTACCACTGCTCTACAGATTCAACATACAAACTCAAATCAAATTGTTTTATTTCTAAGTTTCATTACTGCCCTCCTTTCCCCCACCACCACTAGCACCCCTTACCCCACAAAATAATTCCCCAGAGGTAACTGCTTCTTCAATATAGCTGCCAGCAATCAGACACCCCATATTCAAACCGATAAAGGACAGTAACACTCACTCACCCCATATCCAGATCAGTGAAGGCCAGGGTGTAACATTCCACTATACCATATCTGATCAGTGAAGGACAGGGTGTAACACTCCACTATACCATATCTGATCAGTGAAGGCCAGGGTGTAACATTCCACTATACCATATCTGGATGAGTTAAGGCCAGGGTGTAACGCTCCACTATACCATATCTGGATGAGTTAAGGCCAGGGTGTAACAATCCACTATACCGTATCTGATCAGTGAAGGACAGGGTGTAACACTCCACTATACCGTATCTGATCAGTGAAGGACAGGGTGTAACACTCCACTATACCGTATCTGATCAGTGAAGGACAGGGTGTAACACTCCACTATACCGTATCTGATCAGTGAAGGACAGGGTGTAACACTCCACTATACCGTATCTGATCAGTAAAGGACAGGGTGTAACACTCCACTATACCGTATCTGATCAGTGAAGGACAGGGTGTAACACTCCACTATACTGTATCTGATCAATGAAGGACAGGGTGTAGTACTTCACTGTCACATATCTGGATCAGTAATTACTGTTAACGTTTAGTGGCTGGCAATAAATGAGATGGTGCTTACCGTAACCATTTGCAGCTGATGGTGGAAGGCTCGATACTGTGGCATGTGAGAACTGCTCTCTCCTGTTCCTCTGCATTTTGAGATTCTGCCAATTAGGAAAAGGACGTACAAGACACCAGACATAAGTTACAAACCCTGAGGTCACTGGGCACATTGCATATACAGTCCTAACCCCATGTCCCCCTATCTGTCCCACTCCACATCCATTCCGTAGCTGTCTTAACACAGACACTAGGTGACATGTACGCTGCTCCCCCAGAGATACAGAGATAACACCGTTGTGTCCAACTCTCTTGACTTGGATAGCTCACAGTGATCCACAGAGAACAAATTGAGAGTCTGGACAGGGAGCAGATCTGACAGACATAAACCCTCAAGCTCAAAAACAGCCAAGTCCCCTGATTTCAGATTTAAAATGAAGCAGTGGGCTCTATCCCAGTGATTTAATTCCCCCGAGCAGTTGCTTTGCATCAGTACTGCCTGATTACGAGAGGTAACTTAGCAGAAGTTCTGACTTCTGACTTTAGTGACCCTTTATAGTCCTGATCTGCTATGTACAGGAGTCACAAGTTCCTTACCTTGCCACCTCAGATAGCATGACAGACAAGTGCTATTCCTGGCTCCACTCTGCACAAGCCATGCCCACACCTACTGACACAATACTTCTATCAGAGGGCACACACACAATGGAGCCTCAGATGTTTCAGTCTGACACAGCCTTACTGCATCTCACACAAGGAGATTTCCTGAGTGACTACCAAGACCTAAGGCTAAGGGACCTGATAACAGGTGTGACACTGGGTACAGTACATACACAGACAAATGTCTGTAATCCTCTGCGATATTTACTTCAACTTCCCTGTTTCCTGCTTTGACCTTCCAGCCTTTCACTCTCTATCAGTGGGGTTTGCTAATGGGTCGAGGTGATAGCTGGAGGGGATTAGCAGAGGAAGGAAGAGGCCCAAATGATTCACAAATAGGGATCAGAGATAACAGATGAAGCTTACTTTCATTGTGTACCAAGGCCCACCTGCTCCAGTTAATGGAATTATCTGCTGAGTACACTGGAACCAAGTTGGGATAAATTAATTACAAAATATGACCCTCAGGCCTTAAACTACAGATGAAGTTAAAAATTCTGCCCTTGCCATCTGAAGGCACTAATCCTCACTGGGCTACAATTCCATTGCAGTCTGTCCTCTGGCATCTCAACCAAGTGATTATTTTTCATGAATTAGGCCCAGGAGAGCTATTTGACAGTGGGCAGGCTACCTAGCCAAGCCTGACACACATGCGCGTATATACACACACACACACACACACACACACACACACACACACACACACACACACACATCGTCCAGTTGGGTCAGTGTACAGTGATCAGGAATGGGAGCTCAATGAAATTAGATGCAGTGTCTCTCCCCCTCCGCTGTGTTTATGAGTTATCAGCTTGGGGTGAGGTGGGGAAGGGTGGGTGGGTGGGATGCTGGTTGAGGTGCGGAATCCCCTGCCCAAAACCACTGATAGTTTATGTTGGGCTAGGGTACCAAGGGTTACAGAACCAAGGTGGCGAGATGGAGTTATCATACAGATTGGAAGAGATTTGAGGAGTTGAATGGCCTCCTCCTGTTCCCATGTTGTTACGATCGGCAACTTGCATTGATTCACCTTCCTCCATATGCTGAAAGCAGCCGCACTTTTAAGTGTGTTCTAACACAGTGACGCAGGCTGCGGGAGAACGATCAGCACTCAGCTAAGCGACTCTGCCGCGGAACCAAAGGGTTCAAAGCTAAAGTTTGCGTTACCTCTGTCCTCACTTCAAGAACCGACTTAAAATCGTTCGACATGGAAGCCAGCCGGGACTGCAAAGGAAAAAGACAATAGGTTATAGAATATCAGGTCTGAGTGTTGGCACGTTCTCTAGATCAGACAAGCTGGCACCAGCTAACTCTGGCTCGCTCAGGGGCAGGTGAAATTGCAGACATTGTGCTGTGACCTAGACAAATCATTACTGCCTCAGGGTAACTAGGGCACTGGCAATAAACAAGTTCCATTTATATAACGCCCTTACAGTGACATGTCCTGAGGCACAGGAGCACTGCCAAAAAAAAAATCTCACACCGAACCACATGAGGACATATTAGGTGACTAAAAGCTTGGTTAAAGAGGTGGACTTTAAGCAGCATCTTAAAGGAGGCGAGACAGAGAGGTGGAGAGGTTTGGACAGGGAATTCCAGAGCTTAGGGCCCAGGCACGCCGCCAATGGTGGGGCCAGTCTAGCCAGCAGTGCTCACACCCCACAGCGGTGTCCAGGTTCATTGATAAACCACGCGGAGACGAAGAAAACCAGTGGCATTCCCTCGACACTGTCCCTGAGGAGCAGACAGCCTCAGGGGTGGGTAGCCAGGGAAGGCGGGGTTGGGGGTTACCTGCAGCGAGACCACAATGGTATTGGAATGCGTCTGTAGGTGTCGACCATTCTGGCTCTCCTTGGCTCTGACGAAGTCTTGCAGTTGTGCGATCTGCTTGTTCAGGCTGTTTATATCCTATCCGTTAGGAAACAAATCACAAGAAGAGCATTTGGAACCTATGGACTAAAACATATAACCTTACAGCGCAGGAGGAGGTCATTCAGCCCACCGTGCCTGTGTCTGCTCTTTGAAAGAGCTATCCAATTAATCCCACACCTTCCCCATAGCCCTGCAAATTTTTCAAGCGTCAAATATTTATCCAATGCCCCTTTTGAAAATCCCAGTTGAATCTGCTTCCACTGCCCTTTCAGGCAGCGCCTTCCAGATCACAACAACTCGCTGTGCTTAAAAAAAAAAATTCTCACCTCCCCACTTATTTCCACTGGCCTTAGATCCGTGTTCTTTGGTTACTGAGAACCATGACAGCAGTTTTTGCCTATACTCCCCCACACGCTCCAGGTATGAATCAGCCTGTGGATGCTGGTCCCCCCGCCCAGTCTGGCTCTTGAAGCAGGGAGTCAGGATGAGCCCCTTTCCACTGCAGCCCTCCACAAGGCTCTCTCTAAGGCCATTCTAGGTTTTTTAATCGTTGCCAGTAACTTGGTTCCTCTGACACAGGAATAATAGAATTGCATTTCCAAAGCACCTTCCACATCTTAATGATGACCCAAGCCGCCTCACTGTCAGCAAGGCGCCTCATTGGCTGCAAAGTGCTTTGGGACATCCTGAGATTGTGAAAGGTGCTGTAGAAAGTAAGTCTGTCTTTCTTCAGGGGTGAAAGTCATGCAGTTCAAAAAAAACAATGCAGCATTTCAGTTTAACATGCCAAACCTGTTTGATGATGTACGTCAACTCCTCGATTTCAACAGCTTTGTCATCAAACAAGGATTTCCGCTTCGCCACTGTCACAGAATCAGAAGTCACCATCAGTACAAGTTAAAACCAACTAAAACACAAATTCAAAACAGAATCTAATCGAGGGGTTCGGGTGGTTTATATATAGAATAACAGATATCCGGGAGTGAGTTACAGACTGGAATCTAATCGAGGGGTTCGGGTGGTTTATATATAGAATAGCAGATACCCGGGAGTGAGTTACAGACTGGATTCTAATCGAGGGGTTCGGGGTGGTTTATATATAGAATAACAGATACCCGGGAGTAAGTTACAGACTGGAATCTAATCTAGGGGTTCATATATAGAATAACAGTCCAGAGATTTGGGTCCACAATCCAGGCTGACACACCCTGTGGTGTACTGAGGGGGTGCTGCACTGTCAGAGGTGCCTCCTCTCAGTTGAAAAGCGAAGCTGAGGCTCCGACTGGCCAGGTTACTATTAGAAGAGCAGTTTTTCATCTAAGAGGCTACTTAAAAAGACCCGAGAGAGCTTCAGGGAGCAACTCCACAACAGTACATATCACAGCCAAACCCAGCAGAGATGGTGTTTCAGATTTGGAACACCAGCCGATTTACTTCTTCTCTAACCAAGGCTTACTGGCCTTGAATGATTGTATGTAGGCATCAAACTAGGGCCAGCAAACATAGATTAGAGATTGAATCTGGAGCATTCAAGTGTGCGCAGTTAGCTGTGGTTTTAGCCAACTAAATTACGTAAGGAGTTGTGCATCTAGAAATTAACTGCAGCTTTCCAGAAGGTCCTGTAGAGCTTGTGGAATACCATAACATTGGGCTTAGAGCTGGGAAACTGGCCTCGGTCAGTGCTAATCCCCCTTTGCCTCCAACACCACACCTCCGCATCAACATAACCTTCTATCCATTTCCCTCTCCAATGTTTACATAGATTTCCCTTAAGCATATCTATACTTTTTTTTTGGGATATGGGCATCGCTGGTTAGGTCAGCTTTTGTCCCCCATCCCTAGTTGCCCCTGAGAAGGTGGGGGTGAGCTGCCTTCTTGAATCGCTGCAGTCCATGTGGTGTAGGTACACCAACGGTGCTGTTAGGGAGGGAGTTCCAGGATTTTGACCCAGTGACAGTGAAGGAATGGCGATACAGTTCCAAGTCAGAATGGTGGAGGAGAATTTGGAGGTGGTCTCTCATACATCTACTATCCTTGTCCTTCTAGGTGGTAGAGGTCGCAGGTTTGGAAAGGGCTGTTGAAGGAGCCTTGGTGAGTTGCTGCAGTGCATTTGATAGATGGTGCACACTGCTGCCACTGTGCGTCAGTAGTGGAGGGAGTGAATGTTTAAGGTGGTGCATCAGGTGCCGATCAAGCGGGGTTGCTTTGTCCTGGATGGTGTCGAGCTTCAAGAGTGTTGTGGGAGCTGCACTCATCCAGGCAAGTGGGGAGTATTCCATCACACTCCTGACTTGTAGATAGTGGACAGGCTTTGGGGAGTCAGATGGTGAGTCATTCATTACAGGATTCCCAACTTTTGACCTGTTCTTGCAGCCAAGGTATTTATATAGTTGTTCAAGTTAAATTTCTGGTCAATTGTAGTCCCCAGAAAGTTGAGAATGATGATAATGCTGTTGAACATTAACAGAGACGGTCACTGCTTGGCAAGTGTGGCAGGAATGGTGCTTGACACTTATCAAGCCAAGCCTAAACTTTGTCCAGGTCTTGCTACATATGGACACAGACTGTTTCAGTATCTGAGGAGTCATGAATGGTGCTGAACATTGTGCAATAATCAGCGAACATCCCCACTTCTGACCTTATGATGGAAGGAAGGTCATTGATGAAGCAGTTGAAGGAGGGTGGGCCTAGAACACGACACACCCATTCAGCCTCAAGCACTCTCTGTGGTGTCAAGTTCCACATTCCCACCACTCTCTGGGTAAAGATGTTTCTCCTGAATTCCCTATTGGATTTATCAGTGGCTATTTTATATTGATGGCCCCTGGTTTGGGCTCCCCAAGTGGAAATGTCATCTCTACATCTACCTTGTCAAACCCTTTTTTAATCTTAAACACCTATATCAGACCACCCCTCAGCCTTCTCCTCGCTGGAGAAAAGAGCCCCAGCCTGTTCGTTCATAGCAATATTTACATAGACAGACTCCATTAGAAAATGCGGAGATAGGAAATTAAATGGGATACAGCTGTCAGAAGTGTTAAGAAATGTGTCAATGGGAAGTCATATATTCACTATGGCATAGGAGGCCTTTCAGTCCAACTAATCCATGCTGACTCTCTGTAGAGCAATTTAATCGGTCCCATTCCCCATCCTATTCCTGTCACTCTGCAAGTTTACTTCCCTCAACTGAATGGTGGCACCCTGACAGTGAAACACCCCCTCAGTTCTGCAATGGGTGTGTCAACCTGGATTATGGACCCAAATCTATGGACTGGTATTTTGCATATAAACCCCTGATTAGGCTCCAGCCTGTAACTCATTCCTGGGTATCTGTTCTGAGGAAGTGTCATACGGGCTCAAAACGTTAACTCTGCTTTTCCCTCCACAGATGCTGGCGAACCTACTGAGTTTTTCCAGCACTGTTTGTATCCCGGGTATATTGCCCATCCAATTTCCTTTTGAAATCATTCAACGTCTCCGCTTCCACCTCCCTCATGGGCAGTGAGTTCCAGTTCATTACCACTCGCTGCAGAAAAAGATTCCTCCTCACATCGCTCCTGCAGTTCTTGCCCAGAAACCTTAAATCTGAGTCTCTTAATCTTATCATCAGTTAATGGGAACAGCTTTTCTTTTTCATTATGCAAACCTGTTATCATTTTGTCCACCTCTATCAAATTCCCCCTTAATCTCCTTTGCCCCAAGGAGAACAACCCCAGCTTCTCCAACCCCTAACCGTGTCACTAAAATCCCCTCATCCCTGGGACCGTTCTGGTCAATCTCCGCCGCACCCTCTCAAAGACCCTCACCTCCTTCCTAAAGTGCGATGACCAAGACTGGACACAATACTCGAGTTATGGCCTAACCAGAGCTTTATAAAGGTTCAGCATAACTTCCCTGCTTTTGTACTTGATGCCTCTATTTATGAAGCCCAAGATTCCATCTGCTTTGCTAACTGCCCTCTCCATGTGCCCTGTCACCTTCAAAGTGCATAAACCCCCAGGTCCCTACACACAGAACCTTTACAGTGCAGGAGGTGGCCATTCAGCCCATCACAGATGCACTGGCTCTCTGAAAAAGCACTCTACCTAGTCCTCTACCTTGTCTCTAAGCATTCTGCCTAGTCTCTACCTTGCACATTCTTTCCAGATAGCAATCCAATTCTCTGCATTGAACCTCATCTCCCACTTGTCTGCCCTATCCACCAATATATCTATGTCCTTTTGAAGGTCAAGACTATCCTCATCACAGTTCGTATCATCTGTAAATTTTTAAATCATGCCCTGCACACCACAGTCTCAGTCATTAATATATACCAGGAAGAGCAAGGGTCTCAATACTGACCCCTGGAGAACTCCACTACAAACCTTCCTCCAATCTGAAAAACAACCATTTATTACTATTCTGTTTCTTGTCACTCAACCAATTTCTTTTCCAATTGCCTCCTTTCCCTTTTATTCCATGAGCTGGAATTTTGCTCACAAGTCTATTGTGTGGCACTGTATCAAATGCCTTTTGAAAATCCATATACATCACATCAACAGCATTGCCCTCATCAACCATCTCTGTTACCTCCTCAAAAAACTCCAGCAAGTTAGTTAAACATGATTTTCCTTTAATGAATCTATGTTGGCTTTCCTTAATTATCCTGCACTTGTCTAAGTGACTGCTGATTTTGTCCCAAACTAGTTTCCAGAAGTTTCCCTACCACTGAAGTCAAACTGACTGGTCTGTAGTTGCTGGCTTTATCCTTGCACCCCTTTTCGAACAAGGGTGCAACATTCAAATTCTCCACTCCTCTAGCATCACCCCTGTGTCTAAGGATGACAGGAAGATTATCACTAGTGCCTCTGCAATTTCCACTCTCACTTCCCTCAGTATCCTTGAATGTAGCCTCATCCAGTCCTGGTGCTTAACTGTTTTAAGTAAATGAAACCTTCTAATATCCACCTCCAATTCAAATGTAAATTCTTCTAGTGCACCAGTTACCTCCTCTCTCATCCAGACCTGGGTAACATCCTACTCCTTTGTATACTCAGATACAAAGTACTCGTTTAATACCTCCACTATTTCTCCTGCGTCCATATACAGGTCCCCTTTTTTAAACCTCTAATCGGCTCTACTCTTTCTTTTACCACCCTTTTATTATTTATATGCTTATAGAAGACTTTGGGATTCCCTTTTACGTTCGCTGCCAGTCTCTTTTCATGCCCTCTCCTTGCTTTTCTTATTAGATTCTTCACTTCCCCTCTGGCCCTTCCATTTTCCGCTTGATTCTCCTTTGTATTTTCTACCTGACATCTGTCATACACGCACTTCTTCCTTTTCACTTTTACCTCTATCTCACTCGTCATCCAGGGTGCTCTGGATTTATTTGCCCTACCTTTCTCCTTCAAGGGAATATTCCTTGACATAGCCTGCAATACTGTTTCTTTGAAGGTGGCCCATTGTTCAGCCACTGTCTTTTCTGCCAACGTTTGTTTCCAACTCACTCGACTCAGGTGCATTCTCATCCCATCAAAGTTGGCTTTCCCCCAATTAATTATCCCTGCTCTGGATTGCTCCTTGCCCTGCGCCATGGCCAACCTAAGCCTTATGATACAATGGTCACTGTCCCCTAAAAGCTCTCCCACTGATACTTGACCCACTTAGGCCAACTCATTCCCCCGAATCAGGTCCAACAGTGCCTGCCTTCTCATTGGACTGGAAACATACTGCTGCAGAATATTATCTTGAACACATTCCAGGAACTCTCTCCCCTCTTGTCCCTTTTGCACTATTCCTGTCCCAGTCTATATTTGGATAGCTGAAGTCCCCCATTATAATTTACAATTCCTGCACTAATTTCTTTTCAAATTTGTTTCTCCACTTCCCTTCCGCTGGTTAGTGGTCTGTATATGACACCAATCAATGTTATTGCACCTTTTTCATTCCTTATCTCTAGCTAGAGGGATTCTGTCCTTGACCCCTCTGCAGCATCCCCTTTCTCCAGTGCTGCAGTGCCACCTTAATACTGCCGCTCCCCTCACCCATCACTTTTCTTCCTTTCCTGTCTCTCCTAAACACCTTGTACCCAGGAATATCTAACAACCAGTCCTGCCCTGTGAGCCAGGTCTCTGTTATAGTAATATCATAATTCCATTTGCTCGTGGTTCACAAATTTTACTAACCACACTCCATACATTCACATACATGTACATTTTTTACTTTCCCCCTTACTCTGACCCCACCGAATGACTTACTATTGCCTATGCTAATTCTATCAAACTCTCCATGCATTCTATTTACCTTGATACTACTCTCTGATTATATCCTCCTTATCAGTTAATACTTCTCTACTTCCCACTGCCAGTTTTTCTCCTCTCCACTCAATTTCCACACAGGTTCCTATCCCCCTGCCAATCTAGTTTAAATAGCATTGGCAAACATCTCCTCAAGAACATTAGTCCCAGTCCTGCTAAGGTGTAACCTGTCCTTTTTGTACAGGTCCCACCTGCTCCAGAACCGGTCCCAAATCTAAAGCTCTCTCTCTTACTCCATTCTCTAGCCACATGTTGAACTGCTCAATCTTCCTATTCAAATGCTCACTAGAACGTGGCACTGGGAGTAATCTTGAGATTACTGCTCTTGAGGGTCCTGCTTTTTAATTCCTTTCCTAGCTCCCGAGGATCTGCTTTCAGAGCCTCATCCCTTTTCCTGCCTATGTCACTGATCCCAATGTGGACCACGGCCTCTGGCTGTTCAGCTTTCCATCAGGAGTGAGCCATTAAGTCTAAATTGTCTGTCTATCCCTTCTGCCAAAACACATCACTTTGCACTTCTCTGAATTAAATTTCACTTGCTGCCCCATTCTGCTAGCCTCCCTACGTCCTGCTGCCGATAATTCATATCATCCTCACTGTTTGCCACAGATCGAAGTTTGGTTTTATCAGCAAGGTCAAATGAAGCAAGTTTCTACTTATAGTTCCCCTCTGCTTTCTATGGTGTTGTCTGCCTCAGAACATAGGCGCCATCTAGTGCTTGGCTGAAGACGAGGGCAGCGGTGGGTTACTCCAGGAAGTTTCTGGGACGTGAATTGAAAAACTTGAGAAACAGGTCCTGGGTAGCAGGATGGGACATGCAAGAGGCTCCTGAGTGCTCTAGGCCAGAGACAGGCTTCGACTCTCCGCTCATAACACTATACACTGGGAGAAAGGAGAGCAACTAAAATAATACAAGGCCACCCGTGTGTGGGTGAGATCAACCCACAGATTGGTTTCCAGCTGATGTGCGGGAGCAGGTCGAGGCCCTTGGTCAGTGTGGCGAACAGCACAAGAGGAGTGACTGGGGCTCAGAGCAGGCGGAAGCAATTCCACTCAAGGGAATGCAACGCAGCCTCCGGTGCGATTGCGGGCACGTGCGAAGTGAGGGCCCGGGCCAGTCAACTTTCACCCCTCGTCTTGGTATGGGCTCCAGACCTGCCAAGCACCCTCCAGGCAGGACTAACCCCGGATTGCTCTTTCAAAGAGCTGGCGCAGAGTCTATGGGTCAAATCGCCTCCGTCCCTAATGCACTAATTGGCGTTTTACGGCAACCCAGCTGCAGTTCATGCTCAGGTTGCCCGCGGCTATTCCACGCACCGGCAAATTTACTGAACGTAATTGCGCAGCTGGCCCCGGGTTTGATTTGGGCTCTGGGAACTCTGTGCCTTTTCGTCGGGCAGCAGAGCCGCTAGGCCCGCTACACCCTTGTGACCCAAAGGAACCTGGCCAGGCTTCAGTGGCCCGGTCGAGGAAGATGGAGCGGATTTCGGGCGATTTCCTTTGATGCAACCCTTAACGGCGAGATACAGCCGAGCCTGACTCGATGGGCCAAATGGCCCCCTTCCGTGCTGCACTACAATTCATCTACTCACGTATGGTCAGCTTTTCCAGTTTGGAGAACGTGTTACTCAAATCTTTGCCGATCCGTCTGCAACGAGAAGGAGAGTGGCGTCACATTCTTTCCACTCCATGCGGGCACGCGATTTGATTGGCTATAAACCAGGGTTGTCCAACATACAGCCCGTGGGCCACCATGCGGCCCGCGAAGCCAGCGCTTGGTTCACTAAGTTCGAGTGAAACATTCTACAAGGAGCTGTTCCTCCAATCACAGGCTGCTTCTCTCCCACGTTTGCTGCTGATAGGTCTATTCTTGCTCCTGTTTCCCGTGTTCTTGGTCTAGTGAAGTTCCCCTTCACACCACCACCCCGCCAACGACTAACATGACAATGAGCTGCGCCAATCAGAAGATGCCAGGTTGGATCCCCAGGCTGTGCTGTGCGAGCAGATCTTAGCCACCAAAGCAGGCAGTTAGGATGCGACCCGAGCTCGGGAGTGGAGAGAATTAACCACAGTTCTCGCTCCCCATGGCACCAAGGCCATGCCTGGTGCCTGGGAGTTACGTGGGCAAGAACTGGGTTGCGGCTGTGTCGTAATGCCCCCACCCCCCCGTGCTCAATTAGCCCACCGACACTCAACCTTTAGGCTCGCCAGCGATGGGGCTGCAGCGCAGGGAGGGTTGGCACCTTCACGGGGTGAGTGGAGAAAGGGACGGCGGGGGGGGGAGGGGAACGCAAACAGGAGGCCACAGCTGAGGCAGTGAATCGGCTTTATACAGGTAGCCCGATCCCAGGGCTCCCTGCTGGGCTACCGCATACCACCCGCGGGTTTGGCTTGTTACCGGCATGCGAACACTCACTTGGCCATGACGGTGAATTCGCTCCGCTGGCGTACGGCGTTGAGGAGCGGCTTGTTAACCTGCAGTCCATTCTAAAAGAGAAACATCAGGCGCAGGAGAATTAAAGGACAAAGACAGACTTACATTTATAAAGCACCTTTCACGACCTCAAAGGCTTAAAAATCCTTTATAGCCACTGAAGCACTTTTGCAAAAAGCAGTTAGTGCAGTAATGCAGGAAACGTGACAGCAAATCAGAGCACAGCAAGATCTCATAAACAGCAATACACTATTGCGGACATATGTTTTTGTGATGTTGGTCGAGGGATAAATTTTTAAAAATTATTCTTCCAGAGAACGTGGGCTTCGCTGGCTAGACTAGTATTTATTGCCCATAACTAATTGCCCCTTGAGGAGATGGTGGTGAGCTGTCTTCTTGAACTGCACACAGTACGCCCACAGTGCTGTTATGAAGGGAGTTCCAGGATTTTGGACCCAGCCAAGAATCCCAAAATCTTCTGCCAATGGTGACCATGGGATCTTTTACACCCACCTGAGGGCAGTCAGGGCCTCTGTTTAACACCTGAAAGACTGCATCTCCAACAGTGCAGCATGGGGTGGGGGGGGGGGGGGGGGGGGGGGGGGGGGGATGGAGGAGAGAGATGGGGGAGGGAGAAATGGAGTCTGCGTGATAGCTATGTTTAACATCATTCTCGAATTACTTGAACAGGTTGAGCGTGCCTTCGTTTTGTGCCTCAGTATAAGGCCGGTGCCACAGACAGTGCAACAGACTCCCTGTTCTCCACTGGGAGTGTACACTTAAGTGTCCATGTTCTGGGAAAGGGGGTCAAAGCCAAGAAATTCAGCTGCAAAAGTCTGAAGCCGACAAAATATTTTGCAACTGATCCTATGCGGTGAGTCCCAGTGACTTATCTAACCATGGAGAAAATCTACTCATTTTAGTCCTGAGCCTTAGGGTGAAGGCACCTGGGAAAATGATGGCCTCTGTTTGTGGTTAGGTTGGTGCACCACCAGGAAAAATGACTGAGGGGTGACCCGATTGAGGCCTTTAGGATCATGAAGGAGGGACGATAGGGTAGATGTAGTGAACATGTTTCCACTCGCAAGACCAGAACTGGGGCCATCAATATAAGAAAGTCACTAATCAGGAATTCAGGGGAAACATCTTTACTCAGGGAGTGGGGAGAACGTGGAACTTGCTACCACAGGGAGTGGTTGAGGTGAATAGTATAGATACATTCATGGGGAAGCTGGATAAACAAGGGAGAAAAGGAATAGAAGGATAGGTTGATAGAGTGAGACGAAGAGGGGGTGGGAGGAGGCTCGTGTGGAGCACAAACACCAGCACTGACCTGATGGGCTGAATGGCCTGTTTTGATGCTGCACATCCTATATAACGACAGTTATCGCCAGGTATGAAGCTGTGATACCATTGCTGTTGAGTAGTCTATTAAGCATTCACTGCTCAGATTAATATTTGGTAAGCCTGAGGACATGTACCCCAGAGGTTTGCAGTAATTCTAAATCAGCAACGGTTAACTCTCATGCTGTGGACTATTAGTCCAGGTGGGAGGGTTTCTCAATCAGTAACATAATCACTAGACGGTAAACACTGTATTAGTGGGTTGACAGGTACATTAATGTCAGTAATGTAGCAATGCCTTGTGATGGTTGAGGCTTCAACATCATTGACAGTCACGATAAGGCCAGCTGCTCCATCAAGCCTGTCCAATGGCCAGAACAGCACTTAGCAACATCACCAAACACTTCCTCCCTCCTCCATCCATCCCTCCCTCCCTCACCAACCCTGCCCACAGGAGATTGTGAACACTCACCTGTCTGTTCTGCATCGACTTGCAAGCAGCAAAGAACTCCTGCGTGCGATCGCGGCATGACATGATGTCTTCTAGAAAGGCGGGGGCTGGGCCAGAAGAGGCGGGGGCTGAAGGGAAAGACTTGGAGGTGAGGACTTGCGTCTGCGTTGGCCCAAGGTAGACTCCCTGCTCAGTACTGGAGGGACCGTGGCGTCTTCGCGTATTCATTGAGGCACATAACCCCTGCCTGGAAATAATAGGAGAGAGTGAGCATGCATCTGACAGCAACAACCACTTACATCTTTAAAGGGGGTGAAACCTCCCAAGAGAGCTTCCTAAAGCGTAATCAGGGACACAAAAGGAAACTAAAAGCTTTGAGTATTTTAAAGGAGGATAGAGAGAGAGGGGGCGGGGAGAAGAAAGAAAGAGAGAGAGAGAGGAGAGAAAGAAAGAAAGTGAGAGGGAGGAGAGAAAGAGAGAGGGAGAGGGAGAAGAGGAAAGGGAGAGGCGGGTGGGTGGGGGTGTGTAGGTTTAGGGAGGAAGTTCCAGAAGTTCCAGCTGCCCATGGTGGAGCGATTAAAATTTGGGATGCTCAAGAGGCCAGAATTGGAGGAGTACAGAGATCTAGATGGACAAGGCTATGGAATTAATTCAAACCAAGGACGAACATTTTGAAAGCAAGGTGCTGTTGGACTGGGAGCCAGTGTGAGTAAGCGAGCACTTGGTGGGGTGATGGGCACATTGAACACAATGGGAAAGGCAAATTTATACAACATCCTGTACTGAGCAGGCTACAATCAGGCTGTTCCTTCCGACACTAACACTCAGGTGCCAGCTCTTCTGTACATAACGACACCGAGAGAGATGCAGCAGCAGCAGCAATGGTGCAGCCACACACTTACCACTGTGAACAGCCATCAGTCACAGACCGAGAAAGCTTTACAGTTTGCCAGTCAAAGCTCCAGGAAGTGCTGGGTCAATTCGCATCCCAATAAACCTGGAATTCTTTTCCTAGGGCCTACCCAGTGTTTAATAAATGCTTACTATAACTTGCCTGCTTTTGCACTCCATGCCTCTATTTGTGAAGCCTAGGATCCCGTATGCTATTTTTAAGAACAGCCTTCTCAAACTGTCCCACGCCTTCAAAAGATCAGCTGCTCTGGATCTCACTTTTCTTGCCTTGCACCCATTTTCCTGTTCTGCCACTCCACTCTCCTGTCGATATGAGGGTCAGAGGTTTCCGAAGGATGGCACAGGACTCACTGCCCTTTCCACATCTTTCTCGGAGCGTGCTCATCAGTGTCATTTCGGGCCAGCACATCAGCTGACCCCTGCCATGGTCTACCTCCGACTTCAGCCTCAGTCCGTATCATTACCTCTGAACCTAAGCCAGGTCGTGGGTTTGAGTCCAACTCCAGTAACTGGAGCCCACAATTTAGCCCGATAATCCAAGTATGGTCCGGGGGGGGGGGGGGGGGGGGGGGGGGGGCAACAGTGCTGAATTTCAGAGAGATGTTAAACTGAGAAACTGACATCCTCGAGAGGGCAGATGAGAGCGCACGGCCGCTATTTGGAAGAGGAGCAGGCAGCTCTCCCAGTGTCCTGAGGCCAAAATTTATCCTTCAACCAACACCTAAAGCAGATTCAGCAGGTCTGGCAGCATCGGCGGAGAAGAAAAGAGTTGACGTTTCGAGTCCTCATGACCCTTTGAAGGGTCATGAGGACTCGAAACGTCAACTCTTTTCTTCTCCGCCGATGCTGCCAGACCTGCTGAGTTTTTCCAGGTAATTCTGTTTTTGTTTTGGATTTCCAGCATCCGCAGTTTTTTTGTTTTTACCTAAAGCAGATTATCTGGTTATTTATCTCACTGATGCTCATGGGAACGTGCTGCGTGCAAACTGGTTGCCCCATTTCTTACATTGCAACAGCGACTATAGGTTGGGACGTCCTGGGGTTGTTAAGGGCTTTGCTCAACCACAAATTACTGCCTCGTCGTCCCTCTGCACAGACAGGGCCGGGTCATATGCTTACGTCCTCCAACACCGCAGATAAGAGACGGACTGACACCCTGGCCTCACTCCTCTATTTTTTGCTTCCCTCATTGATGAGAACGGGAAACTAGCACAGTCACCGAAGTAAAAAAGGCAGAAGAGAGAAAAATCTGAGACGCCGATCCAGAACGTGCCAGGCCTCCGGGAGTGGAAGCGTTTATTCTCTCCTACCGGCATTACGGGCCTGAAGTGGAACGTGTTCGGGCAAACTGAATCGGGCTCTCCAAGGACGATGCAAGTGAATTAAACCATTTTGCGTCCAGGCCGTCTGGTCTAAAAACGGTGTGTAGAATCTTAAAACAGCCCTGGCACAGAAAGGGGGCCATTCGGCCCCTCATGGATGTGCCAGCTCTGCGGAAGAACAATTCACCTCGTCCCAACTCCCTGCCCTTTCCCTTCAGCCCTGCAAATTTCTCTTCAGATGCTAATCCAATTCCCTTTTGAAAGCTACAGTCTCAGCCAGTACTTTCCAGACCTTAACCGCTTGCTGCTTAAAAATATTTCTTTCCTCATGTTGCTGTTGGTTCCTTCACTCATCACCTCAAATCAGTATCCTCTGGAGGTATCTACTTAAGCCTCGTTGAAAACAGACTGGGCATAATGCTACACCCATTCTGGAAAGGGGTGGTCGGGCTGAATGGCCTGCGAGGGGGCTGTAAATTCTTTGCAAGTTCCCCTTCCGATACATCAGCCAGTTTCATATTCCACCAGCAAAAACAGAAAGTTGGGCCGAGATTTGGAATGACCCCAATCTGAATTATTCAGAGTCAATTGGACAAGCCTAAAGTACTGAAACCGCCCTCTGCAGCAGGGAGACCAAAGCAGACGACAAGAAAGAATTTGACCCCCAGCTCCCAGGACCAGTCCGACTACATCCTGCCGCTTTCAGTTTTGGCAATGAGAGAAGCTTTCCTTTATAAGCCGGGGCTTTCCACTTCACAGACACGTCATGATCCCTGCTCCTGCCTGCTTTCGGCAAAGACGCTCCCCAGCTGGGCAGATCAAGGCTTACGGGGTAATGGGGCTTAGTGCAGGGTAGGAGCTAGGCAGCAGAGTTCGGGGTGAGTCCCAATCCATGAGGCACTAATAAGCTCCACCCCCTGCTGAAGCTCATGACTCACCTCAGCATGCGGGGCCGATCGGATTGAGGTGTTCAAATCGTAAAACGATTCATGACTTAAGGTCAGGGCATGTGGAGTCAGGGGCAGGTCACAGAATGGTTAACAAGCAGTTGACGAGAGAGGGAGAGAGCATGGGTTAATGGCAACCTGGCCACTTTCATGGTTGGTTTTGACGCCAACCCCAAATTAAATTTACTCATTCATGGGATGTGGGTGTCGCTGGCAAGGTCAATGTTTCTTGTCCCATCCCTAAATGCCCTCGAGAAGGTGGTGGTGAACCACCCTGTAGAGCTGCTGCAGTTCATGTGGTGACTTCTGTGCAGTGGTTTGGTACCACTCAGGCCATTTCAGAGGGGCATTTAAGAGTCAGCCACATTGCTGTGGGTCTGGAGTCACATGTAGGCCCAGACCAGAAAAGATGGCAGATTTCCTTCCCTAAAGGGGGCATTACTGAACCAGATGGGTTTATATGGCAACCAGCAGTTTCATGGTTACCATCACTGATACTAGCTTTATCTTCCAGACTGAACTGATAACTGACGATGATTAATCGAGTTCAAGTTCCAACAGTGTGTGTGTGTGGCTGGAACTCATGCCTCTGGATTACTAATCTGGTGACATAATCAATCATTCCTGAAGCCAGCCACGGTGGGATTTGAACTTGAATTCTGGATTACTGGCACAGCGTCCGAATCACTATACTATGCTTTGGACCACAACAGTGGCCCGTGTCTACTCTTGATGGAAAATACCTCTCTGCCTCATGGGCCTACAGGCGCCCAAATGATCACAGCCTGGCAGCTAAATGCCACCATGAGGATGGTGTCAGGGACTCTCAGTGGCTCCCAGTGCTGGCCTGCATTCGCCTACCTGCCAATTTGCCCTGATGCCATCGCGCTCCTTTGAGTGGGAAGAAGTCACGAGCAACACCCACCACCAACCCAACCCAAACCCCCCCCACCCCCCCTCAAATTCACAAAGACATGAAAAGCCCACTGGGAAAACGCTCGAAATCCTATTGGCCATTCCGGGGGAACGGCAGCTGACGTTGGAGCAGTGGGTTATTGATCCAATATCCAAGCGGGCGGAATTGTGGGACGCAAGGAGCGCGAAAGAACCAACACCTCGTTGCTGACTCAACATGCCGAGGAGCCTGGCTTCACCCTCGCTTGGAGGCAGTGGACAGCGCTCAGCCGCATCCGCACGACGCAGCCACTTGTAGAAGAGGAGTGTGATTTTTGGCCACGAGTCCCACGTTACACCAACCTGCCCACCAAGGGCTGTTGAGGCACCTCATTTCTCCACTCGGCATCTCAGGAGGCTATTGAACGTGCAGCCCAATGAGACACCCGGTTATAAGCTTGTCCCAACATACAAAAGCAGAATTACGGCCATCCACAATCTATATACACCCAGGAATGCGATCCATTCACCCCGAAGGGATAACACAAACAAGAGAGACCACTAAGCAAGGTTAAAAAGAGGGGGAAAACACAAATCAACAGGTAGGGGTTGGATGACACCTTGCTTATTGCCTAAACACGTCTAGAGTGTAGGACGGAAGGACAAATGAGGGAGGCAAGCAGTCTCAACAGTTTGGAGATCCTGAGAGATACAGCAGGGGTTTGTGCGATGAGCAGAATGGGAAGGAAGAATGGGCAGACTGGAGCTTTTATGGCTTAAGAGGAACACAAAAGAGAGAGAAAGAGAGAGCAAGAGAGATCAAACAAGACAGATGGAGAGACAGAGAAGGACTGAAGCTCATGGCAAGCAGAGGACATGACCCCAAATTGCAAACTTGGCCATTCAGATATCTGAGGAGAAAGGGGCTCTGTACATTAACCAAGGCTTCCCGTCTCTTGTCTCATGTGTGTGCACCCCTTCACTAGGATAACTCACCCAGGTAAAGTTTTAGTGCGGAATCCAGATCTCTTCACTTGTCAGCAACATTCAAAAGCCTTACTGACCAGTCTACATCCAGCGTGGCTCCTTGCCCCACCTCTGTTAGCTCCCTCTGGCCACAATACAACTTGAATTTATGCAATTAAAAACAGAAAATGCTGGAAATACTCAGCAGGGGAGAGGCTGCCTTCTCTCTCCTGTCCTGTTTGTGTGTTGCATAGGACCCTTTGCTGAGTCCATCAGGAAGGATCCGGGCATAAGAGGAGTGATGATTCCAGGCAGTGGAGGTACTCAGGTCAAAGCCTCCCCGTACATGGGCAATGTCACCATCTTCTGCTCGGATCCGCTGTCAGTGCACAGACTGATCAGCATCTGCGACCAGTTCGAACTGGCCTCAGGAGCCAAGGTAAATCATGGCAAGAGAGAGGCCATGTTCTTTGGGAACTGAGCTGACCGATCCTTTGTCCCCTTTACCGTTAGGGCTGACGGCCTGAAGGTGCTGGGGATATGGTTCAGAGGGACTGGGCCATGTGTTAGGAACTGGAGGGAGCGAGTAGCTATGGTGGAAAGAAAGCTGGGTAAGTGAGAATGACGCTCCCTCTCCATTGCAGGTAAGAACCTGGTCATCAGGTGTGAGGCTTTCTCAGTGTTGCTGTACACAGCACAGGTCTGGCCCATTTCTCACCCCTGCACGATGATCACCCAAAGCCATCTTTCACTTTATCTGGAGGTTGAAAATGGATCGTGTCAGCAGGGGCGTGATGTACAAGCCTCTAGATAGAGGGGGAAAAATCATGGCCAACATCGCCCTCATCCTAATGGCCACCTTTGTGTGCAGCTGCATCAAGCTGTGCATAGACCCTCGGTACGCAAACACCAAGTGTCACTATGTGCTGAGGTTCTAGCTGACCCGGTGTTGAGAAGGATGGGTCTGGCCACGCTGTCGGGGAATGCTCCAAGTAGTTGGACCGTGCTGTACCACCTGTTCCTGGTGGAAAAACTTATGCAGAGAAACACTTTTGACCACAAGTCCATCAGGCAGTGTTCAGCCCGTAACGTCTTAGAGGCCCTGAGGGAAAAGGAGAAGGTGGATCCTGTGGAACGTTTACCCGAGCAGACTGTCAAAGTCATTTGGCAGAATGCCTCATCGCCAGAACTTTCCAACAAGCACCAAGATGCAGCTTGGCTGGTGGTGAGAAAGGCCCTCCCTGTCAGATCCTTCCTACACGCCAGGAGTCTCACCCCCTCCGCACATTGCCCTTGAGGTGGCTGTGATGGGGAAGAGACCACTGTTCACCTCCTCGTGGAATGTGCCTTTGCAAAGAAGGTCTGGAGAGAGATGCAGCTGTTTCTGTCGACGTTCAGCCTGAGCAGTGCAGTGACACAGGACTCTGTGCTCTGTGGGCTGTTCCCAGGGACACACACCGAGACAAACATCAACTGTAGCTAGAGGGTCATCAACTTGGTGAAAGATGCTCTTTGGTCTACCCGGAACTTGATGGTCTTCCAGTGCAATGAATTGTCCCCAACCGAGTGTTGCAGACTGGCACATTCCAAGGTCCAGGGCTATGTGCTGAGGGATGCACTAAAGCTTGGGGCAGCTGCCGCAAAAGCGCAATGGGGAAAGGTCGCTGTCTATGACCTTTCTGCCATAGTGCACCGAGGGGCTGAGAATTGTATAGACCCCTCGAGCTGTACGACTCTCAAAGTTTGTATGTAGTGAATGCTAAATGTACCACAATCATATTGAAGCACATCAGAGTGCAACATGATGTACAACACAAAAACAAAAATACCTGGAAAAACTCAGCAGGTCGGACAGCATCGGTGGAGAAGAGCACAACTGACGTTTCGACTCCTCATGACCAGCAGAGGACATGACCCAGAACTGTTGAAGGGTCACGAGGACTCAAAACGTCAACTATGCTCTTCTCCACCGATGCTGCCAGACCTGAGTTTTTCCAGGTATTTTTGTTTTTGTTTTGGATTTCCAGCACCCGCAGTTCTTTGCTTTTATTATTGCAACATGATGTATGTCGATAACTCCAATAACATTGCACTGACTGTCTGTAATGACCATATTGAAATGACTGTAATATTCATTGATTGTATTGAAGCACCTCATGATCCACCTATAAAAGTTGAATATGATTGCCCCTTTTGTGGTGGCCATTTAGAAATGTTTTGTAATGACATACAAAGCTTTAAAAATGCAATCCAAGCACAAGGGTTTATTTCTAGACGGGGTAGAACTGAAAAGCAGAAACCTTATGTTAAATCTGTACCGAACCTTGGTTAGATCACACTTGGGAATCACTGTCAACAGTTCTCATCTCCATGTTATAAAAAGGACGTAAAGGCACTGGAGAAGGGGAACAATAAAAATGACCAGGTTGACATGGGAACGGAAAGGTTAGACCCATCAGGAAAGGTTAATCAGGTTGGACAATAAGATGAGAAAGGGGTTTGAGAATGCAGATACATAGAGATGATGTCTGGAATTCAGGGTTGGAGGGGGGGTGGGTGGGAGGGAGACTAAAACTCAGGGCCATCAATATAAAAGATGGTCCGTAATAAATCCAATGCGGAATCCAGAGAGTGGGGAGAACGTGGAAGTCGCTACCACAGGGAGCGGGTGAGCTGAACAGCAGAGATACATTTAGGAGGGGAAGCTGGATTAACAGGCGAGAGAGGGTAGAATAGAAGGATATGCTGACACTGTGGTGAAGTAAGGTGGGAGGACATTGATGTGGAACATAAATACTGGCGTAGATTAGTTGGGCTGGATGTCCTCTTTCTGTGCTGTAAATCCTAAACAATTTAATTCAGTGTGCACCGGGTGGCCTCCGATCCGATAAATTTCAGCTCCTCCAAAACAATGCCGCATCAAGAGGACAGGCAGGCTGGTGGAATGGGTGGACACACGGCAGATAAAATTGAATGCTGAGGAACGTGAAGTGGTTCAAGAATGAGGAAAGGCAATAGAGAAATAAAGGGTATAGCTCTAAAGCAGGTGCAGAGGGGCCTGGGAATATATATGCGCAAATCAATGAAGCGGGCAGGGCAGGGCAGGTTGAGGAAATGCTTAATGAGGCGTACCTGGACTTTATAAATTAGGGACATAGAGTACAAAAGCAGGGATGCTGCAACAAATGGACATGAGGGACCAAATGGCCTCCTTTTGTGCCATAGCGATTCTATGAAGTCCTATTTACCCATCGTGCCTGTGCTCACTGATCTACACTGGTTCCCGGTCAAGCAAGGCCTCAAATTTAAAACTCTACTCTGTGTTCAAATCGCTCCACGGTCTTGCCCCCCTCCCTATCTCTGTAACCTCCTCCAGCCCCTACACCTCTCCCTATCTCTGTAATCTTCTCTAGCCCCCACACTCCTCCCTATCTGTAACTTCCTCCAGCCCCTACACCCCTCCCTATCTCTGTAACTTCCTCCAGCCCCTACATCCCTCCCCATCTCTGTAACCTCCTACAGCCCCTACACCCCTCCCCATCTCTGTAACCTCTTCCAGCCCCCACACCCCTCCCTATCTCTGTAACTTCTTCGAGTCCCTACAACCCTTCCTATCTCTGTAATCTCCTCCAGCCCTACACCCCTCCCTATCTCCGTAACCTCCTCCAGCCCCTACAACCCTCCCTATCTCCGTAACCTCCTTCAGCCCCTACAACCCTCCCTATCTCCGCAACCTCCTCCAGCCCCTACACCCCTCCTCATCTCTGTAACCTCCACCAGCCCCTACAACCCTCCCTATCTCTGTAACCTCCTCCAGCCCCTACACCCCTTCCTATCTCTATAACCTCTTCCAGCCCCTACAACCCTCCCTATCTCTGTAACCTCCTCTAGCCCCTTCACCCCTTCCTATCTCTGTAACCTCTTCCAGCCCCTACACCCCTTCCTATCTCTAATTTCCTCCAGCCCCTACACCCCTCCCTATCTCTGTAACCTCCTCCAGCCCCTACATCCCTCCCCATCTCTGTAACATCCTCCAGCCCCTACACCCTTCCTTATCTCTGTAACCTCTTCTAGCCCCCACACCCCTCCCCATCTCTGTAACCTCTTCCAGTCCCTACAACCCTCCTTATCTCTGAAACCTCTTCCAGCCCCCACACCCCTCCCCATCTCTGTAACCTCCTTCAGCCCTACACCCCTCCCTATCTCCGTAACCTCCTCCAGCCCCTACACCCCTCCTTATCTCTGTAACCTCCTCCAGCCCCTACACCCCTCATCTCTGTAACCTCCTCCAGCCCCCACACCCCTCCCTATCTCTGTAACCTCCTCCAGCCCCCACACCCCTCCCTATCTCTGTAACCTCCTCCAGCCCCTACACCCCTCCCTATCTCCGTAACCTCCTCCAGCCCCTACAATCCTCCCTATCTCTGTAACCTCCTCCAGCCCCTACACCCCTCCCTATCTCTGTAACCTCCTCCAGCCCCCACACCCCTCCCTATCTCTGTAACCTCCTCCAGCCCCTACACTCCTCCCTATCTCCGTAACCTCCTCCAGCCCCTACACCCCTCCCTATCTCTGTAACCTCCACCAGCCCCTACACCCCTCCCTATCTCTGTAACCTCCTCCAGCCCCTACACCCCTTCCTATCTCTATAACCTCTTCCAGCCCCTACAACCCTCCCTATCTCTGTAACCTCCTCTAGCCCCTTCACCCCTTCCTATCTCTGTAACCTCTTCCAGCCCCTACACCCCTTCCTATCTCTAATTTCCTCCAGCCCCTACACCCCTCCCTATCTCTGTAACCTCCTCCAGCCCCTACATCCCTCCCCATCTCTGTAACATCCTCCAGCCCCTACACCCTTCCTTATCTCTGTAACCTCTTCTAGCCCCCACACCCCTCCCCATCTCTGTAACCTCTTCCAGTCCCTACAACCCTCCTTATCTCTGAAACCTCTTCCAGCCCCCACACCCCTCCCCATCTCTGTAACCTCCTTCAGCCCTACACCCCTCCCTATCTCCGTAACCTCCTCCAGCCCCTACACCCCTCCTTATCTCTGTAACCTCCTCCAGCCCCTACACCCCTCATCTCTGTAACCTCCTCCAGCCCCCACACCCCTCCCTATCTCTGTAACCTCCTCCAGCCCCCACACCCCTCCCTATCTCTGTAACCTCCTCCAGCCCCTACACCCCTCCCTATCTCTGTAACCTCCTCCAGCCCCTACACCCCTCCCTATCTCTGTAACCTCCTCCAGCCCCCACACCCCTCCCTATCTCTGTAACCTCCTCCAGCCCCTACACTCCTCCCTATCTCCGTAACCTCCTCCAGCCCCTACACCCCTCCCTATCTCTGTAACCTCCACCAGCCCCTACACCCCTCCCTATCTCTGTAACCTCCTCCAGCCCCTACACCCCTCCCTATCTCTGTAACCGCCTCCAGCCCTTACAGCCCTCCCTATCTCTGTAACCTCCTCCAGCCCCTACACCCCTCCCTATCTCTGTAACCTCCTCCAGCCCCTACACCCCTCCCTATCTCTGTAACCTTCCCCAGCCCTACACCCCTCCCTATCTCTGTAACCTCCTCCAGCCCCTACACACCTCCCCTCATCTCTCAACCTCCTCCAGCCCCTACACCCCTCCCCTCATCTCCTTAACCTCCTCCAGCCCCTACACACCTCCCCTCATCTCCTTAACCTCCTCCAGCCCCTACACCCCTCCCTATCTCTGTAACCTGCTCCAGCCCCTACAAACTTCCCTATCTCTGTAACTTCCTCCACCCCCTACACACCTCCCTACAACCCTCCGAGACCTCTGCGCTCCTCTAATTCCAGCCTCTTCAGCATCCCCGATTTCCATCGCTCCACCACTGGTGCCCGTGCCTCCAGCTGCCTGGTGGCCCCGCAGTTCTGGAATTCCCTCCCTAAACCTCTCCACCTCACCCGCCTTTAAGATGCTCCTTAAAACTTATCTCTGACTGAGCTCCACCTGCCCCAATGCCTCATGGGGCTCGGAGTTAAATTTTGTTCCAGCACTCCTTGGTGAAGCACCATGGGGCATTTAACCAGATTAAAAACAAGCTGGTTTGTCCATTCCGCAATGGGCATTTGTGCCTCCAGATTCCATGCTCTGGAATTCCCTCCCTAAACCCTTCCACCTCATTTAAGTCCTTTGTTAAATCCCATCTCTTTGGCTAAGCTTCTGGCCTCCCTTAATGACCTTATTTGACTCGGCCTCCATTTTGTCTCTTTCACCTGTGGACTGACTCTCCCCACAGACTCTCTCTTTGCGTTAGTCAGAAGCCAATCAGCCTGTAACACCCCACCCACTATCCTTTCCCCTGCCCCCTCCAACTCTGGCAAGAAAAGTCTCAAAGATTCCCCCTTGTTCCATTCCCGGTTCCTTCTGTCCAAGTGAACTCACGCAGATAGTCTAAATGCCAGCAATGTCACACAGTGGTTCCTGTGACCACCCAAGTCAGAAACAGAGAGAAACGGACATTTTTTCTATTCCATTGAAAACTTTTTGCCTTAAAGGCTCAAAAGCGCCACGGGCAAGTTGGTCGCGCTGTGCACCCCCAAGACGTTAAACAGCTCGATGCAAGACTCGATGGGCCGAAGGGCCTCTTCTGCACTATGTGATTCTGTGAAGTCATCAAATCCCAACTGGGGCTAGAATCTGACTCAGCTCCCTATTTACACAGTATGTCAGCAGCTTGGGAACTTCCACCTCATATTGATTCTTTTATCCTCCAGGGGTACAGGTGCCAGCTTGGATATATCACACATTCTCTTGGTGTCTGGTTGTGGGCTTGAGTCTCAATTCAAAGACTTGAGCCCATAATCTACTGCCAGTGCCGAGGGAGTGCTGCAGCGTCAGAGGTCCCATCTTTTTGAAGAGTCGTTAAACCGAGGCCCCACCTACCTTCTCGAGTGGATGTAAAAGATTCCCATGGCCACTTTGGAAGAAGAGCAGGGGAGTTCTCCTATTGTCCTGGGCACCAATATTTATCCCTCAACTGATATCACCAGGTTCTGTGGCCGTTCATTTAACTGCTGTTGGTGTGAACTTGCTGTGTGCAAATTGGTTGGTGCGTTTCTGACATTCCAACAGTGACAACGCTTCAAAAGTATTCCATGTGGTTGCAAAGGTGCTTTGGGATGTTCTGAGGTTGTGAAAGGCGTTATAAAAATTCTTCCGACAGATTGACAGTTATTTCTGCCGTTCACAGGCAAGTGGCTCGATCCAGACAACCCCAACAGAACAACCGCCATCCTGTCTTAAAACAATACGAGTACAACCACACGCGTGCCCCTCCGACACACAAACAACCTGGGGGAGGCGGCGAGAAGCCAAAAGCATCGGTTCCCCCCTCGTGACCTAGCAACACAGGCTGTGTGTACCTGCTCACAGTTCACTAATTCAGCACAGAACAGGACGTGAGCTTCCTGGCTCGGTCAGTTCCACATCACTGGTTTGTGGTTAACCACTGAGCTGCCGGCAATCTCTCCTGGCCATTGCAGCCAGTTACTTTCGCCGTGTGGGCAAAAGCAGCAGCCAATTCTGTGCACAGCATGATTCAACCACGGGCAATGCATCTGCTTACAGAGGCACAGTCTGCTCCTTGCTTTAAAAATAAGGGAATTGGACTACCCAGTCATTCAAGGGTTCCTGAATTATCCTGAAGTCTCATCCAAAAGATGGCACATCTGGCCGTGTGGTGTCCTCATGGTCCAGGCCTTGCGGCCCAAGTGGAGCTGGAGCTGAAGGAGTGTGCTACAATCTGAGCCCAGCTGACACACCAAAGTGCTGGGACACGGAATGCTTCACACCCACAAGCCTGGCAATCTGCCCTTGGATGGTTTTATTGCTATACAAAGGAACATACACTTTGAACCCAACACGGCCAGAAATTATGATTGGCTCAGGTCTCCCACCGAAACAGAGAACGCTGTTTCGAAACAACAAAAAAAAACAAAAATACCTGGAAAAACTCAGCAGGTCTGACAGCAGCTGTGGAGAGGAACACAGTTGAAGTTTCGAGTCCGTATGACCCTTCATCAGAACAGTTTCCAAAGTCCCTTTGTGCCCCAAATCTCCTCTCTCAATCTGCGTTTCACAAAATCGGATTCCCCTGATCCCTACCCTGGCGACAGCACCTCAAAACGCAGTCTTGAGGCTTCACTGGCCTGTGTAACAAGTGGGAAACTGCCTGTAGAACGCTTTGCGACGTCTCGGGGCGGTGCAAAAAAAAAAAAATTGCAGGGTTTTTCTCTCTAAACTGAAGGGGCATTCATATCAGAAAGCAGCTGGAATATACATCAGCAGGGTCAAAGAGAAAAATTAATTTGAAAGAAAATTATCCAACATCAAAAGAGGAGGCAAAACGCACACGAGCCAGCGACAAAAACCCACTGAGCACACTGCATAATCCATCAACATTTGGTATTCTGCAAAACTGCGTACACTTTCCGAGCACAACTAGCTCTTTAATCAACCTTGTGATGGGGTTAGATTCAACCCCTTGCCCAAGTAAATAGCTGGCATTGCAGGTACAAACTGGGTAGTCAGTCAACACAATGATAAAGAGCTTGTGCACAACTAACACTATCATTGGGACACTCCACCACAGCTCGAACAGTTACAGGACCGATTTCCCTCTCTGGGTTGGGTTCCAGTCCCGAATGTTAGGAATGAACAGCAGCAACGGCTTGAATTTACACAGCACCTTTAACGTAATAAAATGTCCTCATGAAGAGCACAGGGGCGTAATGAAATAGCATCTGACACCGAGCCACATAAGGGATTATCAGGACAGGGAACCAAGCGTTTGGTCAGAGAGGTTGGTTTTAAAGGGAGAGCGCGAGAGCCCTTGGGGGGGGGGGTGAACAGAGCCTGATGAGATAGGAGCTACAATATCATCCTTTTGTACCGCTCCTGACTCAAATCCTGTGTTGCAGCCAGCTGTGTTCCTGATGATCAACACACACACCCCCACACTGGAAGAAATGGAGAGTCAGGCACTGGAGACATTCAGTGACCACTGGAAGTAACCCTGACTAAATAACCCAGTGCCAACATCACATCCCCTAGATGACGATGAGATAACTTACGGATAAGATAAGGTGGGTGGCTATTTGGATCTAGCTTTGCAAAAGTGTTTTGGTTTCACTTTTTAAGTTCCTGTTTCTGAGTGACACGACACACATGTCTTTGCCAGAAAATGCATCTTCTGTAGAGTTTTTCAATCCCCCCCCTCTATATTGTCCCTGTTCAGTTCATTTTGTCAATGACCTGCAGTTGCCAGGGTTCAGTGGTTCATTACAATCAGATTTTACATGACTCTGGGATCCCTTCCATGTTGTGTCACACTAAGGTTAGGCGCACTAAATTCAAACTTTGCAGGTTATGCGACATTATTATTAACACACAGTAGAACCACGCTGAGGAAATTTGTTTTGATTTTTAACATACGTATTAGGTGGTTCCAGCCTATCTGAATTACCCAACAATTTCCTGGGGGTTATCATTGACTAGGAACTGAACTGGGCCAGCCATATTAACACTGTGGCTACAAGAACAGATTAGAGGTTGGGAATTCTGCGACAAGTAACTCATCACCTGACTCCCCAAAGCCTGTCCACCACCTACAAGGCACAAGTCAGGAGTGTGATGTCAGGAGTGCATCGCCACTTGTCTGGATGAGTGCAGCTCCCACAACACTCAAGAAGCTTGACACCATCCAGGTCAAAGCAGCCTGCTTGATTGACACCCCATCCACCACCGACACACAGTAGTAGCAGTGTGTACTACTTACAAGATGCACTGCAGCAACTCGCCAAGGCTCCTTCGACAGCATCTTCTAAACCCACGACCGCTACCATTTAGAAATACAGGGGTAGCAGATGCATGGGAACACCACCGCCTGGAAGTTCCCCTCCAAGCCACTCAGCACCCTGACTTGGAAATATATTGGCCACTCCTTCACTGTCGCTGGGTCAAAATCCTGGAACTCCCTCCCTCACAGCACGGTGGGTGTTCCTACTGCAGCAGCTCAAGGCAGCAGGTCACCATAATGTTTTTCGGGCAATTAGGTATGGGTAATAAAACCAGCAATACTCATAACCCCCAGAATGAATAAAAACAGGAAAACCTTTAATAAAAGTAGTCCAGTTTCCACAGCCATGCCCTCGGATAGTTATTGAACACAGGATTTATTTCTACACAGGGAAAAAATGACAGAAACTCCCACATACTGTTCATGGCTTGTACCCCTTTGAGCATTGGAACATAGGAGGAGGCCATTCAGCCTCTCAAACCCATTCTGCCATTCAATCAGTTCATGGCTGAGACGCACATTAACTCCACCCACCCGTCTTTGCTCTGTAATCCTTAATACCCTTGGACAGCAAAAAAAATATGCTCCACTCAGATCTAAAATGATTAATTGAGCTAGCACCTACTTTTTTTTTTGGGGGGGGGGGGGGGGGGGGGGAGAGGGAGCTCCACACTTCTACTCCCATGTGTGTGAAAATTAAAGGGGGGGAAGGAAAAGAGTGTAATTGAGGTTTAATTTGATAGGGGAGGCAGAAATAAACTATTTCCTTTGGTGGAGCTGGGAGCACGGTGGGGTGGGGGGTGGGGGTAGCAGTGGCAGAATCGAGAACGACGGGCAGCAGTTGAAAATTAGACCCAGGTTGTTCACGGATGAGGTCAGGAAGCTTCACACAAAAGGGGAGTGGAAATCGGGAATTCTCTTTCCCCCACCCCCTCCAATCTGAGATTGCGGGTATTAAGGGAGCCACGGCGAGTAGATGGGAGTTAATATACAGCTATGATCTAAATGAACAGAGAAAGAGGTTCAGAGAAGCAGGAGGAGGCCATTCAACCCCTCGAACTTGTTCCGCCCGGTCTGTCCTGTGTTCCTGTGACAGCTGACGTAGCACGAATGAATCTGAAATATTGAGGTAGCAATTTACCATATCCTGGCACTAAAAGTTTGACCAAAAATCGGAACAGGGAATAGGGTCTACGGGCAAGAATTGTATATATTTTACATAGATTCCTTCTCCTCCTCGGTGTTCTGATCCTAAGATGAAAGAACAGTCATCAAAACCCAATTGCTGGGTGTAGCAGCAGCTTTGGAGTGTTCTGTGCGAGTACAGTTCAGAGCAACTGAAATTGTCTGCTCTGAGGGAACATGCTGCCCCAGAATCCCCCAATACCCCTGCCATCAGGCTTCATTGTAAAGGGCCTGACAAGCCCACCCTCTGCAAATCATCTCCACTCGTCTGCTTTCAAGTATTCCTCAATGTCCCGTCCATGCAGGCGCCAATCTAACTGCCGCAAGTTTGAACTCTTCACCCAGTGAACAACTGGCCTGGGTCAATTCACTTCAGGACGCCTGCAATCTCACACAGAGCTATGGCTACTACCAGCTCCTGAGTCCGGCAGGAGTCCGAGTATAAAGGACCTGGGCTCAAGTAAGCTGGAATTTGGCAGACTTTGCACGCCCTGTGTTTCATCCGCTCGCATGCTGATTAACAAAAGGCAGAAATCCATTTCAGTATCCACAAAGCAGAAACCTTTCTAACACACCTCAGGCTATTTGATCCAAGGAAAATTCCATCGCCTGGGCACGCCCACGATGGGCTGAACACTCCTGCTGCGTTGCAACATTCTACGAAAACGTCAACTCAACGAAGGGAATGGACTTACATTTATATTTATACATTTTCACACCCTCTGGGTGACCAGGGTGCTTTGCAACTGAATAAACCACTTTGTAGAATGACTGATTCGTGCAGGGGAAGGGCCCACTCTCAGAAATGAGATACGGGAGCAAGCCAATCTGCTTCAGTGATGCCCCTGCCGGGGGGGGGGGGGGGGGGGGGGGGGGGGGCACAAACATCGGCCACCTCCTCCTGCTGGGAGATTGCTCACAGCCAATCTGAAGATGGGGTGCTGGGTTTAAAGCCTCATCTGAAAATGGCATGACAGCACCTCGAGACAGCGCTGTGGAACCTCAGTACGAACGTCAGCCTGGATTCAGGGCTCTTGCCCTGAAGGAGGGCTCATACCCACAACCTCCTGACCCAGAGGCGCCACCAACTGAGTGAAGCCAACACAGTTGTTAACAGTAAAATCAAGCCTCAGTTTAAAGATCGCCTTCACAGGAAGAAAAAAAAACGAGTACCTACTTTCCCCTGAACTAGTCTAGCATTATAACGCAAATCTCAGGGAAAAATGCAACACAGAGTTCACTCAAATGGAAAGGTTGACAAATTCTGTGGAACTATGATACAAACAACTGCATGGTTACAGAACCAAGCCTTTCCAAAGTGAAAGAAAAGACTTGCATTCCACTGGCGTTTGTTTCGCAATCTCACGACATCCCAAAGCACTTCAGAACTAGCAACAAACTTTTGAAGTGCTGGTACCGTGGTAACGTAGGAAACCCGGAAGCCAATTTGCGCACAAGCTCCCACACACAGCAACGTGACTGCATCATCTGTTTCAGATGTCGAAACGGCATCACTGAAGCGGGCTGTTTGGTCATAGAAACATAGAAACTAGGAGTAGGCAATTCATTATGATCATGGCTGATCATCCAACTCAATAGCCTGCTCCCGCTTTCTCCCCATACCCTTTGATCCCTTTCGCCCCAAGAGCTATATCTAACTCCTTCTTGAAAACATACAATGTTTTGGTCTCAACTACTTTCTGTGGTAACAAATTTCATGGGCTCACCACTCTCTGGGTGAAGAAATTTCTCCTCATCTCAGTCCTAAATGGTCTACCCCATATCCTCAGACTGTGACTCCCTGGTCCTGGACTCGCCCACCATCTGGAATATCCTTCCTGCATCTACCCTGTATAGCCTTGTTAGAATTTTATAGGTTTCTATGAGATCCCCCCTCATTCTTCTGAACTCCAGCGAATATAATCCTAATCGACTCAATCTCTCCTCATATGTCAGTCCCGCCATCCCAGGAATCAGTCGGGTAAATCTTCACTACATTCCCTCTATAGTAAGTACATCCTTCCTCAGATAAGGAGACCAAAACTGCACACAATATTCCAGGTGTGGTCTCAATTGTGTGGGCACAATTGCAGCAAGACATCCCTGCTCCTGTACTCGAATCCTCTGGCTATGAAGATCCTTTATCGCATTCGCGTGCGTGTGTGTGTGTGTGAGATCTTCCTGTGCATTAATTAGCTGCTCTTCAAAATGGTTCATTCGGTTGTGAAGCTCCCACCCCTGCTTTTCTTGGAAAGGGAGAGCACTGTAGCATCTTCTGCATCCATCTCAGCGGGTCAGTCTCATCAGAAGGACAGTGCCTCCAACAGTGCAGCAGGGTTCGAGCCCCCCACCCCCAACTCCAGCCCACATTGGCCCTCCGGCGCCGTGACCTGAGGGAGCACATTTTATTTCCCTGGGCCAAGGTGTCAAACCGCAGTTCTGTCTGCACTCGGGCGGATTATGGGGATCCCACAGCCATCATTCGAAGAACAGCTGTGTGGCGGGGTGGGGGGACCTCCCTGCTGAGCTGGGCAAACATTCCTCCCTCAATCACGTCGCTGAAAACAGATCCAACAGCTGTTTGCTTCAATCTCTGATTGCGGGATCCTGCTGTGCGCAGGCCAGTCACATTTACCGGCAGAACTGTGAATGTGCTTCCGAAAGAAGAGGGCCCTGGGATGCCCAAGGGAGCTGAGGGGAACCAGGCGAAACACTGGTGCGCCACCACCCACCCCCCCACAGCAGAATTGTCTGCAGCGCCCCCCCCACCCCATCCCATCCCATGGGAGGGGAAAGGTATGACCAGTGTGACAGGTTGACATAGGAAATTTCCATTGTACATGAAGAGTCTAGGAGAATTTAGAACTGGGGAGGGGGAGGAAAGGGGAGGTGAAAAATAAACAGATTTAACAGATACAAACTTAAAAATTTGGGGGATTGGGGGCAATGTAAACGGGGGTGTTGGGCCATAAAGGGGGCGCACCCTTAAATACACTTGGTCAAGGAGTGAGCTGTCAACCTAACTTGGAGGGGGGGGAACAAAGCACCGCCTCCTCTCGACTCTGATTGGACGCTTCTCAGGCGCACTGGCCATTGATTGGATGCCGCTCCTGCCCATCACAGCTTACAGGTTTGGTTGAGCCGGATGCGGCTCCCTCTATTTTGCTTCTTTAATCTCATTCCATTCCAACACCACCAACATTCCGCGCCCCCCTCCCACCGCGTCAATCCTCCCTCTGTTTTCCTATCGAGAGACAAACACTGACACACTCACCACGGCGGGGCTTGAAGTCCGACTGACTAGACGGTAGCGGGTTTGGGGGGAGTTAACGGCCTCTCCACCTCAAAGCCCCCGGCGCTCGAACCCGACAAGAGCCACTGGCGTCACCGCCACCCCACGTGACTGCCACGTCCCCCAGCGCAGGCGCGCTGCCGCTCAGAGCGCCGGCCCCGCCCCCTCCTCCTCCTCCTCTCCGCCAGCCAGCAGCAGGGAGTGGGCGTGGCCAACACTCACAGGGACACTGCCAACATTTAAAGGGACACTATCAATGCTTAAAAAGGACACTGCCAACATTTAAAGGGACACTATCAATGCTTAAAAAGGACACTGCCAACATTTAAAGGGACACTACCAGCATTTAAAGGGACATTACCAACACTTGAAGGGGCACTGCCAACATTTAAAGGGACACCACCAACACTTAAAAGGACACTGCCAACATTTAAAGGGACACTACCAGCATTTAAAGAGACATTACCAACACTTGAAGGGGCACTGCCAACATTTAGAGGGACAGTGCGGACACTTAAAGCAGTCCTTCCCAAACGTTTTCTTGCTGTGACCCCATTTTGTAGCTTGAAAATTACTGTGACCCCAGAGCCAGAGAAGGGTTGCTGGGTAGATCTGGGGGAGGAGGAGGGGGGAGATCTGTGTGTGTGGGGAGGGGAGAGAGGGGCATGGCAGGAAGTGTTTAACCTTCAGTAAAATACCTACTTTTTCACAGGCTTTTTTCTGCGACAGAAATCAGGCCTCTGAGACCTATCTGTTAGGCCAAGCCCACCATTACAAGAAAAAAACACAAGGATTTAAAGGGGCCTCGCAGCTGTTGGCAGTCAGTCTGAACTCCACGACAGCCATTGCTTCTTCAGAGCTTGCGGCCCCAAACCCTCATCTCACGTCCCCACTGGGGGTTGCACAACCCACAGTTTGGGAAGGTCTGACTTTAAGGGGTAACGCCAACGTTTATAGGGGCCAGCCCTTTCCCATCCAGCCGAAGAGTTGGATTGATTTAACACCTCAAGGGATATGGTTGTCAACCCCAAGGGACTGGCCTGGAGTCTCCAAGAATGGAAGAGCAATCTCCAGGACACTGCTACGTGCAACCCTTCCTAACAGCGCTGTGGGTGTACCTACCACAGCGGTTCAAGAAGGCGGCTCACCACCACCTTCTCAGGGGGCAATTAAGGATGGGCAGCAAATGCTAGCCGAACCATCAATGCCCACATCCCATGAATGAATAAAAAAAAGTAAAATCATTGAGACATCAAAACGATAATGTATTATGTCATTTTCTTTGAACATTTCTCTTTATCAGATATAAAAATATTGAAAATGAGGGGGAAAGAAAGGCTGTTTTGGCTGACAGTCAAGCATCACCCAATCGGGCAATAAGTCTTTTTGCTTCCCATTTGGCGTGGGAAGGCCATACATCATGAGGATGGACATGTTGGCCGACTAATGGCTGGAGTGTGGAGGGCAAGTCATGTGGTGAAACCTCCAGGGATACATTGAATCCCAGGAATGAAAGGCTTAACATATGAGGAACATTTGAGGACTCTGGGTCTATACTCGATGGAGTTTAGAAGGATGAGGGGGGATCTGAATGAAACTTACAGAATACTGAAAGGACTGGATAGAGTGGACGTGGGGAAGATGTTTCCATTAGTAGGAGAGACTAGGACCCGAGGGCACGGCCTCAGAGTAAAGGGAAGACCTTTTAGAACAGAGATGAGGGGAAACTTCTTTAGCCAGAGAGTGGCAAATCTATGGAATTCATTGCCACAGAAGGCTGTAGAGGCCAGGTCATTGAGTGTATTTAAGAGTGAGATAGATAGGTTCTTTATTGGTAAGGGGATCAAAGGTTACGGGGAGAAGGCGGGAGAATGGGGTTGAGAAACTTATCAGCCATGATTGAATGGCAGAGCAGACTTGATGGGCCGAATGGCCTAATTTCTGCTCCTATGTCTTATGGTCTTATGGAATCGCAGTTGGCGACCCTGCCTTGGGAGAGGTGCGGGGGGGGGTGGTAGGGGGGGGTCCTCAGAAAGCGCTCGACTGCCAAAGAACGGTCCCACGGTGGAACAAGCTCGAACTGTCAAATGCCCCATCTTCAATAGCCACCATTCCCGTTTCTAAGCTTTTCGTTACCATGACTGCCACGTCCGCAGGGGGGTGGTGTCCTGTCTGGGTCCAGCCGGCGCTAACCGCATTCCCAAAATGCTGGCGGAACACGGATGTCCGTCGGTGAGGCCGGCACAGCTGAAGCATAGGCCGACCGAAGCACTTTCCAAGTACGGCCACGCTCCCCGTTGTGATGGGTCAGCCGATGCGCGCACAGCAAGATCCCACACAACCTCAGTCAGCGCCTCTTATTTCAATTTTTAGTGACCGATCGTGGCTGAAGAGTAAGCTTTCTGAGTCGGGGACACCGGGTCAGGCTCTGGCTGAAATCAAAACAGCAAAGGCTGGAAATACTCAGCAGGCCAGGCAGCGTCTGCGGAGCGAGAGAGAGAGTTAAAGTTTGTGGACTGTGATCTTTCATCAGAGCTGGGAAAAGCCAACGGGTGTGATAGGTTTTGGGGGCGGCCTGGCTGGGACAAGGACAATCGGGCCTGGGATCTGCAGCATCTTTCGATGAGAGCTCCCCGTCAGCGGCAGGGAGAGCTGCCCGAGACAGGCTGACAGGAGCTCCGTCCAAAGCACTGACAAGAGAGAGAGAGACAGGAACCCCCCCCATCAGTGCAGCACTCCCTGCGTTCCCTCAAAATAGTTGCCGTGGGATCTTTGGCGTTCGTCTGAGCAGGCTGACGGGGCCTCAACTTAACGCCTCGGCCAGACGACAAGACGTCGATCACTGCAGAAATTAGCATCAATCATTTCATAAAAAGCTAAATGAATGTTATAGGAACATATTATGGAAATCCCTTATTAGGGGAGCTCCCGTACCAGATTCCTGGGCTGACAAACACAAGGCAGCGAAGGCCGTTATCTCTGCCAAGGGCCTGTCTCTAGCATAAACACACTGAATCAAGACACTGGTAATCCTGACTTGAGTGGGTGGGGAGGCCGGGCGCTTGGGGTTGCTGGGAGTCGACTTCATGAGCCATACATGATTGAGAGGCGACCTTATTGAAACATATAAGATTCTTAGGGGGCTTGACAGGGTAGATGCTGAGATGCTGTTTCCCCTTGTGGGAGAGTCTAGGACCAGAGGGCATAATCTCGGAGTAAGGGGTCGCCCATTTAAGACAGAGATGAGGAGGAATTTCTTCTCTCAGAGGGTAGTCAATCTGTGGAATTCTTTACCGCAGAGGGCTGTAGAGGCTGGGTCATTAAGTATATTCAAGGCTGAGATAGACAGATTTTTAATCTTCAAGGGTCATGGGGAAAAGGCAGGAAAGTGGAGTTGAGGATTATCAGGTCAACCATGATCACACTGAATGGCGGAGCAGACTTGATGGGCTGAATGGCCTAGTTCTGCTCCTATGTCTTATGGTCTTATAGGAAGAGATGAGCCACAAGATGACTTAGCGGACTTCTGAGGGAAATAGGAGGGATTACCTTGACGATTAGCAGGGGGAGATGATGGTGAAGTGGTAATGTCACTGGATGAATAATCCAGCAGCCCAGGTTAATGCTCTGGAACCTGGGTTCAAATCCCACCACGGCAGCTGGAGGAATTTAAGTTCAGTTAAATCTGGAATTTAAAAAGTTAGTCTCAGTAATGGTAACCATGAAGTTGTCATAAAAACCCATCTGGTTCACTAATGTCCCCTTTATGGAAGGAAATCTGCTGTCCTTACCTGGTCTGGCCTACATGTGACTCCAGACCCACAGCGATGTGGCTGGCTCTTAACTGCCCTCTGAAATGGCTGAGCAAGCCACTCAGTTCAAGGGGCAATTAGGGATGGGCAACAAATGCTGGCCTTGCCAGTGACACCCACATCCTATGAAAGAATAAAGTATCTTTATTCTTTGCTAATGGACAATTGAACAATTGATTGGCTCAGACCTCTCGAAATGGGAAGTAAGAGAACCTCCTGAGGTGGACCTATGCTGCCTTCAGCCTCAAGAAAATGGAAGAAACGGTCACTTCCAATCCTCACCCAGGAGATGGCAAAGCGCTTCCCGATATTTCGGCTGACTCAAGGAGGTAAAGAGAGAAGCCGACTTCTTGAAGCAAACAGTCACTTCCAGCCATGGAGATTTGATCCTGAACCCCAGGAGGAGATACTGGGACTAAAAGTCTGGTCAAAGACATCAGCTTAAAGGATGAGGGAGAGGTTTAGGAAGGGAATTTTTTTAAAAATTCTTTCATGGGATGTGGGCATCGCTGGCAAGGCCAGCATTCATTACCCAACCCTAATTGCCCTTGAACTGAGTGGCTTGTTAGGCCATTTCAGAGGGGCAGTTAAGAGTCAACCACATTACTATGGATCTGGAGTCACATGTAGGCCCAGACCAGGTAAGGACGGCAGATTTCCTTCCCTAAAGGGGACATTAGTGAACCAGATGGGTTTTTACAACAATCGATGATAATTTCATGGTCACCATGACTGAGACTAACTTTCAATTCCAGAATTATTTATTTCATTAAAATCCCACCAGCTACCGTGGTGGGATTTGAACCCATGTCCGCAGAGCCTTAGTCTGGGTTTCTCAGTTATTAGTCCAGTGACAGTACCACTCTGCCATGGAGATCAGCAAACCCCCTGCTTCCCCCATCCATGGTTCTGATTCGAAACCTGAAGCCCATTCTCACCTGTTATGGGTTGTAATATACTTTTCCTGATGAAGATTCTGATGAAGAGTCACACAGACTCGAAACGTTAACTGTATTCCTCTCCACAGATGCTGTCAGACCTGCCGAGTTTTTCCAGCATTTTTTGTTTTTGTTTCAGATACAGCATCCGCTGTATTTTGCTTTTAATATACTTCTCCTGTCTATTTAGCTGATGCATCATGTTGCTTCTTAACAAACTACCTTAAAATCACTGATGAGTTCTCAACTGCCAATTTGAGGTCGTCTCTGGCTTTCAAACCTTAAAATCTTACACCCTCAGCATGTTGGAGTGGGACTTCAGTCCAGAAACTTCTGACGAAGAGACGAGGGAGCTACTCATCGAGCCACAGCTAACAATCCGAGTTTAGCTCAAATTTTTTAAGTCTGTGCCTCTTGTTCTCTACTGTCCTCACAAGAGGAAATAGTATTTTTCCAAACGAATCCCTTTATTATTTTAAACATTTCCACCCGATCACTCCTTAATCTTCTATATTCAAGGGAATATTGGGCTAGTCTATGCAATGTGAGCTCACATTTTAACCCTTCATGGCCTGGGCTCAGCCTTGGCTCAATGGGTAAAGTTCTTTGGGCTCGAACGTTCAGGTTCAAGTTCCACTGCTGAGACTTGAGTACACCCACCCTGCAAAGCGCAAGGCCCAGCATTTGTTACCCATCCCTAATTGCTCCTCCAGAAGGTGGTGGTGAGCTGCCTCCTTGAACCGCTGCAGTCCGTGTGGCACAGATGCACTCCCACAGCGCTGTTAAGGGAGGGAGTTCCAGGATTTTGACCCAGCAGCAGGGAAGGAACGGCCGATATATTCCCAAGTCAGGATGGTGTGTGACTTGGAGGGGAACTTTTAGGTGTGCCCTCTAGGACCAGAGGGCATAATCTCGGAGTAAGGGGTCGCACATTTAAGACAGAGATGGGGAGGAATTTCTTCTCTTAGAGGGTAGTCAATCTGTGGAATTCTTTACCACAGAGGGCTGTAGAGGCTGGGTCCGTAAGCATATTCAAGGCTGAGATAGATTTTTAATCAGTAAGAGAATCAAAGGTTATGGGGAAAAGGCAGGAATTGAGGATTATCAGGTCAGCCATGATCTCACTGAATGGTGAAGCAGACTCAATGGGCCGAATGGCCTACTTCTGCTCCTACGTCTTATGGTCTTATGGTTCCCATACATCTGCTGCCCCTTGTCCTTCTAGGTGGTAGAGGTCACGGGTTTGGAAGGCGCTGTTGAAGGAGCCTTGGTGAGTTGCTGCAGTGCATCTTGTAGATGGTGCACACACTGCTGCCAGTGTGCGTCAGTGGTGGAGGGAGTAGATACTGATTCCAATGGACAGGGCAATTAAATGTGAGGTTGGACAATGAGTCTAGGCAGGCTATTTAACCACAGAAGGCATCACCATCCAGTCCGACACAGACTTTGCACCCGAGTGTCAGGCTTGGTCAATATTAATTACATCCCCTATGCGATACTATTACACACTGCACCATTCAAGGGGACAGTTGACACAAAATGGTGTGATTTTATTGAAAACTCCACCTCCACTCAATTCTATTTTAAACTTTGAAGATTTAGACACTATCGCTGTCTGTCACCTCTGAATCAGAAGCTCGTGGATTCGACCCCTCGCTGCATCACCCCCCTGTCCCCCCACCCCCACCCCCCCTCCCTGTACCCAATCCAGAGACTTGAGTTTATAATCTAGGCCGACACACCCAGTGCCGGTAATGAGGGAGTGCTGCACTGTCGGAGGCGCTATCTTTCGGATGCAATGTTAAACTGAGGCCCCTCCCCTCGGGTCTGCCCTCTCGGGTGGATGTAAAAGATCCCTCAGGATTACTGGTCAGCCATTGTCTTGACCAATATATATCCAGTGCTCCCTCAGTGCTGCACTGGAGTGTGAGGTGTTCAAGTGATTACCTCAGGCCTTGGATCCAAGACTAAGACTCAGAGACATGAACATGAGGATACCAAACATACCTCGGCCTCAATTAGTTCCGATGAAAGACCAGCAACCTGAAGCATTGAC
This sequence comes from Carcharodon carcharias, assembly GCF_017639515.1. Lineage (NCBI taxonomy): Eukaryota > Metazoa > Chordata > Chondrichthyes > Lamniformes > Lamnidae > Carcharodon > Carcharodon carcharias. The sequence continues at coordinate 2,008,196 of NW_024470758.1, forward strand.
TCCCTTTGTCTCTCCACAGATGCCTCGTGACCTGAAAGAAAGACTTACACTTACGTAGCCACTGACATCTCTTAGCGCTTTCCAGCCAACGACATGAAGCCACTGTTGTAATGTAGGGCAAGCGGCAGCCAGTTTGCACACAGCAAGCTCCCACAAACAGCAACGTGATAATGGCCAGGATAATCTGCGAGGTTTTTTTTTTGATGTTGTTGATTGAGGGATAAACATCGACCAGGGCACCAGGGATAACTCCACTCACTCCTTCAAAATCGTGCCGTGGGATCTTTGACTTCCAGCCTTGATAGGGCCTTGGTTTAACACCACAACAGACAGAGCAGCTCCCTCGGTATTGCACTAGACTGTTGGCCTTGATTTTTGCACTCAGGTCCTGGTGGGGGTGAAGGGGGTGTGGAGGGGGTCTTGAACCCAGAACCCTGTGGTACAGGGGCAAGTGTTCTACCAACTGAGCTGACATTCACACTGAGCCATGGCTACCACTCACGACTGGCCTGTTGAGTATTTCCAGCATTTCCTGTATTTATTTTGGATTTCCAGCATCTATTTCTCTTTCATCTGAGAGTTGAATTCTCTCCCACAGATAAATAAAGGGGATGCTGTCACTTGTTTGTATCCTCTCAGTGCACACCCTATGATTAGATCTCTGTGCTCCTCCAATTCCAGCCTCATGACCATGTCCCGGTTTCCATCGCTCCACTCCTGGTGGCCGTGTCTTCAGCTGCCTGGCCGGGGGTGGGGGGGGGGGGGTGGGGGGCCCATAAGCTTGGGAATTCCCTCCCTAAACCTCCCCGCCTCTCTCTCTTTCTCCTCCTTTAAGACGCTCCTTAGAAACTGACCTCTTTGACTGAGCTGGCCTTTTGAAAGGGAGGCTGTGGTCAGTCTCAGCTCCTTGCTTTTTTTGTCCAGGCTCTTCAGCTTCATCCAACTCTCTTTTAAAATTATTTGTGGAATCGGATTCCACCACCTTTTCAGATCGAGCGTTCCCGATCCCGACAACTCTCCAAGTGGAAATGTTTCCCCTCATCTCCCCTCTAGATCTTGTACCAATGATTTTAAATCTCTGACCTCTGGTTACTGACCCACTCCCCAGAGGGAACAGATTTTCTCTTTCTCTCTTTCTCCATCCAAAGCCCCTCACGATCTTGGAAACCTCCACTCTGTCACTTCTTACCCTTTTCTGTTCCTAGGAGGACAGTCCGAACTTTTCCAACCTTTCCTCAGAACTGAAGTCTCTGACCCTGGGAACGTCCTGGGAAACCTCCTCCGGACCCTCCCTGAGGCCCTCCCATCTTTCCTGAAATGCGGGACGAGAATTGTCTGCAATATTCCAGCTGAGGCCTAAACTGAGGTTTATAAAATTCTAGCAACAATCTCTTTGCTATAACATTCTGTGTCTCCACTTAGAAACCCAAGTAACCCATACACTTTAATTAGCCATCTTATTCACTTGATCTGCCCTCTTTCTCTCTCTCTCTCTTGCTCTCACTCTGCCATCATTAAGAATTTGTGTTTCTGAACACCAAGTTCTCTCTCTGCTCATCTCCACTTTTCAGCATGTTGCCACTTATATTAGATTGTCATTCCAGTTTAGAAGTGTATTACTTCACACCTCTCTGCATTGAACTCCATCTGCCCTGTTTCTTTGGTCATCTTGAAGCCTATAACTGTTCTCATCTTAAGTTGCGTATCATCCACTTTATGTATCCCCCTACACCCAACTCCAGGTCATTGAAGAACAACGTAAAGAGTCATGGACCTAAACTGACCTTTGGGGAACACTACTGCAAACCACCTCCAAAACAGCATCCAATCACTGCCACTCTGGGCCTCCTGTCACAGAGCCAATTCTACCCCATCAACATATCCTTCTATTTCTTTCTCACTCATATGTTTATCCAGCTTCCCCCTTAAATGCAACTACACTATTCACCTCAACCACTCCCTTGTGGTAGCGAGTTCCACAATCTCCCCACTCTTTGGGCAAAGAAGGAGACAAGCTTAAGCGACTCTGGGGAAAGAGCTGGAGATTTTTTTTATATCTGTTCATGGGATGCAGGTGCCCATCCCTAGTTGACCTTGTTCAGAGGGCAGTTAAGAGTCAACCACATCACTGTGGGTCTGGAGTCACATGTAGGCCCAGACTGGGTAAGGACGGCAGATTCCCTTCCCTAAAGGGGACATCAGTGAACCAGATTGGGTTTTTAGGACAATCAGCAATGGTTTCATGGTCATTATTAGACTTTTAATTCCAGACTTTTATTGGATTTAAATTACACCATCTGCCTTGGTGGGATTCGAACCCAGGTCCCCAGAGGATTACCCTGGATCTCTGGATTATTAGTCCAGTGACAATACCATTATGCCACCACCTCCCCAATTGGAACCAATTAGACTCTCCACCAAAGAGCCACGATGGGCTGAATGGCCTCCTTCTGTATTCTATGAGTCGAAGGTCCCACTTTCTCTCCCTCTATCCTAACCAAACCCAATCTTAATTTTAAAGACCTCTTATCACCTCCCCTCTTGGTTTTCCCTTTGACAGAACCTGTTCAGCCTCACCCGTTGGGGCGCATGCGCCCTCTCTTGAGTCAGGCCTCGCGCCCTCGCAAACACGACGCGCTCCCTTTCGAGGGTCCAAGCCAAAGCACAAGACTTTATTGCTCAAGTCAAAGCACTCGTCACAAGCACACTGGGGTCGGGGAAAGTTGCTGAGCGGGCCGGTGGAAGATCCCTGGCCATTAAAATGGGCCCCAGGGGGCGGCGGTGGTGGTGGGGGGGGGGGGGGGGGGGGGGGGGGGGTGGGGGGTTGGGGCGGGGGGGGGGGTGGTGTAGAGGTGGGGCAGAGTGGAGGGACAGAGATGGTGAGGGGGAGTTGGGGTTGGGGGAGGTGGCAGGGGGGGAGGGGTGGTTTAGAGGTGGGGCAGAGTGGAGGGATGGAGATGGTGAAGGGGTGTTGGGGTGGGGGGAGGTGGCGGGGGGGGATGGTGTAGATGTGGGGCAGAGTGGAGGGATGGAGATGGTGAAGGGGAGTTGTTGGGGGGGTGGGGGTGGGAGGTGCGGCACCCACACTTTAGTCAGTTGGCGTCATTTGGGTTTGGATTGGCCGGTTGAGTGAAATGGTCCAGCTGTGTGGGGTGGTCTGGGGGTTGTGGGGGGGTTCTTGTTGGTGCACTAATCGTGGGGTTTATGGGGTTCTGGAGTTTGGCCTGGTCTCCAGTTGCCTTGGCCCGCTCTCTCTCTTCTCCTCTTGATGGCTCAGGGCAAGAACACAACTCTCTTGGCTGATCTTTTAACCATGTTCCGCCTGTCTGAATAATCTCCATTTATTTTATCTTCTCAAATTATTTTGGTATTCGTATCTTTGATGGGAGGGGAGGTCGGGGGGAGTTGGTGGCGGTGGGGGGAGGGGGAAGAGGGTTTGCCTGCAGGATCTGGGGCTTCAGACTCCGTCTCGGAGGGATGCCTGAGGTACAGTTCTTGTGGGGCAGCAGGAAGGGCGGTGAGGGCAAAAGCGGGGTGAGGGGGAGGTGTTCGGGTCCTGCCTTGGGCTCAGACCTCACCACTGCAGATGCTGGTACTTGGGGTTCAAGAGGGACCTCTGGAGTTGAGAGGGGCTCATACTGTCGGGGCTGTGGGGCAGCTTCAATCTCGGGTGTGGGGAGGGGTGGAGAGGGGTTGGGTGGGGGTGGTGAGAGGCCGGGCATTGGGGAAGGAGGAAGCGTTCCGCATATTTGGGGTTCGGATAAACGTTCTGATTCCTGGGGTTCGGGCGCCACTTCTAGATGGAGGGGGTCAGGTTCAGCTGCCATGTCGGGAGTTGTGGACTCAGAACTTCAGGGCCCAGTTCCTCCCGCTGGGCGCCGGATTTGGGCCCTTGGGATTCAGTTGCTGCTGGCGGAGTGACGGACTCGGAGCGTTGGAGTTTGGTCGCTCCCGGCGGAGTGATGGACTCGGAGAGTTGGAGTTTGGTCGCTCCCGGCGGGGTGACGGACTCGGAGAGTTGGAGTTTGGTCACTCCCGGCGGAGTGACGGACTCAGAGCGTTGGAGTTTGGTCGCTCCCGGCGGAGTGATGGACTCGGAGAGTTGGAGTTTGGTCACTCCCGGCGGAGTGACGGACTCAGAGCGTTGGAGTTTGGTCGCTCCCGGCGGAGTGATGGACTCGGAGAGTTGGAGTTTGGTCCCTCCCGGCGGAGTGACGGACTCAGAGCGTTGGAGTTCAGTTGCTCCTGGTGGAGTGGTGGATCTGGATTTTGGGGGCTCCATTTTCCATGGCGAAGCTGCCTTCTCTTGAGGGGCAAGTTCAGATTCCTGGGGTTCGGGTAACTCCATAAGAGGGGGCAGTTCAGGGATCAGGGGTTCCTCTGCTCCAACCGGAGTGACGGCTTCGGAGGCCGGGGGGTCAGATTCAGCAGATTCGGAATCTTCTGCTTCATAAACCTCGAGTTCCGATTCTCGCGTTTCGGATTCCTCAATGTCCGACTCTTGGGAGTCGTATTCCTCACTTGCCGATTCACTGGGTTCAGATTCCTCAAGTTCGGATTCTTCAATTTCCGACTCCAGTGGATCAGGGTTTCTCTCGGGAGGATTATGTTCGGATTCCTCAAGCTCAGAATCTTGGGGTTGGGATCGCTGGGATTCAGTATCCTGTTGTTCAGAATCCTGAATTTCTGATTCCTTAGGTCCAGGTTTTTGGAATTCCTGGAGTTCAGGTTCTTTGGGTCCAGATTCTTTGGGCCTAGATTCCTGGAATTCAGATTCCTTGGCATCCGATTTCTCAGGTGTTGATTCCTTAGGTGCAGATTCCTGGAATTCAGATATCCAGGATACAGATTCCTTTGGCTTAGATTCCTGGAATGCACATTCCTGGGGTGCAAATTCCTTGGGTGCAGATTCCTTCGGTTCAGATTCCTTAGGTTCAGATGCTCTCTCGGGGGTGACGTATGGAGAATTTCGGGATTCATTTGCCCTCTTTGGAGTGACAGAGTCAGGCTCCTTGGGCTCAGGTTCTTGGGGTTCAGCTCCTCTCTCCAGAGTGACAGCTTCGGATTTTGAAGGGTCTGCTGCTGTCTGTGGGAGGTCACATTCAGACATTTGGGGTTCAGCTGCTCTCTCCGATGTGACGGAATCAGATATTTGGGGTTCAGCGGTTTTCTCTGGAGCGACAGACCCAGATTTTGGGGGTTCAGTGACACTCTCTGGAGTGACGGACTCAGATTTTGGGGGTTCAGTGTCACACTCTGGAGTGACGGACTCAGATTTTGGGGGTTTAGCTGCTCTCTTGGGAGTGACGGGCTCAGATTTTGGGGGTTCAGGTGCACTCTCGGGAGTGACGGGCTCAGGCTTTGGGGGTTCAGCTGCTCTCTTGGGAGTGACGGGCTCAGATTTTGGAGGTTCAGTAGCTCTCTCGGGAATGACAGACTCAGATTTTGGGGGTTCAGTTACTCTCTCGGAATTGACGGGCTCAGGCTTTGGGGGTTCAGTTGCTCTCTCGGGAGTGACGGCTGCAGATTTTGGGGTTTCGGTTACTCTCTCGGGAGTGATGGACTCAGATTCTGGGGGTTCAGTTACTCTCTCTGGAGTGACAGACTCAGATTTTGGGGGTTCAGTTGCTCTCTCTGGAGTGAGGGACTGAGATTTTGGGGGTTCCGTTACTCTCTCTGGAGTGACAGACTCAGATTTTGGGGGTTCAGTTGCTCTCTCGGGAGTGATGGATTCAGGCTTTGGGGGTTCAGTTGCTCTTTGTGGAGTGATGGCTTCAGATTTTGGGGGTTCAGTTGCTCTCTCTGGAGTGACAGACTCAGATTTTGGGGGTTCAGTTGCTCTCTGTGGAGTGATGGATTCAGATTTTGGGGGTTCAGTTGCTCTCTCTGGAGTGACGGACTCAGATTTTGGGGGTTCAGTTCTCTCTGGAGTGACGGATTCAGATTTTGGGGTTTCAGTTACTCTCTCTGGAGTGACGGACTCAGATTTTGGGGGTTCAGTTCCTCTCTCTGGAGTGACGGACTCAGGCTTTAGGGGTTCAGTTCCTCTCTCTGGAGTGACGGACTCAGGCTTTAGGGGTTCAGTTGCTCTTTCGGGAGTGACGGACTCAGGCTTTGGGGGTTCAGTTGCTCTTTCGGGAGTGATGGACTCAGGCTTTGGGGGTACAGCTGCTCTCTCAGGAGTGATGGACTCAGATTTTGGGGGTTCAGTTGCTCTCTCGGGAGTGACGGACTCAAGCTTTGGGGGCTCAGCTGCTCTCTTTGGTGTGACGGACTCAGGTTTTGGGGGTTCAGCTGCTGTCTCGGGAGTGACAGACTCAGATTTTGGGCGTTCAGTTCTCTCTGGAGTGACGGACTCAGATTTTGGGGCTTCAGTTACTCTCTCTGGAGTGACGGACTCAGATTTTGGGGGTTCAGTTCCTCTCTCTGGAGTGACAGACTCAGATTTTGGGGGTTCAGTTCCTCTCTCTGGAGTGACGGACTCAGGCTTTGGGGGTTCAGTTGCTCTTTCGGGAGTGACGGATTCAGGCTTTGGGGGTACAGCTGCTCTCTCAGGAGTGACGGACTCAGATTTTGGGCGTTCAGTTGCTGTCTCTGGAGTGACGCATTCAGATTTTGGGCGTTCAGTTGCTCTCTCGGGAGTGACGGACTCAGATTTTGGGGGTTCAGTTGCTCTCTCGGGAGTGACGGACTCAAGCTTTGGGGGCTCAGCTGCTCTCTTTGGTGTGACGGACTCAGGCTTTGGGGGTTCAGTTGCTGTCTCTGGAGTGACGGACTCAAGTTTTTGGGGTTCAGTTGCCCTCCTCAAAGGGGCGGCCTCAGATCCTCGGGGTGCAGGCGGGGCTGGTTTGAAGGGTTCAGGGGCATCTGCCTGACAGCTCGCTGCAGCTCCTTGGCCCTTTGGTGGCATCTTCAGGCTCACAGCCGGGCCACCCCTGACCACGGTGACACTGCTCTGATCACCCCAAGCCGCGTAACCATTGCTGAAGGCCGTGGGAAGTATGCGTTTACCGGTGAGTCTCTTGTATTTGCGGGGGCATCCGGAAGTGTCCTGGTGGAGGGTGGTGACGCACATGACCTGAGGGGGCACCTCCAGGTGGCTGAGGTCCAGCAAGTGTCCAAGTGCTTCGCTTTGGTGTCGGGACTTGATGTATTTGCGTGCGGGCTTTGCCTGAGAGTCAGGGTGCTCGGGTTCACCCTTAAATGGCACAGCCTCTCCTTCCTGAGGTTCAGCCTTGGCTTCTGAGTATTCGACCTCCTGGCCTCGTGGTTCTAGCCCGTTGTGAAGTTCCACTTGGTGATACGTCTCAGGCACCTCAATGTCATCAGCAATCTCTGCACCCGACGGTGGGGTGGGGTGGGGTGGGGGTGTGGGGAGTGAAAATCAAAGCATTACTGATTAGAACACAAAGGCTTAATCCATCCCCCAATTATCGTATAGTTAGTACAGCCCCGTCCCACAAATCACCACCGACCAGCCCGCACACCCAAATATCACAGGCTATTCAACCAAGGAGGGCTCGCAGCTCACCCTGACCCCTGTAGTATCAGGGTTTGTAAGGGCTAATAGATCTGCGTAAATAGCACTTGGTGATGTTAGAGAACACATGACGAGAAGAGGAGAGGGAGAATGTTCATGGCGTCAGTAGTGTATCGCTCGGAGAGCTGTATATAGTTCTTTCTATAAGATAAACCAACTGATGTTTGAACATACCAACGTCTCAGTAATCATTCCAAAGCTAGGCTAACCACCATAAAACATGGTGGCAGCGTTGCTGGACCCCAAAATACTGAAAATTCAACTCCAAAGAACCACACTACCTGACCCACTTGCGTGGTCAGGGAGGAAGTCAGCAATTCATTGGACAAGAATCTCATGTACATTTAAGTTTAACCACAAGTGTATGATCCACCCTGTTGAACGCCTTTGAAAAATCTGTGGTAATAATGGTTTAGGTTGTTCCCAGCTTATTGCCGCTTTTACAAAGCACACTCACCGTATTAACCACTGTCGATCTTCCAGCCTGGCTATAACAGTAACCACTTAGCTATGAACTGCTCTGCCAACCTCAGGAAAGTGGCCTGTCAAGGCAATGGGACGTAGCTTGTCCAATGATGCTGGTTGTTGCTTCGACACCAGAACAATGATTGTTTGCTTCTATTGACATGGAACTGCTTCTTTAGTGAAGGAAGTATTTGAGACATCGCACAATGGAACACTAAACATATGGGTGGAACTTGATCAGGACCAGCTGGTTTTCCATCTTAAACTCTTGAGCATTCTTGGAAGACTTTTCCATGGTTGGATCACAGGAAGTTTTCTCATTGATAAAATCCTTGGTAAATGAGGAAAAGTCTGGAAATGTCATATCACGTCTCAGTAATCATTCCAAAGCTAGGCCTAACCACCATACAACATGGTGGCAGCGTTGCTGGACCCCAAAACACTGAAGATACAACTAAGGCCCGCCCGCCCGGTGTGAAACGTGAGCTTCAGCACTGCCTGTGTGTTGGCAGGGGGGGGAGGGATGAGGAAGGCGAGAGTGCAAGTTCACGGGCGTATTCTGGAAAAGCTCCCTGAGGCACAGAGCTGCCTCAGGGAGATGAAGATATGAAAAATGAAAAATAAAGCATTTTAAGATGTTAGAAAACACGTCCCCCCTCTGTCACATGAGCAGGGACATGTTAGAAATTAGTGTGAAAACTTTTTTTTTAATGATGGATCGAAACCTCATCCCGCCCGCGGATGAGGTTTCGCAAAAAAACGCAAAGGCCGCTTGGCATTTTTGCCTGCCCGTTGACTGTAAGGTTGGCCGGGCAGTGCAAAGGTTAAATCAATTAGGTTGTTAATGGCCTCAGTGGGCCTTTTAATTGTCGGCTGGCGGGGTGCCAACTCCGGTGCATGCCCGCTGACCGAAATATCGCGCCAGTGCATGACATCATCGGGCACGCGCCCGCCTGACAAGCGAAAAATTCTGCCCTAAACATCGGGCCTGTAAAAGTGGTGCTAAAACTGCAGAACTCGGGTAAGACACGGCCGATTATTGAAATAGCTGTGGAAATAATTTAAAGCAAAGCAATTTTTCACGGCTTTGCGGAGTTCAAGGAATAACTACCAAGTCTAGCGGTGACGTCCCCCAGGGAGAGACAGAGACCACAGCGGGCCTTGGTGAGAGACTGAACAGCACAGGAAGGCTTCAAGTGCTGGAAGGGAAAATTAAAACCTTGGGCAGCCCACCTAAAAGCTTAGAAAAGCCCTGGATCCTAAATTTATGCTACCTGAGAGGTTTGGGCACATAGAAGGACCAAATCAAACTCCAAACTGGGCACTTGGGAGAAAAAGATTCTCGAGGTTCTGAGTTGCTTCAGGGTTGGACAGTAAGTCTGAAGCTGAACTGGTCAACACGCTCCTTCACTCCGTCGGAACGGTAGCAGACGATGTTACTGCAAGACAGGGCATCAGTGAGACCTCTGACAAATTTGAATAAGTCTTAAAAGCCTTTGATAACTATGTCAACCTGACAAGCAATAAGGCTCTGGAAAGGGCACAATTCAGCAAAAGGGTCCAGAAACCTGGTGACCCAGTAAATGCTTTTATTAATGACCTTTACAGGCTGTCTGGAGGTGGCTAGCTTCTTATTAGTTAAGGGAGGGTCAAGTCCAGAGCATGAAGACCTTAAAAACAGAATCAATATGAGATTGTATTGTAGTTGGTGTTACCGCTGAATCCCTATCAGACTTATTGCAATCTAAGGAAGGCCTCGCCTTAGAAAAAGCAATCCAGCTTGGTGAGATAAAGAGAGGTCCGTAAACAGGACAGGGCAATACCAAGAGATGAAGAAGAACCCTGGATAGGAAACCTCCAGCGACTGTACAGTTCCTGAAGCCCAGAAGAATCGGAAAAGAAGGTCAAAAGAAATGTGGAGGGTAAAGACAAGATGCCAAAACACCCTGCCAGCACTGTGGCCCCAAAATGACCCAGAGGCACGAACAGCGTCCTGCAGACATTAATCAGTCAGGGAATCGAGGGTCATGGGGAAAAGGCAGGAAAGTGGAGTTGAGCCTTATCAGATCAGCCATGATCTCATTGAACGGCGGAGCAGAGTCGATGGGCTGAATGGCCTACTCCTGCTCCCACGTCTTATGGTCTTAAACATTGCAAAATCCTTTCTCTGCGGAAGAATCGGCCATTTCGGGAAGATGTGCCAATGTAAAGCCTTTAACTCCACAGGTTTCAACGAAAAGGTCTTCACGCCTAAGGCTATTAATGAAGTTGAAGAATTTCTGCCAAATGAGGAGCAAAGTTACTTCCTGGGTGAGATCGATGACCTCATTCTGGAATACAGCCATATTAGTCAACCGACACATCACCAACTTCAAACTAGACACTGGAGTTTAGAAGAGCAAGGGGTGACTTGATTGAAGTGTATAAGATCCTGAACGGCCTTGACAAGGTGGATGTGGAAAGGATGTTTCCTCTTGTGGGTGAGTCCAGAACTAAGTGGGGGGGGGGGGCGCACTGTTTTAAAATTAGGGGTCACCCTTTTAGGACAGAGATGAGGAGAAATTTTTTTCTCAGAGGGTTGTGCGACTTTGAAACTCTCGGCCTTAGAAGGTGGTGAGGCAGGGTCACTGAATATTTTTAAGCCGGAGGTGGCTAGATTCTTATTAGTTAAGGGAGGGTCAAGTCCAGATCCAGGAGTCAGACCAAAGGAAAGAAGGAGTAATAGTCCAGAGGTTATGGGGGGTGGGGGCGGGTAGATGGGAATGTGGAATTAGAAACACAGACAGATCGGCCATGATCTTATTGAATGGAGGAAGCAGGCTCGAAGGGCTGAATGGCCTCCTCCTGCTCCTATTTCGTCTGTCTGTATGAGCGAAACGGTTTTAGCAGGCAATGAACCATGGTTACCAAGGAGTTGCCGACAGCTAACGGAAACCCAACTGTACAGCTCAGGAGGGATTGAACTAAAAGTCAAGGGAGAATGACAGGCAACACTCCTGTACGAGGGAAAGCAGGACTTGGAGACATCGTTATGTTGTACGGAATCAGGGATTCTCTCTTATAAGTTGAAGAGCGTGTGTAGACCTCAATCTTATCAGGAAAGCGGAAGACATCAATCAGAAAGCATCCAAGGATCCACTTTGGAAATGAATCCCTGCAATTGTCCAACTGCAGTGAAGGTTTGGATTGTGACTTTGCCGCTGACCTTTTGATGCTCTTCACAGAGGCTGATAGTCCAGCCATTTTGCAGGAGGAAGACCAGGAGCGGGGAGGCCCGCTCGCTCACAACGAGTGCACAGCGAGACGAATTAGACCCCCTCCCCCCAGAAAAAAAACAGGAGAATGAGCGCGATCAATTTCCATTCTGCTTCAAAAGTGGAAGATGAAAATCCGGTGACGGAATACTCTGTTCAAGTACCACGTTCATCCAACAGCAGTGACCTTCGAGGAAGTACAGCTGCACCTACCCAACCACCAAAAGTGGTCATCCAGCAGTCAAAGGAGTCAAAAACTAGGAACCAAGACTCGCAAGGTCCGCCTGTTCTACGTGGGAAGAAAGTTCAGGTTTGCTGGATTCTGAGGCATTGATTGGGTGGGTTCCTCACAGCTTCCTATCCTACCCAAAGAATGATTTCCAGGGCTGGAAGCCCAGGATTATCCCGAGAACGAGAGACTGCAAGGAGTCATCACTCCAGAAGTAAGGAAGGAGGGAAGAAAACAAAGAGGACAAACTCAAGAGGCATTAGGATAGGCAACATGCAAAACGCAAAGAGAGGGACAAACCTGAAAAGCTGAACAAAGAGCGAGGGAAATGTGACCGAGCAAAGTGTAACAGTAAAGAGAGGGTCAAGTCCAGATCCAGGACCAAGAGAAAGAAGGAGTAATAGTCCAGAGAGATGACAATCAACATAGATCTTATTTAGTCCATACTTCAGAAAGTATTATACGTAGAAACTAGAGGAATCTTATTTCTATTTATCAAAGACGACAATCAGCCATATGTTGAGAAGAACCAGAGGTTGAGCTAGAAATGAATAAAGAACCAGATACTAACAACCATCCAAGACAAGAAAAAGCAGATCAAATAGAGACCACGGATCTTCCAAGTCTGACAAGAACGTGGTCAGGGAGAGCTGTGAAGCCTCCGGACAGATTGAATCTGTGATGTCAGAGACTTGGGAGGAGATGGGGGTAGCATGTAAATATGAATGTAAAAAATATAGACCAAGACTTGGGGTGGGGGGGGAGGTGTAGTATTCGGGTTTGTCAGGATTGTTGTGTGGAAGTGTGTAAATAGCGCCTCCCATAATGAAGAGGTAAGAGAACACGTGACTAGGAGAGGCGAGAGAGAGAGATTAGCACCTAATCATTGGATTGCTGTACATGGTTCAGTTGTATAAAGTAAACCAGTTGCTGTTTGAACATACCAACATCTCAGTAATCATTCCAAAGCTAGGCTAACCAACATACAATAACCCCATCCTCAGCTGGGTACAGGAGCTAGATTGCTGAACTCACTCCTTAATGCAGGACTGGCCTTGACTCCCATTCCCCTCACCCCCGGCCCCCTCCTCACCTACCCTCCCCATGTCATTACAGCTCCAACCCACCACCCTGCGCCCCTCACCCACCTCCCCTCGCCCACCTCCCCAACCACCCCCCCCACCCCCCCGCCAACCCACCTTCACCTTACCATGTGGAAAGTGCAGTTAAGACTCTAAACTGTCAATTGTAACAGCTGTGGGGGTAGGGACAGGGGAGGGAATGTTTGGTCCAGTTTCCAACCGTGTCAAAATATATCAGGTACTGGCCCACTTGGATCTATTCTGGTCATTGCAGAGATGCACGGAGACTCAGAGGCTCCCACTCTGTGGGGTTTACTCCTTGTATCAGGGTCAAGGTGCGGGGTTCCGAAATTGGATTGGAGGCTTGGTGTCCAGATTGGGGATTCAATGTCTGAATGGCCTGTTTGGGGTTTTGGTATTCAGTTTGAGAGTTCCGTGCATGAACTGGGGCTCAAAGCCCAGCTTTGGGGTTCAGTGTCCAGTTTGTGGGGGTAGAGGGGGGTTGGGGGTCAGTCTCTGGATGTGCTCAGTGTCCAGTTTGTGGGGCTCAGTGTCTAGACTGGGCCTCAGTGTCTAGTTTGGGGGTTCAGTGTTTAGACTTGACTCAGTTCCCAGTTTGGGGGTTCAGTGTCTAGACTGGGTTCAGTGCCCAGTTTGGAGTCACTGTCAAGACTGGGCTCAGTGTCTAGTTTGGGGATTCAGTGTCTAGACTGGAGTTCAATGTCCTGTTTGGGGCATTCGGTCTAGACTGTGGCTCTGTTTCCAGTTTGAGAGTTTAATGTTTAGTCTCGGGCTGTGATTTGGGGATAAAGCAAAATACTGCGGATGCTGGAAATCTGAAATAAAAACAGAAAAGGCTGGAAAAACTCAGCATCTGTGGAGAGAGAAACAGAGTTAATGTTTCGCGTCTGTATGACTCTTCCTCTCCTTGAAGGGTCATACAGACTCGAAACGTTAACTCTGTTTCTCTCTCCATAGATGGTGCCAGACCTGCTTAGTTTTTCTAGTGTTTTCTGTGATTTAGGGGTTTAGTGTCTAGACTGGGGCTTAGTGGTCAGTTTGGTGGTTCAGTATCTGGAATGGGCTTAGTGTCCAGTTCGGTGGCTCAGTCTAAACTGGGGTTCAGTGCCCAGTTTGGGATTGTGTCTAGGCTGGAGCTCCATGTCCAGTGCTCAGTCTAAATTAAGGCCCAGTGCCCAAATTGGGGGTTCAGTCTAGCCTGGGGCTCAGTGTTTAGTTTGGGGTGTGCATCTAGATTTGGGTTCAGGCTCCAGTTTATGGATTGTGTGTAGACTGGTGCTGACATTTGGGAGGGGGAGGGGGGATTCAGTGTCAAGTTTGGGGGTTCAGTCTAGACTTAGGCTGGTGTCCAGTTTGGGGGTTTAGTGTCTACACTGGAGTTCAATGCCCAATTCAGGAGTTGAGTGTCCAGACTGGGTTCCGTGACCAGTTTGGGGGTTCAGTGCCTGGACTGGGATTGTCCAGTTTGGGGGTTCAGTGCCCAGTTTGGGGGGGTAGATCTTAGACTGGGGCTCAGTTTCCAGGTTGGGGGCATTATAGTCTAGAGTGGAGTTCAGTGTCCAGTTATGGGGTTCAATGTCCCATTCGGGGGTTCAGTGTCCAGACTGGGATTCAGTGTCCAGTTTGGGGGGGGGGGGGGGTTCAGTCTAGACTGGGGCTCAGTGTCTAGACTGGGTTTAGTGTCCAGTTTGGGGATTCAGTATCTTGATTAGGATTGTGCCCAGTTTAGGGGTTCAGTGTCTAGACTGGGGTTCAATGTCCTGTTTGGTGGTTGTGTCCAGACTGGGGTTCAGTGTCCAGCTTGGGGATTTCAGTCTAGACTGGGGCTGTGTATAGTTTGGGGGCTCAGTGTTCAGACTGTCGTTCAATGTTCAGTTTGGGGGTGCAGTGTCTAGACTGGGTTCAGCATTAAGTGTGGGGTGGGGTGGGGGGGGGGTTAAGTCTAGACTAGGGATGTGTCCAATTTAGAGGTTGTGTCCAGTTTTGGGGGGGTTACATCTAGCCCGAGGCTAATACCCAGTTTGGGGGTTCAGTGTCCAGACTGGGACTCAGAGTATAGACCAGGATTCAGTATCTAGACTGGGGTTGAAATCAAGTTAGGGAGTTCAAACATCCAGAATTTTTTACAACAGTTTTGGGGATTTGCTGTCCGGACTGAAGAGTTCATTGTCCGGAATTGCAGGGGGGTTGGGGGGGTGGTGGTGTTCGCTCTACACTTTGGGGGTTCAGGGCGGTCGCACCCACCTGAATCCTCAACCAGCACGTCTTGCGTTGACGCTCCGCATCCCATCCTGGGTCCGGCCTGAGTCGCTGCTTTGCCTTTGACACATGTCCCCAGTCCCGGCTCTTGTGACGGGACCAGCACCGGGAAACGTAATAAGGGGAGAGGCGGCAGGACATGGGGGGAGAGAGAGCGGGGAGAGAGGGGGGAACGGGGGAGGGAGGGAGCAGCAAGAGGAGAAGGGGAAGGGGTTAGAGTGGGAGAAAGAGAGGGAGGGACGGGAGAAAGAGGGAGGGGAGGGAGAAAGAGGGAGCGAGGGAGAAAGAGGGAGGGAGGGGGAGAAAGAGGGAGGGAGGGGGAGGGAAGGAGGGAGGGAGGGGGAGAAGGAGGGAGGGAGGGGGAGGGAAGGAGGGAGGAAGAGGGAGGGGGAGAAGGAGGGTGGGAGGGAGGGGGAGAAAGAGGGAGGGAGGGAGGGGGAGGTAAGGAGGGAGGAAGAGGGAGGGGGAGAAGGAGGGAGGGAGGGAGGGGGAGAAAGAGGGAGGGAGGGAGGGAGGGGGAGAAAGAGAGGGAGGGAAGGGAGAAAGAGGGAGGGGAGGGAGAAAGAGGGAGCGAGGGAGAAAGAGGGAGGGAGGGGGAGAAAGAGGGAGGGAGGGGGAGAAAGAGGGAGGGAGGGGGAGAAAGAGGGAGGGAGGGGGAGAAAGAGGGAGGGAGGGGGAGAAAGAGGGAGGGAGGGAGGGGGAGAAAGAAGGAGGGAGGGAGGGGGAGAAAGAGGGAGGGAGGGAGGGGGAGAAAGAGGGAAGGAGAATTGGGGGAGGGAGGGAGAAATGGGGAGGGAGAAGGAGGGAGGGAGAGGGAGGGCGGGGGAAAGATGAAGGGAGGAGGGAGAGGGAAGGCGGGGGAAAAATGAAGGGAGAAAGGGAGGGGGAAGAGAAGGAGAGCGGGAAGGAGGGAGAAAAGGGAGGGGGAAGAGGGAGGGAGAGAGGGAGAGAGAGGGAGCGAGGGAGAAAGAGGGAGGGAGGGGGAGAAAGAGGGAGGGAGGGGGAGAAAGAGGGAGGTAGGGGGAGAAAGAGGGAGGGAGGGGGAGAAAGAGGGAGGGAGGGGGAGAAAGAAGGAGGGAGGGAGGGGGAGAAAGAAGGAGGGAGGGAGGGGGAGAAAGAAGGAGGGAGGGAAAGAAGTAGGGAAGGGAGAGAGAAGAGTGGAAGGGGTGAAAGGGAAAGAGTGGGAGAAAGTGGAGGGGAAGGAGGCAAAAAGGAGGAGCGAGAGAGGGAAGGGGGAAGAGGTAAGGGGTGAGAGGGAAGCAGAAGGGGACAGAAAATGTGGAGAGAGAGAGAACGGATGACAGAGAGAGGGAAGGAGAAAGATCGAAGGAAGAAGTGAGGAAGGGGAAAGAGAGAGAGAGAGGAGCGAAGGTGAGAGCAGGGGAAGGGAAATGAGATGGAGGGCAGGAGAAAGAGTGCTCAGAAAGCAAGGGATAGAAGAGAGAGAGAGAGGCAGATAAACGATGGGGATGGGGTGATAAGTATGGAGGAAAGTTGGAAAGGGATGGAGTATGAAAGGGCCAAGGACTGAAAGAGGGGCGGATGAAGGGAAGGGGATTTGGAAGGGGATAGTTGGTGTTGAGAGGAGATGAAAGGAATCAGTGAATGAAGAAGAGGTGGACAGTAAAGTTTGAATTGACAATCCCGAGTTGGACCACCTCTGGAACACTCGGTACTGTACTGGACACCACACCTTAGAAAGGTTATATTCCCCTTGGAAGGAGTGCAGTGCAGATTCACCAGTATGTTATGAGGGCTCGAAGGCTTCAATTATTAGGAGAAATTTTAAAATTTATTTAATTAATTCAGGTAATGTGGGCGGTGCTGACTAGGCCAGCATTTATTGCCCATCCCTAATTGCCCCTTGAGAAGGTGGGGGTGAGCCGCCTTCTTGAGCCGCTGCAGTCCCTGTGGTGTAGGTACACCCACAGTGCTATTAGGGAGGGAGTTTCAGGATTTTGCCCCAGCGACAGTGAAGGAACGGCTGATATATTTCCAAGTCAGGATGGTGTGTGGCTTGGAGGGGAACTTGAAGGTGGTGGTGTTCCCATGTGTCTGCTGCCCTTGTCCTTCTAGATGGTAGAGGTTGCAGGTTTAGAAGGTACTGTCGAAGGAGCCTTGGCAAGTTGCTGCCATACCACACTGACGGTGTTGGGAATAAATGTTTAAGGTGGTGGATGGGGTGTCAATCAAGCAGGTTACTTTGTCCTAGATGGTATCAAGCTTCTTGAATGTTGTTGGAGCTGCACTCATCCAGGCAAGTGGGGAGTATACCATCACACTCCTGACTTGTGCCTTGTAGTTGGTGGACAGGCTTTGGGGAGTCAGGAGGTGAGTTACTCTCTGCAGGATTCCCAGCCTCTGACCTGCTCTTGTATTCACAGTATTTGTATGGCTGGTCCAGTTCAGTTTCTGGTCAATGGTAACACCCTGGACGTTGATAGTGAGGGAATCCAGCAATGGTAATGCCATTGAATGTCAAGGGGAGATGGTTAGATTCTCACTTGCTGGAGATGGTCATTGCCTAGCATGAACATTACTTGTCACTTTTCATCCCAAGCATGCAGGCACAGGCTTCATTACCTCAGGAATTGCAAATAGAACTGAATACCCCCACTTCTGACCTTATGAAGCAGCTGAAGATGGTTGGGCCTGGGTCACTACCCTGAGGAACTCCTGCAGTGATGTCCTGGAGCTGAGATGACTGACCTCCAACAACCACAACCATCTTCCTTTGTGCTAGGTATGACTCCAACCAGTGCAGTATTCCCCCAAAGCCCCCGCCCTGTTCCCCAGTGACATCTATTATACTAGGCCTCTTTGATGCCACACTTGGTCAAATGCTGCCCTGATGTCAAGGGCAGGCAGTCTCACATCGTCCCAGGAAATCAACTCAATGTTTAGACCAAGGATATAATGAGGTCAATTCTTCTAAATAGAACCTAAACAGTTTAAATAAAGTAGGTTTATATTCCCCAGAATGTTGAAAAATAGTTTGATTGAGGCTTCGGGGTTGTTGAAAGGAAGTGATGGACTAGGTGGAAGTACACGGGCATAATTTTAAAAAGAAACATTTCTTCATGCAAAGAGTGTTAGATTCTAGCTCATTTAATCATTTTACTAGCTAAGAGTATTGAGAGATAATGGAGTCAAGACAGGTGGATAGTGTTAGGCTCTAGATCAACCATGAAATGGCTCTCAATCCATAAGTCATTGAAGGTGGCAGGACAGGTTGACAGCGTGGTTAATAAAGCAAACAGTATCCTGGGCGTTATTAATAGGGCATAGGGTACAAGACCAAGGAGGTTATGTTGAACTTGTACAGAACACTGGTTAGACCTTAGCTGGAGTATTGTGTCCAGTTCTGAGCACCGCACTTTAGGAAGGAAGGATGTGAAGACATTAGAGTGTAGGAAAGGTTCACAAGAATGGTTCCAGGGTTGAGGAACTCCGTTATGGAGACAGATTGGAGAAGTTGGGGCTGGACTCCTTGGAGAAGTCTGAGAGGTTATTTGATAGAGGTATTCAAAATCATGAGGGATCTGAACAGAGTAGATAGGGAGAAACTGTTCCCATTTGTGGAAGGATTGAGAATGAGAGGGCACAGATTTAAGGTAATTGGCAAAAGAAGCAATGGCCACATGAGAAACTTTTTCACGCAGCGAGCGGTTAGGATCTGGAATGCGCTGCCCGAGGGGGTGGTGGAGGCAGGTTCAATCGTGGCATTGAAGAGACAATTGGATTATCTGAAAAGGAAGAATGTGCAGGGTTTCAGGAGGAAGGTGAAGGAATGGCACTTGGTGAATTGCTCATTTGGAGAGCTGGTGCAGACACAATGGGCTGAAAGTCTGCTTTCTGTGCTGAAACAACTGTGAGTTAATTGAATTGTGGAACAGGTTCGATGGGCTGATTGGCCTCTGAAAGAAACAGGAGGCGAGTGATGGAGAGAAAGGAATGGGGGGCTGGAGGTAAGGAGGGAGGGAGGTGAAGGGGAGACAAAAGGGGTAGAGATCAAGAAAAGCAGGGTTGGGGGCAACGACAAGGAGCGGAATAACAGTGGTTAGGGAGGGGTGGGGCATCTAGGAAAGAAAATGTGGAGGATCTGGATTGTGGGATGTGTCTGGAATTGGGCCGAGTAAATGCTGGCTGGAATTTAGAGGAGGGGGAGATGATCCCATTGAAACATCAAGTTCTGAAGTGGCTTGACAGGGTGGTTGCTGGCACGATACTCCCCTCTGTTGGGGAATCTAGAGCTGGGGCTTGGGTCACAGTTTCAAAATGAGCGCTTAAGCCATTTGGGATCGAGATGAGAAATGTCTTCACTCAAGGGCTTTCTATCGTTGGACTTTTCTATGCAAAGGGATGTATAGAATTAGAGGCAGGGCAGGAGGAATGGATACAGGAAACTAGCTAACCCTGCAAGCCTCAATGTGCCAGTTTACCAACGTGTTGGTGGACAACACTGCTGCAGAGTGCTCCTATGTGCTGGCGTACAGCCATTCAACCCATCGAGTCCATGCTGGCTCTCTGTACACCGATCCAGTCACTCCCATTCCCTCCCTGCTCTATCCCCGTATCCCAGCAAGTTTATTTCCCTCGAGCACCCATCCAATTTCCTTTTGAAATCATTCATGGTCTCTGCTTCCACCCCCCTCATTAGCACTCGCTGTGCAAAATAGTTCCTCCTCACATTCCACCCCATCCCCACCTTGCCCAAAACCTTAAATCTGTGTCCCTTAATCCTTGTACCATCAGCTAATGGGGACAGCTTTTTTTTGGTCTACCTTACTAAATCTTTCATCAAATCTCCTCTCAAACTCCACTGCTCCATTCCCAGCTTCTCCAACCTAACCCTGTCGCTAAAATCCCCTCATCCCTGGGACCATTCTGGTAAGTCTCCTCTGCACCCTCTCGAAGACCCTCACCTCCTTCCTAAAGTGTGGTGACCAGAACTGGACACAATCCTCTGGCCTAACCAGAGCTTTATAAAGGTTCAATATAACCTCCCTGCTTTTGAACTCAACAGCTCTATTTATGAAGTCCAAAGATCCCCTGTGCTTTGCTAACCACTCCCTCATGTCCTGCCACTGTCAAAAGATTTACCAAGTGCCCCAGGTCGCTCCACAGTCTTAGAACTGCACAATTAAGTCTATATTACCGCTCCCTATCCCTTCTGTTAAAATGCATCATTTCTAACTTCGCTGTATTAAATTCCATCTACCACTTGTCTGCCCATTCTGTTAGCCTATTTCTGTCCTGTTGAAGTTAATTTGCTCCAAGCACTGGCCCTTGGGGTTAGGGTTGGGGTTGGTCGACTATCCTCCAGTCTGAAAAACAACCATTTACCACGACTTGCTGTTTTCTGGTCCTTAAGTCAATTCTTTATCCAAGTTGACAATGACCCTTCTATTCCATGAGCCTCAATTTTGTTAACCAGCCTTTTGTGTGGTGGTTTGTCAAAGGCTTTCTTAAAATCCATACAGACAACATCCATCGCATTCCCTTTATGAATCTTCTCTCTTACTTCATCAAAGAGTGCAGTTAGTCAGGAACAATCTGCCTTTTACAAATTCTCAGTGGACCTGGGGCTGGGAGTCCACCGGGAGCTCCAGCCTGTCCACTGCAGGCTGCTGGCACCCAGCAGTCCGGGCATCGTCCGAACAACAGTGCGAGGCCCCATCCCTGACCGTTATTAGTTCGCACCTTAAACCTGCCCGATAAGCAGCAGAATTAAGAAATATAACTATTACTGCACAGAAAGAAGCCATTCAGCCCATCAGGTCCATGCAAGCTGTAGAGCCATTCAGTCTCATTGCCCCATTCTATCCCCGCAGCCCTGCAAATTTATTTACCCCAAGTGCCCATCCAATTTCCTTTTGAAATAACTTAACGTCTTGAAATCATTCAACGTCTCTTATTCTGCCAGCTTCGTAATCAAGTGATGGTGAGCTGCCTTCTTGAGCGGCTGCAGTCCTTGTGGTGTAGGTACACCACAGTGCTGTTAGGGAGGGAGCTCCAGGATTTGACCCAGTGACAATGAAGGAACGGCCGATATATTTCCAAGTCAGGATGGTGAGTGGCTTGGAGGGGAACTTCCAGGTGGTGGTGTTCCCATCTATCTGCTGCCTTTGTCCTTCTAGATGGTAGAGGTAGGTTTGGAAGATGCTGTCGAAGGAGCCTTGGTGTGTTACTGCAGTGCATCTTATAGATGGTACACACACTGCTGCCAATATGCGTCAGTGGTGGAGGGAATGAATGTTGAAGGTGGTGGATGGGGTACCAATCAAACGGGGCTGCTTTGTCCTGGACGGTGTTGAGCTTCTAGAGTTTTGTTGGAGCTGCACTTCTCCAGGCAAGAGGAGAATATCCTATCACATTCCTGACTTGTGCCTTGTATATGGTGGGCAGGCTTTGGGGATTCAGGTGAGTTGCCCCCTGCAGAATTCTCAGTCTCTGACCTGCTCTTGTAGCCACAGTATTTAAATGGCTGGTCTAGTACTATTTCTAGTCAATGGTAACCCCCAGGATGTTGATAGTGGGAGATTCAGCAATGGTAATGCCATTGAATGTCAATGGGAGTTGTCAGATTCTCTGATGTTAGAGATGGTCATTGCCTGGCACTTGTGTGACACGAATGTTACTTGTCACTTGCCAGCCCAAGCCTGGATATTGTCCAGGTCTTGTTGCATTTGGACGTGGACTGCTTCAGTATCTGAGGAGTCGGGAATGGTGCTGAACATTGTGCAATCATCAGCGAACATTCCCACTTCTGACCATATGATGGAAGGAAGGTCATTGATGAAGCAGCTGAAGATGGTTGGGCCGAGGACACTACCCTGAGGAACTCCTGCAGTGATGTCCTGGAGCTGAGATGATTGACCTCCAACAACCACAACCATCTCCCTTTGTGCTAGGTATGACTCCAACCAGCGGAGGGTTTCCCCCCTGATTCCCGTTGACTCCAGTTTTGCTGGGGCTCCTTGATGCCACACTCGGTCAAATGCTGCCTTGATGTCAAGGGCAGTCATTCTCGCCTCACCTCGGGAGTTCAGCTCTTTTGTCCATGTTTGAACCAAGGCTGTAATGAGGTCAGGAGCTGAGTGGCCCTGGTGGAACCCAAACTGGGCATCAGTGAGCAGGTTATTGCTAACGAAGTGCTGCTTGATAGCACTGTTGATGACCCCTTCCATCACTTTGCTGCTGAATGACAGTAGACTGATGGGGCAGTAATTGACAGGGTTGGATTTGTCCTGCTTTTTGTGTACAGGACATACCTGGGTAATTTTCCACATAGCCGGGTAGATACCAATGTTGTAGCTGTACTGGAACAGCTTGGCTAGGGGAGCAGCAGGTTCTGGAGCACAAATCTTTCGTGCCATTGCCAGAATATTGTCAGTGCTCATAGCCTTTGCAATATCCAATGCCTTCAGCCATTTCTTGATATCATGTGGAATGAATCGAATTGACTGAAGTCTAGCATCAATGATGCTTGGGACATCCACTCAGTTCCAAGTGATAATCCAATCCTGACACCACGACACAAGGCAATCGCTCTGGGTCGGATTTCAGGTCAAACAGGATAGTTAAAAGAATTCAAACCGCAAAGGTCTGGGTGGGGGGGGGATCACGAGACTGTGGGGGTGGGGGGGCTGGTGAGAGAGCGAGACGGAGGGGGGGAGAGCGAGACGGAGGGGGGGGAGAGCGAGACGGAGGGGGGGGAGAGCGAGACGGAGGGGGGGGGGAGAGCGAGACGGAGGGGGGGGGAGAGCGAGACGGAGGGGGGGGAGAGCGAGACGGAGGGGGGGGAGAGCGAGACGGAGGGGGGGGGGAGAGCGAGACGGAGGGGGGGGAGAGCGAGACGGAGGGGGGGGGAGAGCGAGACGGAGGGGGGGGAGAGCGAGACGGAGGGGGGGGGAGAGCGAGACGGAGGGGGGGGAGAGCGAGACGGAGGGGGGGGAGAGCGAGACGGAGGGGGGGAGAGCGAGACGGAGGGGGGGAGAGCGAGACGGAGGGGGGGAGAGCGAGACGGAGGGGGGGAGAGCGAGACGGAGGGGGGGGGGAGAGCGAGACGGAGGGGGGGGAGAGCGAGACGGAGGGGGGGAGAGCGAGACGGAGGGGGGGGAGAGAGAGACGGAGGGGGGGAGAGAGAGACGGAGGGGGGGAGAGAGAGACGGAGGGGGGGAGAGAGAGACGGAGGGGGGGAGAGAGAGACGGAGGGGGGGAGAGAGAGACGGAGGGGGGGAGAGAGAGACGGAGGGGGGGAGAGAGAGACGGAGGGGGGGAGAGAGAGACGGAGGGGGGGAGAGAGAGACGGAGGGGGGGAGAGAGAGACGGAGGGGGGGAGAGAGAGACGGAGGGGGGGAGAGAGAGACGGAGGGGGGGAGAGAGAGACGGAGGGGGGGGAGAGAGAGACGGAGGGGGGGAGAGAGAGACGGAGGGGGGGAGAGAGAGACGGAGGGGGGGAGAGAGAGACGGAGGGGGGGAGAGAGAGACGGAGGGGGGGAGAGAGAGACGGAGGGGGGGAGAGAGACACACACACACACACCCACACACACAGAGCCCGGCAGCTCCAAACGATCAGAGAAGGAGAGACACAGGGGCCGGTGAGATAATAAATCGATTTTACAGAGAGAGGCAGACACTGGGCTACAGCATTGTCCTGGTTAAACCCCGGGATCTGTGCATGTTTGCTTCCGTCTCTTCCGCCTCTTGGGATTCTCCTGTTGGTCCACGTTCCTCTTTGACTCAGTTCTGTCAGTGACTGTGGCCATCGAGTCCCAGATTTCATCATCTTCTTCTTCTTTCACGCCCTCGGACGCTGTGCATTCTGCATCCTCCTCCTTTCAAAGGACAGGTTCACGTTAATGGCTGAAAGGCTGATGTTCCCTCTAATACCTTTCCCTTTCTGAGCGTGCGGGTGATTATATTAAGCGCACGTCCCGTTCAAACTTCTTCTGCATGGCCGCGTACTTGCGTTACCTTAAAGAGGCCGGCTTGTGCCTGGCCCGCAATGAGCATTTGGGGTTGCAAAATAGCCGCGTGGCTTGGAGGGAACATTGCCAACGACCAGAGGGCCCGGATTTAAGGCGATTGGCAAAACAACCCAAAAGGGACTCGGGGAAGACGTCATGGGGCAGCAAGCGGTTTGGATCTGGAAGGCGCTACCCGAAAGGGCAGTGGAAGCAGACTCAATAGGGACTTCCAAAGGGAAACTGGGTGAACAGTCAAATGAGAGAGACGTTCCAGAGGTAGGGGTGTGGGACTAACTGGATGGCACTTCAAATGAGCCAGCGCAGACACTAATGGGCTGAATGGCCTCCCTCTGTGCTGTACTTCATTCCAAAGAACGCACAGACTTACACAGGAAAAGGAGGCAGGCATTTAGCCCACTGATCCTGTTCCCCTTTCAATATTTTCATGGGTTCCTCCGCCAGGAGGGTCGGTGCGGCAGGATCGGGCAGTTGATGCAGAGGGAGTGCCGCTCTGTCGGAGGGTCAGTACTGAGGGAGGGCTGCATTATCGGAGGGTAAGTACTGAGGGAGTGCTGCACTGTTAGAGGGTCCGTACTGAGGGAGCGCTGCACTGTCGGAGGGTCAGTACTAAGGGAGCGCCGCAACCTCGGCAGGGTCAGTGCTGAGGGACTGTTGCACTGTCAGAGGGTCAGTACTGAGGGAGTGCCGCATTGTCGGAGGGTCAGTACAGAGGGAGTGCCGCATTGTCGGAGGGTCAGTACTGAGGGAGTGCCGCAATGTCGGAGGGTCAGTACTGAGGGAGTGCTGCACTGTCGGAGGGTCAGTACTGAGGGAGTGCTGCACTGTCGGAGGGTCAGTACTGAGGGAGTGCCGCAATGTCGGAGGGTCAGCACTGAGGGAGTGCTGCACTGTCGGAGGGTCAGTACTGAGGGAGTGCCGCACTGTCGGAGGGTCAGTACAGAGGGAGTGCCGCATTGTCGTAGGGTCAGTACAGAGGGAGTGCCGCATTGTCGGAGGGTCAGGACTGAGGGAGTGCCGCAATGTGGAAGGGTCAGCACTGAGGGAGTGCTGCACTGTCGGAGGGTCAGTACTGAGGGAGTGCCGTAATGTCGGAGGGTCAGCACTGAGGGAGTGCTGCACTGTCGGAGGGTCAGTACTGAGGAGGTGCTGCACTGTCGGAGGGTAAGTATTGAGGGAGTGCCACACCGTCGGGCGGGTCAGTACTGAGGGAGTGCCGCACCACTGGGAGGGTCATTACTGAGGAAGTGCTGCACTGTCGGAAAGGTCAGTACTGAGGGAGTGCCGCTCCGTCAGAGAGTCAGTACGGAGGGAGTGCTGCACTCAGTGTGAGGGTCAGGACGGAGGGATAGCTGCACTCAGTGTGAGGGTCAGTACGGAGGGATAGCGGCACTCAGTGTGAGGGTCAGTACGGAGGTATAGCTGCACTCAGTGTGAGGGTCAGAACGGAGGGATAGCTGCACTCAGTGTGAGGGTCAGTACGGAGGGATAGCTGCACTCAGTGTGAGGGTCAGTACGGAGGGAGTGCTGCACGCAGTGTGAGGGTCAGTACAGAGGGATAGCTGCACTCAGTGTGAGGGTCAGTACGGAGGGATTGCTGCACTCAGTGTGAGGGTCAGTACGGAGGGATTGCTGCACTCAGTGTGAGGGTCAGTACGGAGGGATAGCTGCACTCAGTGTGAGGGTCAGTACGGAGGGATAGCTGCACTCAGTGTGAGGCTCAGTACGGAGGGATAGCTGCACTCAGTGTGAGGGTCAGTATGGAGGGAGTGCTGCACGCAGTGTGAGGGTCAGTACGGAGGGAGTGCTGCACTCAGTGTGAGGGTCAGTATGGAGGAGTGCTGCACTCAGTGTGAGGGTCACGATGGAGGGATAGCTGCACTCAGTGTGAGGGTCAGGATGGAGGGATAGCTGCACTCAGTGTGAGGGTCAGTACGGAGGGAGTGCTGCACTCAGTGTGAGGGTCAGTACGGAGGGATAGCTGCACTCAGTGTGAGGGTCAGTACGGAGAGATAGCTGCACTCAGTGTGAGGGTCAGGATGGAGGGATAGCTGCACTCAGTGTGAGGGTCAGGATGGAGGGAGTGCTGCACTCAGTGTGAGGGTCAGTACGGAGGGATAGCTGCACTCAGTGTGAGGGTCAGTACGGAGGGATACCTGCACTCAGTGTGAGGGTCAGTACGGAGGGAGTGCTGCACTCAGTGTGAGGGTCAGTACGGAGGGATAGCTGCACTCAGTGTGAGGGTCAGCACGGAGGGATAGCTGCACTCAGTGTGAGTGTCAGTATGGAGGGATAGCTGCACTCAGTGTGAGGGTCAGTACGGAGGGATAGCTGCACTCTGTGTGAGGGTCAGTACGGAGGGATAGCTGCACTCAGTGTGAGGGTCAGAACGGAGGGATAGCTGCACTCAGTGTGAGGGTCAGTACGGAGGGATAGCTGCACTCTGTGTGAGGGTCAGTACGGAGGGATAGCTGCACTCAGTGTGAGGGTCAGTACGGAGGGATAGCTGCACTCAGTGTGAGGGTCAGTACGGAGGGATAGCTGCACTCAGTGTGAGGATCAGAACGGTGGGATAGCTGCACTCAGTGTGAGGGTCAGAACGGTGGGATAGCTGCACTCAGTGTGAGGGTCAGAACGGTGGGATAGCTGCACTCAGTGTGAGGGTCAGTACGGAGGGATAGCTGCACTCAGTGTGAGGGTCAGTACGGAGGGAGTGCTGCACTCAGTGTGAGGGTCAGAACGGTGGGATAGCTGCACTCAGTGTGAGGGTCAGAACGGAGGAATAGCTGCAGTCAGTGTGAGGGTCAGTACGGAGGGAGTGCTGCACTCAGTGTGAGGGTCAGTACGGAGGGAGTGCTGCACTCAGTGTGAGGGTCAGTACGGAGGGAGTGCTGCACTCAGTGTGAGGGTCGGTACGGAGGGAGTGCTGCACTCAGTGTGAGGGTCGGTACGGAGGGAGTGCTGCACTCAGTGTGAGGGTCAGTACGGAGGGAGTGCTGCACTCAGTGTGAGGGTCAGTACGGAGGGAGTGCTGTACTCAGTGTGAGGGTCAGTACGGAGGGAGTGCTGCACTCAGTGTGAGGGTCAGTACGGAGGGAGTGCTGCACTCAGTGTGAGGGTCAGTACGGAGGGAGTGCTGCACTCAGTGTGAGGGTCAGTACGGAGGGATAGCTGCACTCAGTGTGAGGGTCAGTACGGAGGGAGTGCTGCACTCAGTGTGAGGGTCAGGATGGAGGGATAGCTGCACTCAGTGTGAGGGTCAGTACGGAGGGAGTGCTGCACTCAGTGTGAGGGTCAGTACGGAGGGATAGCTGCACTCAGTGTGAGGGTCAGTACGGAGAGATAGCTGCACTCAGTGTGAGGGTCAGGATGGAGGGATAGCTGCACTCAGTGTGAGGATCAGGATGGAGGGATAGCTGCACTCAGTGTGAGGGTCAGGATGGAGGGAGTGCTGCACTCAGTGTGAGGGTCAGTACGGAGGGATACCTGCACTCAGTGTGAGGGTCAGTACGGAGGGATACCTGCACTCAGTGTGAGGGTCAGTACGATGGGAGTGCTGCACTCAGTGTGAGGGTCAGTACGGAGGGATAGCTGCACTCAGTGTGAGGGTCAGTACGGAGGGATAGCTGCACTCAGTGTGAGGGTCAGTACGGAGGGATAGCTGCACTCAGTGTGAGGGTCAGTACGGAGGGACAGCTGCACTCTGTGTGAGGGTCAGTACGGAGGGATAGCTGCACTCTGTGTGAGGGTCAGTACGGAGGGATAGCTGCACTCAGTGTGAGGGTCAGTACGGAGGGATAGCTGCACTCAGTGTGAGGGACAGTACGGAGGGATAGCTGCACTCAGTGTGAGGGTCAGTACGGAGGGATAGCTGCACTCTGTGTGAGGGTCAGTACGGAGGGATAGCTGCACTCTGTGTGAGGGTCAGTACGGAGGGATAGCTGCACTCAGTGTGAGGGTCAGTACGGAGGGATAGCTGCACTCAGTCTGAGGGTCAGTACGGAGGGATAGCTGCACTCAGTGTGAGGGTCAGTACGGAGGGATAGCTGCACTCAGTGTGAGGGTCAGTACGGAGGGATAGCTGCACTCAGTGTGAGGGTCAGTACGGAGGGATAGCTGCACTCAGTGTGAGGATCAGAACGGTGGGATAGCTGCACTCAGTGTGAGGGTCAGAACGGTGGGATAGCTGCACTCAGTGTGAGGGTCAGTACGGAGGGATAGCTGCACTCAGTGTGAGGGTCAGTACGGAGGGAGAGCTGCACTCAGTGTGAGGGTCAGTACGGAGGGATAGCTGCACTCAGTGTGAGGGCCAGGATGGAGGGACAGCTGCACTCAGTGTGAGGGTCAGGATGGAGGGAGTGCTGCACTCAGTGTGAGGGTCAGGATGGAGGGAGTGCTGCACTCAGTGTGAGGGTCAGTACGGAGGGATAGCTGCACTCAGTGTGAGGGTCAGTACTGAGGGAGTGCTGCACTCAGTGTGAGGGTCAGTACGGAGGGATAGCTGCACTCAGTGTGAGGGTCAGTACGGAGGGAGTGCTGCACTCAGTGTGAGGGTCAGTACGGAGGGATAGCTGCACTCAGTGTGAGGGTCAGTACGGAGGGATAGCTGCACTCAGTGTGAGGGTCAGTACGGAGGGATAGCTGCACTCAGTGTGAGGGTCAGTACGGAGGGAGTGCTGCACTCAGTGTGAGGGTCAGTACGGAGGGAGTGCTGCACTCAGTGTGAGGGTCAGTACGGAGGGAGTGCTGCACTCAGTGTGAGGGTCAGTACGGAGGGTTAGCTGCACCCAGTGTGAGGGTCAGTATGGAGGGATAGCTGCACTCAGTGTGAGGGTCAGTACGGAGCGATAGCTGCACTCAGTGTGAGGGTCAGGATGGAGGGACAGCTGCACTCAGTGTGAGGGTCAGGATGGAGGGAGTGCTGCACTCAGTGTGAGGGTCAGTACGGAGGGATAGCTGCACTCAGTGTGAGGGTCAGTACTGAGGGAGTGCTGCACTCAGTGTGAGGGTCAGTACGGAGGGATAGCTGCACTCAGTGTGAGGGTCAGTACGGAGGGAGTGCTGCACTCAGTGTGAGGGTCAGTACGGAGGGATAGCTGCACTCAGTGTGAGGGTCAGTACGGAGGGATAGCTGCACTCAGTGTGAGGGTCAGTACGGAGGGATAGCTGCACTCAGTGTGAGGGTCAGTACGGAGGGAGTGCTGCACTCAGTGTGAGGGTCAGTACGGAGGGAGTGCTGCACTCAGTGTGAGGGTCAGTACGGAGGGAGTGCTGCACTCAGTGTGAGGGTCAGTACGGAGGGTTAGCTGCACCCAGTGTGAGGGTCAGTATGGAGGGATAGCTGCACTCAGTGTGAGGGTCAGTACGGAGCGATAGCTGCACTCAGTGTGAGGGTCAGTACGGAGCGATAGCTGCACTCAGTGTGAGGGTCAGTACGGAGGGAGTGCTGCACTCAGTCTGAGGGTCAGTACGGAGGGTTAGCTGCACTCAGTGTGAGGGTCAGTACGGAGGGATTGCTGCACTCAGTGTGAGGGTCAATACGGAGGGTGTGCTGCACTCAGTGTGAGGGTCAGTACGGAGGGATAGCTGCACTCAGTGTGGGGGTCAATACGGTGGGATAGCTGCACTCAGTGTGAGGGTCAGTACGGAGGGAGTGCTGCACTCAGTGTGAGGGTCAGTACGGAGGGAGTGCTGCACTCAGTGTGAGGTTCAGTACGGAGGGAGTGCAGCACTCAGTGTGACGGTCAGTACGGAGGGATAGCTGCACTCAGTGTGAGGGTCAGTACGGAGGGTTAGCTGCACTCAGTGTGAGGGTCAGTACGGAGGGAGTGCTGCACTCAGTTTGAGGGTCAGTACAGAGGGAGTGCTGCACTCAGTGTGAGGGTCAGTACGGAGGGAGTGCTGCACTCAGTGTGAGGGTCAGTACGGAGGGAGTGCTGCACTCAGTGTGAGGGTCAGTACGGAGGGAGTGCTGCACTCAGTGTGAGGGACAGTACAGTGGGAGTGCTGCACTCAGTGTGAGGGACAGTACAGAGAGAGTGCTGCACTCAGTGTGAGGGTCAGTACGGAGGGATAGCTGCACTCAGTGTGAGGGTCAGTACGGAGGGATAGCTGCACTCAGTGTGAGGGTCAGTACGGAGGGACAGCTGCACTCAGTGTGAGGGTCAGTACGGAGGGAGTGCTGCACTCAGTGTGAGGGTCAGTACGGAGGGAGTGCTGCACTCAGTGTGAGGGACAGTACGGAGGGAGTGCTGCACTCAGTGTGAGGGTCAGTACGGAGGGATAGCTGCACTCAGTGTGAGGGTCAGTACAGAGGGATAGCTGCACTCAGTGTGAGAGTCAGTACGGAGGGATAGCTGCACTCAGTGTGAGGGTCAGTACGGAGGGAGTGCTGCACTCAGTGTGAGGGTCAGTACGGAGGGAGTGCTGCACTCAGTGTGAGGGTCAGTACGGAGGGAGTGCTGCACTCAGTGTGAGGGTCAGTACGGAGGGAGTGCTGCACTCAGTGTGAGGGTCAGTACGGAGGGAGTGCTGCACTCAGTGTGAGGGTCAGTACGGAGGGTTAGCTGCATTCAGTGTTAGGGTCAGTACGGAGGGATAGCTGCACTCAGTGTGAGGTTCAGTACGGAGGGATAGCTGCACTCAGTGTGAGGGTCAGTACGGAGGGATAGCTGCACTCAGTGTGAGGGTCAGTATGGAGGGAGTGCTGCGCTCAGTGTGAGGGTCAGTACGGAGGGAGTGCTGCGCTCAGTGTGAGGGTCAGTACGGAGGGAGTGCTGCGCTCAGTGTGAGGGTCAGTACGGAGGGTTAGCTGCACTCAGTGTGAGGGTCAGTACAGAGGGATAGCTGCACTCAGTGTGAGGGTCAGTACGGAGGGATTGCTGCACTCAGTGTGAGGGTCAGTACGGAGGGATTGCTGCACTCAGTGTGAGGGTCAGTACGGAGGGATAGCTGCACTCAGTGTGAGGGTCAGTACGGAGGGATAGCTGCACTCAGTGTGAGGCTCAGTACGGAGGGATAGCTGCACTCAGTGTGAGGGTCAGTATGGAGGGAGTGCTGCACGCAGTGTGAGGGTCAGTACGGAGGGAGTGCTGCACTCAGTGTGAGGGTCAGTATGGAGGAGTGCTGCACTCAGTGTGAGGGTCACGATGGAGGGATAGCTGCACTCAGTGTGAGGGTCAGGATGGAGGGATAGCTGCACTCAGTGTGAGGGTCAGTACGGAGGGAGTGCTGCACTCAGTGTGAGGGTCAGTACGGAGGGATAGCTGCACTCAGTGTGAGGGTCAGTACGGAGAGATAGCTGCACTCAGTGTGAGGGTCAGGATGGAGGGATAGCTGCACTCAGTGTGAGGGTCAGGATGGAGGGAGTGCTGCACTCAGTGTGAGGGTCAGTACGGAGGGATAGCTGCACTCAGTGTGAGGGTCAGTACGGAGGGATACCTGCACTCAGTGTGAGGGTCAGTACGGAGGGAGTGCTGCACTCAGTGTGAGGGTCAGTACGGAGGGATAGCTGCACTCAGTGTGAGGGTCAGCACGGAGGGATAGCTGCACTCAGTGTGAGTGTCAGTATGGAGGGATAGCTGCACTCAGTGTGAGGGTCAGTACGGAGGGATAGCTGCACTCTGTGTGAGGGTCAGTACGGAGGGATAGCTGCACTCAGTGTGAGGGTCAGAACGGAGGGATAGCTGCACTCAGTGTGAGGGTCAGTACGGAGGGATAGCTGCACTCTGTGTGAGGGTCAGTACGGAGGGATAGCTGCACTCAGTGTGAGGGTCAGTACGGAGGGATAGCTGCACTCAGTGTGAGGGTCAGTACGGAGGGATAGCTGCACTCAGTGTGAGGATCAGAACGGTGGGATAGCTGCACTCAGTGTGAGGGTCAGAACGGTGGGATAGCTGCACTCAGTGTGAGGGTCAGAACGGTGGGATAGCTGCACTCAGTGTGAGGGTCAGTACGGAGGGATAGCTGCACTCAGTGTGAGGGTCAGTACGGAGGGAGTGCTGCACTCAGTGTGAGGGTCAGAACGGTGGGATAGCTGCACTCAGTGTGAGGGTCAGAACGGAGGAATAGCTGCAGTCAGTGTGAGGGTCAGTACGGAGGGAGTGCTGCACTCAGTGTGAGGGTCAGTACGGAGGGAGTGCTGCACTCAGTGTGAGGGTCAGTACGGAGGGAGTGCTGCACTCAGTGTGAGGGTCGGTACGGAGGGAGTGCTGCACTCAGTGTGAGGGTCGGTACGGAGGGAGTGCTGCACTCAGTGTGAGGGTCAGTACGGAGGGAGTGCTGCACTCAGTGTGAGGGTCAGTACGGAGGGAGTGCTGTACTCAGTGTGAGGGTCAGTACGGAGGGAGTGCTGCACTCAGTGTGAGGGTCAGTACGGAGGGAGTGCTGCACTCAGTGTGAGGGTCAGTACGGAGGGAGTGCTGCACTCAGTGTGAGGGTCAGTACGGAGGGATAGCTGCACTCAGTGTGAGGGTCAGTACGGAGGGAGTGCTGCACTCAGTGTGAGGGTCAGGATGGAGGGATAGCTGCACTCAGTGTGAGGGTCAGTACGGAGGGAGTGCTGCACTCAGTGTGAGGGTCAGTACGGAGGGATAGCTGCACTCAGTGTGAGGGTCAGTACGGAGAGATAGCTGCACTCAGTGTGAGGGTCAGGATGGAGGGATAGCTGCACTCAGTGTGAGGATCAGGATGGAGGGATAGCTGCACTCAGTGTGAGGGTCAGGATGGAGGGAGTGCTGCACTCAGTGTGAGGGTCAGTACGGAGGGATACCTGCACTCAGTGTGAGGGTCAGTACGGAGGGATACCTGCACTCAGTGTGAGGGTCAGTACGATGGGAGTGCTGCACTCAGTGTGAGGGTCAGTACGGAGGGATAGCTGCACTCAGTGTGAGGGTCAGTACGGAGGGATAGCTGCACTCAGTGTGAGGGTCAGTACGGAGGGATAGCTGCACTCAGTGTGAGGGTCAGTACGGAGGGACAGCTGCACTCTGTGTGAGGGTCAGTACGGAGGGATAGCTGCACTCTGTGTGAGGGTCAGTACGGAGGGATAGCTGCACTCAGTGTGAGGGTCAGTACGGAGGGATAGCTGCACTCAGTGTGAGGGACAGTACGGAGGGATAGCTGCACTCAGTGTGAGGGTCAGTACGGAGGGATAGCTGCACTCTGTGTGAGGGTCAGTACGGAGGGATAGCTGCACTCTGTGTGAGGGTCAGTACGGAGGGATAGCTGCACTCAGTGTGAGGGTCAGTACGGAGGGATAGCTGCACTCAGTCTGAGGGTCAGTACGGAGGGATAGCTGCACTCAGTGTGAGGGTCAGTACGGAGGGATAGCTGCACTCAGTGTGAGGGTCAGTACGGAGGGATAGCTGCACTCAGTGTGAGGGTCAGTACGGAGGGATAGCTGCACTCAGTGTGAGGATCAGAACGGTGGGATAGCTGCACTCAGTGTGAGGGTCAGAACGGTGGGATAGCTGCACTCAGTGTGAGGGTCAGTACGGAGGGATAGCTGCACTCAGTGTGAGGGTCAGTACGGAGGGAGAGCTGCACTCAGTGTGAGGGTCAGTACGGAGGGATAGCTGCACTCAGTGTGAGGGCCAGGATGGAGGGACAGCTGCACTCAGTGTGAGGGTCAGGATGGAGGGAGTGCTGCACTCAGTGTGAGGGTCAGGATGGAGGGAGTGCTGCACTCAGTGTGAGGGTCAGTACGGAGGGATAGCTGCACTCAGTGTGAGGGTCAGTACTGAGGGAGTGCTGCACTCAGTGTGAGGGTCAGTACGGAGGGATAGCTGCACTCAGTGTGAGGGTCAGTACGGAGGGAGTGCTGCACTCAGTGTGAGGGTCAGTACGGAGGGATAGCTGCACTCAGTGTGAGGGTCAGTACGGAGGGATAGCTGCACTCAGTGTGAGGGTCAGTACGGAGGGATAGCTGCACTCAGTGTGAGGGTCAGTACGGAGGGAGTGCTGCACTCAGTGTGAGGGTCAGTACGGAGGGAGTGCTGCACTCAGTGTGAGGGTCAGTACGGAGGGAGTGCTGCACTCAGTGTGAGGGTCAGTACGGAGGGTTAGCTGCACCCAGTGTGAGGGTCAGTATGGAGGGATAGCTGCACTCAGTGTGAGGGTCAGTACGGAGCGATAGCTGCACTCAGTGTGAGGGTCAGGATGGAGGGACAGCTGCACTCAGTGTGAGGGTCAGGATGGAGGGAGTGCTGCACTCAGTGTGAGGGTCAGTACGGAGGGATAGCTGCACTCAGTGTGAGGGTCAGTACTGAGGGAGTGCTGCACTCAGTGTGAGGGTCAGTACGGAGGGATAGCTGCACTCAGTGTGAGGGTCAGTACGGAGGGAGTGCTGCACTCAGTGTGAGGGTCAGTACGGAGGGATAGCTGCACTCAGTGTGAGGGTCAGTACGGAGGGATAGCTGCACTCAGTGTGAGGGTCAGTACGGAGGGATAGCTGCACTCAGTGTGAGGGTCAGTACGGAGGGAGTGCTGCACTCAGTGTGAGGGTCAGTACGGAGGGAGTGCTGCACTCAGTGTGAGGGTCAGTACGGAGGGAGTGCTGCACTCAGTGTGAGGGTCAGTACGGAGGGTTAGCTGCACCCAGTGTGAGGGTCAGTATGGAGGGATAGCTGCACTCAGTGTGAGGGTCAGTACGGAGCGATAGCTGCACTCAGTGTGAGGGTCAGTACGGAGCGATAGCTGCACTCAGTGTGAGGGTCAGTACGGAGGGAGTGCTGCACTCAGTCTGAGGGTCAGTACGGAGGGTTAGCTGCACTCAGTGTGAGGGTCAGTACGGAGGGATTGCTGCACTCAGTGTGAGGGTCAATACGGAGGGTGTGCTGCACTCAGTGTGAGGGTCAGTACGGAGGGATAGCTGCACTCAGTGTGGGGGTCAATACGGTGGGATAGCTGCACTCAGTGTGAGGGTCAGTACGGAGGGAGTGCTGCACTCAGTGTGAGGGTCAGTACGGAGGGAGTGCTGCACTCAGTGTGAGGTTCAGTACGGAGGGAGTGCAGCACTCAGTGTGACGGTCAGTACGGAGGGATAGCTGCACTCAGTGTGAGGGTCAGTACGGAGGGTTAGCTGCACTCAGTGTGAGGGTCAGTACGGAGGGAGTGCTGCACTCAGTTTGAGGGTCAGTACAGAGGGAGTGCTGCACTCAGTGTGAGGGTCAGTACGGAGGGAGTGCTGCACTCAGTGTGAGGGTCAGTACGGAGGGAGTGCTGCACTCAGTGTGAGGGTCAGTACGGAGGGAGTGCTGCACTCAGTGTGAGGGACAGTACAGTGGGAGTGCTGCACTCAGTGTGAGGGACAGTACAGAGAGAGTGCTGCACTCAGTGTGAGGGTCAGTACGGAGGGATAGCTGCACTCAGTGTGAGGGTCAGTACGGAGGGATAGCTGCACTCAGTGTGAGGGTCAGTACGGAGGGACAGCTGCACTCAGTGTGAGGGTCAGTACGGAGGGAGTGCTGCACTCAGTGTGAGGGTCAGTACGGAGGGAGTGCTGCACTCAGTGTGAGGGACAGTACGGAGGGAGTGCTGCACTCAGTGTGAGGGTCAGTACGGAGGGATAGCTGCACTCAGTGTGAGGGTCAGTACAGAGGGATAGCTGCACTCAGTGTGAGAGTCAGTACGGAGGGATAGCTGCACTCAGTGTGAGGGTCAGTACGGAGGGAGTGCTGCACTCAGTGTGAGGGTCAGTACGGAGGGAGTGCTGCACTCAGTGTGAGGGTCAGTACGGAGGGAGTGCTGCACTCAGTGTGAGGGTCAGTACGGAGGGAGTGCTGCACTCAGTGTGAGGGTCAGTACGGAGGGAGTGCTGCACTCAGTGTGAGGGTCAGTACGGAGGGTTAGCTGCATTCAGTGTTAGGGTCAGTACGGAGGGATAGCTGCACTCAGTGTGAGGTTCAGTACGGAGGGATAGCTGCACTCAGTGTGAGGGTCAGTACGGAGGGATAGCTGCACTCAGTGTGAGGGTCAGTATGGAGGGAGTGCTGCGCTCAGTGTGAGGGTCAGTACGGAGGGAGTGCTGCGCTCAGTGTGAGGGTCAGTACGGAGGGAGTGCTGCGCTCAGTGTGAGGGTCAGTACGGAGGGTTAGCTGCACTCAGTGTGAGGGTCAGTACGGAGGGATAGCTGCACTCAGTGTGAGGGTCATTACGGAGGGATAACTGCACTCAGTGTGAGGGTCAGTACGGAGGGATAGCTGCACTCAGTGTGAGGGTCAGTACGGAGGGATAACTGCACTCAGTGTGAGGGTCAGTACGGAGGGAGTGCTGCACTCAGTGTGAGGGTCAGTACGGAGGGTGTGCTGCACTCAGTGTGAGGGTCAGTACAGAGGGAGTGCTGCACTCAGTGTGAGGGTCAGTACGGAGGGATAGCTGCACTCAGTGTGGGGGTCAATACGGTGGGATAGCTGCACTCAGTGTGAGGGTCAGTACGGAGGGAGTGCTGCACTCAGTGTGAGGGTCAGTACGGAGGGAGTGCTGCACTCAGTGTGAGGGTCAGTACGGAGGGAGTGCTGCACTCAGTGTGAGGGTCAGTACGGAGGGAGTGCTGCACTCAGTGTGAGGGTCAGTACGGAGGGAGTGCTGCACTCAGTGTGAGGGTCAGTACGGAGGGAGTGCTGCACTCAGTGTGACGGTCAGTACGGAGGGATAGCTGCACTCTGTGTGAGGGTCAGTACGGAGGGTTAGCTGCACTCAGTGTGAGGGTCAGTACGGAGGGAGTGCTGCACTCAGTGTGAGGGTCAGTACGGAGGGAGTGCTGCACTCAGTGTGAGGGTCAGTACGGAGGGAGTGCTGCACTCAGTGTGAGGGTCAGTACGGAGGGAGTGCTGCACTCAGTGTGAGGGTCAGTACGGAGGGAGTGCTGCACTCAGTGTGAGGGTCAGTACGGAGGGTTAGCTGCACTCAGTGTGAGGGTCAGTACGGAGGGATAGTTGCACTCAGTGTGAGGGTCATTACGGAGGGATAACTGCACTCAGTGTGAGGGTCAGTACGGAGGGATAGCTGCACTCAGTGTGAGGGTCAGCACGGAGGGATAGCTGCACTCAGTGAGGGTCAGTACGGAGGGATAGCTGCACTCAGTGAGGGTCAGTACGGAGGGATAGCTGCACTCAGTGTGAGGGTCAGTACGGAGGGATAGCTGCACTCAGTGTGAGGGTCAGTACGGAGGGATAGCTGCACTCAGTGTGAGGGTCAGTACGGAGGGAGTGCTGCACTCAGTGTGAGGGTCAGTACGGAGGGAGTGCTGCACTCAGTGTGAGGGTCAGTACGGAGGGAGTGCTGCACTCAGTGTGAGGGTCAGTACGGAGGGAGTGCTGCACTCAGTGTGAGGGTCAGTACGGAGGGAGTGCTGCACTCAGTGTGAGGGTCAGTACGGAGGGAGTGCTGCACTCAGTGTGAGGGTCAGTACGGAGGGAGTGCTGCACTCAGTGTGAGGGTCAGTACGGAGGGAGTGCTGCACTCAGTGTGAGGGTCAGTACGGAGGGAGTGCTGCACTCAGTGTGAGGGTCAGTACGGAGGGAGTGCTGCACTCAGTGTGAGGGTCAGTACGGAGGGAGTGCTGCACTCAGTGTGAGGGTCAGTACGGAGGGAGTGCTGCACTCAGTGTGAGGGTCAGTACGGAGGGAGTGCTGCACTCAGTGTGAGGGTCAGTACGGAGGGAGTGCTGCACTCAGTGTGAGGGTCAGTACGGAGGGAGTGCTGCACTCAGTGTGAGGGTCAGTACGGAGGGAGTGCTGCACTCAGTGTGAGGGTCAGTACGGAGGGAGTGCTGCACTCAGTGTGAGGGTCAGTACGGAGGGAGTGCTGCACTCAGTGTGAGGGTCAGTACGGAGGGAGTGCTGCACTCAGTGTGAGGGTCAGTACGGAGGGAGTGCTGCACTCAGTGTGAGGGTCAGTACGGAGGGAGTGCTGCACTCAGTGTGAGGGTCAGTACGGAGGGAGTGCTGCACTCAGTGTGAGGGTCAGTACGGAGGGAGTGCTGCACTCAGTGTGAGGGTCAGTACGGAGGGAGTGCTGCACTCAGTGTGAGGGTCAGTACGGAGGGAGTGCTGCACTCAGTGTGAGGGTCAGTACGGAGGGAGTGCTGCACTCAGTGTGAGGGTCAGTACGGAGGGAGTGCTGCACTCAGTGTGAGGGTCAGTACGGAGGGAGTGCTGCACTCAGTGTGAGGGTCAGTACGGAGGGAGTGCTGCACTCAGTGTGAGGGTCAGTACGGAGGGAGTGCTGCACTCAGTGTGAGGGTCAGTACGGAGGGAGTGCTGCACTCAGTGTGAGGGTCAGTACGGAGGGAGTGCTGCACTCAGTGTGAGGGTCAGTACGGAGGGAGTGCTGCACTCAGTGTGAGGGTCAGTACGGAGGGAGTGCTGCACTCAGTGTGAGGGTCAGTACGGAGAGAGTGCTGCACTCAGTGTGAGGGTCAGTACGGAGGGAGTGCTGCACTCAGTGTGAGGGTCAGTACGGAGGGAGTGCTGCACTCAGTGTGAGGGTCAGTACGGAGGGAGTGCTGCACTCAGTGTGAGCGTCAGTACGGAGGGTTAGCTGCACTCAGTGTGAGGGTACTGTGTGAGCGTTCTGCCATTGGAAAAGCAGCAATGTTGGAGGGAGCATCTTTTCAAATAAAATATTAAATCTTTTCTCACTTCAAAGACGGTACCTCCAAAAGCCTGGCACTCTCTCAGTACTGGTACTGGGATTGTCAGCCTGGATTGCGGACTCAAGTCTCTGGAATGGGGCTCGAACTCATTCCATGTGACTCAGAGGTGAGCTGATGGTTCATTTCTGCCTCCCTTCCCCCGCAGAGATTCACTTCCAGCCGGTTACTCACCTCCCAGTTTTCCCGACTTGTGAACAGGACGCAGTTCAGACGTGACTTCAGGTAAACCTTGAAATGGAAGCAAAGCACAGATTGAACGAGGCGCCAAGACCAGCGGCAGAACCTTGTACACAGCTTGCTGGTTACAACTGGCAGTGGAGTTTATCAGATACTGCACCCCAACCATCCTCACCAACTTCACCCCCATCTCCATCTGACAGCCCCTGACTGCTAATGTCAATTATATTGTTCAGGCTAAGGATAAACAGGTGGAGAGTATTGCTAAATATCCTGAGCACATATAACAAGAGACTGCTGTTGCTCTGGAGGGTTGGTTAGGTAGGAGACAGAGATCAGTAATGCTGCATTCTATGAATAAACCAACTATCGAGAAAATGACACGTAGCGCGTTTCATACTTCTACTGGCTTGTATCCAATAAACACTGACAAAGAGCCCACTTCCCCCACTCCAACTACCCAAACAAC
Organism: Carcharodon carcharias; assembly: GCF_017639515.1. Classification (NCBI taxonomy): domain Eukaryota; kingdom Metazoa; phylum Chordata; class Chondrichthyes; order Lamniformes; family Lamnidae; genus Carcharodon; species Carcharodon carcharias. The sequence continues at coordinate 2,047,338 of NW_024470758.1, forward strand.
CCTCACCAAGGCCGGGCAGCTACGTGGAATGGTACCCGAGCATCCAGTCTCTCTCTGAACTCTGGGTTCACCATACACTAGGATTCTAAGAAGCTCAATGAGCAATTGGGAGGTAGGGACAGAAATATGAGTGAGGGGAAGGGGGTAAGGGAACTCACTGACTGAGGGGGGAAGGGTGAAAGTTCTCTCTGCAATGGGGGGAGGGGTAAGAGATGGACAGGGATCTCTAGGGAGAGAGAGGGAGACAGGAATTTCTGGGGGGAGAGAGTGGGACAGGGACAGGGATCTCTAGAGGGAGCAAGAAGGACAGGAATCTCTGGAGGGAGCGAGGGAGAGGGATCTCTGGAGGGAGAGAGAGGGAGAGAGGGAGGGGCAGGGATCTCCGGAGAGAGAGGGAGGAACAGGGATATCCGGAGAGAGAGGGAGGGACAGGGATATCCGGAGAGAGAGAGGGAGGGACAAGGAAGTCTGGAGAGAGAGGGAGAGGGACAGGGAAGTCTGGCGAAAGAGGGGGAGGGACAGGGAAGTCTGGCGAAAGAGGGGGAGGGACAGGGGTCTCTGGAGAGAGAGGGAAGGACAGGGATCGCTGGAGAGAGAGAGAGAGAGAGAGAGAGAGGGCGGGACGTAGGGATCTCTGGAGGGAGAGAGTGAGCGGCAGGGGTCCCTCGAGGGAGAGAGTGAGCGGCAGGGGTCCCTCGAGGGAGAGAGTGAGCGGCAGGGGTCCCTCGAGGGAGAGGCAGGGGTCCCTCGAGGGAGCGGCAGGGGTCCCTCGAGGGAGCGGCAGGGGTCCCTCGAGGGAGCGGCAGGGGTCCCTCGAGGGAGCGGCAGGGGTCCCTCGAGGGAGCGGCAGGGGTCCCTCGAGGGAGCGGCAGGGGTCCCTCGAGGGAGAGGCAGGGGTCCCTCGAGGGAGCGGCAGGGGTCCCTCGAGGGAGCGGCAGGGGTCCCTCGAGGGAGCGGCAGGGGTCCCTCGAGGGAGCGGCAGGGGTCCCTCGAGGGAGCGGCAGGGGTCCCTCGAGGGAGCGGCAGGGGTCCCTCGAGGGAGCGGCAGGGGTCCCTCGAGGGAGCGGCAGGGGTCCCTCGAGGGAGCGGCAGGGGTCCCTCGAGGGAGCGGCAGGGGTCCCTCGAGGGAGCGGCAGGGGTCCCTCGAGGGAGCGGCAGGGGTCCCTCGAGGGAGCGGCAGGGGTCCCTCGAGGGAGCGGCAGGGGTCCCTCGAGGGAGCGGCAGGGGTCCCTCGAGGGAGCGAGCGAGCGGCAGGGGTCCCTCGAGGGAGCGAGCGAGCGGCAGGGGTCCCTCGAGGGAGAGAGCGAGCGGCAGGGGTCCCTCGAGGGAGAGAGCGAGCGGCAGGGGTCCCTCGAGGGAGAGAGCGAGCGGCAGGGGTCCCTCGAGGGAGAGAGCGAGCGGCAGGGGTCCCTCGAGGGAGAGAGCGAGCGACAGGGATGTCTGGAGAGAGCGAGCGACAGGGATGTCTGGAGAGCGAGCGACTGGGATCTCGGGAGAGAGCGAGCGACTGGGATCTCGGGAAAGAGCGAGCGACAGGAATCTCGGGAGAGAGCGAGCGACAGGAATCTCGGGAGAGAGCGAGCGACAGGGATGTCTGGAGAGAGCGAGCGACAGGGATGTCTGGAGAGAGCGAGCGACAGGGATCTCGGGAGAGAGCGAGCGACAGGGATCTCGGGAGAGAGCGAGCGACAGGGATCTCGGGAGAGAGCGAGCGACAGGGATGTCGGGAGAGAGCGAGCGACAGGGATGTCGGGAGAGAGCGAGCGACAGGGATGTCGGGAGAGAGCGAGCGACAGGGATGTCGGGAGAGAGCGAGCGACAGGGATGTCGGGAGAGAGCGAGCGACAGGGATGTCGGGAGAGAGCGAGCGACAGGGATGTCGGGAGAGAGCGAGCGACAGGGATGTCGGGAGAGAGCGAGCGACAGGGATGTCGGGAGAGAGCGAGCGACAGGGATGTCGGGAGAGAGCGAGCGACAGGGATGTCGGGAGAGAGCGAGCGACAGGGATGTCGGGAGAGAGCGAGCGACAGGGATGTCGGGAGAGAGCGAGCGACAGGGATGTCGGGAGAGAGCGAGCGACAGGGATGTCGGGAGAGAGCGAGCGACAGGGATGTCGGGAGGAGAGCGAGCGACAGGGATGTCGGGAGAGAGCGAGCGACAGGGATGTCGGGGAGAGAGCGAGCGACAGGGATGTCGGGGAGAGAGCGAGCGACAGGGATGTCGGGAGAGAGCGAGCGACAGGGATGTCGGGAGAGAGCGAGCGACAGGGATGTCGGGAGAGAGCGAGCGACAGGGATGTCGGGAGAGAGCGAGCGACAGGGATCTCGGGAGAGAGCGAGCGACAGGGATCTCGGGAGAGAGCGAGCGACAGGGATCTCGGGAGAGAGCGAGCGACAGGGATCTCGGGAGAGAGCGAGCGACAGGGATCTCGGGAGAGAGCGAGCGACAGGGATCTCGGGAGAGAGCGAGCGACAGGGATCTCGGGAGAGAGCGAGCGACAGGGATCTCGGGAGAGAGCGAGCGACAGGGATCTCGGGAGAGAGCGAGCGACAGGGATCTCGGGAGAGAGCGAGCGACAGGGATCTCGGGAGAGAGCGAGCGACAGGGATCTCGGGAGAGAGCGAGCGACAGGGATCTCGGGAGAGAGCGAGCGACAGGGATCTCGGGAGAGAGCGAGCGACAGGGATCTCGGGAGAGAGCGAGCGACAGGGATCTCGGGAGAGAGCGAGCGACAGGGATCTCGGGAGAGAGCGAGCGACAGGGATCTCGGGAGAGAGCGAGCGACAGGGATCTCGGGAGAGAGCGAGCGACAGGGATCTCGGGAGAGAGCGAGCGACAGGGATCTCGGGAGAGAGCGAGCGACAGGGATCTCGGGAGAGAGCGAGCGACAGGGATCTCGGGAGAGAGCGAGCGACAGGGATCTCGGGAGAGAGCGAGCGACAGGGATCTCGGGAGAGAGCGAGCGACAGGGATCTCGGGAGAGAGCGAGCGACAGGGATCTCGGGAGAGAGCGAGCGACAGGGATCTCGGGAGAGAGCGAGCGACAGGGATCTCGGGAGAGAGCGAGCGACAGGGATCTCGGGAGAGAGCGAGCGACAGGGATCTCGGGAGAGAGCGAGCGACAGGGATCTCGGGAGAGAGCGAGCGACAGGGATCTCGGGAGAGAGCGAGCGACAGGGATCTCGGGAGAGAGCGAGCGACAGGGATCTCGGGAGAGAGCGAGCGACAGGGATCTCGGGAGAGAGCGAGCGACAGGGATCTCGGGAGAGAGCGAGCGACAGGGATCTCGGGAGAGAGCGAGCGACAGGGATCTCGGGAGAGAGCGAGCGACAGGGATCTCGGGAGAGAGCGAGCGACAGGGATCTCGGGAGAGAGCGAGCGACAGGGATCTCGGGAGAGAGCGAGCGACAGGGATCTCGGGAGAGAGCGAGCGACAGGGATCTCGGGAGAGAGCGAGCGACAGGGATCTCGGGAGAGAGCGAGCGACAGGGATCTCGGGAGAGAGCGAGCGACAGGGATCTCGGGAGAGAGCGAGCGACAGGGATCTCGGGAGAGAGCGAGCGACAGGGATCTCGGGAGAGAGCGAGCGACAGGGATCTCGGGAGAGAGCGAGCGACAGGGATCTCGGGAGAGAGCGAGCGACAGGGATCTCGGGAGAGAGCGAGCGACAGGGATGTCTGGAGAGAGCGAGCGACAGGGATGTCTGGAGAGAGCGAGCGACAGGGATGTCTGGAGAGAGCGAGCAACAGGGATGTCTGGAGAGAGCGAGCGACTGGGATGTCTGGAGAGAGCGAGCGACTGGGATGTCTGGAGAGAGCGAGCGACTGGGATGTCTGGAGAGAGCGAGCGACAGGGATGTCTGGAGAGAGCGAGTGACAGGGATGTCTGGAGAGAGAGCGGGAGAGAGAGAGAGGTCTTTGCAGGGAGAGAGGGGGACATCGACCTTTCAGAGTAGGGTCGGGGTGGGGGAAAGGGAGGACACAGATCTTTCCCAGGGGCCCTCACCTTATGCTGCAGCATCTTACTCTCAATGTTGTGAACTCGGAGGAAGCGATCCAGGCCGCAGGATGCCACTAAGGGCAGGGTGGGGTGACACTGGACGCTGCGGATACTTCCGGCCTGCCCCTTCAAACATTTCAGCAGCCTCCCTGAGGAAAACCAGAGACAGCAATCAGCAACCGAGACCGAACAAAAAATAACACACACACATAATCGACCCACACACACCCAACCAGCACATTGTCCCTTAACCTCCGCCACTCTCTGCCCAGGTGCACTCCATTTCCCAATTCAGCTGTTCACCAGCATTTCTTGCAGATTGTCCTGTCTCCCCCCCCCCCCCACCCACGACCCTGGTCCACGTTCACAAACACAAGGCAGGACAACCTGGCTTCACAGAGAGTGGCCTCCACTCACTGGCTGAGTAGCGGCAGCCAACAAGAAAATGGTAAAAGCACAAGACGAGGCCACTCGGCCCATCCCGCCTGTTCCAGCTCTTTGAAAAGAGCTATCCAATTAATCCCAGAACCTTGCTCTCTCCCTAATGCCCTCTAAATTCTTCTTGTTCCCGTTCTAATGTTTGTCTGAGGCCTTGTGGCACAGTGGGTAGCGTCCCTGAGCCAGAAGTCCCGGATTCGAGTCCCAGTCCCAGTGGCTGGCCAGGAAAGGTGTGCCTGTAACGCGGCCGAACGGGCAGAGTGCCAACCCTGCAAATCTTTTCAACACGCCGATGGCAGCGGGTAGGAATGGCAGCTGAGTCCTGGTCAGCTACGTTTGATGCAGAGCAGTGCCCCTCGAGCCAGAGCCTCTGGTTTCAGGCTAGCCACTCACTCTAGGTCAAACAAGCCAATGAAAACAGACATGAGCAGGTACTTTGTCTGCCTCTTGAGTCTCTAGACACGGGAAATCTTATAAGTATTTATCCAATTCCCCTTTGGAAAGTCCCTATTGAATCTGCTTCCGTCGTCCTTTCAGGCAGCGCCTTCTAGATCACAACAACTTGCTGTGTAAAAATAATTCTCACCTCCCCCATCCCTCCAGTTCCTTTTTACTCTTTCATGGGATGCGAGTGTCATTGGCACGAGCAGCATCATCATTTTTATAGAAAGAAAAAATTTAACTAACTGGGTAATGTGAAGGTCAATTTACATGTGCTCTATACATTAACCATGCTTAGTCTTTCTTTATCCTTTCACAGGAAGTGGGCTTCGCTGACTGGGCCCAGCATTTATTGCCCATCCCTAGTTGCCCCTTGAGAAGGTGGGGGTGAGCCGCCTTCTTGAGCCCTGCCGTCCCTGTGGTGTAGGTACACCAACAGTGCTGTTAGGGAGGGGAGTTCCAGGATTTTGACCCAGCAACAGTGAAGGAACGGCCAATATTATTCCAAGTCAGGATGGTGAGTGACTTGGAGGGGAACTTCCATGGTGTTCCCCATGTGTCTGCTGTCCTTGTCCTTCTAGATGGTAGCGGTGGTGGGTTTGGAAGGTGCTGTCGAAGGAGCCTTGGTGAATTCCTGCAGTGCATCTTGTAGATGGTACACACACTGCTGCTACTGTGCGTCGGTGGTGGAGGGAGTGAATGTTTGTGGATGGGGTGCCAATCAAGCGGGGCTGCTTTGTCCTGGATGGTGTTGAGCTTCTTGAGTGTTGTGGGAGCTGCACTCATCCAGGCAAGTGGGGAGTATTCCATCACACTCCTGACTTGTGCCCTGTAGATGGTGGACAGGCTTTGGGGAGTCAGGAGGTGAGTTACTCACCAGAGTGTCCCAGGAGATAGAGGCAGCAGGCTGAAGGTGACTGAGTGCAATGTTCCCCTCGGGGTATTAGCACCTCCCTCACACAATGTGGTAAAGATGAGGGGGAACATACCAACAAGGGGAAATACTGGGTGATTGTACCTTATGAGTAGTGGGTTCAATGGGCTCTCCCACCACACCTCAGGAAGGATATGCTGGCCTTGGAGGGGGCACAGTGCATATTCACCAGAATGATTCTGGGGATAAAAGGGTTAAATTACGTGGATAGGTTGCACAGACTAGACTTGTGTTCCCTAAGCAGAGAAAATTAAGGGGTGATCTCAGTCACAGAATTATACAGCACAGGAGGCCGTTCGAGCCATTGAATCTTCCAAAGAGCAATCCAGTTAGTCCCACGGCCCTGCGTCTGTTTCCTCCTTCAAGTATTTGTCCAGTTCCCTTCTGAAAGCTCCGAATGAATCTGTTTATTCAACACTCTAGCAAAAACGGTTATGAGAGAGACACTTGATGGATATAAAGGTATATAAGGGTGGATGCTGACTGGAAACTCGCCACCCACCAGTCTTCGATATGCCGAAGACATTGTTCTGCTGGCTAACTCAGTGGAGGAGCTACAGGGGTTGGTGAATCGTCTTGATCAAGTGAACCACAAACACAGTCTCCTGATCAACGCTGACAAAGGCAAAGGTGGTTGGGGGTGGGGGGGGGGGGGATCGACCTGCAATATTCTGACGGACGGGATTCAGCCTGGACAGGCCGACGCCTCCCGCCATCTTGGGTCACTCATCACGGGAGGCGCAGAGCCCGCCCAAGACATTTGGCCTCGGACTTGACGTTGGGCGGGGGGGGGTGGTGGGGGGCCGGGCGTCGTGAACTCGCCTGAGAGAGTGCAGCGGAGCCCCCAGCATCCCGACGGGGGATGAGAACCCGTCTCCTGGAAGCTCCTGTGCGGGCCGGTGGGTGACAATGCCCGGCTGAGCGAGCTGGACCACCAGGGAGAGCGACCCGAATTAAAGGGCTCGAAACGGAAGGACTCAGGCGGATATTGTGTGTGTGGGTGTCATGGACAAACGAGCAGGCGCTGGGTAAAACCGGCATTCAGGGGGACTCGTCGCCGGCAGTCACCTCAAAGGAGCTCACGTATTTTGGACACAGGATGCGAAGGGGGGAGGGGTTTGGAAAGAAAAAAAAACAAAAAACAGGTAAAAACCTGGAAAAGGTGCACGAGAAAGGCCCAAGGTGACACACGGTGGATAATATCAGAACGTGGACTGGCCTCTCTGTTTGGGACAGACAGTCAGGGCAGCGGAGAATAGAAATCAATGGAGAAGGATTGTTCACAGTGTGGCCAACCCTTCGAACCAGGGCAGATGAAAGACGGGATTGAATCTTTATCCATTACCCTATCAGGCAGCGCATTCCAAATCCAAACTACACGCCGTGCAAAAAAGGTTCCTGCTCATGTTGCCTCTAGTTATTTTTCCAATTACCTTCAATCTGTGCCCCACTGGTTACCAACCCTTTAGCCTCTGGAAACCCTTCTTCTTTATTTACCCTCGATCCAAACACTTCATAGCTTTGAAGGCCCTCGGTCAAAATCTCCCCCTTAACCTCCTCTGCTCTGAGGAGAACGATCCCGGCTTCTCCAGTCTCCCCACATGAACCGAAGTCCCCTCATCCCTGGTCCCCGTTCGGGTAAACCTCCCTCCGCACCCTCTCCGACAGTCCCTTCCTATAGAGCGTGCGGCCCAGAATTGGGCACAAGACTCCTGGCTGGGGCTGAACCAGTTTTTTTTATATCAAGGTTTAGCATAAGCTGCTTGCTTTTGTAGTCTATCCCTCCACTGACAAAGCCCAAGTTTCCACATGCAGTATTAGCCTGCCATGCCAAAGATACTGTGGAGTTTAGCGGCAGATTTTGAAATTGCACACCGTACCCCTGACTCCAATGTCATTCACGTATATCAAAAACAACAGTGGGTCCCCATACGACATTGTGTTTAAGGTGACTAAAGGACTCAATATGGTCGATCGAGGGAAACGATTTCCTCTGGTGTGGGCGGGTGGAGGAGAGAAAGAGTCCAGAACAAGGGTGGGGTGGGGTGGGGGAGGCCAGAACTTTAAAACAGGAGCCAGGCTGTTCAGGGGTGATGTCAGGAAGCAGTTCTTCACACAGAGGCCAGCGGGAGTCTGGAACTCTGTCTCTGAAAAAGCTCTCGCAGCTGCGGGGGAGTTAATTGGAAGTGTCAAACCAGAGATTGCCATTCTTGTTGGGCAAGGGGATCGAGAGTTATGGAATCCAGGCAGGTAGATTAGTTTGAGATACTGATACAGATCATCATTGATCTGATGAAAGGTGGGGCAGGATTGAGGGGCTGAATAGCCTCTTGTTCCTGGGTAACAGGCTTGAGGGGCTGAATGGCCTTGTCTTGTTCCTGTGTAACAGGCTCAAGGGGCTGAATGGCCTCCTCCTGCTCCTGTGTAACAGGCTCGAGGGGCTGAATGGCCTCCTCCTGCTCCTGTGAAACAGGCTCGAGGGGCTGAATGGCCTCCTTCTGCTCCTGTGAAACAAGCTCGAGGAGCTCAACGGCCTCCTCCTGCTCCTGTGTGACAGGCTCGAAGGGCTGAATGGCCTCCTCCTGTTCCTGTGTAACAAGATCGAGAGGGGCTGAATGGCCTCCGCCTGCTCCTGTGAAACAAGCTCGAGGGGCTGAACGGCCTCCTCCTGCTCATGTGCAACAGGCTGGAGGGGCTGAATGGCCTCCTCCTGCTCCTATGATTTCACGATTCATACTGATATATGAGAAGGGACAGGCCAGAGTTCCTGGGAAGAGGTAAGAGTGAGCATGGGGTCAGGGGTTGTGAAACTGAAAGGTTCTCTCTAATCAGGTGAAGGGTGTTTCGATTCACTGGGAAATGGGAATCAGTCCTCACCTTTCCGGAGGTCTAGAACAGCCATCTGTCCACGTGTATTACCCACAACAACCGAACTGCAGAAGGAAAACAGAAACAGAGTTAGTGACAGGGAGTGTGTGCGGCCATCAGCTTGGAGGCTGAAAAGTGGCTGCAGAATTCAAACAGCAGATATCACTAAAGAAAGGCCTGTGTTTCTGTAACTTCTTTCAGGATGATCACAAAGCACTCAGTGGCCAACAAGGCATATTTACAGCCACTTTGTGCAATGCAGCAATGCCTGAACAGCGACTTCCCTCTACCCTACCCCTATCAAACACTCTCAGGACAGGTACAGCACGGGGTTAGATACAGAGCAAAGCTCCCTCGACACTGTCCCCATCAAACACTCGCAAGACAGGTACAGCACGGGGTTAGATACAGAGCAAAGCTCCCTTTACACTGTCCCCATCAAACACTCCCAGGACAAGTACAGCACGGGGTTAGATACAGAGTAAAGCTACCTCTACCCTGTCCCCATCACACGCTCCCAGGTCAGGTACAGCACGGGGTTAGATACAGAGTAAAGCTCCCTCTACACTGTCCCCATCAAACACTCCCAGGACAGGTACAGCACGGTGTTAGATACAGAGTAAAGCTCCCACTACACTGTCCCCATCAAACACTCCCAGGACAGGTACAGTACGGGGTTAGAGACAGAGTAAAGCCCCCTCTACAGTGTCCCCATCAAACACTCCCAGGACAGGTACAACACAGGGTTAGATACAGAGTAAAGGTCCCTCTGCACTGTCCCCATCAAACATTCCCAGGGCAGGTACAGCACGGGGTTAGATACAGAGTAAAGCTCCCTCTACACTGTCCCCATCAAACACTCGCAGGACAGGTACAGCACGGGGTTAGATACAGAGTAAATCTCCCTCTACACTGTCCCCACCAAACATTCCCAGGACAGGTACAGCACGGGGTTAGATACAGAGTAAAGCTCCCTCTACACTGTCCCCATCAAACATTCCCAGGACAGGTACAGCACGGGGTTAGATACAGAGTAAAGCTCCCTCTACACTGTCCCCATCAAACACTCCCATTTAGACTCACTTGGCATCAGACGTCAGGGAGAGGGCAGTTAACGGGTACTCGTCATAAGTCACCTCCAGAACTGGCCTGCGCTGTGGAGTGCTGGGGTCATAAACACGTACCTGTGAGCAGAGGAACACAATGGCAATCAAAAACTTTAAACACTGGGGTACAGTACTGGTGGGGAGGGGTCTGTCACTGTATAACACTGGGGTACGGTACTGGTGGGGACGGGTCTGTCACTGTATAACACTGGTATACAGTACTGGTGGGGACAGGTCTGTCACTGTATAACACTGGGGTACAATACTGGTGGGGATGGGTCTGTCACTGTATAACACTGGGGTACAGTACTGGTGGGGACAGGTCTGTCACTGTATAACACTGGGGTACAGTACTGGTGGGGACAGGTCTATCAGTGTATAACAATGGGGTACAGTACTGGTGGGGACGGGTCTGTCACTGTATAACACTGGGGTACAGTACTGGTGGGACGGGTCTGTCACTGTATAACACTGGGATACAGTACTGGTGGGGACGAGTCTGTCACTGTATAACACTGGGGTACAGTACAGGTGGGTACAGGTCTGTCACTGTATAACACTGGGGTACAGTACTGGTGGGGACAGGTCTGTCACTGTATAACACTGGGGTACAGTACTGCTGGGGACAGGTCTGTCAGTGTATAACACTGGGGTACAGTACTGGTGGGGACAGGTCTATCAGTGTATAACACTGGGGTACAGTACTGGTGGGGACAGGTCTGTCACTATATAACACTGGGGTACAGTACTGGTGGGGACAGGTCTATCAGTGTATAACACTGGGGTACAGTACTGGTGGGGACAGGTCTGTCACTATATAACACTGGGGTACAGTACTGGTGGGACGGGTCTGTCACTGTATAACACTGGGGTACAGTACTGGTGGGATGGGTCTGTCACTGTATAACACTGGTGTACAGTACTGGTGGGACGGGTCTGTCACTGTATAACACTGGGGTACAGTACTGGTGGGGACGAGTCTGTCACTGTATAACACTGGGGTACAGTACTGGTGGGGACGGGTCTGTCACTGTATAACACTGGGGTACAGTACTGGGGGGGATGTGTCTGTCACTGTATAACACTGGGGTACAGTACTGGTGGGGACGGATCTGTCACTGTATAACACTGGGGTACAGTACTGGTGTGGACGGGTCTGTCACTGTATAACACTGGGGTACAGTACAGGTGGGTACAGGTCTGTCACTGTATAACACTGGGGTACAGTACTGGTGGGGACGGGTCTGTCACTGTATAACATTGGGGTACAGTACTGGTGGGGACGGGTCTGTCACTGTATAACACTGGGGTACAGTACTGCTGGGGACAGGTCTGTCACTGTATAACACTGGGGTACAGTACTAGTGGGGACGGGTCTGTCACTGTATAACACTGGGGTACAGTACTGGTGGGGACAGGTCTGTCACTGTATAACACTGGGGTACAGTACTGGTGGGGACAGGTCTGTCACTATATAACACTGGGGTACAGTACTGGTGGGACGGGTCTGTCACTGTATAACACTGGGGTACAGTACTGGTGGGACGGGTCTGTCACTGTATAACACTGGGGTACAGTACTGGTGGGGACGAGTCTGTCACTGTATAACACTGGGGTACAGTACAGGTGGGTACAGGTCTGTCACTGTATAACACTGGGGTACAGTACTGCTGGGGACAGGTCTGTCAGTGTATAACACTGGGGTACAGTACTGGTGGGGACAGGTCTGTCACTGTATAACACTGGGGTACAGTACTGCTGGGGACAGGTCTGTCACTGTATAACACTGGGGTACAGTACTGGTGGGGACAGGTCTATCAGTGTATAACACTGGGGTACAGTACTGGTGGGGACAGGTCTGTCACTATATAACACTGGGGTACAGTACTGGTGGGGACAGGTCTATCAGTGTATAACACTGGGGTACAGTACTGGTGGGGACAGGTCTGTCACTATATAACACTGGGGTACAGTACTGGTGGGACGGGTCTGTCACTGTATAACACTGGGGTACAGTACTGGTGGGACGGGTCTGTCACTGTATAACACTGGGGTGCAGTACTGGTGGGACGGGTCTGTCACTGTATAACACTGGGGTACAGTACTGGTGGGGACAAGTCTGTCACTGTATAACACTGGGGTACAGTACAGGTGGGGACGAGTCTGTCACTGTATAACACTGGGGTACAGTACAGGTGGGTACAGGTCTGTCACTGTATAACACTGGGGTACAGTACTGGTGGGGACAGGTTTATCAGTGTATAACACTGGGGTACAGTACTGGTGGGGACAGGTCTGTCACTATATAACACTGGGGTACAGTACTGGTGGGACGGGTCTGTCACTGTATAACACTGGGGTACAGTACTGGTGGGACGGGTCTGTCACTGTATAACACTGGGGTACAGTACTGGTGGGGACGAGTCTGTCACTGTATAACACTGGGGTACGGTACAGGTGGGTACAGGTCTGTCACTGTATAACACTGGGGTACAGTACTGGTGGGGACAGGTCTGTCACTGTATAACACTGGGGTACAGTACTGCTGGGGACAGGTCTGTTACTGTATAACACTGGGGTACAGTACTGGTGGGGACAGGTCTGTCACTATATAACACTGGGGTACAGTACTGGTGGGACGGGTTTGTCACTGTATAACACTGGGGTACAGTACTGGTGGGACGGGTCTGTCACTGTATAACACTGGGGTACAGTACTGGTGGGGACAGGTCTGTCACTGTATAACACTGGGGTACAGTACTGGTGGGGACAGGTCTATCAGTGTATAACACTGGGGTACAGTACTGGTGGGGACAGGTCTGTCATTATATAACACTGGGGTACAGTACTGGTGGGACGGGTCTGTCACTGTATAACACTGGGGTACAGTACTGGTGGGACGGGTCTGTCACTGTATAACACTGGGGTACAGTACTGGTGGGGACGGGTCTGTCACTGTATAACACTGGGGTACAGTACTGCTGGGGACGGGTCTGTCACTGTATAACACTGGGGTACAGTACTGATGGGGACGTGTCTGTCACTGTATAACACTGGGGTACAGTACTGGTGGGGACAGGTCTATCAGTGTATAACACTGGGGTACAGTACTGGTGGGGACAGGTCTGTCACTATATAACACTGGGGTACAGTACTGGTGGGACGGGTCTGTCACTGTATAACACTGGGGTACAGTACTGGTGGGACGGGTCTGTCACTGTATAACACTGGGGTACAGTACTGGTGCGGACGGGTCTGTCACTGTATAACACTGGGGTACAGTACTGCTGGGGACGGGTCTGTCACTGTATAACACTGGGGTACAGTACTGATGGGGACGTGTCTGTCACTGTATAACACTGGGGTACAGTACTGGTGGGGACGTGTCTGTCACTGTATAACACTGGGGTACAGTACTGGTGGGGACGGGTCTGTCACTGTATAACACTGGGGTACAGTACTGGTGTGGACGGGTCTGTCACTGTATAACACTGGGGTACAGTACTGGTGGGGACGGATCTGTCACTGTATAACACTGGGGTACAGTACTGGTGGGGATTGTGCAGCGTATAAGGTAGTGGGTGGGCTGTTAAACGCTGCATGAATTTACTAACACAGGCATCACACGAGTCCCACCCTAGACAAGATGGCCAGCACTCAGGAGACAGACAGTGGGCAATGCAGCTCAGTGGGTCAGAGATGGACGAACCTGGCAATGCCCAGTACAGGTGACGATTTTGTCTGAGGCGGGTATGAACTGCATGTCTCTCACCCAAACCGGGACCCGCAGATCCAGCCAATCGTTGCGGACCTGCAAAACAAAAGGGGGCAGGTACAGGGGTCAGCGTCCAATCAGGATCCACCACAAAGTGTGTTGAACCATCCATGTTACTACGCAATCTGGAAAACACGGGGGTGGCCAGTTTCCTTCAGTCCAGATGAAGCTTTCAGATCCGGAACTTTCTGTGGAGATGGAGATGCAAAGATACGGACAGGTGATTGCCATAAAGAAGCAGAGGTCACACAAAGAAATGTTATTTATTTTTCCCCACACAGCGAGTTCCTGTGATCTGGAACGCGCTACCTGAAAGGGCGATGGAAGCAGATTCAAATCAGGTAAATACTCGAAAAGGAAGCAGCTCCAGGGTCGTGGGGAAAGAACAGAGGGAATGGGGCTAATTGGTCAGCTCTTTCAAAGAGCCAGCACAGACATGGTGGGCTGAATGGCCACCAGCGCTGTGTCCTTGTACAAACGCAGGTGTTTTACTGAGGCTGCGAGAAGGAAAGCAGAGAATGAGAAATCACGAACAGGTGGGAGGCCAGAGAAAGGGAAATGCACTGGTTTCTGTTCAATAGAAGATGGTTAGTCGATACAAAGCTGATCAGAGAGAGGGCAGAGTGATTCTGAGAGGGATAAATGGCAGGAAGAGCACAAGAGGCTGATGAAGAGAGGGGAGGTGGGGGGGAGAGAAAAGGGAGGCGGGGGGTGGGTGAAGAGAGGGGAGGCGGGGGGTAGAGAGAGAGGGGGGAGGCGGGGGGTAGAGAGAGAGGGGGGAGGCGGGGGGTAGAGAGAGAGGGGGGAGGCGGGGGGTAGAGAGAGAGGGGGGAGGCGGGGGGTAGAGAGAGAGGGGGGAGGCGGGGGGTAGAGAGAGAGGGGGGAGGCGGGGGGTAGAGAGAGAGGGGGGAGGCGGGGGGTAGAGAGAGAGGGGGGAGGCGGGGGGTAGAGAGAGAGGGGGGAGGCGGGGGCTAGAGAGAGAGGGGAGGCGGGGGCTAGAGAGAGAGGGGAGGCGGGGGCTAGAGAGAGAGGGTAGAGAGAGAGGGGGAGGCGGGGGGGGTAGAGAGAGAGGGGAGGCGGGGGCTAGAGAGAGAGGGGAGGCGGGGGGTAGAGAGAGAGGGGAGGCGGGGGGTAGAGAGAGAGGGGAGGCGGGGGGTAGAGAGAGAGGGGAGGCGGGGGGGGAGAGAGAGAGGGGAGGCGGGGGGGAGAGAGAGAGGGGAGGCGGGGGGGGGAGAGAGAGAGGGGAGGCGGGGGGGAGAGAGAGAGGGGAGGCGGGGGGGGGAGAGAGAGAGGGGAGGCGGGGGGGGGGAGAGAGAGAGGGGAGGCGGGGGGGGAGAGAGAGAGGGGGAGGCGGGGGGGGGAGAGAGAGAGGGGAGGCGGGGGGGGGAGAGAGAGAGGGGAGGCGGGGGGGAGAGAGAGAGGGGAGGCAGGGGAGAGAGAGAGAGGGGAGGCGGGGGAGTGAGAGAGGGGAGGCGGGGGAGAGAGAGAGGGGAGGCGGGGGAGAGAGAGAGAGGGGAGGCGGGGGAGAGAGAGAGGGGAGGCGGGGGAGAGAGAGAGAGGGGAGGCGGGGGAGAGAGAGAGAGGGGAGGCGGGGGAGAGAGAGAGAGGGGAGGCGGGGAGAGAGAGAGAGGGGAGGCGGGGGAGAGAGAGAGGAGGCGGCGGGGGGGAGAGAGAGAGGAGGCGGCGGGGGAGAGTGAGAGGAGGCAGTGGGGGGAGAGAGAGGAGGCGGCGGGGGGAAAGAGAGAGGGGCGGCGGGGGGGAAAGAGAGAGGGGAGGCGGGGGGAGAGAGAGAGAGAGGGGGCAGGCTGGGGGGCAGGGCAGGGCAAGAGTGGAGTTGGGCGGGGGGGGGGGGGAGGTTGGGGAGAGGCAGGGAGGGGGAAATCATGCTTCCCACTTACATTTTTGGCGGTGAAGACGGGCTCCTGAAGCTTCTCCAGATCCCACACCTTCAGCGCGTTCTCCTTTCCTCCGGTCGCCACTCGCTCCGGCCTCATGGTGTCCTGGCGCATCCGGCACACACCGCGGCCCACTTCCACCTGCCGGGAAAACACCCGCTCTTAGATCACTGAGAGGAGAGGGTCCACGCAATCCCGACCGGTCCCATCCACCTCCCCAAACAGGGGGATTGACCCCTCCCCACACCTCCCCACCTCCACCCACACGCCCAGATCCACCAAGTAAGACAGCGTTTCCCTCACGTGATCCGTCGAACCCTCTTTCCACACTTTCAAAAGGCCGGACTCGGTGCAGGTGACGAGAGAGCTGTGGGGGAGAGCAGACACAGAGCGTTAGTCTAACGGCCACTCCAGAAGAGATAGGCCAGCACACAACCTGGCTTTCAGAGATTGACCCACCTCCCCCCACTCCCCACTGACTCCTCATTTCTACGACTGCCCTCCCCACCCAAACCTTGCTTTGTGTTCACCACCCCCCCCACCCCGATCGCTTCCCTTCGCCCATTCTGACAAGGCAAAGAAAGTAAGTTGTGAGGAGGATACAAAGAGTCTGCAAAGGGATATGGACGGGTTAAGCAAGGGGGCAAAAAATTGGCAGATGGAATATAAGGTGGGAAAATGTGAGGCTGTCCACTTTTCCAGGAAGAATAGAAAAGCAGCGTGTTACTTAAATGGAGAGAGACTGCAGAATGCTGCAGTGCAGAGGGATCTGGGCATCCATGTGCATGAATCACAAAAGGTCAGCACCCAGGTTTTTTTGAACTCGTTCATGGGATGTGGGCATTGCCGGCTGGGCCAGCATTTAGTGCCCACCCCAAATGCCCTTTGAACAAGGGCAATTAAGAGTCAACTACATTGCTGTGGGGTCTGGAGTCACGTGTAGGCCAGACTGGGTAAGGAGGGCAGATTTCCTTCCCTAAAGGGAATTAGTGAACCAGACGGGTTTTTAAAAAACAATCGGCAATGGCTTCATGGTCACCCAATCAGACTTTTAATACTAGGTCCTTTTTTTTTTAATTGAATTCAAATTTCACCATCTGCCCCGTGGTGGGATTTGAACCCAGGTCCCCAGAGCATTACCCTGGGTCTCTGGAATACCACTAGTCAGTGGCAAAGTGGATGCTGAGAGGATGTTCCCCTCGTGGGGGAATAGGAACAGCAGGAGGCCATTCAGCCCATCGAGTGGCCCACCATTCAATACCTTCATGGCTGATCGAACATTTCAATGCCTTTTACCCACATTATCCCCATAACCCTTTACGTTATTGTTAATCAGAAATCTACCTTAACATGACTGAGCTTCCCCGGCTCTCTGGGGTAGAGAATTCCAAAGGTTCACAACCCTCTGAGTAAAGAAATTTCTCCTCATCCCGGTCCTAAATGGCTTCCCCCTTATTTTGAAATGGTGTCCTCTAGTTCTGGACACCCCAACCAGGGGGAACATCTTACCTGCACCTACCCTGTCTATTCGTTTAAGTATTTGGCAGGTTTCAGTGAGATCACCTCTCATTCTTTGAAACACTAGCTTCCCCAGTCTCTCTTCATGAGACAGTCCCGCCATCCCCAGAACAAGCCTGTTGCGCTCCCTCAATGGCAATAATATCCTTTCTGAGGTAAGGGGACCAAAGCTGCGCACACAGTACTCCAGGTGCGGCCTAACCAAGCTTCTATACAATTGAAGCAAGAATTCACTACTCCTGTACTCAGATCCTCTGGTGATAAAGGCTAACATTCCATCAGTCTTCCTAATTGCTCGCTGCACCTGCACGTTCACCTTCAGTGACTTATGGACAAGGACACCCAGGTCCCTTTGTACATCTACACTTTCTAATCTCTTCAAAGTGGTTAACCTCACATTTTTCCACATTATGTTCCATCTGCTATGTTCTCACCCACTCACTAAGTCTGTCCAAACCCTCCTGTAGCCGCTTTACATCTTCCTCGCAATACACATTCTCGCCTAGCTATGTATCGTCCGCAAACTTGGAAATATTACGTTTGGTCCCCACATCCAAATCATTGATCTATATTGTGAACATCTGGGGCCCAAGTACTGATCCTTGCGTTTCCCCACTAGCCACATACTGCCAACGCCAGAACGGCCTGTTTATTCTTATTCTCTGTTTTCTGCCTGTTAGCCAATCCTTAATCCACGCCACCATATTACCTCCTGTCCCATGGGCTTTTATTTTGATAATCAACCTCCTGTGGGGGACTTTATCAAAAGCCTTCTGAAAATCCAAGTATGCTACTTCCATCGACCATCCTTTATCAATTTTGTTAGTAACATCCTCAAAAAACTCCAACAAGTTCGTCAAACATGACGTCCCCTTCGCAAATCCATGCTGACCATGCCCAATCAGGTCATGATTATCCAAGCATCCATTGATCACATCCTTCATAATAGGTTCTAGCATTTTCTCTACTACTGATGGAAGGCTAACGGGTCTGTGGTTCCCTGTTTTCTCTCTCCCTCCCTTCATAAATAGTGGGGTGACATTCGCTACCTCCCAATCATCAGGGACCATCCCAGAATCTATAGAATTTTGGAAAATGATCACCAATACATCCACTATCTCTGTAGCAACCTCTTCCAACAGTCTGGGACGCAGAATATCAGGTTCCGGGGACTTAGCAACTTTCAGTCCCATTAATTCCGCCGATACAATCTTCTCACTTATACTAATTTTCTTCAACTCCTCATTCTCCCTAGCCCCTTGGATCTCTAAATCTGGGAGATTTCCTGTATCTTCCTCAGCGAAAACAGACACAAAATAATCATTTAGCTTCTCTGCCATTTCCCCATTACGAATTCTCCTGACTCTGCCTGTAATGGACCCACATTTGTCTGAGCCAAATGCTTCCTTTTTACCTATAGAAGCTTTTACAGTCCGTTTTCATGTTTTTTGCTGGATTACATTCATATTCTATTCTCCCTTTCCTTTCCAGTTTCTTCGTCTTCCTTTGCTGTATTCTAAAAACCTCCCAATGCTCAGGTTGACTACTACTTCTGGCAATTTTATAAGCCTTTTCTTTTAATCTTATACAATCCTTAACTTCCTTTGTCAACCATAGTTGACTGACTTGTTTTGGGTTTTTTCACCTTGGAGGAATGTATAGGTGCTGTAAGCTGTGTAATAGATCTTTGAAGACTATCCATTGCCTATGTACAGTCATAGCTTTCAATGTATTTTCCAAATCCACCTCAGCTAATTTGTCCCTCACACCTTAATAAGTTCCTTTATTTAACTCTAACACCCTTGCTTCAGAGTGAACTACCTCACTTTCAAACATAATGTAAGACTCTAGAATGAGGGGGGCACAGTTGAAAAATAAGGGGTCTCCCATGTGCTCTCTCAGAGGATCGTGAATCTGTGGAATTCACTCCGCCAGCGAGCAGTGGAGGCTGGGTCATCGAATATATTCAGGGCTGAGTTAGACAAGTTTTTGATCGACAAGGGGGTCGAGGGTTATTGGGGGGTGGTAGGACAGACAGGATAGTGGAGTTAAAGATACAGTCAGATCAGCCATGATCTTGCTGAATGGCGCAGTAGGCTAGAGGGGCCGAATGGTCTACCCCTGCTCACATTTTCCATGTTCTCACCTGTTGTAAACACACAAGCCTCGCAAAGGTCCCTCCCCTCCCGAACAGTCCCGGAACTCTGTGACGTTCTCTTTCTCCGTGCTGAACACCTTAACTGTGCCATTCACACAGCCCAGCAGCACCTGAGGAAGGAGAGAAAAAGAGAGAGTGAACAGGATGACCCTCTGACACCCATCAATATGTCAAGGGCCAGGGCGAAGAAGTGAAACAGTCAAACTCTGCACACTCCCTCCCCTAATTAATGGGCTGAGAGGGTGCAGCACAGCCAGAGAGTCAGTACTGAGGAAGTGCTGCACTATCGAAGGTCAGTGCTGAGGGAGCGCTGCACTGTGGGAGGGTCAGTACTGAGGGAGTGCTGCACTGTCAGAGGGTCAGTACTGAGAGAGTGCTGCGCTGTCGGAGGGTCAGTACTGAGGGAGTGCTGCACTGTCAGAGGGTCAGTACTGAGGGAGTGCTGCGCTGTCGGAGGGTCAGTACTGAGGGAGTGCTGCACTGTCAGAGGGTCAGTACTGAGGGAGTGCTGTACTGTCGGAGGGTCAGTACTGAGGGAGTGCTGTACTGTCAGAGGGTCAGTACTGAGGGAGTGCTGCACTGTCGGAGGGTCAGTACTGAGGGAGTGCTGCACTGTCGGAGGGTCAGTACTGAGGGAGTGCTGCACTGTCGGAGGGTCAGTACTGAGGGAGTGCTGCACTGTCGGAGGGTCAGTACTGAGGGAGTGCTGCACTGTCGGAGGGTCAGTACCGAGGGAGTGCTGCACTGTCGGAGGGTCAGTACTGAGGGAGTGCTGCACTGTCGGAGGGTCAGTACTGAGGGACTGCTGCACTGTCCGGGGTCTGTACTGAGGGACTGCTGCACTGTCAGGGGTCTGTACTGAGGGACTGCTGCACTGTCGGAGGGTCAGTACTGAGGGAGTGCTGCATTGTCGGAGGGTCAGTACTGAGGGAGCGCTGCACTGTCGGAGGGTCAGTACTGAAGGAGTGCTGCAATGTCAGAAGGTCAGACTGAGGGAGTGCTGCACTGTCGGAAGGTCAGGACCGAGGGAGTGCTGCACTCTCGGAAGGTCAGTACTGAGGGAGGGCTGCACTGTCGGAAAGTCAGTACTGAGGGAGGGCTGCACTGTCAGAGGGTCAGTACTGAGGAAGTGCTGCACTGTCGGAGGCTCAGTACTGAGGGAGCGCCTCAGTATCAGAGGATCAGTACTGAGGGAGTGCCGCACTGTTCAGGGTCAGTACTGAGGGAGTGCTGCACTGTCAGAGGAACAGTGCTGAGGGAGCGCCGCACTGTCGGAGGGTCAGTACTGAGGGAGCGCCGCACTGTCGGAGGGTCAGTACTGAGGGAGCGCCGCACTGTCATAGGGTCAGTAATGAGGGAGTGCCGCACTGTCATAGGGTCAGTAATAAGGGAGAGCCGCACTGTCAGAGGGTCAGTATTGAGGGAGCGCCGCACAGTCGGAGGGTCAGTACTGAGGGAGCGCCGCACTGTCGGAGGGTCAGTACTGAGGGAGCGCCGCACAGTCGGAGGGTCAGTACTGAGGGAGTGCCGCACTGTCGGAGGGTCAGTACTGAGGGAGCGCCGCACTGTCGGAGGGTCAGTACTGAGGGAGCGCCGCAGTGTCGGAGGGACAGTACTGAGGGAGCGCCGCACTGTCGGAGGGTCAGTACTGAGGGAGCGCCGCACTGTCAGAGTTTCAGTACTGAGGGAGCGCCGCACTGTCATGGGGTCAGTACTGAGGGAGCGCCGCACAGTCGGAGGGTCAGTAATGAGGGAGCGCCGCACTGTCATAGGGTCAGTAACGAGGGAGCGCCGCACTGTCATAGGGTCAGTACTGAGGGAGTGCCGCACTGTCATAGGGTCAGTACTGAGGGAACGCCGCACAGTCGGAGGGTCAGTACTGAGGGAGCGCCGCACTGTCGGAGGGTCAGTACTGAGGGAGCGCCGCACTGTCGGAGGGTCAGTACTGAGGGAGCGCCGCACTGTCGGAGGGTCGGTAATGAGGGAGCGCCGCACTGTCATAGGGTCAGTAATGAGGGAGTGCCGCACTGTCATAGGGTCAGTAATAAGGGAGAGCCGCACTGTCAGAGGGTCAGTATTGAGGGAGCGCCGCACTGTCGGAGGGCCAGTACTGAGGGAGCGCCGCACTGTCGGAGGGTCGGTACTGAGGGAGCGCCGCACTGTCATAGGGTCAGTACTGAGGGAGCGACGCACAGTCGGAGGGTCAGTACTGAGGGAGCGCCGCAGTGTCGGAGGGTCAGTACTGAGGGAGCGCCGCAGTGTCGGAGGGTCAGTACTGAGGGAGCGCCGGAATGTCAGAGGGTCGGTACTGAGGGAGCGCAGCACTGTCATAGGGTCAGTACTGAGGGAGCGCCGCACAGTCGGAGGGTCAGTAATGAGGGAGCGCCGCACTGTCATAGGGTTAGTAATGAGGGAGCGCTGCACTGTCATAGGGTCAGTACTGAGGGAGTGCCGCACAGTCGGAGGGTCAGTACTGAGGGAGCACCGCACTGTCGGAGGGTCAGTACTGAGGGATCGCCGCACTGTCGGAGGGTCAGTACTGAGGGAGCGCCGCACTATTGGAGGGTCAGTACTGAGGGAGTGCTGCACTGTCGGAGGGTTAGTACTGAGAGAGTGCTGCACTGTCGGAGGGTCACTACTGAGGGAGTGCTGCACTGTCGGAGGGTCACTACTGAGGGAGTGCTGCACTGTCGGAGGGTCAGTACTGAAGTAGCTCTGCACTGTCGGAGGGTCAGTACTGAGGGAGTGCTGCTCGGATGGTCAGTACTGAGGGAATGCTGCATAGTCGGACGGTCAGTACTGAGGGAGCGTTGCACTGTTTCAGGGTCAGTACTGAGGGAGTGCCGCACTGTCTGAGGGTCAGTACTGAGGGAGTGCTGCACTGTCAGAGGGTCAGTACTGAGGGAGTGCTGCACTGTCAGAGGGTCAGTACTGAGGGAGTGCTGCACTGTCAGAGGGTCAGTACTGAGGGAGTGCTGCACTGTCAGAGGGTCAGTACTGAGGGAGTGCTGCACTGTCAGAGGGTCAGTACTGAGGGAGTGCTGCACTGTCAGAGGGTCAGTACTGAGGGAGTGCTGCACTGTCAGAGGGTCAGTACTGAGGGAGTGCTGCACTGTCAGAGGGTCAGTACTGAGGGAGTGCTGCACTGTCAGAGGGTCAGTACTGAGGGAGTGCTGCACTGTCAGAGGGTCAGTACTGAGGGAGTGCTGCACTGTCAGAGGGTCAGTACTGAGGGAGTGCTGCACTGTCAGAGGGTCAGTACTGAGGGAGTGCTGCACTGTCAGAGGGTCAGTACTGAGGGAGTGCTGCACTGTCAGGGGGTCAGTACTGAGGGAGTGCTGCACTGTCAGAGGGTCAGTACTGAGGGATTGCTGCACTGTCAGAGGGTCAGTACTGAGGGTGTGCTGCACTGTTAGAGGGTCAGTACTGAGGGAGTGCTGCACTGTCGGAGGTTCAGTACTGAGGGAGCGCCGCACTGTCAGAGGATCAGTACTGAGGGAGTGCTGCACTGTCGGACGGTCAGTATTGAGGAAGTGCTGCATTGTCAGAGTGTCAGTACTGAGGGAGTGCTGCACTGTCAGAGGGTCACTACTGAGGGAGTGCTGCACTGTCGGAGGGTCAGTACTGAAGTAGCTCTGCACTGTCGGAGGGTCAGTACTGAGGGAGTGCTGCTCGGATGGTCAGTACTGAGGGAGTGCTGCATAGTCGGACGGTCAGTACTGAGGGAGCGTTGCACTGTTTGAGGGTCAGTACTGAGGGAGCGCTGCACTGTCAGAGGGTCAGTACTGAGGGAGTGCTGCACTGTCAGAGGGTCAGTACTGGGGGAGCGCCGCACTGTCGGAGGGTCAGTACTGAGGGAGCGCCGCACTGTCATAGGGTCAGTACTGAGGGAACGCCGCACAGACGGAGGGTCAGTACTGAGGGAGCGCCGCAGTGTCGGAGGGACAGTACTGAGGGAGCGCCGCACTGTCGGAGGGTCAGTACTGAGGGAGCGCCGCACTGTCAGAGTTTCGGTACTGAGGGAGCGCCGCACTGTCATGGGGTCAGTACTGAGGGAGCTCCGCACAGTCGGAGGGTCAGTAATGAGGGAGCGCCGCACTGTCATAGGGTCAGTAATGAGGGAGCGCCGCACTGTCATAGGGTCAGTACTGAGGGAGTGCCGCACAGTCGGAGGGTCAGTACTGAGGGAGCGCCGCACAGTCGGAGGGTCAGTACTGAGGGAGCGCCGCACAGTCGGAGGGTCAGTACTGAGGGAGCGCCGCACTGTCATAGGGTCAGTAATGAGGGAGCGCCGCACTGTCATAGGGTCAGTACTGAGGGAGTGCCGCACAGTCGGAGGGTCAGTACTGAGGGAGCGCCGCACTGTCGGAGGGTCAGTACTGAGGGAGCGCCGCACTGTCGGAGGGTCAGTACTGAGGGAGCGCCGCACTGTCGGAGGGTCGGTAATGAGGGAGCGCCGCACTGTCATAGGGTCAGTAATGAGGGAGTGCCGCACTGTCATAGGGTCAGTAATAAGGGAGAGCCGCACTGTCAGAGGGTCAGTATTGAGGGAGCGCCGCACAGTCGGAGGGTCAGTACTGAGGGAGCGCCGCACTGTCGGAGGGTCAGTACTGAGGGAGCGCCGCAGTGTCGGAGGGCCAGTACTGAGGGAGCGCCGCACTGTCGGAGGGTCAGTACTGAGGGAGCGCCGCACTGTCGGAGGGTCGGTACTGAGGGAGCGCCGCACTGTCATAGGGTCAGTACTGAGGGAGCGACGCACAGTCGGAGGGTCAGTACTAAGGGAGCGCCGCACTGTCGGAGGGTCAGTACTGAGGGAGCGCCGCAGTGTCGGAGGGTCAGTACTGAGGGAGCGCCGGAATGACAGAGGGTCGGTACTGAGGGAGCGCAGCACTGTCATAGGGTCAGTACTGAGGGAGCGCCGCACAGTCGGAGGGTCAGTAATGAGGGAGCGCCGCACTGTCATAGGGTTAGTAATGAGGGAGCGCTGCACTGTCATAGGGTCAGTACTGAGGGAGTGCCGCACTGTCTGAGGGTCAGTACTGAGGGAGCGCCGCACTGTCGGAGGGTCAGTACTGAGGGATCGCCGCACTGTCGGAGGGTCAGTACTGAGGGAGCGCCGCACTATTGGAGGGTCAGTACTGAGGGAGTGCTGCACTGTCGGAGGGTTAGTACTGAGAGAGTGCTGCACTGTCGGAGGGTCACTACTGAGGGAGTGCTGCACTGTCGGAGGGTCAGTACTGAAGTAGCTCTGCACTGTCGGAGGGTCAGTACTGAGGGAGTGCTGCTCGGATGGTCAGTACTGAGGGAATGCTGCATAGTCGGACGGTCAGTACTGAGGGAGCGTTGCACTGTTTCAGGGTCAGTACTGAGGGAGTGCCGCACTGTCTGAGGGTCAGTACTGAGGGAGTGCGGCACTGTCAGAGGGTCAGTACTGAGGGAGTGCTGCACTGTCAGAGGGTCAGTACTGAGGGAGTGCTGCACTGTCAGAGGGTCAGTACTGAGGGAGTGCTGCACTGTCAGAGGGTCAGTACTGAGGGAGTGCTGCACTGTCAGAGGGTCAGTACTGAGGGAGTGCTGCACTGTCAGAGGGTCAGTACTGAGGGAGTGCTGCACTGTCAGAGGGTCAGTACTGAGGGAGTGCTGCACTGTCAGAGGGTCAGTACTGAGGGAGTGCTGCACTGTCAGAGGGTCAGTACTGAGGGAGTGCTGCACTGTCAGAGGGTCAGTACTGAGGGAGTGCTGCACTGTCAGGGGGTCAGTACTGAGGGAGTGCTGCACTGTCAGAGGGTCAGTACTGAGGGTGTGCTGCACTGTTAGAGGGTCAGTACTGAGGGAGTGCTGCACTGTCGGAGGTTCAGTACTGAGGGAGCGCCGCACGGTCAGAGGATCAGTACTGAGGGAGTGCTGCACTGTCGGACGGTCAGTATTGAGGAAGTGCTGCATTGTCAGAGTGTCAGTACTGAGGGAGTGCTGCACTGTCAGAGGGTCACTACTGAGGGAGTGCTGCACTGTCGGAGGGTCAGTACTGAAGTAGCTCTGCACTGTCGGAGGGTCAGTACTGAGGGAGTGCTGCTCGGATGGTCAGTACTGAGGGAGTGCTGCATAGTCGGACGGTCAGTACTGAGGGAGCGTTGCACTGTTTGAGGGTCAGTACTGAGGGAGCGCTGCACTGTCAGAGGGTCAGTACTGAGGGAGTGCTGCACTGTCAGAGGGTCAGTACTGAGGGAGCGCCGCACTGTCGGAGGGTCAGTACTGAGGGAGCGCCGCACTGTCATAGGGTCAGTACTGAGGGAACGCCGCACAGTCGGAGGGTCAGTACTGAGGGAGCGCCGCAGTGTCGGAGGGACAGTACTGAGGGAGCGCCGCACTGTC
Organism: Carcharodon carcharias; assembly: GCF_017639515.1. Taxonomy (NCBI): domain Eukaryota; kingdom Metazoa; phylum Chordata; class Chondrichthyes; order Lamniformes; family Lamnidae; genus Carcharodon; species Carcharodon carcharias. Next base: position 2,072,842 of record NW_024470758.1, read on the forward strand.
GGAGGGCCAGTACTGAGGGAGCGCCGCACTGCCAGAGTTTCGGTACTGAGGGAGCGCCGCACTGTCATGGGGTCAGTACTGAGGGAGCGCCGCACAGTCGGAGGGTCAGTAATGAGGGAGCGCCGCACTGTCATAGGGTCAGTAATGAGGGAGCGCCGCACTGTCATAGGGTCAGTACTGAGGGAGTGCCGCACAGTCGGAGGGTCAGTACTGAGGGAGCGCCGCACAGTCGGAGGGTCAGTACTGAGGGAGCGCCGCACTGTCGGAGGGTCAGTACTGAGGGAGCGCCGCACTGTCGGAGGGTCAGTACTGAGGGAGCGCCGCACTGTCGGAGGGTCGATAATGAGGGAGCGCCGCACTGTCATAGGGTCAGTAATGAGGGAGTGCCGCACTGTCATAGGGTCAGTAATAAGGGAGAGCCGCACTGTCAGAGGGTCAGTATTGAGGGAGCGCCGCACAGTCGGAGGGTCAGTACTGAGGGAGCGCCGCACTGTCGGAGGGTCAGTACTGAGGGAGCGCCGCAGTGTCGGAGGGCCAGTACTGAGGGAGCGCCGCACTGTCGGAGGGTCAGTACTGAGGGAGCGCCGCACTGTCGGAGGGTCGGTACTGAGGGAGCGCCGCACTGTCATAGGGTCAGTACTGAGGGAACGACGCACAGTCGGAGGGTCAGTACTGAGGGAGCGCCGCAGTGTCGGAGGGTCAGTACTGAGGGAGCGCCGCAGTGTCGGAGGGTCAGTACTGAGGGAGCGCCGGAATGTCAGAGGGTCGGTACTGAGGGAGCGCAGCACTGTCATAGGGTCAGTACTGAGGGAGCGCCGCACAGTCGGAGGGTCAGTAATGAGGGAGCGCCGCACTGTCATAGGGTTAGTAATGAGGGAGCGCTGCACTGTCATAGGGTCAGTACTGAGGGAGTGCCGCACAGTCGGAGGGTCAGTACTGAGGGAGCGCCGCACTGTCGGAGGGTCAGTACTGAGGGATCGCCGCACTATCGGAGGGTCAGTACTGAGGGAGCGCCGCACTATTGGAGGGTCAGTACTGAGGGAGTGCTGCACTGTCGGAGGGTTAGTACTGAGAGAGTGCTGCACTGTCGGAGGGTCACTACTGAGGGAGTGCTGCACTGTCGGAGGGTCAGTACTGAAGTAGCTCTGCACTGTCGCAGGGTCAGTACTGAGGGAGTGCTGCTCGGATGGTCAGTACTGAGGGAATGCTGCATAGTCGGACGGTCAGTACTGAGGGAGCGTTGCACTGTTTCAGGGTCAGTACTGAGGGAGTGCCGCACTGTCTGAGGGTCAGTACTGAGGGAGTGCTGCACTGTCAGAGGGTCAGTACTGAGGGAGTGCTGCACTGTCAGAGGGTCAGTACTGAGGGAGTGCTGCACTGTCAGAGGGTCAGTACTGAGGGAGTGCTGCACTGTCAGAGGGTCAGTACTGAGGGAGTGCTGCACTGTCAGAGGGTCAGTACTGAGGGAGTGCTGCACTGTCAGAGGGTCAGTACTGAGGGAGTGCTGCACTGTCAGAGGGTCAGTACTGAGGGAGTGCTGCACTGTCAGAGGGTCAGTACTGAGGGAGTGCTGCACTGTCAGAGGGTCAGTACTGAGGGAGTGCTGCACTGTCAGAGGGTCAGTACTGAGGGAGTGCTGCACTGTCAGAGGGTCAGTACTGAGGGAGTGCTGCACTGTCAGAGGGTCAGTACTGAGGGAGTGCTGCACTGTCAGGGGGTCAGTACTGAGGGAGTGCTGCACTGTCAGAGGGTCAGTACTGAGGGATTGCTGCACTGTCAGAGGGTCAGTACTGAGGGTGTGCTGCACTGTTAGAGGGTCAGTACTGAGGGAGTGCTGCACTGTCGGAGGTTCAGTACTGAGGGAGCGCCGCACGGTCAGAGGATCAGTACTGAGGGAGTGCTGCTCGGATGGTCAGTACTGAGGGAATGCTGCATAGTCGGACGGTCAGTACTGAGGGAGCGTTGCACTGTTTCAGGGTCAGTACTGAGGGAGTGCCGCACTGTCTGAGGGTCAGTACTGAGGGAGTGCTGCACTGTCAGAGGGTCAGTACTGAGGGAGTGCTGCACTGTCAGAGGGTCAGTACTGAGGGAGTGCTGCACTGTCAGAGGGTCAGTACTGAGGGAGTGCTGCACTGTCAGAGGGTCAGTACTGAGGGAGTGCTGCACTGTCAGAGGGTCAGTACTGAGGGAGTGCTGCACTGTCAGAGGGTCAGTACTGAGGGAGTGCTGCACTGTCAGAGGGTCAGTACTGAGGGAGTGCTGCACTGTCAGAGGGTCAGTACTGAGGGAGTGCTGCACTGTCAGAGGGTCAGTACTGAGGGAGTGCTGCACTGTCAGAGGGTCAGTACTGAGGGAGTGCTGCACTGTCAGGGGGTCAGTACTGAGGGAGTGCTGCACTGTCAGAGGGTCAGTACTGAGGGATTGCTGCACTGTCAGAGGGTCAGTACTGAGGGTGTGCTGCACTGTTAGAGGGTTAGTACTGAGGGAGTGCTGCACTGTCGGAGGTTCAGTACTGAGGGAGCGCCGCACGGTCAGAGGATCAGTACTGAGGGAGTGCTGCACTGTCGGACGGTCAGTATTGAGGAAGTGCTGCATTGTCAGAGTGTCAGTACTGAGGGAGTGCTGCACTGTCAGAGGGTCACTACTGAGGGAGTGCTGCACTGTCGGAGGGTCAGTACTGAAGTAGCTCTGCACTGTCGGAGGGTCAGTACTGAGGGAGTGCTGCTCGGATGGTCAGTACTGAGGGAGTGCTGCATAGTTGGACGGTCAGTACTGAGGGAGCGTTGCACTGTTTGAGGGTCAGTACTGAGGGAGCGCTGCACTGTCAGAGGGTCAGTACTGAGGGAGTGCTGCACTGTCAGAGGGTCAGTACTGAGGGAGTGCTGCACTGTCAGAGGGTCAGTACTAAGGGAGTGCTGCACTGTCAGAGGGTCATTACTGAGGGAGGGCAGCACTGTTGGAGGGTCGGTACTAAGGGAGTGCTGCACTGTCAGAGGGTCAGTACTGTGGGAGGGCTGCACTATCGGAGGGTCAGTATTGAGGGAGGGCTGCACTGTCAGAGGGTCAGTACTGAGGGAGTGCCGCACTGTCGGAGGGTCAGTACTGAGGAAGTGCTGCACTGTCGGAGGGTCAGTACTGAGGGAGCGCCTCAGTATCAGAGGATCAGTACTGAGGGAGTGCCGCACTGTTCAGGGTCAGTACTGAGGGAGTGCTGCACTGTCAAAGGATCAGTGCTGAGGGAGCGCCGCAGTGTCGGACGGACAGTACTGAGGGAGCGCCGCACTGTCGGAGGGTCAGTACTGAGGGAGCGTCGCACTGTCGGAGGGTCGGTAATGAGGGAGCGCCGCACTGTCATAGGGTCAGTAATGAGGGAGCGCCGCACTGTCAGAGGGTCAGTATTGAGGGAGCGCCGCACAGTCGGAGGGTCAGTACTGAGAGAGCGCCGCACAGTCGGAGGGTCAGTACTGAGGGAGCACCGCAGTGTCGGAGGGCTAGTACTGAGGGAGCGCCGCACTGTCGGAGGGTCAGTACTGAGGGAGCGCTGCACTGTCATAGGGTCAGTACTGAGGGAGCGCCGCACAGTCGGAGGGTCAGTACTGAGGGAGCGCCGCACTGTCGGAGGGTCAGTACTGAGGGAGCGCCGCAGTGTCGGAGGGCCAGTACTGAGGGAGCGCCGCAGTGTCGGAGGGCCAGTACTGAGGGAGCGCCGCACTGTCAGAGGGTCGGAAATGAGGGAGCGCCGCACTGTCATAGGGTCAGTACTGAGGGAGCGACGCACAGTCGGAGGGTCAGTACTGAGGGAGCGCCGCAGTGTCGGAGGGTCAGTAATGAGGGAGCGCCGCACTGTCATAGGGTCAGTAATGAGGGAGCGCCGCACTGTCATAGGGTCAGTACTGAGGGAGTGCCGCACAGTCGGAGGGTCAGTACTGAGGGAGCGCCGCACAGTCGGAGGGTCAGTACTGAGGGAGCGCCGCACTGTCGGAGGGTCAGTACTGAGGGAGCGCCGCGCTGTCGGAGGGTCAGTACTGAGGGAGCGCCGCACTGTCGGAGGGTCGATAATGAGGGAGCGCCGCACTGTCATAGGGTCAGTAATGAGGGAGTGCCGCACTGTCATAGGGTCAGTAATAAGGGAGAGCCGCACTGTCAGAGGGTCAGTATTGAGGGAGCGCCGCACAGTCGGAGGGTCAGTACTGAGGGAGCGCCGCACTGTCGGAGGGTCAGTACTGAGGGAGCGCCGCAGTGTCGGAGGGCCAGTACTGAGGGAGCGCCGCACTGTCGGAGGGTCAGTACTGAGGGAGCGCCGCACTGTCGGAGGGTCGGTACTGAGGGAGCGCCGCACTGTCATAGGGTCAGTACTGAGGGAACGACGCACAGTCGGAGGGTCAGTACTGAGGGAGCGCCGCAGTGTCGGAGGGTCAGTACTGAGGGAGCGCCGCAGTGTCGGAGGGTCAGTACTGAGGGAGCGCCGGAATGTCAGAGGGTCGGTACTGAGGGAGCGCAGCACTGTCATAGGGTCAGTACTGAGGGAGCGCCGCACAGTCGGAGGGTCAGTAATGAGGGAGCGCCGCACTGTCATAGGGTTAGTAATGAGGGAGCGCTGCACTGTCATAGGGTCAGTACTGAGGGAGTGCCGCACAGTCGGAGGGTCAGTACTGAGGGAGCGCCGCACTGTCGGAGGGTCAGTACTGAGGGATCGCCGCACTATCGGAGGGTCAGTACTGAGGGAGCGCCGCACTATTGGAGGGTCAGTACTGAGGGAGTGCTGCACTGTCGGAGGGTTAGTACTGAGAGAGTGCTGCACTGTCGGAGGGTCACTACTGAGGGAGTGCTGCACTGTCGGAGGGTCAGTACTGAAGTAGCTCTGCACTGTCGCAGGGTCAGTACTGAGGGAGTGCTGCTCGGATGGTCAGTACTGAGGGAATGCTGCATAGTCGGACGGTCAGTACTGAGGGAGCGTTGCACTGTTTCAGGGTCAGTACTGAGGGAGTGCCGCACTGTCTGAGGGTCAGTACTGAGGGAGTGCTGCACTGTCAGAGGGTCAGTACTGAGGGAGTGCTGCACTGTCAGAGGGTCAGTACTGAGGGAGTGCTGCACTGTCAGAGGGTCAGTACTGAGGGAGTGCTGCACTGTCAGAGGGTCAGTACTGAGGGAGTGCTGCACTGTCAGAGGGTCAGTACTGAGGGAGTGCTGCACTGTCAGAGGGTCAGTACTGAGGGAGTGCTGCACTGTCAGAGGGTCAGTACTGAGGGAGTGCTGCACTGTCAGAGGGTCAGTACTGAGGGAGTGCTGCACTGTCAGAGGGTCAGTACTGAGGGAGTGCTGCACTGTCAGAGGGTCAGTACTGAGGGAGTGCTGCACTGTCAGAGGGTCAGTACTGAGGGAGTGCTGCACTGTCAGAGGGTCAGTACTGAGGGAGTGCTGCACTGTCAGAGGGTCAGTACTGAGGGAGTGCTGCACTGTCAGGGGGTCAGTACTGAGGGAGTGCTGCACTGTCAGAGGGTCAGTACTGAGGGATTGCTGCACTGTCAGAGGGTCAGTACTGAGGGTGTGCTGCACTGTTAGAGGGTCAGTACTGAGGGAGTGCTGCACTGTCGGAGGTTCAGTACTGAGGGAGCGCCGCACGGTCAGAGGATCAGTACTGAGGGAGTGCTGCTCGGATGGTCAGTACTGAGGGAATGCTGCATAGTCGGACGGTCAGTACTGAGGGAGCGTTGCACTGTTTCAGGGTCAGTACTGAGGGAGTGCCGCACTGTCTGAGGGTCAGTACTGAGGGAGTGCTGCACTGTCAGAGGGTCAGTACTGAGGGAGTGCTGCACTGTCAGAGGGTCAGTACTGAGGGAGTGCTGCACTGTCAGAGGGTCAGTACTGAGGGAGTGCTGCACTGTCAGAGGGTCAGTACTGAGGGAGTGCTGCACTGTCAGAGGGTCAGTACTGAGGGAGTGCTGCACTGTCAGAGGGTCAGTACTGAGGGAGTGCTGCACTGTCAGAGGGTCAGTACTGAGGGAGTGCTGCACTGTCAGAGGGTCAGTACTGAGGGAGTGCTGCACTGTCAGAGGGTCAGTACTGAGGGAGTGCTGCACTGTCAGAGGGTCAGTACTGAGGGAGTGCTGCACTGTCAGGGGGTCAGTACTGAGGGAGTGCTGCACTGTCAGAGGGTCAGTACTGAGGGATTGCTGCACTGTCAGAGGGTCAGTACTGAGGGTGTGCTGCACTGTTAGAGGGTCAGTACTGAGGGAGTGCTGCACTGTCGGAGGTTCAGTACTGAGGGAGCGCCGCACGGTCAGAGGATCAGTACTGAGGGAGTGCTGCACTGTCGGACGGTCAGTATTGAGGAAGTGCTGCATTGTCAGAGTGTCAGTACTGAGGGAGTGCTGCACTGTCAGAGGGTCACTACTGAGGGAGTGCTGCACTGTCGGAGGGTCAGTACTGAAGTAGCTCTGCACTGTCGGAGGGTCAGTACTGAGGGAGTGCTGCTCGGATGGTCAGTACTGAGGGAGTGCTGCATAGTTGGACGGTCAGTACTGAGGGAGCGTTGCACTGTTTGAGGGTCAGTACTGAGGGAGCGCTGCACTGTCAGAGGGTCAGTACTGAGGGAGTGCTGCACTGTCAGAGGGTCAGTACTGAGGGAGTGCTGCACTGTCAGAGGGTCAGTACTAAGGGAGTGCTGCACTGTCAGAGGGTCATTACTGAGGGAGGGCAGCACTGTTGGAGGGTCGGTACTAAGGGAGTGCTGCACTGTCAGAGGGTCAGTACTGTGGGAGGGCTGCACTATCGGAGGGTCAGTATTGAGGGAGGGCTGCACTGTCAGAGGGTCAGTACTGAGGGAGTGCCGCACTGTCGGAGGGTCAGTACTGAGGAAGTGCTGCACTGTCGGAGGGTCAGTACTGAGGGAGCGCCTCAGTATCAGAGGATCAGTACTGAGGGAGTGCCGCACTGTTCAGGGTCAGTACTGAGGGAGTGCTGCACTGTCAAAGGATCAGTGCTGAGGGAGCGCCGCAGTGTCGGACGGACAGTACTGAGGGAGCGCCGCACTGTCGGAGGGTCAGTACTGAGGGAGCGTCGCACTGTCGGAGGGTCGGTAATGAGGGAGCGCCGCACTGTCATAGGGTCAGTAATGAGGGAGCGCCGCACTGTCAGAGGGTCAGTATTGAGGGAGCGCCGCACAGTCGGAGGGTCAGTACTGAGAGAGCGCCGCACAGTCGGAGGGTCAGTACTGAGGGAGCACCGCAGTGTCGGAGGGCTAGTACTGAGGGAGCGCCGCACTGTCGGAGGGTCAGTACTGAGGGAGCGCTGCACTGTCATAGGGTCAGTACTGAGGGAGCGCCGCACAGTCGGAGGGTCAGTACTGAGGGAGCGCCGCACTGTCGGAGGGTCAGTACTGAGGGAGCGCCGCAGTGTCGGAGGGCCAGTACTGAGGGAGCGCCGCAGTGTCGGAGGGCCAGTACTGAGGGAGCGCCGCACTGTCAGAGGGTCGGAAATGAGGGAGCGCCGCACTGTCATAGGGTCAGTACTGAGGGAGCGACGCACAGTCGGAGGGTCAGTACTGAGGGAGCGCCGCAGTGTCGGAGGGTCAGTACTGAGGGAGCGCCGCAGTGTCGGAGGGTCAGTACTGAGGGAGCGCCGGAATGTCAGAGGGTCGGTACTGAGGGAGCGCAGCACTGTCATAGGGTCAGTACTGAGGGAGCGCCGCACAGTCGGAGGGTCAGTAATGAGGGAGCGCCGCACTGTCATAGGGTTAGTAATGAGGGAGCGCTGCACTGTCATAGGGTCAGTACTGAGGGAGTGCCGCACAGTCGGAGGGTCAGTACTGAGGGAGCGCCGCACTGTCGGAGGGTCAGTACTGAGGGATCGCCGCACTGTCGGAGGGTCAGTACTGAGGGAGCGCCGCACTATTGGAGGGTCAGTACTGAGGGAGTGCTGCACTGTCGGAGGGTTAGTACTGAGAGAGTGCTGCACTGTCGGAGGGTCACTACTGAGGGAGGCTGCACTGTCGGAGGGTCAGTACTGAAGTAGCTCTGCACTGTCGGAGGGTCAGTACTGAGGGAGTGCTGCTCGGATGGTCAGTACTGAGGGAATGCTGCATAGTCGGACGGTCAGTACTGAGGGAGCGTTGCACTGTTTCAGGGTCAGTACTGAGGGAGTGCCGCACTGTCTGAGGGTCAGTACTGAGGGAGTGCTGCACTGTCAGAGGGTCAGTACTGAGGGAGTGCTGCACTGTCAGAGGGTCAGTACTGAGGGAGTGCTGCACTGTCAGAGGGTCAGTACTGAGGGAGTGCTGCACTGTCAGAGGGTCAGTACTGAGGGAGTGCTGCACTGTCAGAGGGTCAGTACTGAGGGAGTGCTGCACTGTCAGAGGGTCAGTACTGAGGGAGTGCTGCACTGTCAGAGGGTCAGTACTGAGGGAGTGCTGCACTGTCAGAGGGTCAGTACTGAGGGAGTGCTGCACTGTCAGAGGGTCAGTACTGAGGGAGTGCTGCACTGTCAGGGGGTCAGTACTGAGGGAGTGCTGCACTGTCAGAGGGTCAGTACTGAGGGATTGCTGCACTGTCAGAGGGTCAGTACTGAGGGTGTGCTGCACTGTTAGAGGGTCAGTACTGAGGGAGTGCTGCACTGTCGGAGGTTCAGTACTGAGGGAGCGCCGCACGGTCAGAGGATCAGTACTGAGGGAGTGCTGCACTGTCGGACGGTCAGTATTGAGGAAGTGCTGCATTGTCAGAGTGTCAGTACTGAGGGAGTGCTGCACTGTCAGAGGGTCACTACTGAGGGAGTGCTGCACTGTCGGAGGGTCAGTACTGAAGTAGCTCTGCACTGTCGGAGGGTCAGTACTGAGGGAGTGCTGCTCGGATGGTCAGTACTGAGGGAGTGCTGCATAGTCGGACGGTCAGTACTGAGGGAGCGTTGCACTGTTTGAGGGTCAGTACTGAGGGAGCGCTGCACTGTCAGAGGGTCAGTACTGAGGGAGTGCTGCACTGTCAGAGGGTCAGTACTGAGGGAACGCCGCACTGTCGGAGGGTCAGTACTGAGGGAGCGCCGCACTGTCATAGGGTCAGTACTGAGGGAACGCCGCACAGTCGGAGGGTCAGTACTGAGGGAGCGCCGCACTGTCGGAGGGTCAGTACTGAGGGAGCGCCGCACTGTCGGAGGGTCAGTACTGAGGGAGCGCCGCACTGTCGGAGGGTCAGTACTGAGGGAGCGCCGCACTGTCATAGGGTCAGTAATGAGGGAGTGCCGCACTGTCATAGGGTCAGTAATAAGGGAGAGCCGCACTGTCAGAGGGTCAGTATTGAGGGAGCGCCGCACAGTCGGAGGGTCAGTACTAAGGGAGCGCCGCACTGTCGGAGGGTCAGTACTGAGGGAGCGCGGCAGTGTCGGAGGGCCAGTACTGAGGGAGCGCCGCACTGTCGGAGGGTCAGTACTGAGGGAGCGCCGCACTGTCGGAGGGTCGGTACTGAGGGAGCGCCGCACTGTCGGAGGGTCAGTACTGAGGGAGCGACGCACAGTCGGAGGGTCAGTACTGAGGGAGCGCCGCAGTGTCGGAGGGTCAGTACTGAGGGAGCGCCGCAGTGTCGGAGGGTCAGTACTGAGGGAGCGCCGGAATGACAGAGGGTCGGTACTGAGGGAGCGCAGCACTGTCATAGGGTCAGTACTGAGGGAGCGCCGCACAGTCGGAGGGTCAGTAATGAGGGAGCGCCGCACTGTCATAGGGTTAGTAATGAGGGAGCGCTGCACTGTCATAGGGTCAGTACTGAGGGAGTGCCGCACAGTCGGAGGGTCAGTACTGAGGGAGCGCCGCACTGTCGGAGGGTCAGTACTGAGGGATCGCCGCACTGTCGGAGGGTCAGTACTGAGGGAGCGCCGCACTATTGGAGGGTCAGTACTGAGGGAGTGCTGCACTGTCGGAGGGTTAGTACTGAGAGAGTGCTGCACTGTCGGAGGGTCACTACTGAGGGAGTGCTGCACTGTCGGAGGGTCAGTACTGAAGTAGCTCTGCACTGTCGGAGGGTCAGTACTGAGGGAGTGCTGCTCGGATGGTCAGTACTGAGGGAATGCTGCATAGTCGGACGGTCAGTACTGAGGGAGCGTTGCACTGTTTCAGGGTCAGTACTGAGGGAGTGCCGCACTGTCTGAGGGTCAGTACTGAGGGAGTGCTGCACTGTCAGAGGGTCAGTACTGAGGGAGTGCTGCACTGTCAGAGGGTCAGTACTGAGGGAGTGCTGCACTGTCAGAGGGTCAGTACTGAGGGAGTGCTGCACTGTCAGAGGGTCAGTACTGAGGGAGTGCTGCACTGTCAGAGGGTCAGTACTGAGGGAGTGCTGCACTGTCAGAGGGTCAGTACTGAGGGAGTGCTGCACTGTCAGAGGGTCAGTACTGAGGGAGTGCTGCACTGTCAGAGGGTCAGTACTGAGGGAGTGCTGCACTGTCAGAGGGTCAGTACTGAGGGAGTGCTGCACTGTCAGAGGGTCAGTACTGAGGGAGTGCTGCACTGTCAGGGGGTCAGTACTGAGGGAGTGCTGCACTGTCAGAGGGTCAGTACTGAGGGATTGCTGCACTGTCAGAGGGTCAGTACTGAGGGTGTGCTGCACTGTTAGAGGGTCAGTACTGAGGGAGTGCTGCACTGTCGGAGGTTCAGTACTGAGGGAGCGCCGCACGGTCAGAGGATCAGTACTGAGGGAGTGCTGCACTGTCGGACGGTCAGTATTGAGGAAGTGCTGCATTGTCAGAGTGTCAGTACTGAGGGAGTGCTGCACTGTCAGAGGGTCACTACTGAGGGAGTGCTGCACTGTCGGAGGGTCAGTACTGAAGTAGCTCTGCACTGTCGGAGGGTCAGTACTGAGGGAGTGCTGCTCGGATGGTCAGTACTGAGGGAGTGCTGCATAGTCGGACGGTCAGTACTGAGGGAGCGTTGCACTGTTTGAGGGTCAGTACTGAGGGAGCGCTGCACTGTCAGAGGGTCAGTACTGAGGGAGTGCTGCACTGTCAGAGGGTCAGTACTGAGGGAACGCCGCACTGTCGGAGGGTCAGTACTGAGGGAGCGCCGCACTGTCATAGGGTCAGTACTGAGGGAACGCCGCACAGTCGGAGGGTCAGTACTGAGGGAGCGCCGCAGTGTCGGAGGGACAGTACTGAGGGAGCGCCGCACTGTCGGAGGGCCAGTACTGAGGGAGCGCCGCACTGCCAGAGTTTCGGTACTGAGGGAGCGCCGCACTGTCATGGGGTCAGTACTGAGGGAGCGCCGCACAGTCGGAGGGTCAGTAATGAGGGAGCGCCGCACTGTCATAGGGTCAGTAATGAGGGAGCGCCGCACTGTCATAGGGTCAGTACTGAGGGAGTGCCGCACAGTCGGAGGGTCAGTACTGAGGGAGCGCCGCACAGTCGGAGGGAAAGCCGCACTGTCGGAGGTTCGTTACTGAGGGAGCGCCGCACTGTCAGAGGGTCAGTACTGAGGGAGCGCCGCACTGTCGGAGGGTCAGTACTGAGGGAGCGCCGCACTGTCGGAGGGTCGGTAATGAGGGAGCGCCGCACTGTCATAGGGTCAGTAATGAGGGAGTGCCGCACTGTCATAGGGTCAGTAATAAGGGAGAGCCGCACTGTCAGAGGGTCAGTATTGAGGGAGCGCCGCACAGTCGGAGGGTCAGTACTGAGGGAGCGCCGCACTGTCGGAGGGTCAGTACTGAGGGAGCGCCGCAGTGTCGGAGGGCCAGTACTGAGGGAGCGCCGCACTGTCGGAGGGTCAGTACTGAGGGAGCGCCGCACTGTCGGAGGGTCGGTACTGAGGGAGCGCCGCACTGTCATAGGGTCAGTACTGAGGGAGCGCCGCACAGTCGGAGGGTCAGTACTGAGGGAGCGCCGCAGTGTCGGAGGGTCAGTACTGAGGGAGCGCCGCAGTGTCGGAGGGTCAGTACTGAGGGAGCGCCGGAATGTCAGAGGGTCGGTACTGAGGGAGCGCAGCACTGTCATAGGGTCAGTACTGAGGGAGCGCCGCACAGTCGGAGGGTCAGTAATGAGGGAGCGCCGCACTGTCATAGGGTTAGTAATGAGGGAGCGCTGCACTGTCATAGGGTCAGTACTGAGGGAGTGCCGCACAGTCGGAGGGTCAGTACTGAGGGAGCGCCGCACTGTCGGAGGGTCAGTACTGAGGGATCGCCGCACTGTCGGAGGGTCAGTACTGAGGGAGCGCCGCACTCTTGGAGGGTCAGTACTGAGGGAGTGCTGCACTGTCGGAGGGTTAGTACTGAGAGAGTGCTGCACTGTCGGAGGGTCACTACTGAGGGAGTGCTGCACTGTCGGAGGGTCAGTACTGAAGTAGCTCTGCACTGTCGGAGGGTCAGTACTGAGGGAGTGCTGCTCGGATGGTCAGTACTGAGGGAATGCTGCATAGTCGGACGGTCAGTACTGAGGGAGCGTTGCACTGTTTCAGGGTCAGTACTGAGGGAGTGCCGCACTGTCTGAGGGTCAGTACTGAGGGAGTGCTGCACTGTCAGAGGGTCAGTACTGAGGGAGTGCTGCACTGTCAGAGGGTCAGTACTGAGGGAGTGCTGCACTGTCAGAGGGTCAGTACTGAGGGAGTGCTGCACTGTCAGAGGGTCAGTACTGAGGGAGTGCTGCACTGTCAGAGGGTCAGTACTGAGGGAGTGCTGCACTGTCAGAGGGTCAGTACTGAGGGAGTGCTGCACTGTCAGAGGGTCAGTACTGAGGGAGTGCTGCACTGTCAGAGGGTCAGTACTGAGGGAGTGCTGCACTGTCAGAGGGTCAGTACTGAGGGAGTGCAGCACTGTCAGAGGGTCAGTACTGAGGGAGTGCTGCACTGTCAGAGGGTCAGTACTGAGGGAGTGCTGCACTGTCAGAGGGTCAGTACTGAGGGAGTGCTGCACTGTCAGAGGGTCAGTACTGAGGGAGTGCTGCACTGTCAGGGGGTCAATACTGAGGGAGTGCTGCACTGTCAGAGGGTCAGTACTGAGGGATTGCTGCACTGTCAGAGGGTCAGTACTGAGGGTGTGCTGCACTGTTAGAGGGTCAGTACTGAGGGAGTGCTGCACTGTCGGAGGTTCAGTACTGAGGGAGCGCCGCACGGTCAGAGGATCAGTACTGAGGGAGTGCTGCACTGTCGGACGGTCAGTATTGAGGAAGTGCTGCATTGTCAGAGTGTCAGTACTGAGGGAGTGCTGCACTGTCAGAGGGTCACTACTGAGGGAGTGCTGCACTGTCGGAGGGTCAGTACTGAAGTAGCTCTGCACTGTTGGAGGGTCAGTACTGAGGGAGTGCTGCTCGGATGGTCAGTACTGAGGGAGTGCTGCATAGTTGGACGGTCAGTACTGAGGGAGCGTTGCACTGTTTGAGGGTCAGTACTGAGGGAGCGCTGCACTGTCAGAGGGTCAGTACTGAGGGAGTGCTGCACTGTCAGAGGGTCAGTACTGAGGGAGTGCTGCACTGTCAGAGGGTCAGTACTAAGGGAGTGCTGCACTGTCAGAGGGTCATTACTGAGGGAGGGCAGCACTGTTGGAGGGTCGGTACTAAGGGAGTGCTGCACTGTCAGAGGGTCAGTACTGTGGGAGGGCTGCACTATCGGAGGGTCAGTACTGAGGGAGGGCTGCACTGTCAGAGGGTCAGTACTGAGGGAGTGCCGCACTGTCGGAGGGTCAGTACTGAGGAAGTGCTGCACTGTCGGAGGGTCAGTACTGAGGGAGCGCCTCAGTATCAGAGGGTCAGTACTGAGGGAGTGCCGCACTGTTCAGGGTCAGTACTGAGGGAGTGCTGCACTGTCAAAGGATCAGTGCTGAGGGAGCGCCGCAGTGTCGGACGGACAGTACTGAGGGAGCGCCGCACTGTCGGAGGGTCAGTACTGAGGGAGCGCCGCACTGTCGGAGGGTCGGTAATGAGGGAGCGCCGCACTGTCATAGGGTCAGTAATGAGGGAGCTCCGCACTGTCAGAGGGTCAGTATTGAGGGAGCGCCGCACAGTCGGAGGGTCAGTACTGAGAGAGCGCCGCACAGTCGGAGGGTCAGTACTGAGGGAGCACCGCAGTGTCGGAGGGCTAGTACTGAGGGAGCGCCGCACTGTCGGAGGGTCAGTACTGAGGGAGCGCTGCACTGTCATAGGGTCAGTACTGAGGGAGCGCCGCACAGTCGGAAGGGTCAGTACTGAGGGAGCGCCGCACTGTCGGAGGGTCAGTACTGAGGGAGCGCCGCAGTGTCGGAGGGCCAGTACTGAGGGAGCGCCGCAGTGTCGGAGGGCCAGTACTGAGGGAGCGCCGCACTGTCAGAGGGTCGGAAATGAGGGAGCGCCGCACTGTCATAGGGTCAGTACTGAGGGAGCGCCGCACAGTCGGAGGGTCAGTAATGAGGGAGTGCCGCACTGTCATAGGGTCAGTAATGAGGGAGCGCCGCACTGTCATAGGGTCAGTACTGAGGGAGTGCCGCACTGTCGGAGGGTCAGTACTGAGGGCGTGCTGCACTGTCAGAGGGTCAGTACTGAGGGAGTGCTGCACTGTCAGAGGGTCAGTACTGAGGGAGTGCTGCACTGTCAGAGGGTCAGTACTGAGGGAGTGCTTCACTGTCAGACGGTCAGTACTGAGGGAGTGGTGCACTGTCAGAGGGTCAGTACTGAGGGAGTGCTGCACTGTCAGAGGGTCAGTACTGAGGGAGTGCTGCACTGTCAGAGGGTCAGTACTGAGGGAGTGCTGCACTGTCAGAGGGTCAGGACTGAAGGAGTGCTGCACTGTCAGAGGGTCAGTACTGAGGGAGTGCTGCACTGTCAGAGGGTCAGTACTGAGGGAGCGCCGCACTGTCGGAGGGTCAGTACTGAGGGAGTGCTGCACTGTCGGACGGTCAGTATTGAGGCGAGTGCTGCACTGTCAGAGGGTCACTACTGAGGGAGCGCTGCACTGTCGGTGGGTCAGTACTGAAGTAGCTGTGCACTGTCGGAGGGTCAGTACTGAGGGAGTGCTGCTCGGATGGTCAGTACTGAGGGAGTGCTGCATAGTCGGACGGTCAGTACTGAGGGAGCGTTGCACTGTTTGAGGGTCAGTACTGAGGGAGCGCTGCACTGTCAGAGGGTCAGTACTGAGGGAGTGCTGCACTGTCTGAGGGTCAGTACTGAGGGAGTGCTGCACTGTCTGAGGGTCAGTACTGAGGGAGTGCTGCACTGTCAGAGGGTCAGTACTGAGGGAGTGCTGCACTGTCAGAGGGTCAGTACTGAGGGAGTGCTGCACTGTCAGAGGGTCATTACTGAGGGAGGGCTGCACTGTTGGAGGGTCGGTACTAAGGGAGTGCTGCACTGTCAGAGGGTCAGTACTGTGGGAGGGCTGCACTATCGGAGGGTTAGTACTGAGGGAGGGCTGCACTGTCAGAGGGTCAGTACTGAGGGAGTGCCGCACTGTCGGAGGGTCAGTACTGAGGAAGTGCTGCACTGTCGGAGGGTCAGTACTGAGGGAGCGCCTCAGTATCAGAGGATCAGTACTGAGGGAGTGCCGCACTGTTCAGGGTCAGTACTGAGGGAGTGCTGCACTGTCAGGCGATCAGTGCTGAGGGAGCGCCGCAGTGTCGGAGGGCTAGTACTGAGGGAGTGCCGCACTGTCGGAGGGTCAGTACTGAGGGAGCGCCGCACTGTCGGAGGGTCGGTAATGAGGGAGCGCCGCACTGTCATCGGGTCAGTAATGAGGGAGTGCCGCACTGTCATAGGGTCAGTAATGAGGGAGCGCTGCACTGTCAGAGGGTCAGTGCTGAGGGAGCGCTGCACTGTCGGAGGGTCAGTACTGAGGGTGTGCTGCACTGTCGGAGGGTCAGTACTGAGGGAGTGCTGCACTGTCGGAGGGTCAGTACTGAGGGAGTGCTGCACTGTCCGAGGGTCAGTACTGAGGGAGTGCTGCACTGTCAGAGGGTCAGTACTGAGGGAGTGCTGCACTGTCGGAGGGTCAGTACTGAGGGAGTGCTGCACTGTCGGAGGGTCAGTACTGAGGGAGTGCTGCACTGTCGGAGGGTCAGTACTGAGGGAGTGCTGCACTGTCAGAGGGTCAGTACTGAGGGAGTGCTGCACTGTCGGAGGGTCAGTACTGAGGGAGTGCTGCACTGTCAGAGGGTCAGTACTGAGGGAGTGCTGCACTGTCGGAGGGTCAGTACTGAGGGAGTGCTGCACTGTCAGAGGGTCAGTACTGAGGGAGTGCTGCACTGTCAGAGGGTCAGTACTGAGGGAGTGCTGCACTGTCGGAGGGTCAGTACTGAGGGAGTGCTGCACTGTCGCTGTGTTTGGGTTTTTTTACCTCTCTTTCCTCTCGGTCTCTCCAGGCGATTTCGCTGATTTCTTGCCCACGGTTAAAATCGGTGAAGTTTATCGCCCGTTTCCTGTGGAGATCAACGCCTGAAATTCAAGCGGAGACGGTGGTTAAAATGATAGCGGGGGGGGAGGGAAGGGCCGCCCGCGCCGCCCCCAGGCCCCGCCGCAGCCTCGGCCTTTCCCGCCGGCTCTCCTCACCCTTCAGGATCCCACTCTCCGCTCCCAGCCACACGTGGCACCTCCGCGCCGCCATCTTGAGTGTACCCGCGCTGTCCGCCCGACCTTCACTTACGTCCGCTCTCTGCCTTCCGCCCGACCTTCACTTCCGGCCGCTCCACCTGCGCCGCCGGTTGGTTCCGCCTCTTGCTCAGCTCAGACTGAGCAAGTTCCTCTTTCCCGCGCCACCCAGCGGCTGGCGGCCTTTCGGCCCATCGTGTCCGTGCCAGCTCCCTGAATGGTTCAATTCGCTGGCCGCCTGCTCCCCCGTAACCCTCCATACTCCGCCTTTACGGAACTGCAGATCGGTCACGGCGCAGGAGGTGGCCATTCGGCCCATCGAGTCTGTGCTGGCTCTCCAAATGGGCATTATGACCAAGTGCCATTTCCCCGCCATTTCCCTGTACCCACCCGCCCCCCCCCACACGTCGTTTCCATTCAAATAATCATCTCATGTCCCCTTGGATGCCTCGATTGAACCTGCCTCACCCACACTCCCCGGGCAGCCCACCCCAGACCCCAACACCGACCGGGCAGCGCACCCCAGGCCCCAACACTGACCGGGCAGCACATCCCAGACCCCAACTCTGACTATGCAGCACATCCCAGACCCCAACTCTGACCGGGCAGCGCATCCCAGACCCAACTCTGACCGGGCAGCGCATCCCAGACCCCAACTCTGACCGGACAGCACATCCCAGACCCCAACACCGACCGGGCAGCGCATCCCAGACCCCAACACTGACCGTGCAGCACATCCCAGACCCCAACACTGACCGGGCAGCACATCCCAGACCCCAACACTGACCTGGCAGCCCTCCCCAAATCCCCACTCCGATCGGGCAGCGCATCCCTGACCCCAACTCTGACCGGACAGCACATCCCAGACCCCAACTCTGACCGGACAGCACATCCCAGACCCCAACACTGACCGGGCAGCGCACACCAGACCCTAACACCGACCGGGCGGCGCACCCCAGACCCCAACACCGACCGGGCAGCACATCCCAGACCCCAACTCCAACCGGCAGAGCATCCCAGACCCCAACTCCGACCGGCAGAGCATCCCAGACCCCAACTCCGACCGGGCAGCGCATCCCAGACCCCAACTCCGACCGGCAGAGCATCCCAGACCCCAACTCTGACCGGGCAGCACATCCCAGACCCCAACTCCGACCGGCAGAGCATCCCAGACCCCAACTCCGACCGGGCAGCACATCCCAGACCCCAACTCCGACCGGGCAGCACATCCCAGACCCCAGACCCCAACTCTGACCGGGCAGCACATCCCAGACCCCAACTCCGACCGGGCAGCGCATCCCAGACCCCAACACCGACCGGGCAGCGCATCCCAGACCCCAGACCCCAACTCCGACCGGGCAGCACATCCCAGACCCCAACACTTACCGGGCAGCACATCCCAGACCCCAACTCTGACTGGGCAGCACATCCCAGACCCCAACTCTGACCGGGCAGCACCTCCCAGACCCCAACACTGACCGGGCAGCGCATCCCAGACCCCAACACTGACCAGGCAGCACATCCCAGACCCCAACACTGACCGGGCAGCACATCCCAGACCCCAACACTGACCAGGCAGCGCACACCAGACCCCAACACTGACCGGGCAGCGCACACCAGACCCCAACACCGACCGGGCAGAACATCCCAGACCCCAACTCCGACCGGCAGAGCATCCCAGACCCCAGACTACAACTCTGACCGGGCAGCACATCCCAGACCCCAACACTGACCGGGCAGCACATCCCAGACCCCAACACTGACCAGGCAGCGCACACCAGACCCCAACACCAACCGGGCAGCGCACACCAGACCCCAACACTGACCGGGCAGAGCATCCCAGACCCCAACACCAACCGGGCAGCGCATCCCAGACCCCAACACCGACCGGGCAGCGCACACCAGACCCCAACACCGACCGGGCAGCGCATCCCAGACCCCAACACCGACCGGGCAGCGCACAGCAGACCCCAACACCGACCGGGCAGCGCATCCCAGACCCCAACACTGACCGGGCAGCGCACACCAGACCCCAACACCGACCGGGCAGCGCATCCCAGACCCAACTCTGACCGGGCAGCACATCCCAGACCCCAACACTGACCGGGCAGCACATCCCAGACCCCAACACCGACCGGGCAGCACATCCCAGACCCCAACACTGACCGAGCAGCACATCCCAGACCCCAACACCAACCGGGCAGCGCATCCCAGACCCCAACACTGACCGGGCAGTGCATCCCAGAACCCAGACCCCAACTCCGACCGGGCAGCGCATCCCAGACCCCAACACTGACCGGGCAGTGCATCCCAGACCCCAACACTGACCGGGCAGCGCATCCCAGACCCCAACTCCGACCGGGCAGCACATCCCAGACCCCAACACTGACCGGGCAGCACATCCCAGACCCCAACACTGACCAGGCAGCGCACACCAGACCCCAACACCAACCGGGCAGCACACACCAGACCCCAACACTGACCGGGCAGCGCATCCCAGACCCCAATACCGACCGGGCAGCGCACACCAGACCCCAACACCGACCGGGCAGTGCATCCCAGACCCCAACACCGACCGGGCAGCGCACACCAGACCCCAACACCGACCGGGCAGCGCATCCCAGACCCCAACACTGACCAGGCAGCGCACACCAGACCCCAACACCGACCGGGCAGAACATCCCAGACCCCAACTCCGACCGGCAGAGCATCCCAGACCCCAGACCACAACTCTGACCGGGCAGCACATCCCAGACCCCAACTCCGACCGGGCAGCGCATCCCAGACCCAACTCCGACCGGGCAGCACATCCCAGACCCCAACACTGACCGGGCAGCACATCCCAGACCCCAACACCGACCGGGCATGACCATCCCAGACCCCAACACTGACCGAGCAGCACATCCCAGACCCCAACACCAACCGGGCAGCGCATCCCAGACCCCAACACTGACCGAGCAGCACATCCCAGAACCCAGTCCCCAACTCCGACCGGGCAGCGCATCCCAGACCCCAACACTGACCGGGCAGTGCATCCCAGAACCCAGACCCCAACTCCGACCGGGCAGCGCATCCCAGACCCCAACACTGACCGGGCAGTGCATCCCAGACCCCAACACTGACCGGGCAGCGCATCCCAGACCCCAACACTGACCGGGCAGCACATCCCAGACCCCAACTCCGACCGGGCAGCACATCCCAGACCCCAACTCTGACCGGACAGCGCATCCCAGACCCCGACACTGACCAGGCAGCACATCCCAGACCCCAACACTGACCGGGCGGCTCATCCCAGACCCCAACTCCGACCGGGCAGCACATCCCAGACCCCAACACTGACCGGGCAGCACATCCCAGACCCCAACACCAACCGGGCAGCACATCCCAGACCGCAACTCCGACCAGACAGCTCACCCCAGACCCCAACACTGACCAGGCAGCACATCCCAGACCCCAACACTGACCGGGCAGCACATCCCAGACCCCAACACTGACCGGGCGGCTCATCCCAGACCCCAACTCCGACCGGGCAGCGCACCCCAGACCCCAACACTCGCCGCATGAACAAGTTTTTTCCCCTGTTGCCTCTGCTCCTTTTGCGAATCTCTTTAAACCGGCACCTCTCCCATTCCTGTTCCCGTTGCGAGTGGGAAAAGCTCCTCCCCACCCACCCTGTCCGGCCCCCTCCCGGTTTTGAACGTCTCCCATCTAATCCTCTCTCAGCCTCCTCCTCCTCCTCAAGGGGAACAGCCCCGGCTTCTCCAATCTACCCTCACAGCCGGAGTGTCTCATCCCTGGGACCATTCTCGTAAACCTCTTCTGCTCTCTCTCCGATGTGTTCCTTAGTGTGATGCCCAGAACTGGACACAATACTCCAGCTGAGGTCTAACCAGTGTCTTGTACAAATTCAGCATAACCTCCCTGCCCTTGTGCTCAATGCCCCTATTAATAAAGCCCCGGATACTGTGTGCTTCATTAACCAGGCTCTCAACCTGACCTGCCACCTCTATAGACTGTGATAGCTGCCAACACTGGGCATGTGCTGTCCACTGTCTTGCTCCCATACTACATAGTGAGCGATGGGGTTGGCAGTGGCCAGGATCAAAAATGGCGCCGCTCAATTAATCACGGCTGTGCTCCCCCCCTCTCCCTCCCCTGTCCGGGCAACAGTCAAAGCTGTTCCCCATTTTTTAAAGACGTAGCGATTCCCGGTTCAGAACCGGAACTCACCAGCTTTGGGAGCAATGGCTTCACCCGCTATATTGATCAGGAGAGAGGCTGAAATCTTAAACTGTGTCCCCTTCACTTGAAACCTGGTGGGGGGGGGGGAGGGAGTTGTCAATATTAACAGTACCGCACAAACACACCCAGTGCACCCTGGTTTGTCCAGGTAGCTGGAAATACTGCTTTTACTGCCAGCCCACGGTCCCTGAGTTCAGCGGGTGGGCCTATCGGGTATGAGCGTACCCGAGTCTAAAAACACCGGCTGTAATTTGCATACCCGCACTGGAATTTGGAATCCCTGTCTCTTTAATGAATGAATGAATGGATAGGTAGTTTTATTGTTCTCCAGCCATGTTCCACATGGATGTCCGAGCTTTCCACACTGGGGGGGGTTAGCGGCTCCGTGTTGCTGGCGTTCTGTCAGTGCAAGGGGTGGTCAGCCACCCGGCGTTGCCAGGGGTTACCGTGTTTCAGGTCATTGTCCGACTCCCTCGATCGAATCTCCCTTCGCCGCACTCCCAGGCACCGCATTCCAGACCCTAACCCCTCGATGCCTGAGAAAATGTTCCTTTCCTCACGTCCCCGTTGCTTCTTTTACCAATGACCTTAAACCTGTGTGCTCCTGGTTCTCGATCCTCCCGCCAGTGGGAACAGTTTCTCCCGATCGACTCGGTCCAGACCCCTCGTGGGTTTGAACACCTCTATCAAAACTCCCCTCAACCTTCTCTTCTCCAAGGAAAACGGTCCCAACTTCTCCAATCTATCTACGTAACTGAAGTTCCTCATCCCTGGAACCATTCCCGTGAATCTTTTCGGCTCTCTCTCTCTAACGCCTTCACAATCTTCTTCCCAGAGCTGGATGCAGTAACGCAGCTGAGCAGAACCAGTGTCTTATACAAGTTCAACATAACCTCCTTGGCTCTTGGACTCTATGCCCCTATTAATAAAGCCTGGGATACTGTTTGCTTTATTAACCGCCCTGTACAACCTGTCCTGCCACCTTCAAGGATTTATGCATATGTACCCCCAGATCCCTCCGCTCCTGCTGGCCCTTTCCAGTTGTACTTCATTTTATACTGTCTCTCCATGTCCTTGCTACCAAAATGAATCACTTCACATTTCTCTGTGTTAAACATCCCCTGACACTTTGTCCAGAAAGAGGTAAAGTCTGTATCGATTCTTTATTAACCCACCTAATCATAGAGTCATAGAATCATAGAGTCATAGAGGTCTACAGCACAGAAAAAGGCCCTTCGGCCCATCGAACCTGCGCTGGTCAAACAAGTGCCTAACTATTCTAATCCCATTTTCCAACACTAGGCATCGCAAGTGCACATCCAAATACTTCTTAAATGTTATGAGGGTTTTTGCTTCTACCACCCTTTCAGGCAGTGAGTTCCAGATTCCCGCCACCCTCTGGGTGAAAGAATTCTTCCTCACATCCCCTCTAAACCTCCTGCCCCTTACCTTAAATCTATGCCTTTCCGGAACGAACTACCTGAAAGGGTGGAGGAGGCAGGTTTGTTCGAGGTGGAGGTGATAGCAGAGGGGGTATTGTCACATCACCAGGGATCCAGGGTAATGATCTGGGGACCTGGATTCAAATCCCTCCACGGGCCGAGTTGCTGTACTGATCAACGCGATTGTATTGGAAGTGGTGCTAAAAACAATGAATTGTTTAAACTTAAATTCAGATTAAATCCCAAAATACATCTTGAATATCAGAGAAGAAAACCTTTCCTGGCTTAAAACACACGGAGAAATTAAGAAATAGGCTTTCGATGAAAAAGTGATTCGGATTTAACATCTGAACCTTTCCCTGGAGGAATCCAGTTCAAAAATACTGTCCATGCTGGGGGCCGGGGTGGGGGTGGGGGGGTAGTCTGAGCGGGGGAGGGGGGTGTTCTGAGCGGTGGGGGGGGGAGAAAAACCCATTGCTGGAAACACTCAGCAGGTCAGACAGCGTCTGTGGGGAGGGAAACAGGGTTAATGTTTCCGATTCATAACATTACATCAAAATGCGAACGAGGAGCAGGAGGAGGCCATTCAGCCCCTCAACCCTGCTCCGCCATTTAATAAGGTCACGGCTGATCTGATAGTGACCTGAGACCTGCCTCCCACCTCCCCCGATAACCCATCACCCCCTTGTTCATCAAGAATCTACCCACCTCTGTCTTAAAAATATTCAAAGTCTCTGCTTCCACCGCCTTTTCAGGAAGAGGGTCCCAAAGACTCGCGACCCCCTGAGAGAAACAATCTCCCCTCATCTCCGTTTTAAATGGGTGACCCCTTGTTTTTAAACAGTGACTCCCCCCTACCCCCCACCACTCGTTCTAGGTTCTCCCACAAGAGGGAACATCCTCTTGCTTTGACGGCTGGTAGTCCCTCAGCATTAAGGGTGCCGTTAAACGGCTCTCCAAATGTTCCCATCCCGCCCGGGAAAGTGTCAGGGCCGGAAAATCCCGCCGGAAGTTGGGAGATTTGGGGGGTGTGCCTGATTGCCGTAAGGCCCGGTGGGGGGCCGCTTGAGACTGGCGATTCCTGGGGAGGGGCACTGGGATTCTGCAAGGGGGCTCTTTATCCTGGAATTCTGTCTGCTGGTCAGATCAATAGGGGCCTTGGTACTGACCGGCGGAGGGGGGGGGTGGGGAACAGTGGGGTGGGGGGGTGGGGGGTGGGGGGCGGTGGGGGAGGCAATGTGAATCCCGCTCCATTGTCCCCCAAGCAAAGTCCACAGCACAGCACTGTACACCTGTCTGACAAAGGTCACGACACACAGACAGACACGCACACACAGGCACGCACACAGGCAGGCGTGCACACACACTCACACACACAGAGGCAGGCACACAGAGACACGTACACACACAGAGACACGCACACACACAGAGACATGCACACACACAGGCAGGCACACAGAGACACGTACACACACAGAGACACGCACAGACACAGAGACACGCACACACACAGGCAGGCACACAGAGACACGTACACACACAGAGACACGCACACACACAGAGACATGCACACACACAGGCAGGCACACAGAGACACGTACACACACAGAGACACGCACACACACAGAGACACGCACACACACAGGCAGGCACACAGAGACACGTACACACACAGAGACATGCACACACACAGAGACAGGCACACACACAGGCAGGCACACAGAGACATGTACACACACAGAGACACGCACACACACAGAGACAGGCACACACACAGGCAGGCACACAGAGACACGTACACACACAGAGACACATACACACACAGAGACACGCACACACACACAGACATGCACACACACAGGCAGGCACACAGAGACACGTACACACACAGAGACACGCACATACACAGAGACATGTTCACACAGAAACATGCACACACACAGGCAGGCACACAGAGACACGTACACACACAGAGACACATACACACACAGAGACACGCACACACACAGAGACATGCACCCACACAGGCAGACACACAGAGACACGCACACACACAGAGACACGCACACACACAGAGACATGCACACACAGAGACATGCACACACACAGGCAGACACACAGAGACACGCACACACACAGAGACACGCACACACACACAGACATGCACACACACAGACATGCACACACACAGGCAGGCACACAGAGACACGTACATACACAGAGACACATACACACACAGAGACACGAACACACACAGAGACATGCACACACACAGGCAGGCACACAGAGACACGTACACACACAGAGACACGCACACACACAGAGACATGCACACACACAGGCAGGCACACAGAGACACGTACACACACAGAGACACGCACACACACAGAGACATGCACACACACAGGCAGGCACACAGAGACACGTACACACACAGAGACACGCACACACACAGAGACATGCACACACACAGGCAGGCACACAGAGACACGTACACACACAGAGACACGAACACACACAGAGACATGCACACACACAGAGACATGCACACACACAGGCAGGCACTCAGAGACACGTACACACACAGAGACACGTACACACACAGAGACATGCACACACACAGGCAGGCACACAGAGACACGCACACACACAGAGACATGCACACACCCAGAGACATGCACACACACAGGCAGGCACACAGAGACACGTACACACACAGAGACACAAACACACACAGAGACACGCACACACACAGGCAGGCACACAGAGACACGCACACACACAGAGACATGCACACACACAGAGACATGCACACACACAGGCAGGCACACAGAGACATGTACACACACAGAGACATGCACACACAGAGACACGCACACACAAAGAGACATGCACACACACAGGCAGGCACACCGAGACACGTACACACACAGAGACACGCACACACAAAGAGACATGCACACACACAGGCAGGCACACAGAGACACATACACACACAGAGACGTGTACACACATGGAGACATGCACACACACAGGCAGGCACACAGAGACACGCACACACACAGAGACATGTACACACAGAGTCATGCACACACACAGGCAGGCACACAGAGACACGTACACACACAGAGACACACACACACACACAGAGACACGTACACACACAGAGACACACACACACACACACAGAGACACGTACACACACAGAGACATGCACACACACAGGCAGGCAACAGGCACGCACGCACACAGACACACATAGACACACACAGACATGCACACGGACACACACAGACACACACACAGGCGCACACAGACATACACAGACACACACACAGACACGCACACACGCACACCCACACACTCTCCGCTCACACACACAGATGCATGCACACACACATTCACACTCACACACCCCTTGTTGACAATGCAACAATGTGCATCATAACTGGAACTCCCCTGTTGTCTCCAATTCTGCTCCCCACCCCCAACGCTACCTCCCCGGAGACCCCAGAATCTTGCGGGGATAGGCTTCTCAGGATTCCCAACCAGTCACTCTCCTTTGTTTGTGGAGCACAGCAGAGCAGTGGGACCACGGAAGAAGAGTCACACGGACTCGAAACGTTAACTCTGTCTCTCTCTCCGCAGGCGCTGTCAGACCTGCTGTGTTTTCCCAGCATTTTTTGTTTTTGTTTCAGATTTCCGGCATCCGCAGTATTTTGCTTTTACAGTCCTACCTCGGCTCGACCCGAGCAGAGAGGTTCAGACAAGGGGTACTTGTGAATGGCTGGGTGGGGGTGGTCACTGGGTGAGGACCGGAATCTGGGCTGATTTCCCCTCCTTCCTGGAGGCTGGGGAAGGTGGATCCCAGTGGAGATTTGCTTCCTGGTTGCAGCCCAGGCTTTGGATATGGGGTTTTCCGGCGTATGGCTCCCTTGCAACACTGGACAAGGCTTTGCACCTACTTTGGACTCTGTTAGATTTGAGTGTTGTTGCAGTTAGACTGACATTCTTGCTGCTCAGAACCCAGGCATTGGCTGCCAAGGTGATTAAAGTGCAAGTGTAAATGTCCACCAGGTGGCGGCATTGCACAACAATTCAAAAGGCAATCCCCACAGAAACATTCATGGATCAGAGGCTGAATGACCCCATTTCCAATAGTAACTTGAGAAATATTTTCTAAGGTGTCTGAATACAAGGAATTTTTATTGAACTTTTCAGTGTACAAATTAATTGTCAACCTTACATACAGAGTAAATCTCCCTCTACACTGTCCCCATCAAACACTCCCAGGACAGGTACAGCACGGGGTTAGATACAGAGTAAAGTTCCCTCTACAATGCCTCAATCAACATCATTAAAACAGATTATCTAGTCATTATCACATTGCTGTTTGTGGGATCTTGCTGTGCACAAATTGGCTGCTGGATCACAACAGTGACTATGCTTCGAAAAGTCCTTCATTGGCCCTGAAGTACCTTGGGGTTGGTCCTGAGCTGGTGAGGGCGCTATGGGAATGTAAGTTTTTTATTCCTCATGGAGATTAGACTTCCCTCAAAATGGTTGAAAGCAATGTTCTTAAATGACTCTCGTTTTACAGGAATCTCCTTCTGTGCCTCCCTCGGCCTCACCTGTCAAGTACAAGGCTTTGAGGGTCAGGGAAAGGGCCCTATATGCACTCCTGAAGTCAGGTAGAGTTTTGCTTCTCCACCCACTCCCACCTCCAGGGGTCAGCGTTTCGCGGCCTTGGGTGTGTAAGGTCGCTCTGGCCAGTGGGTGCGATGGTCAGGGGTGGGATGAGGCTCCCAGAGCAGGGTGTGGCATTCCAGGGCGCTGAAGCGAGCCTGTCACTCAGGGGCTGGTCCAAAGCTCCCTGGTGTCGAGCAGCAGAAGGCAAGAGGTTCATGTGATTAGAAATATTGCAAGGGGATTGATGCACAGGAATAAGGGAGTCTTGGTGCAGTTGTACAGGGTTTTGGTGAGACCACATCTGGAACACTGTGTGCAGTTTTGGTCTCCACATTTAAGGAAGGATAGACTTGTACTGGAGACGGTACAGTGAAGGTTCACTAGATTGGTCCCTGGGATGAGGGGGTTGTCCTATGATGATAGGCTGAGTAAATTGGGTTTATATTCTCTGGAGTTTAGAAGATGAGAGGTGATCTCATTGAAACCTGTAAAATTCTGAAGAGGAACAGGGGCTGTGGGAGTCGGTGGGTTTGTAATGAGGATTGGTGGACAGTCTATCACCAGAATTGGAGACAGAGAGGTCTAGGAAGGGAAGGGAAGTGTTGGAGATAGACCATGTGAAGGTGAGAGAGGGGTGGAAATCCTGAAGGAATTCTGAAGGGGGTGTGACAGGGTGGACGCTGAGAGATTGTTTCCATTGGTCGGGGGAATCTAAAACACGGGGGGGCCCAGTCTCAGGATAAGGGGCCGATCATTTAGGACTGAGATGAGAAATTTCTTCACTCAGAGGGTTGTGAACCTTTGGAATTCTCTACCCCAGAGGGTTGTGGATGCTCCATCGTTGAAGACTTGGATAGAGAGAGTTTTGGTCTCTCAGGGAATGAAGGGATTTGGGGAGTGGGCAGGAAGATGGAGTTGAAGCCCAAGGTCAGCCATGATCATGTTAAATGGTGGAGCAGGCTCGAAGGGCTGAATGGCCTCCTCCTGATGCTCCGAGCCAGAGTCACTGACATGACCCAGTTGTCCCACCATCCCTCATCCCTCCACCTGCCTTTGGTGGGGGAGGGTTCAGTCCCTGCCCTCCAGGAGACTGCACTACTGGTCTAGAGGAGTCTCCAGCCCTGCAGTGCAGGGCCGCTGCCTCCAATGGGATCCCCCCAACCCCCACACACCACCACCACCACCACCCAGGGAGCAGGACAGCTTCCTCCTGTACCCTCTGATACAGGGGGAGTCACCCTGTCGTCTCCCATTGGATGGGACATTAAGACTGAGGCCCCGGCTTTCCCTCTCAGGTGGATGGAAAAGATCCCATGGCTGCTGTTGGAAGAGGAGCTGGGAGAGAGGGGAGGGGGAGAGATAGGGGGAGAGGGGAGGGGAAGAGATAGGGGGAGGGGGGAAGGGGAGAGATAGGGGGAGAGGGGAGGGGAAGAGATAGGGGGAGGGGGGAAGGGGAGAGATAGGGGGAGAGATAGGGGGAGAGGGGAGGGGGAGAGATAGGGGGAGAGGGGAGGGGAAGAGATAGGGGGAGAGGGGAGGGGGAGAGGGGAGGGGGAGAGGGGAGGGGGAGAGATGGGGGAGAGGGGAGGGGGAGAGATAGTGGGAGAGGGGAGGGGGAGAGGGGAGGGGGAGAGGGGAGGGGGAGAGGGGAGGGGGAGAGATGGGGGAGAGGGGAGGGGGAGAGATGGGGGAGAGGGGAGGGGGAGAGGGGAGGGGGAGAGGGGAGGGGGAGAGATGGGGGAGAGGGGAGGGGGAGAGGGGAGGGGGAGAGGGGAGGGGGAGAGATAGGGGGAGAGGGGAGGGGAAGAGATAGGGGGAGAGGGGAGGGGGAGAGGGGAGGGGGAGAGGGGAGGGGGAGAGATAGGGGGAGAGGGGAGGGGAAGAGATAGGGGGAGAGGGGAGGGGGAGAGATGGGGGAGAGGGGAGGGGAAGAGATAGGGGGAGAGGGGAGGGGGAGAGATGGGGGAGAGGGGAGGGGGAGAGGGGAGGGGGAGAGGGGAGGGGGAGAGATGGGGGAGAGGGGAGGGGGAGAGGGGAGGGGGAGAGGGAGGGGGAGAGATGGGGGAGAGGGGAGGGGGAGAGGGGAGGGGGAGAGGGGAGGGGGAGAGATGGGGGAGAGGGGAGGGGGAGAGGGGAGGGGGAGAGGGGAGGGGGAGAGATAGGGGGAGAGGGGAGGGGAAGAGATGGGGGAGAGGGGAGGGGGAGAGGGGAGGGGGAGAGTGGAGGGGGAGAGATAGGGGGAGAGGGGAGGGGAAGAGATGGGGGAGAGGGGAGGGGGAGAGATGGGGGAGAGGGGAGGGGGAGAGGGGAGGGGGAGAGGCGAGGGGGAGAGATGGGGGAGAGGGGAGGGGAAGAGATAGGGGGAGAGGCGAGGGGGAGAGGGGAGGGGGAGAGGGGAGGGGGAGAGATGGGGGAGAGGGGAGGGGGAGAGGGGAGGGGGAGAGATGGGGGAGAGGGGAGGGGGAGAGGGGAGGGGGAGAGGGGAGGGGGAGAGATGGGGGAGAGGGGAGGGGGAGAGGGGAGGGGGAGAGGGGAGGGGGAGAGATAGGGGGAGAGGGGAGGGGAAGAGATGGGGGAGAGGGGAGGGGGAGAGGGGAGGGGAAGAGATGGGGGAGAGGGGAGGGGGAGAGATGGGGGAGAGGGGAGGGGGAGAGATGGGGGAGAGGGGAGGGGGAGAGATGGGGGAGGGGGAGAGATGAGAGGAGGGGAAGAGATAGGGGGAGAGGCGAGGGGGAGAGATAGGGGGAGAGGGGAGGGGGAGAGATGGGGGAGAGGGGAGGGGGAGAGGGGAGGGGGAGAGGGGAGGGGGAGAGATGGGGGAGAGGGGAGGGGGAGAGGGGAGGGGGAGAGGGGAGGGGGAGAGATGGGGGAGAGGGGAGGGGGAGAGGGGAGGGGGAGAGATGGGGGAGAGGGGAGGGGGAGAGGGGAGGGGGAGAGATGGGGGAGAGGGGAGGGGGAGAGGGGAGGGGGAGAGGGGAGGGGGAGAGATGGGGGAGGGGGAGAGATGAGAGGAGGGGAAGAGATAGGGGGAGAGGCGAGGGGGAGAGATGGGGGAGAGGCGAGGGGGAGAGATGGGGGAGAGGCGAGG
Organism: Carcharodon carcharias; assembly: GCF_017639515.1. Classification (NCBI taxonomy): domain Eukaryota; kingdom Metazoa; phylum Chordata; class Chondrichthyes; order Lamniformes; family Lamnidae; genus Carcharodon; species Carcharodon carcharias. The sequence goes on from NW_024470758.1 coordinate 2,102,809, forward strand.
GGGAGAGATGGGGGAGAGGCGAGGGGGAGAGATGGGGGAGAGGCGAGGGGGAGAGATGGGGGAGAGGGGAGGGGGAGAGATGGGGGAGAGGGGAGGGGGAGAGATGGGGGAGAGGGGAGGGGGAGAGATGGGGGAGAGGGGAGGGGGAGAGGGGAGGGGGAGAGATGGGAGAGATGGGGGAGGGGGAGAGATGGGAGAGATGGGGGAGGGGGAGAGATGGGGGAGAGGGGAGGGGGAGAGGGGAGGGGGAGAGGGGAGGGGGAGAGATGGGAGAGATGGGGGAGGGGGAGAGATGGGGGAGAGATAGTGGGAGAGGGGAGGGGGAGAGATGGGGGAGAGGGGAGGGGGAGAGGGGAGGGGGAGAGATGGGGGAGAGGGGAGGGGGAGAGGGGAGGGGGAGAGGGGAGGGGGAGAGATGGGGGAGAGGGGAGGGGGAGAGATGGGGGAGAGGGGAGGGGGAGAGATGGGGGAGAGGGGAGGGGGAGAGGGGAGGGGGAGAGGGGAGGGGGAGAGATGGGGGAGGGGGAGAGATGAGAGGAGGGGAAGAGATAGGGGGAGAGGCGAGGGGGAGAGATGGGGGAGAGGGGAGGGGAGAGATGGGGGAGGGGAGGGAGAGAGATAGGGGGAGAGGGGAGGGGAAGAGATAGGGGGAGAGGCGAGGGGGAGAGATAGGGGGAGAGGCGAGGGGGAGAGATGGGGGAGAGGCGAGGGGGAGAGATGGGGGAGAGGCGAGGGGGAGAGATAGGGGGAGAGGGGAGGGGGAGAGATGGGGGAGGGGAGGGGGAGAAATAGGGGGAGAGGGGAGGGGTTGAGATAGGAAGAGAGGGGATGGGGAGAGATCGGGGGAGAGATGAGAGGAGGGAGAGAGATAGGGGGAGAGGGGAGGGGGAGAGCGAGATAGGGGGAGTTCCCCCTGTTGTGCTGGGGGCTCAGTATTGATCCCTCTCAACCAGACTAACTGGTCAGCACCGCACTGCTGTTTGTGGGATCTTGCTGGGCGTCACTTGACTCTGACTTCGCTTTGGCGGCTGCGAAATGCCCCAAGGTGCTATACAAATGTAAAGACTTTTATTTTTCTACCCCCCACCCTTGCCCTGTTTTATTGGCCCGCTATTTCATTTAGACTTATTTGCTCAAACCTCCAACACCCTTTACCCCCTCCCTCGCCGACCCTGGGTCCTGCAGCCTTGTCCAGTCCGGATTCCGGGTCTTCCCGGCAGCCCTCGCGGGGTGGGGGGGTCTCCCTCCCTCACAACCTGGGGCTTCCGGGGCACCAGCTCCCCGGGTCGTGGAGGGGGGGATGCCGTCGCTGCTGGGATCTTGCTGTGCACCCCTCCCCCCCGGGGCCAAGTGTCAGCGCCGGTGTTGGGAGCGGCACCGTGAAGCTGAATCCCCTCCGTCAGGGCAATGGTTGTGTCCCGGGGAGGTTTGTTCACAGTGGGAGGGTATTTGCAACATGTGGGGTGGGGTAGTGACAAACGGGCCCTCGGTTTAACGTTAAACAGAAAGTGCTGGAAAAGCTCAGCAGGTCTGGCAGCATCTGCGGAGAGAGGAGCAGTGTTAACGTTTCGAGTCCGTGTGACTCTCCTTCAGAACTAAAGAGAAGTAGAAATGTGATGAAATTTATACTGTTAAAGGGTGTGGAGCAGGTGACGCTGGATAGAAGGCCAGCGATAGGTGGGGGCAAAGGAGAGATTGACAAAGAAATCATGAACTAAAGGACAAAGGGGGTGTTAATGGTAGTGGTAAGGACTAAAGGAGGTGTTAATGGTGGCATAAAAGTCCGAAAGCAGATTTGTGATAATAGCAAGACATGGGTAAGCACTCTGGAAAGTACAACATGAGCTAACAGGTGACCCTTGGTGGGGGGGGGGGGGGGTAGAGGGGAGGGGCTGGGAAAAATAATAAAGGGGTCAAAAATGGGATGGGAGGTAGGTCAGTTAAAATGGAGATAAAACAATGGATAAATGAATTAAAGAACAAAGAAAAGTACAGCACAGGAACAGGCCCTTCGGCCCTCCAAGCCTGCGCCGATCATATTGCCCGTCAACTAAAACATTTTGCACTTCCGGGTCCGTATCGCTCTATTCCCATCCTATTCATGTATTTGTCAAGCTGCCTCTTAAACACCACTATCGTACCTGCTTCCACCACCTCCTCTGGCACCGAATTCCAGACACTCACTACCCTCTGCGTAAAAAAACATCTCCTCTATAGTTTTCTCCTCTCACCTTAAATCTATGTCCCCTAGTAATTGACTCTTCCACCCTGTGAAAAAGCTTCTGACTATCTACTCTGTCCATGCCACTCATAATTTTGTAAACTTCTATCAAGGCGCCCCTCAATCTCCGTTGCTCTAGTGAGAATATATTAAAAATAAAAATAAAAGCAAGTGGATAAGTTGACAGTCAGTCTGGCTTCGGGACTCAAGTCCCTGGAGTGTGACTCGAACCCACAAGCTTCTGGCTCCAGGACAAAGCAGCCCCGCTTGATTGGCACCCCTTCCACAAACATTCACTCCCTCCAACACCGACACACAGTAGCAGCAGTGTGTGTACCATCTACAAGATGCACTGCAGCAACTCACCAAGGCTCCTTCGACAGCACCTTCCAAACACATGACCTCTACTATCTAGAAGGACAAGGCCAGCAGACACATGGGGAACACCTCCACCTGCAAGTTCCCCTCCAAGCCACTCACCATCCCGACTTGGAAATATATCGGCCGTTCCTTCACTGTCGCTGGGTCAAAATCCTGGGACTCCCTCCCTAACAGCACGGTGGGTGTACCTACAACACAGGGACTGCAGCGGCTCAAGAAGGCGTCTCACCCCCACCACCTTCTCAAGGGGCAATTTAAATGCTGGACCCAGCCAGCGATGCCCACATACTGTGAATGAATAAAAAAAGAGGTTGTGACAGGTGATGTACAAATGCAGGTCTTTCAGGGAAGGTGAGGGTGAAGGAGTTCCTTTGATCTGTTCCTTCCCCCAGCCTCACATCATTTCAGAGATGAGGAGGAAATTGTCTCCCCTCCAAAAAAACACTGCATCCTTTTATTTTGTTTCATTCACTGGGACACAGGCAGCCTGAGGATAAAGGCTAGAGATAAAAACAGAAAGTGAGTAAGTCATACTGGGCTCAAGAAAGCAAGTTAACCTTGACTCAAATAAGAGTCACATTGGACTCGGCATTAACTCTCCACAGATGCTGCCGGATCTGCTGGGTTTTCCCAGCACTTTCTGATTTCAAGTCTCCGGTGTTTTGCTTGTAGCAGAAAGATGAGCGAGTTGTTGGGAGTGTAAAGTGGACACAGAAACAGCCTATTTGGACCCAGGGTCGAAGCAAATGAGTTGAGTGCGGTGCAGAGAGGTACAATACGGAGAAGGTATAAAATCTGGGAGGGTGCTAGGAGTTGGATACAGGCCAAAACACTGCGGTGTTAAGGTGAGATACGCAAACCACCACGAGCGATCCCCATCATATTTCATCCTCGTCCTTTACTTCCAGGGCTGTGGTGGGAGGTCAGCACATCCTGGGATCGTCACATTCCCACGTACCTCCTGCTGCACTCCGCACCGAGACACTCTAACCACTCACCCCTCTGCCCACCCCAGAGACCCAGGTTTGTGTCGGCCGATCAGCTTGGTGTGTGCGCGCCTCTTGGCATCTTATGCCTTCCACCTTTGGGCACCACCTACCCTGGCACAGGCGCTCGGAGCGTTGGGCAAGAGGAACGTCTGCCCCCTCCCTCGACTGATTTTTCCCCTTGCTCCTTAAGACTATGACCCCAGGACGACAAATTGAGACCAAGTCGGGTGACCAGCCCTGTGAGCGAGTCTGGCCTGCAGCAGCACATCACCTCAAAAGCATGCAAGACAGGTTTGAGAGCGCAATTAATAAAGCACACGGTATCTTGGGCTTTATTAATAGACACAGTGCACAAGAGCAAGGAGGCGATGTTAAACCTGTGTAAGACACTGGTTCAGCCTCAGTTGGGGTATTGTGCCCAGCTCTGGCTACCACACTTTGGGAAGGATGTGAAGGCATTACAGAGAGAGAGAGGGTGCAGAAAAGGTCGGCGAGAACGGTTCCAGGGATGAGGAACTTCAGTCACATAGAGAGTTCCGAGGATTGGGGCTGTTGTCCTTGAAGAGAAGGGAATGTTGAGAGGAGATTTGATATAGAGGTGTTCAAAAACCATGAGCGGCCTGGACAGGGTCGATAGGGAGAAGCTGTTCCCACTGGCAGAAGGATTGGGAATGAGGGGGCACCGATTTAAGGGAATCGGCAAAAGGCGCAGTGGGGACACGAGGAGAAGCTTTCTCATGCGGCGAGGGGTCAGGGTCTGGAACGCGCTGCCCGGGAGTGTGGTGGAGACAGGTTCCATCGCGGCTTTCAAAAGGGAATTGGATCATTATCTGAAGAGACGTTATGGGGAAAGGGTGTGACTAGCTGAATTGCTCTGGCAGAGAACAGGCACAGACACTAATGGGCCGAATGGCCTCCTCCTGCGCTGTAATCAATTCTGAACTGGATATCGTGGGAAGCCACCTTCAAGTGACAAGGATCGGACTGGCAGCTGAAAAGCCCAGGGTACAGTGCCCGGCCTCTCTCAGAGAGCCTTGCGTGGTGAGCACACGCACAGGGCATCAGAAGCTAACACCCCGGGGGGGGGGGGGGGGGGGGGGGGGGGGGAGGGGGGCAGGATGGCTGTTCAACTGGGTGGGGCAGTTCGGAGCACACGAGGGAACCTCCCAGGAATACGCCCAGGCTGATAATCTCCACCCCGCTATGCCCCCTCCTTCTCCGCCTCCCCAACCTCACCCCTCCGAGGGAGGGGCTGCAACGCGCTGCTCCCTCCCCCTCCAAAAGGCAAGGGGTGTACTAGCCCCACCCCACCCCCACCTCTCAACCAACCACGGTCAATGTTCACAAAGCAGAGCTGAGACGATTGAGTACATTCGTAGTTTTTTTGGGGGCCTTTATTACAATATATTAGTTACAGATGTGTTGACAGACTTCTGCCCAGGTGGAGACCATCTTAAATAAAAAGGGAGGGGGGGGGGTTGTAAAAAGGGTGCAAGAGCAGTCCAATTCACTCCTCCTCACGCCCCTCGCTGGCAACCAATCGAGGGAGATAGGGGGGAGCTGGGGGTTCGCAAAGACCCTGTAGCCTGCTCTAAGGGTGAATGACCATCTACTGCAAACCTGGGCCCATATAAAGGTTTTTAACAGTCTGTCGCAAGAGATCACCAACTCACTCCGTATACAGTGTCTTCCATCTAAATGCGTAATGTTTCACTGCATTAACACACCTTAAAATGCATGAAATTCTTCAATTCCAAACAGGCTAACACACAGTAATAGTTCTTAAACGCATAACACTCTTTTTTTTAATATATAAACACATAAAATTACTTTGTATAGACATTACTAAATTTTCCCTCTGGTTTTACTTCAACCTCCCAGCCCGAACGCTTTCCCCCAACCCCCACCCAACCACCAAACATTCTCTCCCCCTCACACCGCTCCCCACTTGCTACTGCCACAGTCCCAGTACTCTCCATTTAACCAGGTGTGGTATCTGTGCTTCACCCCGCCCCAAAATGTCAGTCTTCCCTCAAAGTATGTCCTAGCGAGAACGGGAACGAGGCCGGAGTGGGTGACCAGGGTCAGTCCAAGAGAGACTGAGGCCAACGAATGGCCAGGGGCAGTCCAGGTGATACCGGGGCCAGTGGGAGTGACCGGGGTTAGTTCCGGTGAGGCCGAGGCCAGTGAGAGTGACCAGGGTCAGTCCCGGTGAGACCGAGGCCAGTGAGAGTGACCAGGGTCAGTCCCGGTGAGACCGAGGGCAGTGGGAGTGACCAGGGTCAGTCCTGATGAGACCGAGGCCAGTGGGAGCGACCAGGGTCAGTCCGGTGAGACCGAGGGCAGTGGGAGTGACCGAGGTCAGTCCTGGTGAGACCGAGGCCAGTGAGAGTGACCAGGGTCAGTCCCGGTGAGACCGAGGCCAGTGGGAGCGACCAGGGTCAGTGCCGGTGAGACCGAGGCCAGTGAGAGCAACCAGGGTCAGTTCCGGTGAGACCGAGGGCAGTGGGAGCGACCAGGGTCAGTCCCGGTGAGACTGAGGGCAGTGAGAGTGACCAGGGTCAGTCCCTGTGAGACCGAGGCCAGTGGGAGCGACCAGGGTCAGTCTCGGTGAGACCGAGGGCAGTGAGAGTAACCAGGGTCAGTCCCGGTGAGACCGAGGGCAGTGGGAGCCACCAGGGTCAGTCCCGTGAGACCGAGGGCAGTGAGAGTGACCAAGGCTCGTGAGTGACCAGGGTTGGTCCCAGTGAGACTGAGGTCAGTTGGAGAGACCATGGTCAGTCAGAGAGAGACTGAGGCCAGTGAGAGTGACCACGGTCAGTCAGAGAGAGAGAGAGAGAGAGAGACCATGGTCAGTCAGAGAGAGACCGAGGCCAGTGAGAGTGACCATGGTCAATCAGAGAGAGAGACCACAGTCAGAGAGAGACTGAGGCCAGTGAGAGTGACCAGGGTCAGTCTGAGAGAGATGGACGCCAGTGTCGGTCAGTCTGAAGCTAGCCCAAACCCGTGGTTTTGTAATTATCACTCCCTCAGCCTGCCTATTCCTATTCAAGCAATGAGGGGCCAGGATGTAGCTTTATTGAAAGCCTCAGTCCTACCCACCCACCCCTCGAACGCACGAGGGGCGCCCACCCAGTCTCTTCAAGGCTTCTTCCAACCGGTCAAAAGCCAAAGTAGGATGCGATTCAGGTCAAGGCCCCACCTTCTTGGGCCCCTTTTATGCTTCACTGGCCGCTGAGGTTAGTAAAGGGGCTGCACCCCTCCCTCTCCCCCCATTGGGCTCGTGAAAGGTTTCCGACAGGTGATGGTGGAAACAGTCTCCAGGGGCAAGACCAGCAGAGCCCAGGATTTCATCACCGTATCTCTGTCTTCTTCACTCCCCCTGCCCATTGGTCAAGGTTTGATGGGGATGGGGAGTTGAGGGGGCAGTCACTGCCTCCTGAGGAACGTTATCAAAGCTGACAGCTAGTAGGCCAATTGAGGGCGGGGGGAATTCAGGCCCAATGCCATTTCTCATTAAATGGGCCTCTCCCTGTGGGTGGGACCCTCTGCACCAAGACTACACGTCTCTGCCCCCTACCACCACCCCCCCACCCCACTAAGGGATGGGAGCGACTTTGTATATTGCTGGTGGTCTCGGGTCCACCTCAGGGTCCTCAAAGTGAGACCGATTTGCAGAGCGGGTACCTCAGGGGGAAGCTGGTCAGACAGGCACCGGCATGGGGGCAAACAAAAAAAAGAAAAAAATAGTTTAAGGAGTCGGGGGAGTGAGGGGAGAGGGTGGAGGCTGATTTGAGATTTCGCCCCGTGTAAGGACGGATCGATTGGGGGGGGGGGGGGGCGTAACGGGAGGAGGGTGGGGGGGCACTTCCCAAGTCCCAAGTCGCACAGGTCGCCCAGCCCCCGCAATGCCCAGATTAACTGCACCCGAGTCGGCTGCCTTCCTGGCAGGTGGTGTGGCACGGAAGTTTCTCTTCTCAACCCCCCCTCCCAACACGAATCACCCACCCTTCTTCGCCACCGCCCCCACCCTCAAAAGCTGAGAGCTCACGGCAGCATTGGGGAAGACAATGAGGTGTGAGGCGAGCCGAGCTTCCCGTTCCCGCCCCGGGGGGTGGGGGGGTTTCGGACGGTGGTGGTGGTGGTGGTGGAGGGTGCTTGGGGGTGAATGTTGTCACTGAAAGTATTAAAACTCTCGCCGAATAAGTCAAGGGTCGAAGGGGAGAGTGTCGAGTGGGGTGGGGTGGGGGGAGAGAGATTCGAACCCCCGCCCAGCCTCACGAGTCAGGACCACCCCCCCGCTACCCACCCCCCTTCCCTGTAATCTCAGCTCCAGCTCACCAGCAGGTTCCCCTGCAGGAGGGTGGGTGCCAACTCCTGGCAGGAGCCTGTCTCCCCGACGAG